>NC_064565.1:55451088-56076088 GCF_937001465.1 Orcinus orca | reverse complement strand
GAAGGACAGATGCACATTTTCCCCTTAACTTTATTTGTAGGAGAAAAATTTAGGAATAACATGCCTCCGTGTTGGAGAGAAACAAGATTGGCACTTTTGGCCTTTAACACTCAGATTTATCTAAACTTAGCCAATTCCTTTTGGTCTCAATGACTTCATCTGAATAGTGACATAAAGGGATGGACTATTTGACTGTGGACATTAATATTTTATGATTCTAACATTAAAAGTGATCATAAATAACTCGATAAGTATAATATTAGTTATCAAAAGAAAGTTATTAGTGATCTGTTGTTAGTGATCTACTATAGTTACTATACTGTATTGTATATTTGAGAGTTGCTAATAGATAAGACCTTAAAAGTACTCATCATAAAAAAAATATTGTAAGTATGTGATGTGGTCACTATACTTATTGTGGTTAACATAATATATATGTATATAAAATCATGTTATACACCTGAAACTTATCCATGGTTCTATGTCAAATATATCTCAATAAAGCTGGGGAAAAATGCTACTTTTTGCCAACAACTCCTTGTGGCGGGGAGCTCATGATCAATATACTGTCCAAGTACTTTAAATAGACTCTGGTAAATATAAGTTGAACTTTCTACTTGTTTTATCTTTTTACTGTGAAATATATTTACAGAAGAATACATAAAGCCTTCATAGAGTTTAATCAATAATTATAAAGTGATCACTAGTGTAATAATCAGGTCAGAAAGAGAACATCACTGACCCCCAGATCTCTTCCCCAACCCATGTAGCCTTTTCCAGTCACAATTCTTTCTTTCCCATACAGGAAACCATTATCCTGAATTTATAGTACTAATTTCCATGTTATCTTAATCATGTTACCTCTGTATACTTTATCTAAACAATACAGTTTAGTTTTGCTTATTTTTGAGATTTGGATTAATGAAATTGTATTTTGTGTTCCTTTGTGTTTTTCAACTCTATTCAGTATAATATTTGGAAAATTGAGCCATAGCAGATGTTTCATTTTAATTGCTGTATAATATTCTACTATATGACTATACCACACTTATTTATCCATTCTACTATTGAGGAACATTCAGGTTGAATCCAGTTTGGGGATATATCAAACAATGACACTGTGAACATATTTTTCCTTATAGCCTGCAGCACACAGCCACACATTTCTCTGGAATATATATCTAGGAGTAGAATGCAGGGTCATACGGTATGCATACCTTCAACTTAACTAATAATGCTGCACCATTTTGCAAAGTGTTTTTGCCCATTTCTATACTTATCGGCAGTACATATGCATTCCTGAGAGCTTTGTCCCTACCTAACAGTATATTACTTTAGGCTATTATACTTAAGATTTTCTATGTCCCAGTCAGTTTGCTAGGAACTAGGAACACAAAGGTGAATACAACAGACACTCTTTCACTGTATCCATTATAAACAGAAATAATGCTGAACGAATCCTGCATGCCCCTCAGGATTCAAATTTCTATCCGTACTCCAGTGGGCCCATAAACTATGAACATGAGTTTTTAGGAAAGAGTCCTACTGCAGAGGTAAAAAAATCTAAGGCATTATCCTGGTCATGATTAACACCATATTCAAAAGCAGTTCAAGCTGCTTCACTTCTGTTCTATTGGTTTGGGACGTGCATCTTACATGGGGAATAATATGCTTCTCTCATGTCACAGGAAACAATTCCTGGATTGTTGCTTTGGAGGTTATAGGTTGCATGTCTTAGCCTGACAAATTACGGATGGAATGAAGAACACAGGGAAGGGGAAGGGGAAGCTGGGACGAAGTGAGAGAGTGGCATTGACATATATACACTACCAAACGTAAAATAGATAGCTAGTGGGAAGCAGCCACGTAGCACAGAGAGATCAGCTCAGTGCTCTGTGACCACCTAGAGGGGTGGGATAGGGAGGGTGGGAGGGAGACGCAAGAGGGAGGGGATATGGGGATATATGTATACGTATAGCTGATTCACTCTGTTATACAGCAGAAACTAACACAACATTGTAAAGCAATTTTACTCCAAAAAAGATGTTAAAAAAAAAAAAGCAGCAACAAATGGTATCTTATGCTTCATGTCAGAATAATATTTAATCAGTTTTTAAATAGGAATTCTGATTTCATTTAAATTCAATGAACACATTTTTCTGAGTGCCTCTGTTTTTGCACATGCATCTACTGTGCTTGTAATTACAAAATTAGTGCATATAAATCATGTACAAAGGCACTGAATCATTATAGATTTGGTACTCAGATACAAATATACATTTGTGTGCATAAATGCCAAATGAAACATAAAAAAGAACCTGAGAAAATCTGGTACTGAATATCAAGTAAAATACTGTGCAGCAGAGCAATTCTCTTATTCCCACAGTAATTTGCCGGAGGAGTTAATTCTGATAACCCAAGTCTGGCAGTGGTCTGCACAGCATGCAACTGGAAAATTATACATCATCCTAAGATGTATGAAAAAGTGATTTTTCTCAACCATATTACTATACTGTTCTTAATCCTTTAAAACTCATATTATCTGAGATAAATGCTTCTTTTAAACAGGTGGGTTTTTTCCCCTTGGTGGGATTCATCCTTTAATAGTCCATGGTGGGCATTTAAACCTGTGCAGAATCTCTTGGTTATTCTCTGGAACTTGTCACTGCATTACTTCAAGAAAAAAGTCTGAATCACATACAAAATAACAACCAAAGCAGTTGTAGCCTTCAAATTATTTTTAAAGTGGTAAATGGCAACTGCCGACAGAACGTATAAAGCTCCCAGTTTTGGATCTGCACTCAGTACAGGACACAAACAGCCGGGTTCTGTCTGCCAGGGACAAAGGACTCTGCAGGCTTTGTCAAGTGCCTATCATCCACAGAGGTTGCCAGCATTGTTTACAGTCACAAATACAAATTATTTACTGCAGCATATTAAGTAATAGGGTAGATTTATAGTAGCAGGAGAGGCTGATAAAACCACTGGCAAGACGTAGTTTGTAGAAGTAATAAACAAATTAACCAGAGGAGCAGCTGGGGAAAGAAGTTCAGGCATATGTGTGCATTTGGTGAAAATGCAATGTTGACTTCAAAATGATGGGGAAAAGAATTCTCTTCCTTCTCCTCTGCTCACCTCAAGGCACAGAATCTAAAAAGGATACTTTCAAATTTCATTGTCTGTCTGCTGTTGGAAATCAGCTGTAGTATATGTAAGTCTCCTATTATTGCTATAAGTCCACAATCCTGCACGACAACCCCCTTGGCTATAAAAGAGAATGGCTGTTAAAAAAGTGTATATTTTCATTGTCAGCTGTAGAAAAATGAGCAGGGGATGAAAGAGCCCTAGGACTTACAGATTTGCTTGCCTCAATCTAAATATGGCTTGCGAACTATTTTTGCTTCATCATTTTGGAAATCACTACATACATACACACACACATTACTGTAGAGAACACTTCTGAAAGTTTCAAGTTGGAAAAAAAAGACTCTTCCTAGGATTACATAACTTTAATTATGACTTCCTTCTGGCATTTTAGCAGGTGGCATTTCAATGATCAATGAAGCTCTGGCATCTGCGCTTCCTTGTATATTTTGCTAGTCTGCCAGTCCACTGATCTAGAATTACCTTATCGTCAGCATCATTTTTAAATGCCTATAAAAACCAGGTCTTCTGACACCTTTATTCACTTTGTAGCATATGAGTTATCCAAAATTCTCTCATATTTTTTCCTTCGGGAACAAAATTTCTTTTTCTTTCCCTCTTTGATTCCATTCCTTTGATTTGATTCCATATAAGACCCTTTCACTTACGGCATGTGTAGTACTCTAGACAGACTGGAATAGATACATCAAAGCAAAAAGCTGAACGTGTTAGGCACTTAATAAATTGCCACTGAATGATTAGAGATGCCAAATGTGCCTGGGAAAGACGGCATCTTGACATTTCAAATCATTTCCATTCTGCATAATGATACTCTGTGTATACCTTTGGCTTCTGTCGTGCTTATTAAAACATGCTGTCATGTCTACCACCTCATCTGATCTTCCCAGTATTCTTGTGACCTTGGCAGGAAAGCCGTTCATTCAATGTTTATTATCTCTTATGTGATAGGCACTGCTCTTGGCACTAGGAACAGAGGGGGAAATAAATGAAACGCTCCTATTTTAAGGGAGGGGGATTACATTCTAGAGGTTATGACTGCTAATCTACAAATGTGAAAACAGAAGTACCAAGAATTAAAGGTTAGCCCCAAGTAAGCAGTTGCAGGGACACAACTAGTAATCAGGTCTTCTAGGTCCTGCTTGTGGTTCCCAGGTTACTCATAACCCTCTTTGGATTTGCTATTAATTGCTGCAAAGAATGATGGTCACAAACCTTGAGCAGAAATGTTCAGTTTGTTAATTTGAATGGAAACCCTCAGATTGTGCTTGACGATATATCATGTGCAATTTTAAAGTCTCTTTACACGCAAAGATTTTAATGACTCCTTGTACCAGGGAGAAACACTTTGGGTATTTGTATCTAGTTTATTGCACAAACTGGTCCTGGTCAGTTGTGAGCAGAAAGAAAATAGATTCTTTCTCACCAAGTCCCCTTCAAAGATCTCTACATCTTTCTTCCTCTCTTCTGCTTTTATACATTGCTTTCCAGTATTTCAAAGATCAGTCTGGTTTAAGGTGATCACTCATCCAATTGAGAATTTCTCCCTTCTCCCAGCTGAAGCCTGGACTCAACACCACCTTATGGGCAGGGGATACCAACGACTTCTTCACTCCCTGCCCGTGGCTCTTCTAGCCTTTTTACCCATTAACAAAGCTGCCTCTTGATCCCTTAGGTTGGAGGGGGGAGACAAAAGAGAAGCAAAAAACCAATAGATGTCACTTGACTGGTAGGCGTATAACCTAATATTGGTGCCCTACGGATTTTGACGTCTGGATCCCGCTTTTCCTCTTCTGGAATGCTTCTGAGGGGTTTTTAGACTGCTGTTGCTGGGGTTTTTCCAGCTGTATTTCTCTGACATAAGTGATGTCTCCTCTGGCTAATGCTTCTGTGTTTTTCCTCAGCCCTGTTTTGCAGTAATTCACCCCATATTGCTTTCTCAGTAAATCACCTCACCGCCAAACTCGTGGCTGGGGTCCACTTCAAGATGACCTAAACCTGGCTCCCTTCTGTAAAGCCCACGTGAGGCTCATAGGAAAAATGCACCTTTGCCCGGCCAATCTCTGGAAGGGGAGGCCATTCCCAGAAGCAGTGCTCTTGGCTATGCCACACGTGCCTAGTACCTACCATCTCAGCGCGGTGCCACACAATTAGGATCTTGATATCTAATTCTTTCCCTTTGCACAACAGTACCCAAAAGGATGTCCTACTTAGAGTCCATTATTCTACTCAATCAATAATGAATGACTGTTATTTCATCATTTTCACATTAGCAAAGATTAGCACTTAAATGTGTCTAGTAGGTGATATTAGTATAAGCCACTTTTGATAATATTCTGACACCAAATAACATCCCTTTCTATTTTCTACCATAACTGTGCCTATGCCCTTCTTCTACTTCATGCAATAAAGTAGTTTTGGAAGGTAGGACTTAACAGAGTGTGCACCATTTGTCCTTCAAAGAAGCTTTAGAGCAATGACTATATGTGTTCTGAGACTGAGCCTATGTACAACTGCCAGAATGGACACAGATAAGATGTTTCATACAGTTTGCAAACTAATCATTGCAGAAGATATGGACTGCAATGGCCATGCTGGGCATGAGTTAATTTATATTTATTTCAAAACACTTTAGAGATGCAAAGGACATGCTTGAATCATGCAGTGCTCATTAGTCTTCTCTGGGGTTAACCCCAGTATGCAGTGAGTTCTTCTAGTTTATGGAGCTGTCCTTGCTTTTTGAAATGTACAATATCTTCATACACACAAACCTGTACCATCTCTGATAACTCTATGTTGAACTAGATACTCCAGAGCTTTACTAGGAGCCCCCCCCCAATTACTTTTAGTTCATCTAGTAAATTTACAGTATTTCTGCTTTTGGTTAATTTTCGTGGTTACCATTCATTAGTTGGCCAAACCATCCAGGTCCTATCCATTATTCACCAGGTTAAGTGGAATATCATTGACACTGACCTTCAGTGGGTATGCCATGGGCACACTCCAGAATTTCATTGGTTACTAATTCTGTCATTCGAAACAATGGATGGCACAGAAATAATACTGCTGTTGATACATAGAAATCTTATGTGAATTCTGAATCAATTCTAAATCTCTAGTGTGTGTGTGTGTGTGTGTGTGTGTGTGTGTGTGTGTGTGTGTATAACCTTCAGACTGCTGCAAAAACCTTCAGTGTGCTCTAGAGTTTCACCTGGAGTTATGCTCTAAGGGATAGACAAAAACCAGATATCAGTTTGCTGGGACTAATTTTACAGGAGGTAACCCATTAACCTGATATTTCATAGTCTTTTAAATCCTCAGAATAAATACCAAAGGAAAAAAATACGTTTTGTTTAACTATCCTGATTATAGCAGTGTTTTTAGTCCACTCTGATAACCTCACACGATGTAGCATTGAGGGAATCTGCTGGGAAATAACAATACTGTCAGACTCATTGGTTCTGACACAATCAGGCTCACCAGACTGTTTCTGACTAAAGGTGGTGAATGAAGTCAACAGCCACTGAAAATAGCAAGTACGATCATCCTTGTGTATTTTCAGAGCTGAAGAGGCTCTCAGATGCATCTTGGTGCATTACAAGATTAACTCAGGTACGATTTAAAATTCTTCATTCTTTGAGTGTGAATGATGACATGAGTAAAGGTATTCTGTCCCAACGTCTCCCTACAGATCATCCCAGATGTTTTACCTCATATCAGTCTTTTACATTTTCTAAATTCCTATGGTACTTGCTATCACACATTTTGACAATTTAATGATATATTTTATTATCACCTCTCACACACAGCCTCTGCTTATAGGCAAGAGAACATGTCTCACACATTATCTGTATCTTTCATAGTGTCTAGTATAGTGTTAGGCAACTAGAAGGCATCTGATAAATTCTTGCTTATTGGTAGTAAGTATAATGTCAAACATTCTTGGGAAGAAGAAACTAGATTTAAATATTGTTGTCTTTTGTGGGCGGAGATTAAGCACTAACACCTCATTTACTCAGGTAGGTACTCTACGCTTTAAATAACTTTGCAATTGTCTTCTTATGTGATCATACTTGAAAGCTCAGTAGCTCCCAATACATTAAATTCTGGGTCTTATTTATTAGTTCTTTATTTGATATGACTATAGACCTCCTTTTCATTTAGATATATTTCCCTGAGCTGTGGTCAAGCTTTCTTTCATTTCATTGTAGTATTCCTAAACCAGAGGCCACAGTGTCATTTTCCTAATGGTATTTTTTTTTCTGGAAAAGTAAGAAAACCATTTAACACATAGAACCCTCTCATTCCTACAGTGGGACATTGACAGAGGCAACCACAGCACCCAGAGGCTGGGTGGTGTCTGCCACTCACCAAAAGCAAACACACAATACTCTCCAATGGAGTAAGGGCCACCATGGCAACTGCTCTCCTCAAAGATCCGGCATCTCCAAGCTCAGATAAGCGGGAAATAGAGAAGGAGGAGGAAGAAAGTGGGAAAGTAGCTTCCTCTGTAGACTCTGGTAAAGTCAAAGTTCATGACAGATGGTTGCAGAACCACTACCAAGTACAAACTCCATTCTACAACTGCCTTTAGTGTCATTGGGGTCCATGGAAAAGCTCTGCAGTATCATTTAAAGCAATAGAAAATTGGTTTTCTCTGGCACTGAGGCAATTAGCTTCTCTTCTGGTAAGTTCTTTTTAACCACCATAGAAAAGACATTAGTTTTCCTTTGTCATCATCCTTTCCCCTCACTTATGTCTTACACCTCTACCTTTTGCTCCTCTCAGGGTTTTGCAGACAACCTTAGACTTTGCATCAAGCTGTCTTCTTTAGTTAAGTCACTGCTTTTACACCCACACTGAAGGAGAGAAAGTAAAGGAGAGTAGGAGTAGTCAGAGAGTTAATTCACAGATTTCTGGAGATCTGAACTTTCCAGAAGTACTTGAAAAGCACAGGGCCTGAGAGCTGTGTACCACTTTGGGAGTCAGTGGCATCATGGTAACAAACGTAAGTAATTCCTGAGAGTGCCTTCAATCAAAACAGCACAGTGGCCACGAGGTGGAGGTCCAAAATGGAAATAAGTCACATATAAACTCTAAGTGAATATTAAACTATGACCAAAATCTGTCATTTTCAAGAGCGAAAAATAAAAACTCTTAAACTGCAGAACACATGGGACTTGTGTAACACAATAAATAGTGCTTAACATTAAAAAAGCATCAGAAACTGCTACTGCAATACATTGATCATACCATGAAATCCATATCGTATACTTACTAGACCAAGGTCGGCACAATGCTCATTATAGCATCTGAGTTACCACTGCAGTAGGAAAACTGTCACTTTGCCAGAGAACTTAGTATTTGTTTAAGCAGTTAACACTTTCAATAATCATGACTATGATAGTCTGTGATTCATTGGGCCTAGTAGGTTAAGTAAAATCATGAAACTATTCACTTTTAGACTAACGATTATTTCTGAGGCCACCTTTCAATGGTGGGCCAATGAGTCCTAGAAATTTCCAGGAAATAGTAACCGTAAATAATACTAGTTTCCTTTAATTACTCTCAAGAGCACAGATACTGACTTGACAGTTGATTGACTATGTAAGTCTGGCCACGTGATGTAACCACTCTCACATGCAGTTTCTAATCTGCAAAAGGTGTTGGGGGTGGTGAGTAAAATCTATCTACCTCATTGAGTTGCTATAAAATTAAATAAGATAATGCATTTATGACATGTAAAAAACACTCAGTAAGCGTGGATTTCCTTCTCACTTGAAAAGCATTAAATGTATTATAGTACTTTGAAAAATGTCTGTTAAAAAATTAAAACAGCAATCTGAGCCATGCAGTAAGGGAATATACCTCATACTCCTCACACCCATGGCCGCCAAGATTGTTAATACAATATTTGTGAAAGCCTGGTGAGAGATGAAAGCATATTTGAATGAATCCAAAGCACCATCAACGTACTAGCGGCATTAAGATGAGTTGCTGATTGACAGTTTCCAAAAGTGTTTATAGTGGGCATTACCCTAGGTTCACTAGAGTGAGCATGCATTCATTCAAATGTAATAAATCTTTAATATAACTTATCTTTTTAAGATTCCACAGTTCATATAAGTGGCTTTTATGGAGAAAGCCCACTTTGCTTTTCTGCATTGAGATCTACGATTTGGCATCTTTAATCTACTGTGGCTCTCATAAAAAGCACTGAACCAAGAAGAGGACACATGGTTAATGATGTGCCACTTTAGGAGAAATGTCACACACAGGGAACAAAAATGACTTCCATAAAGTGAACATTATAACCTAATTGGTTACTTGGACCTTATCAATTAGAGCTAATTAGCAAAAAGAAATTTTTGCATCTCAGAGTGGTTACATGGCCTGGCCAGAATTACATGGTCAGTCAATTGCCAAGTCAAGATTTAAGCTCAAGTCTTCTTGATTTTCTGTTAATATTCATTCTATTTGCTGTTCTCTCAAAAAGTAGTAAGAAGAAAACTAGTGGTGTTCTGGGTTTTCATGGAAATTGCTAGAACTTAATGACCCAAGACTAGGCAAAAAGAAATTGTCGTCACTGTTTGCATTATCTACAAGAAAAGCAAGGCTGTTTTTTGAAAACTCGAATCTCTCCCTTTTTCTTCAGTTTCTCTATTTATAAATGAGTTTTATAGTTTAACCTATATTATGGGGTATTGTGAAATTAATTGTAGCGCCAACTTTGAAAAATTCATGTTAATAAAGATATTTTAAAACATGTACAACAGGAATATTGACCTATCAAAATAGATACTGGCAGTATATAATAAGTACTAGAGTGAACAGCAATGTGATTATCTATCAACAAAAACTTTAGTTGCTCCAATTTTTAATTAGTGTTACCAATTCCTAAAGTCAATGAATCACAGGTAGTGCAATAATCTGTTTCACAGATAATGATAAGATTTTAAAATCATGTTGCAAAATGGGAAATCAATGTAAGCATAATGCTTAGGTATCAGCAGTAAGTTGTTCTCATTCCTCTTTCATAGAAATTACCCTCTAACCTGAATGGCCTCTTATTTCCATTCACAATTACTGATTAGACACAAAGAGGTTGGCTATATCTTTCCTACTCTATCAGATCATTGATACAGAGATTCTTTTTTCTCAAAAGACACGTAAGAAGTAAAACCATTTTAATTTTTAATGATTCTTCCTTTCTTTGTCTCTTTTGAAAACATTTCCCAAGATTAAAATAACTTGTCATTATGCTTGGAATGTCTAGAGCACAGTTAAAGAAATATAGCAGATTGATGGTTGAGACATTCCTATTATAAGTTTTATACCTGAATGCTCTTCAATCATTCTGAGAACCACTCCCTGCTGGACGTGTGCGCAGTAAACACCTGAATAAAATGATTTTGGTAACATGCTGGGGCAGAGAAATAAACTGAAGACCTAAAAGAAATATCCCAACCTTTTTCAAAAGGTCTACAGAGTAGACTTACGGCTTTCAATGTTTTTGATCATCAGTCACAAAAGAAATACATCTTACATCTTGATCCGATGCACACATGCATCAATATTAAATCACCAAACAATACTCTCCTCAACTACTAAAGTGCTTGTCTTATTAGGGGGAAGATATTGCTATGTTAAATGCAACAATAAGGGTAAATAAACTGAATACGGTTCTTAAGTTTTGGCAACTACAATAATAAACAAACTTAGAATGAGTGACTTTTAAATCATCAATAAGAAAGCAAAAATAAATTAAAATGAAACAAATTAATAGTAGAGAAAGTTGAAAATATGGACAAGAAGACAAAGCTAAGTCCTAATAAAATAGCAACTACAATATATGTAAATGACATAAAACAAAAAGATATAGGAACTATAATATTAATAGAATTGAAAAAGATATCAGGCAAATATGAACCCACAAAAATCTCCAGTAATATTACCATTTGAAAATTTAGAATTTAAGGCAAAAAATACAGTACAAAGAAAGATGTTTATGTACTTTAAAAATGAGTGATAGAAGTGAGAGAGTGGCATGGACTTATATATACTACCAAATGTAAAACAGATAGCTAGTGGGAAGCAGCCGCATAGCACAGAGAGATCAGCTCGGTGCTTTGTGACCACCTAGAGGGGTGGGATAGGGAGGGTGGGAGAGAGACGCAAGAGGGAGGAGATATGGGGATATATGTAAATGTATAGCTGATGCACTATGTTATAAAGAAGAAACTAACACACCACTGTAAAGCAATTATACTCCAATAAAGATGTTTAAAAAAATTTTTAAAAATGAGCGATAAATAAGATGCATTCATCATAAACACATACGCATCCAACAATACAACTTCAAGATATAAAAGGGTTAACTAACAAAACAAATGAAATGTAGTGATAAATAAAAAATTTGGATCGAAAATTTTATCATGCCGCTCTCAGAAAATGTAGGTCATGCAAAAAAATGCAGTGATATAGAACACCTCAACAAAACGACTTCGCAACCATTGCTAGGCTTAAGCCAGAAGACACATATTAAATTCTGTCTCTCAAATCAGAATATACAATCTGTTAAAGCACACATAAAAAACTAACAATATTGGCCATTTAATGGGTCAAAAAGAAACCTCAGTAAATTCCAAAGGCTGAATATAATGCTAACTATATTCTCCCATTTTTTTTCTATTCCCATCTATTCTGTTTTTCTCCTCTCCCTCTGTCCCTCCATCCCTCCTACCCTCATTCTATCTGTAAGTTTTATTCTGGAACAATCTACACATAGAAAAGAGCACAAATCACAATTGTACACTCAGTTAAGGTTCACAAAATGAACAAATCAGTGCAACCAGTCTTCCAAACAAGAAATAGAATGTTACCAGAATCCCCTTTCTTGCCCCTTTCTTGCCCTTTTCTAGATCTTACCCTTCTGCAGGGAATATCCTGATTTCTCATACAATAGATGGAATCATATAACATGTACCTTTTTGAATGATGTCTTTTGTTCAACATTAAGCTATGAGATCCAGCCAGTCTGTAGCTTTCTCATTTTTTTCTTTCATTTTCTTCTCATATTTGTATAGTATTTCAATATACCACAATATATTCACAGACATTTGAGTTCTTTATAGCTATTTCCAGATCCAATGTTTCCACAAAATATATTTTTGTACATGCCTTTTGGTGAGGAGATGTATACATTTCTTTTGGCTATATACTAGGTATGCAATTGCTGGGTTATAAGGTATGCCTATGGTAAACTTAAGTAAATAAATCTAAACAGTTTTCCAAAGTGGTTGTACCAGTCTACACACTTATTACCGATGTATGAGAGTTTCGGTTGCTTCATAGCCTTGCCAACACTTGGTGTGGTTTTTCTCTTTATAGTAGCCATGTGGTAAGTATGCATGGTATTATGTTGCAAATTCAATTTTTGTTTCTAAATACAGTTGAACATATTTTCAAATTTTCTATTGTTTACTTGGGATATGCTTTTTGCAAAGGGCATGTTTAAGACTTTTGCCCACTTCTATATTTGATTGTCTGTGTTTTGATTATCAATTTGCAGAAATTCTTCACATATTCTGGATATAAGTCCCTAACTAGGTAAAGGTATTGCAAATATGTTCTGCAATTCTATGGTTGCGTTTTTTCACTACTTAAAAGATATCATTTGATGATCAAAAATTTGTAGTTAAAATGTAACTTACTTTACTTCTTTATTTTTCATTTTTTTCTAAATGGTTAGTGCTTTTTATATGCAATTTATCTTTGCCAACAACATGTCATAAAAAGTTTCCCCTATGATTTCTTTTTAAAAGTCTTATTGTTTTGCCTTTCATATTTATTTCTAAAATCCATCTGGAGTTGCTATTTGTATATGCTATAAGGTAGAGTCAATCCACCTCTTTTTTTTTTTAAACTTAAATTTTCTGAAGTTGGGGTATAGCTTTAAGTATCACCTGTAAGTTTCAAAGTTTAATAAATACTGCATGATGCCACCAATATAAAATAACTTTAAAAAATAGCTGAAACCTAGAAATGATCTTATAAAATTTAGTATTTTTTGAACAATGACATGCTGCACTGTGTGGGACTGGAAATCAGGTGATCTTTCGTCTACCACAGCTGTCAAAAATGAAGCAAATCAATTTCTGGATATCATTCACCTCAGCCAAAAGGTGTGGGTTTTTTCTATTCACAGTCCCTGCTAAGATCTTTCCTCCTAGTTCTAACCTTTTCCCCCTTGAATACTTTTATGCCATCCTCCTTAAAGGCAAGAAATTGCACTGGATGCTCACTTTAAGTAATTATTTTTAAATATTCCAGTTATGTTTACACTTAATAAAAAGATTTCCCCAAATACCATCCTTTCTTACATAACAGCTGCCTTATTTCCCAATATTTATCTCTACTCATTTTCTTTCTCTCTTTTACAGTCATCCCTTGGTATCTACAGGGGATTGGTGCCAGGACTCCATTAGATCAGAAAATCAAAGTATGCTCAAGTCTCATATAAAATGATGCAGTATTTGCATAATCTATGTACATCCTCCTATATATTTAAATCATCTCGAGATGACTGATAATACCTAATACAGTGTAAATGCTATGTAAATACAATGTAAATGCTATGTAAATAGTTGCCTCTGCATCAAATTCAAGTTTTACTTTTTGGAACTTTTCACAATTTTTTTCCCCAAATATTTTCAATCTGAGCTTGGTTGAATCTGTGGATGTGAAATCTGCAGATACGAAGGGCCAACTGTACTTATCCATACATGTTTACATACTTCATTTATTCAACGATAAGTTTTGAATATGGGCATACCTTGTTTTATTGCACTTTGCTATTCTGAGCTCTTTACAAATTGAAGGTGATTCTATGTTATATTTATATTTACAAATTTGTGTGACTTGTTTTACTGTGATAGGCCCTTTATTGTGTGAATCAAACTACGCAGTATGTTTAATATTGTACATTTCACATAAAAGGGGAAAGCACGAGGAATCTAATAATTATTTCTGTAGCTCTAAATATATATATGTGAAGTAAATCCTTTGATAATGTAACAAAGATGGTCAGATTGTCTTTATCTTGATCTCATCCTGCCTTTAACATGAACTTTTCAATGATTTCCTAATAAGGAATAATACTACCTCTGCCTCTGACCCATTCTGACCCAATAATAACACCCCAGGAAACTGGGCTTATTATAATTTAAAAAATGATTGCCATAATAAGAATAGCATTTGGAAAATAATTATTGCACTGTAACAGTTAACATTAACAACCTTCAGATACTCAATATCCTTTAAGCATTCCTAATGTAATAAATTGGCTATATTTCAGATCACTAAAGGCATTATTAAAATATAATACTTTTATGTGATAATAATTATTTAACAATACTGAACATGATAAAATATTTGCTCCTAATGTAACTGAAAGCTACTTTATACTTACAGATATTTTGATATCTGCATTGAAAACTGGTTGCACCTCTAAGTCATCTGAAGAGTTCTTATTCTATAAAAATTATTATAGTGATAGAATGCTTACTTATCATGGCCAAAAGTACATAGTCATGAAATGCAGTCACTCAAAGGAATCCTTTCTAAGGAGTGGATCAAATGTACCTTTAGTAATAGTGGGTACAAAATGATTAAAACATTGACTTATTGATATTCAGGATGTTTTTCCTGTGCTCATAACAGCAAAAATGAGTTTATAAATTACCTGTGTATGCAACACACATGGTTTGAAATCTGTTCTTTAACTGCCACAAGCCAGTGGAAATAAAAGGACAGCAATTAAACAAGCATCCTAATTATCATAACCTCTGAGGAATACATGAACAGTGTGCCAGGAGGCATTCATTCATTTTCATGCCAGGATGTGCTTTATTTAAGCATAGTACAAATCACCAAAGCATTTGAAATCTATGCTACAGTAGGACATTCTTGGTTAATGGAGAGAGAGGTCTTTGAGCACACTACACTGAGTGAAGAATGGCTGTGCCATCCAACGTCAATTCTCACTACAAAAAGAGGACTTACATTACAGTGAACATATTTATATTGACTGTGATGCATCTTCACAATTTCAAAATAATTAGTCAAGTTGGGCAAATCGGCCAAAACTACCAGGCAAACAAGTTGTATTGAACAGCAAAGAAACAAAACAATGAAACAGAACAACCTATTAACTGAAAATTCTCCAGTTTAATACTTGAACAATCACTGATAGTCTGTTTTATTTTTTTCAACTCCGTGACAAAGTACTTCCTTATATTATCCTGTAACCTTCTATTTACATCCATCTGTCCTTGCCTCTTGCGATCAAGGAGAAAAGAAATTCTAATCCCTTTTCATGAACAGGCCTTAACCTTTACATACAAAAAACCTCCCATGTCCTCCCTTTTCCTTCCTTTCTTTCGCATGTAGTAGTCAACTATTCTTTGCCAACCTGGTTTCTGGTTCTTTTCACACTGAGTTGTCTCCCTCATGAACATGTCCAGTTTGTCCACAGTTGTGTGCAGTGTTCTAAATTGTGTGCAGTGTTCTAGTCTGGTCATTCCAGTGCAGATTTGGCGGTGCGGGGTGGGGGGGGCTCTATTCCCTGGTCCCAGTCACTCTTCCTACAGCCATCATCAGAAGTTCATTGGCCACATCATAATATTGAACACATAACTCTCTGGCCTGACTCAACCGAAGCCGTATTTGTGGAAACAAATCTGAGTCTTTTTTAAAAAATTATTTTCTATTTAGCCAAATCTCATTCATTACTTAGAGGCAAATGCAATGGGTGGGAGGTCTTGCCATTAAGCCATATCGGGCTTGTTAGAAAATTTTTGAATTTTAAATACACTGTCAGAATTGTATTGCTAAGTGATTCCCAATATCTTCCAATCATCTTCCAAAATCTCATGCCATGGAAATGTGACTAACTCTGGGATTTCAGAAATCTGACTTGATGAACCCTATGTGTTGGCCAAGTCAAACATGATGATAACTTCAACCGTTCACAAGGGTCTGGTCACTTCCAGGAGCATAATGATTAAGAGCAGAGCTCTGCCACCAGATGTCCTGATCCATGATTCAAGTTGTGTGATCTTGAAGCTACTTAGAGCCCCCATGCCTTATTTCTTTATCCGTACAGTGGAAATGATATAATAATAATAATAATAATACCATCTCATAGGTTTTACTTGTGAGGTTTCATTTAATTAAAATATATTAGTTACTAAGAAAGCATCCAGTACATAGCAAGCCTTAGTAGTTGTTTAGCTATATACTTGCAACCAATCTGTCAGAATTGAGACCAGAATAGTGGTCCAGTTATGTATTCTATCAGACAGTAGATTTTCAGAATTTATTATGCTTATGAATCACTTTGCTTAGATGCATATTTCCAAGTTCCACCTGATTTGTTAGGCCTTTTGACTTTTTTTTTTTTTGAAAGTAGAGTATACAAGTACATAAGACAATAGAAATTTGTTTGTTACACTTCTGAGTTATTTAAGTCAATAATTTTCCATTTTTCATAAATATCACAATTGAGCATAATCCTTTAAAGTTTTCCTAGAAATTAAAATTATTTTATATTAGTGACAAAATTAATATGTAGGTATTTTAACAATTCCTTCCATTTAGCTCTCCTAATGAAATTGTTTATATTTTCAATATGCAATTGAACTTTGACCCAATTCTTACTCAAATATGTTGTGCTTAAAAGCCAGTCCCTTTTCAGCTTTCACCCAGAGCCTTTTACTTCCAAACTAGTGACAATCTCAAACCATTTATTGGTAAGAACTCATTTGTTTCCACTGACTTTCTTGCTTTTTATGAGATTCTACTCCAGTTACAGAATTCAAGCTTAAGGAGTCTTCCATAGTTCACAGAGTTTTAGAAAATCATTCAAACTTTTCATCAATAATGTGTTCCAAAAAATATTAACTTGTGCCAAACAGGCTTTTAAAATGTGACTTTTCCTTTCTCAGCTTTGCTTGAGGTGTGAAGGCCATAGGTGATGCTGACCAAGGAGAATTCTGAGAGAAAGACTGCTGAAATTTGAGAGGAGGATTTATTTGAAGAGAACTGGTCTGGGAGTCCATCCCCTGAGGCAGAAGAGCCAAGGTGGTGCTGTATTCTAACCCCAAGCAAAAGTAACAGAGAATTCTAAGGGAGCACTCAGAGAAATTGATGTGTATCCCCTGCAGATGTAGATGCAGTGGATTAGTGAGAAGGCCCTTGTCAAAAGGATCCTGCCAAAGAAGGCAGCCTGCCAAGACAAGAGGACCCCAATTATAAAAGTCTGTGGGTGACACTCTGGGGACTGAAGCTGGGAGCTCAGGAGGAGCCAGGCAAAGGAGGGACAATGTCCACCTCAAGGCAGTTGCAGAGAAAAGAACCCACTAGCAGATTCTTCACAGAATTCAGAGAAGTTCCCATGAGAGAGTCAGTGTTAAACAACAGCCAAACTCAGAAAACACATGAAACACAAACTCAGAAAACACATGACTCCAGTTGGGCTCAAAACTGAAGTTATCCTGCTGAGAATAGAGGGGCAAGAAAGGATGGAAGACTAATTTTACATAAAGTTTGGAATGTTTTACATTATCTGGAACCAAGTAATTTTAATTATTTAACCAAGATTCTTTTGGTAATTTAAAGTGACTTTTGGTTTGGCCTGAGCTTTTCCGTGGCAGGAACACAGAGCTCCTCACCAAGCAGATTTAAAAAGAGAGTGGAAGACAAAAACAATAAGCTTTTGTAACTATATCCTATGAGACCTGCTTACTTAAACCGACTACACAGATGTGCATGAAAAAAAAAGGCAACTAAAAAAGTAGACTGAAGCAGAGTAAAATTCTCACCCTATGTTAGTCACCGGCAACTCTGCTAGAAGTTCCAGGTCTTGGATTGAGTATGAGAATTTTCTGTTTAATTCAGTTCTGTGGAAGTTTAGGTTGTAGTTTCTGTATCCTGTCTGTGATGGTTATCTTTTCGGATAGATTTCCTACACAAAGCCAGATTTTCTAGTAGGCTCTTCATCAAATTAAGCTGTTGAAAATGTGTATCCTGTTGAGTTCAAGATGGCCAAACTGCTACACAAGTTTTCCCTCCAGCCCTTTCCAAATCCTACTAAACTGATGGTAAAGATGTGTAAGGAAGAGTGTAAATCTGCAACAGTGATGGAAATAGAATTGAGAGAGAGAGATCTTCAGTGAATGAGTTTATAACAAATTTCTGAAAATGGTATATCCCTAGGGTCTAGTCAGGGTTCAGGAACCCATAGCTGCCCCCCTCTCCTTACCTCAACTGAAAAATCCTAGAAATCTGTTGCATTTCTTTACACTGACAATGAAATATCAGAAAGGGACAGTAAAACAAAAAATCCCTTTTAAAATCACATCAAAATAAATAAATAAATAAAATATTTAGGAATAAACCTGACCAAGGTGAAAGACTTATTTGCTAAGAACTATAAAACATTGATAAAGGATATTAAAGATGATTCAAAGAAATGGAAAGATACGCCATGCTCCTGGATTGGAAAAATTAATATTGTTTAGATGGCCATACTACCCAAAGCAATCTACAGATTTAACATGATCCCTATCAAATTACCCATGACATTTTTCACAGAACTGGAACAAATAATCCTAAAATTTATATGGAACCATAAAAGACCCAGAATTGCCATAGCAATCCTGAGGAAAAGGAACAAAGCAGGAGGCAAAACCCTCCCAGACTTCAGATAATACTACAAAACTACAGTCATCAAAACAGCATGGTATTGGCACAAAAAAGACATCTGGATCAATGGAACAGAATAGGGAGCCCAGAAATAAACACACACACTTACGGTCAATTAATCTTCAACAATGGAGGCAAGAATATATTGGTTGGGCCAAAAAGTACCTTCAGTTTTATAAGTAAAAATAAAAGACACATTTTTCATTTTCACCAGGAACTTTACTGAACAAAATATTCACCCTTTGTTCCATTACCTTCTGCCGTTTTTCAGGCAACTTCATAATTCCATCTTCCCAAAACCTTTTATCTTTTTAAGTAAAGAAGTGTTCCAGGTGCCTTTTACAGTCTTCCAGGGAATTGAAATATATTCCATTAAGAGAACTTTGTAAAAACTGAAATAAATGGAAATCCAAAGGTGCAATGTCTGGTGAATACGGTGGATGAATCAGAACTCCCCAGCCAAGCCGTAACAGTTTTTGCCTGGTCATCAAAGAAACATGCGGTCTTGCGTTACCCTGATGGAAGATTATGCATTTTCGTTTGACTAATTCTGGATGTTTTTCATCAAGTGCCACTTTCAGTTGGTCTAACTGGGAGCAGTACTTGCTGGAATTAATCATTTGGTTTTCCGGAAGGAGCTCATAATAGAGGACTCCCAATCCCACCAAATACACAACATCACCTTCTTTGGATGAACATCGGCCTTTGGTGTGATGGGTGGCAGTTCATTTAGCTTGCCCCATGATCTCTTCCATTCCACATTGTTGTACAGTATCCACTGTTCACTGCCCAACACAATTTGTTTTAAAAACGGAACATTTTCATTACATTTCAGTAGAGAATTGCATGTGGAAATATGGTCAAGAAGGATTTTTCGCCTAACTTATGTGGAGCCCAAACGTCAAAGTGATTCACATAACCAAGCTGGTGTAAATGATTTTCAACGCTTGATTTGGATATTTTGAGTATGTCAGCTATCTTCTTCATGGTATAACTTTGATTGTTCTCAATTATTGTTTCGATTTGATCGCTATCAACTTCAACTGGTCTCCCGGACCGTGGAGCATTGTCCAGTGAGAAATCTTCAGCACGAAACTTCGCAAACCACTTTTGACATGTTTGACCAGTCACAGCACCTTCTCCATACACTGCACAAATCTTCTTTTTGCGTTTCAGTTGTGTTTTTACCTTTCTTGAAATAATAAAGCGTAATATGCCGAAAATGTTGTTTTTCTTCCATCTTTGATATTAAAATGGCTACACAAAAATTCACCAATTTTGATAAGTCTTTTTTTAAATGCACGCTGATATGACAGCTGTCACATACAATCTAACAAAATTGTTTGGAATGAAGTTGAAGACAACTAAGTGCTACTAGAGCCATCTTACGGAAAAAAACGAATGAACTTTTTGGCCCACCCAATACAATGAAGAAAAGACAGTCTGTGCAGCAAGTGGTGTTGGGAAAGCTGGAAAGCTACATGTAAATCAATGAAGTTAGAACACTTCCTCACACCGTACACAAAAATAAACTCAAAATGCCTTAAAGACTTAAGTATGAGACATGACACCATAAAACTCCTAGAAGAAAAAATAAGCAAAACATTTTCTGACATAAACCGTACAAATGTTTCCTAAGGCTAGTCTCCTAAGGCAACAGCAATGAAAGCAAAAATAAACAAATGGGATCTAATCAAACTTCTAAGCTTTTGCACAGCAAAGGGAACCATAAACAAAAGGAAAAAACCTATGGACTGGGAGAAAATATTTGCAAACCATGCGACCAACAAGGGCTTAATTTCCAAAAACTACAAACAGCTCATACATCTCAATAACAAAAAACAAACAGCCCAATTAAAAAATGGGCAGAAGACCTAAACAGACATTTCTCCAAAGAAGACATACAGATGGCCAATAGGTACCTGAAAAGATGCTCATCATCGTTAATTATTAGAGAAATACAAATCAAAACTACAATGAGGTATCATCCTATACTGGTCAGAATGACCATGATTCAACAGTCTACAAATAACAAATGCTGGAGAAGATGTGGAGAAGAGGGAACCCTCCTACACTGTTGGTGGGAATGCAAATTGGTGCAGCCACTGTGGAGAACAGTATGGAGGTTCCTTTAAAAACTAAAAACAGAGTTGTTATATGATCCAGCAATCCCACTCCTGGGCATATATCCAGAAAAACACATACTTCAAAAAGATACATGCACCCCAATATTCATCGCAGCACTATTTACAATAGCCAAGGCATGAAAGCAACCTAAATGGCCATTGACAGATGAAGGGATAAAGATGATGTGGTATATATACACAATGGACTACTATTCAGCTATAAGAAACAATGAAATAATGCCATTTGCAGCAACATGGGTGGACCTAGAGATTATCATACTAAGTGAAGTCAGAAAGAAAAAGAGAAATACCATATGATATCACTTACATGTGGAATATAAAATATGATACAAATGAATTTATTTATGAAACAGAAACAGACTCACAGACATAGAAAACAAACTTATGGTTATGAAAGGGGAAAGGGGGTGGGGGAGGGTTAAATAGGAGTTTGGGACTAGCAGATACAAACTACTATATATAAAATAGATAAACAACAAGGTCCTACTGTATAGCACAGGAAACTATATTCAATATCCTGTAATAAACCATATGGAAAAGAATATGAAAAAGAATATGTATGTATATGTATAACTGAATCACTTCGCTATACACCAGAAACTAATACAACATTGTAAATCACTATACTTCAATAAAAAAAAAAAATCCTAACAGAGATTCAACTAGAAAAGCAGAGAGGAAGTGGGTAAAAATTTGCTGATGGATAAAACATAATAATAAAATTTATATCAAAGTGTAAAAGCAGATTAAAAATGTGAGCAAAATATAAAAATAATTTAAGAAAAGACAGAAGAAATAGAGGGGGAAGAAATTATCAAATATGTGACCAAAAAATTGCACAGCACTTATAAGTCCTTAGACTAAAATGACTCACCTACTTCCAAGCAGAATGCATGAGGCAAGTTCTGTTCTAACACATATTTATGAAATTTCACAACTTCAAGGAGAAAGGGAAAATCCCCAAAATTTACAGACTTAAAATCAGATCTCCTATAATAGAATGTGAATCATTCTGCTATCAGATTTCTGATGAGCAAAAATAACTGTTAGATAATATTAGAGTGATATGTTCAAATTTTAAAGGAAAGTGATTTTGGATTTGTAATTTTATGTCCAACTAAGTTATTAATAAAAGGTAACATAAAGACACTTTCTGACATGAAACTATCAGACTTTTACTTCTTTACTCTTCCCTTCATGCTTCTAAGAAATCAACCTGAGTATATGTTCTAGCAAAATGAGAGCCAAACAAGATAGAAAAAGGCATAAAATCCCAGAAAACAGCGCCTCTCACACAGAAGTACATCTAAAAGAAATCCCATAATGACAACTATGAAGCACGTCTAGAAAACAAATAATTCATAGTAAAGCGGTAGATCAAAAACTATGGGAGGGATCTCACTGGGAGGAAAGAGAATTCCTTACATAATTGAAAAAATGAATAATTTTGAAGAATAAAGGAATATATTGTTTCTCTGAACCAGCAAAAATAAAGGCAATAAAAAATCTCAGGAAAAACTGAAAGCAAAACAGTGAATGTTAAAATATGAAACAACTATATCACAATTTTAAACAGTTGAAAGTAAAAGAAAAATAGAATGAAAGAGAGAAAGAAAGAGAATGTGTATGAGCCATCTGGCCTTGATGGTAGAAATACAGCACAGGTGCTACTACATTATTTAAACTTTAGAGGAATAAAAGGTGTTTAAACTTTGTTTTATCCAATTTGTTTCTATCCTTTCTATAAATTAACAACTATTCTGACCTCTAAATAACAGAAGACATTTCATACATTCTAAGAGTCACCTGTTGCTTGTTTTGAAGATGATTCCCGTTGGGGGGCTTTCAGCTCAATTATTAGTGTGTGCTGTTCCTGCTGGCCCATGTGTTTCTAGAATTTCAGAGGGCTGTGGCTGCCTGCATCCTGTAACTCCCCTAATGAGGCCACCTGCACCATACCCACCCAAGCCATCTCAATTAAATGAGAAGTCTGCCCTTTAATGGCTATAAAGATATTTCTGCCTGACGTGGCCATGGCAGTTTGCCACATCTAGAGTAGCTCAAAATTATGGGGAGCTGTGAATCCTGTTGATTGATTGCACTCACTAAAGTCTTAGCATATGAAGGTCTGTGCTGGCAGATGTCACTTTGGCATTAGAACACAGATCTCTGAGGCAGAGTTCCAGCATGGAAATGCAAAACCCACTAGCGGACACAGGTCATGGTGGATGAAAACTAAGTTCCCTTTGTTTTGTAGCTACAACCATTAGTATAAATCTTGATATGGTAGGCACCTAAGATATGCTTGATGAATGAAGAGAGGGAGGGATAAATTAAATGAGTGAACTGAGTAAATGATATTCTGACCAGTTAATTTAATCAGACCCATAACCTTAGTGGACATTTCTCTCATGAGTATCCTTAGTGGGTATTCCTCTCATGAATGGTTAATACTTTAAAATGTATATGAAGTTTACTTTTCATTACACTTCAATGTACAACAATTGCTTTGTTCTCCATTTTATCATTCCTTCAAATCTAAATAAAATTCATGTAGATTTATACCTGGAACATATTAAATACTCAGTAAAGATTAGCTATTAACTATTATTATTTTTTAAGAGTTGGGGAATAATAGAGAGATAGAGATTGAAACGAAGACAGAGGTAGAGATAGAGAGGTACAGCCCTGGCAATAGATGGAGGAAGGAAGAAGGGAGAGAGAAGAGAGAGACTAGAAAGGCAAAATAAAATCAAAGGTTTCTCTCATTACCTAATGGAATTTGTAAGTGCCAAGTCTGGACTAACAGATTGAAGATCTAAGGCTTTTTGGTCATTACTTGGAACCTGATCCATTCAACTGCATAACTACTAACTTGAACTCACTTTGATTATATCCTCAAAGACTGAACCACAAACTTTTTTCAAATTAGTAAATAAAACGCACTATTTATAGTTATAAACTAGTGGATTAGATTGCAAACACAGGAGTATATCAAAAGATTCCCTGTTATTATTTTGCATGGGCAATAAAGATTAATTGCTCCATAACACTCGAGGTGCAAGAAATGTCACATTACTTTGCAAATCAAAGCTAGGTCTGAATCCATTCAACCAGTTTAATAAGAAGTCCAATCTCAGAGTCTCTTGTCTTTTTTCTTAGATTGTGGCAGAACAAGGATTACCCCCCCTGAAGAATGGGGGAGAGAATATTTTGCTTATTGATCTGCTGTCTTTAACTGATGAAGATGTTCCTGGATGGAATGAGGGTAAATTCCATCCACCCATGGGACAACAAAATCCAGAAACTGAGAACACAAAGGCATGCAGGGGAAAACAACTTTTCATTTTTTAGGTGGCAAATCTATAATATCAAGAAAATACAGCACATCATTTCTTAATAATTCACTTGTTACATATGCAGTATGGAATATTTGAGTAGAAAATGATCACTCCCCCTTCATTCTCTTCCATTCCCTTTCTTAACTGTCCAAGAATCTGTTTGCATTGAGGGTTGGTCAGTATAATCAGGGAGCCAGTGAGAATAAGATGTTCTAAGAGGTTTTCAGAGTATAGTAATGACATTTCAATACAGTGCCTTCTGAGTTAAGAAGAAAAATGTTTTCCTCTCACCTCTTCAATAACTTGAGAATTATTTTTAAAGTTTTCTCCATATTTGTCCCAGAAAATAGGCTTCGCATTTTAGATTCAACTTTGACGGGTTAAGTAGAGCAAAAGGAAGGAGGGATGGAAGAAAGTAAAAAAAGGATGAAGGGAGGGAAGGAGAGAAGGGAAGGACGAAGTAGGAAGAAAAGGAAAAGGGAGGATGGGAAGGAAGGAGGATAAAAGAAGGAAAAAAGGAAGAGAAGGAAGAGAAAGACATGAAAAGAAATAAGGAAGTAAAAATCTTCAATCTAAATAAAAGGTGATTAATAAATCAAAAATCAGATTTCACCTAGGACTGCAACAAATAGAGATCTTATTCTAAACATCATATTGCCTTTAAAGGGGTACAATTCCTTTTAGGAAGTACTGAATTTGAAGACCTGGCAGATTCGGATTAAGAACATTATTTTATTCAAACTTTACTTTGGCTTTACACCATTAGCCAATATAGCCAATATGAAGGCTGTTTATTTGAAAAGAACCTAAAAAAGTCATTGTAGTAATAACCCTAAGGACGCTGTTGAGGTCTTTGCTGACTGCATCAGAACGTGCCATTTTTATGAAAACCTTCTGCAGGAATTTCGTGACTTTGAAGTAACAAGATAAGTTATATTTTTCCTTTTTGTTCATACATACTAAATCATGTAAGTAATGATATCGCCCTTTTTTGCACTGCTTTTTAGACAGGTCACAGCCATTCCTGTGACCCTCCTGGGGCATGTCCTGGACCTCAGGTACACTCATGTTTTACACATCTCAACAAGCTTATTCTTGTGTTCTTGAGCTTTGGTCCAGGACAATAGTGCCTTATTGCTAATACAGTATCATTGAGGAAAAGTTCATTTATATTTCATATGTTACTTAAAAATCACAAATAAGTATGATTTATATATTGTAAGAGTTTCCTTACAAAGTGCTAAAATCAAAAAACAAGAATGCAAATATATATAACATTAGTACATATATATGGCTTTTTGATTAAAAGGAAAAATTCTACCCAAAAAAAATGTTTCAGTCTGAAACAACTTATTTTTCTGAGACGTCCAGGTAGTAAAAGCTTTGGTCTTCTTAATGAAGTAAGTACTTTGTTCCTCCAAAGACTCATATTCCATTTAATAAGCATTCCAACACACAGAGTACAGCAAAACAGGAAATGTTCTGCAGAATAAAATTTATAAATGATATATTGGCTTTTAGCATGACTAATCTTCAGATGAAGAAGCTTTTGGATTCATAATAATCAACTCTGTTTCCATTTGATTTGAGAAATTCAAATCAAATTATGCTAGATAGCACTTAATTATAAACTCTTCAGAGGAATTATTTGGTTTTATTTCCAGTAAAAGCCAAGTCTTCATAAAAGCCATTAATTAGGGTATCTTTTGTCTCCCCAGTGAAACTAAGACTTGAAGCCCCTGAACTCCATTTAACCTTCAAAAGGGTCTCTGCAGGTCCAACTTGAAATGCTCTGGAGTGGGGGTGAGTGACACAGGAGAGAAAACGTCCAGGAAAACCAATATGAAAATGGGTTTTAATGCAGTTTTTTGGATACTAGTTGAAACAGCCTTGTCAAACCATAAAACTTCTCTTCTTTATTACCCAGTAATGTGTGCAGTGGATGTTCCTGACCTTACTTCATCTCCAGCTCCCATCCCTGTTACGTAGAGTTTTATTGTATTTTATTTTTTCCAAAAAGTATAAAATGAATATCCAAGGAATCATCAGTTTCCTCTCAGAATAAATTGTTATAAAGCAGTTTCATATGGATCCTCTGTGTTAGTTTCTCATTGCTGTTGTATCAAATTACCATAAACTGAGAGGCTTAAAACAACAGAATTTATTATCTTTGAATTCTGGAGGTCACAAGTCTGAAATCAGTTTCACTGGGCTGAAGTTAAGCTGTCAGCAGGGCTGCATTCCTTTGGGAGGCTCTAGCGGGTAACTGGTTTCCTTGTTTTTTCCCAGCTTCTTGTTGCCACTTGTATTCCTTGGTTTGTAGCCTCTTCCTCCATCTTCAAAAACGCATATGGCCGATTCACTTTGTTGTACAACAGAAACTAACACAGCATTGTGAAACAATTATACTCCAATAAAGATCTATTAAAATAAATAAATTGACTTGTAATCCCCCCCAAAAAAATGATTCCAATTTCTGCCACAACTACCACATCACTTTCTCCTCTGACTCTGACTCATCTTGTGTCCTGTGATTACATCAGATCCACCCAGATAATCTAGGATAATCTCTCAATCTCAAAATCCTTAATCTGATTACTTCCAGAAGTTCTTTTTGCCTTATAAACTAACCGTCACAAGTTTCAGGGACTAGGACAGGGGCATATCTGTCAGTATTCAGCCTACTGGGCCCCAAAGATTCACATCCATCCCACATACAAGATACATTCATCCCACCCCAATATCCCCCAGAGTCTCAACTCATTACAGCACCAACTCAAAGTGAAAGCTCATCTAAATATCATCAGCTCAAAAGTCCCAAACCTCATCATCTAAATCAGGTGCGGATGAGACTCTGGGTATGAGCCATTCTGGGGCAAAATTCTACTCTATCTAAGGACCTGTGAAATTAGAGAATAAATGATCTGCTCCCAAAATATAATCGTGGTACAGCATAGGATAACATTTATAGACATTCCCATTCCAAAAGGAAGAAAATGGAAGAAAGAAAGGAATCACTGGTCCTAAGCACTGTCACATCCAACTGGGTAAAATTAGGTTTCAATGCCTGGGAATAATCCTCTGTGGTTTGCAGTTCTGCCCTCTGGGAGCTTTCTCCACCCCTAAACCACTTCCATTCTCAATTTCCATGGCTGGGGAGTAGGAAGTATTTGGTGATGTGTGTCTCGGAGTTGGAGGGAAAATATCTATACTGCACTTTGTAATGAAATGCTGAAAATAATGGTTTTTTTAAAAAAAATGTATAACATATAAAAATGTCCTCACATCAAATTGCTTCTAGCAAAAAGACCACTTCAAAGCATCCCCAAAATTAAAAAAAAAAAAAAAAAAAGTTCTTTCTTCAATAGGCCGCATCAAAGCTGCAGTATCAAAATATCATGTACACATCTGGAGTAACATATAAAAAAAACTCTGTTGCTACAATTATCTATACTGTTTCAGAAATACAGCAGAGCACATCTTGTGAAATGAAAAGTCTGGTTATGGCAGTTCTTTTCCGGAACTAAATGCAATGATTACTTTGGGATAATCTGGCTTTTGTAATGACAAATGAAATTTAGTAGGACTGCCAAATCTATTCTGCACAGATAGAGAAAACAAAGCGTGTCTGACCTGAAACTATGAGTGTTGAAATCAGTAGAAGGAATGGTTAGTTTTAAACTTTTTCCTGATCCCAAATTTTTGTCGGATACAATCTCATCAGAAATCTTTACAATTCAGGGGCAGATGAAGGATTTATTGTTAAAAGGTACACACTACGGCAGCAATTTATTTTGATGTTCACTTTGGATTAGTTTCACAGCTAAACTGAATATGCAAAATGGCTTATTTTAGATAAGAATTCTAACTAGAACAAATTTGTGATGTCTCTGGAATGTTATCCATATCTGCCTCTAATTTAACAAGCTAGCTCCGGTAAAGGAGGGGGAAATTTAGCTGTATCATAAGCTATAAAAAGTAAATTATTATATTTAAATATAATGATAAAGGACAATATTGTTCACTCCATGTCCAATTTAGAATAATTTAGAGCAAAGTCAGACAAGTGGATAAAGGCTCTAAAACATGAGGCATGTCTGGTCCACTTACGGTCTTAAGTTCCTGCCCTAAGTAATGAGTATTAAGAGTGACATATGTAGGCCTGCAGTTGAAAAAAATACATTATGTTGAAAGATTTTTTGAGATGACCTCCAAAATATTACACAGTGGATGTGTGTCTCATTGAAAGCAGGACATCTTTACTGAGAGAGAGAGAGAATAATTCCTAACTTTGAAAAGAGGAATGTAGAAAGTTAAATCATTTTCAAAATCATTTACTTTTTTAAAAAAGTCTTCCTCAATTGCATTTATTTTTAAGAAAAGAAGTTAAAGGCTATGTAGACTGATGTTTGGTTGTTTTGTTTTCTACCATGTCTTTGTTTCATGTTGTGTTTCTGTTAGGAGAGAAGCACAGTGTGAAACCAGAGCCATGCTGCCTCCAATCCCCAAATCCCCATTCTTAGCATAAAACTCTCCCTGCCCTTGAACATCTTGGTCTTGCCCAAATCTGTTTTAATGAACCTTGGTTCTTCTACCAGATCACAGATATGATTATAAAACAAACAAAACATCAAAAACCAACAACAGAAATATTTATTAATGGCTCATTTTCAGCCCAGAAATGTGTGGATTTTTCAGAAGTGTTCATTCTAAAGGGGAGTGTATTATGGTTTATCCTTCGCTATCATATGGGTTATAAATTGTTTTTGGCATGGCTGATTTTTGTTGAATTAATATAAACAATAATACATTGAGTCAAATAAATGTATTAAAATACTCTCTCTGTTATTATCTTAAGTTTTAATGTTCTTTCGTGCTATTTCATGCTGTCTTCCAAAAAACTAAAGTTGTCTAAGACAGAGTAGCTACTTAAAAATGTTTACTGACCAAGTAACTTTAATTATATCTTACTTGATTTTAAAAATAATTCAACTTTAAAATAGCAATGATGCATCTCAAGATAAGTTTCAAAAATTAAAATCTATGACTCTGTTAACTCTGACCTTTCCTACCATGAATACTACTAAATGCATGACAAGTGAGACTGTACTGTTTTTACCATGAGTTGACCGTCAGATCACCTGAAGCAGTGTGAGGTATAATGGATTACCCAGTGGGCTTACATTCTAAACAAAAGAGATGAAAGCAGCAAATCAGCAAGCTGGAAAAAAAAAAAAAAAAAAGTATATATCCCTAAAGTGAAAGAGCACCGTATTTGGGGAATTTATTTATTTTTTATTATGACGATTTTTTTTTCGTGTGACCTTTTTTCAGATACTTCCATGCACCCAACCCTTCTGTCTCTGAGAGAAAACTTCCCAGATTAGATAAAGTCTTGCTAAAGGCTTACAGAAGTAATGTGAAGGAAGAATTTGCAGAACAGGAAAGAAGAAATATTTTTGGTCTAGTTTACTTGTGGGGCCTGGGAGGAAGGAATAAGAAGGTCACAGAAAAGTAACAACAGTGGTCTGCCTCGACAGTGCAAGTGCCACAGAAGAACATTCCTTCCATAGAACTGATGATGGCTCTGGAGCGCCCCAGGGACTAAAAAGTCAAGTCTAAAGAGGCTGTAGGAGAGGGTCAATATTTAGTCACTTTAAAAATGTGCACTTCCTAATCAGATTCATCCTTACCTCATTCAAAGAGGGGTGGTAAAGTTGCATCATTCAGTGGTATTTAATTCAATTCAACAGGTATTTATCGCAGGCTTTCCTTGCCTTAGGCTTTGCTCTAGGTGCCAGAGAGCAAAAGTTCAGACACCGTAGACATCCTGCTTTCCTTATAGAAGTTACAGTCCATTTACCAGAGGATGGAAAACAAAGCACAAACACTGGGATTGAAGGGGGGAATGAGAATTAAGTTTCCACAGACAAAGAACCAAAAAATGTAACAGTAGTCAGGAGGACAATGGTCATACATTATTGATCCTCCAAAAACAAGAAACACTGAAAGCTCACATTTGCCATAAAAATCTATTGGCTCAGGTTAATCCAGATTGAGCTTTAGCAAAATTACACCTGCTTAATGAAAGCTACCATGAAAGCAGCCAGCAGTGGGTGTAAGAGCATTCATTATTCTTTCATCAGTTATTCCCATGATTCATGCAAGTGTTCTTCATCAACTGATTTACAAGGCCTAACATTCAGTATTATAAGGTAATTCTAAGTCTTATCAAAGCACAAAGCTGTTATATAAGAGTTTCTGAATAATAAATAAGCTATAATAAAGGAACAAAAAACAAGTTCCAGGGAGCTCACAAAGTCAAAAAATAATCACGATATAGTAACCATGGAACTATAATTAAAATTGCCACATAAATGTACAGTTATCCAGTGCATTCACTCATCCATATAGTACTGCTGTGTTCTGAGGAGACAGAATTTCTCTCATACAATAAAACTAGATGGTGGAGGATGATACAACCAAGGGTATAACCTCCATCTTTGGGAAGCCAACAAACCAGATTCCTTCCCGTAGTATCCACATTCCTCTCCCTTCAATAATTCGAGGTGACAGAGGTGAGAAATTTTGTCTCAACGCAAGTTTCATAGTATATTTCAGAGCAAATATAGACCCGTTCCACCCTTCTACATCTAGAGCCATATAAAATGAGAATGATGGGCAACAGGGAACATAATTTAAAAAAAGAAAATGACTTGAAATGTTTATGTTGTGGTTGTTAAAGCAGGAAGGAAGATCAATGAATGTGTTGAATTAAAAATGGATAGATAAGTGGATTCACTCACTCCTTCATGTGGATATTGACCAAATGCTTCCTCTACTTCAGACATGGATTCATCCCTCACAGAAATCAGTAGCATGGCTCACAGCCTAGCAGAGAATACATTAAATACAGAATTACAAGTGTCATGAATGATATGGAAGAAGGATCTTAAATAAGGAAGATTTCTGCATTTTGTCCAGAACCTAGGTAGGGGGGCTGAGGGATGGAGGGAGAGGACATAATCAGAATTTCCAGCAAAATATGGAGAGAAAGAGAAGGTCGTGGTATGCTTGGTTTGGAAAAGGTCCAAAGATATTGCTGCTATGTGTACTCCAATTGACAGCCTCCACCTGGAGCCTAGGTCAAAGCCTGAAAACTTTAAAGAGAACCTTCTTCCAATATACCCAGTGTTTAATCTCCATGAGCAATGAAGAGAATAGGAGAGGAAAGAAGCAAATCATTTTGACAGGTGAGAATGAGCTCATTTTCTTTAAAGAAGTGTGGTGACCACTGTTGGCGATTTCTGTAAGTGGCAAGATCAGGATCATGTACACTGGGGCAACCACATCAGCTCTTAGCTCATTTCTTCTACATCCCTGTAGCCCCTCCACCCCCAAACTTGAATCAACTATGTAGCCCCACCTGCACACTGGTCTAGCTCCAGTCCCCAGGATAAATCCTAGCTGGGACGGCAAGTATTTGAACAGCCTTAGTCTCACCTTCTATTGGGGCTTGGAGGCTAGCAATGAAGCGTAGCAATGATTCATTCGGTCCTGGGGCCTTACGTAGCTGTTACTTTACCCTTTCTCCTCCACAGGGGCCTGGGCTTCTGCCTTGGTCTCTCCTTAATATGGCTGACGTCCCTCTCAGAATGGGGTCATTCTCTTTTCATGGGGTTGTTCTCTTGATAACTCATCTGGCAATTGCCTTTTCCTGTAGGTGGCTGGTCTTTGCTTCTCCTACCCCTGGTTTCTGACTAGGGTCCTTTTGTAAGTAAGCAAATTTCCTACAACCACCATGCAACTCTAGTTCACTGTACAACCACCTAGACTTTCCCATTTAAGGGCCCTATTCATGCATGAGACATTCATGCTGCACTCTGTTAGGCCCTGAAGTATTTGGTTGACCCCACTCAAGGTAGCAGGAGCAAGCTGATGAATTCACACAATCTAGAGCAAACGCTCTCGATTGTGGCTCCTCTAGTCTTGAGGTAGTCGTTTCCTACAGACACGTCAGTTACTCAAACTGACACTGAAGTCATAAAATGGCACCAAGTCTCTGAAAATCACCTGGGTCCCATCAGTGGTTGGCTCATTGACATTTTTATTTTTCTCTGCTTTCTACTGAATGAAACTATTAAGGTGTATACATCCGAATTTTTTTCTCTGACTTGTAAACAGAACTGGAATGCTTAACATAGACAAAATCTCAAATTCCTCATATCCCATGCTTATATGCAGGGAAAAAAATAACCTAAGACTTGTCTTCCCCATCAAAAATATTCATGGGCACACCAGAATCACAGAATTAAGTCTATGACAAGATGTTCTTCTTATATAACATACTGGCTCTCTCTATAACCAGACTGTGACTTCTTCTTGCCAGCCAAAAGCTGATATATTCTTGGAAATGCCTCTGCCAGAACTTTTAAAAAAGATAATTTACACTCTAGGAAATTATTTTGTCCATAAAAGAAACAGATGCATTCGCCTTTAAGGGACAAGACCTCCCTGTCCTTCTGTTGTATTCACAGAAGTCAAATTTGCCAAATATCAGTGTATGGTTTTTATCAAGGAGATGACTCTCCTCGTTTCTATTGCTACTGTCTTCTTACTACAGAACAGAAGTTCTCAAGGCTGGCTGCATGTTAAATCACCTGCAGGGGTTTTCAACAAATCCTTCTAATGCCTGTGTTTCATGCCCCAAGGACCCTGATTTAAATGACCCAAGATGGGGCCCAGGCACTGGGATTTCTTTCAAAGGTCCCCAGGCAATTCTGCTGTGCAGCCGGCATGGAGAGCCACAGCTGCAGGGTCAGTGTGCATTTTTCCTTGTTACTATGCACTGAAATCCTGGGTACCTGGATAGAATGTTGACCTCAGATGTTTTCACTTTTTAATCCCCAGGTATCGTCTTCAAGTCTGGCGAGGTTGGGATCAATAATGAGCCTGAGTGAGACCCCAAGGAGCATGAACTCCTTGTGAGTCTTCTGCTCCTAAATGCAGGAGGCTTACTGGAGATTTCCCCAGTCTCCTTCTGATGCTTTGGAACAGATGGTTTGTCTTAACAAAACATTTTGCTATTTTTAATTTGTTTGATGATTTAAGGCCAGATCCCTCCCTCAGACTGCACAGAAGCCTTCAGTGGTTGCAAGGCTATCTTAAATCCTACCAGGTAAAGGTTATTCTATCCTGTGTGAATTACATAGCACCAAGTCCACTCTCCCTTTATTTTGTGGTATCTATTTATCTCATCATCTTGCATCTCCCAATAAATGCAGGGTTTAGTATTCTAAAGCCTCAGTCTCCTCCATCTAGAATGTTTCCTTAAAAAATTACACTTAATGCTGCTGACAGGAAAGCTATCTTTCCACCCAATGTCACCTGCTATTCAAAAATATTCAATATTTGTTTTACATTTTTATTCAAGTTTTGCTCTTTAGGAAATGCCACTGGTGATGCAATGGGTGGTATCCTATTAAGTTACATATGTTCCTTTCAAATATGCTTCAATACTATCATGAAATAAAGAAAACTGAATTTTGAAATGTAATATTCTGTATTCTGCCAGCTGCAAAAAAATAAGGCACTATTAGCTTTTGGGGGTAGGGTTGGCAGTGGACATTTATGCTATCTTTTTTTTCCTTTTCCAAATAAAATATGCCTACAGTATTATATGGTTTATAAATTAAATGCATGCAAATCAACACATTCTATGATTTAACTAGTAAAAAGGTGTACTGAAAAATGAAATGTGCAAGTTTAGTAACAAACTGAATCAGCCTCTTTGGAAGTTTTCAAGGTAAACCTAGTTGTTGCTAAAGTAAGGAGAAAACATTGAGTTACATGGTTTGCTTTTCTTTACCTTCATAATTTTCTTTGGTAATGCCTATTAGTCTTTCTTTGACTGAAGGGAAGGGGACTCAACTAATTTTAACATTTTTTAGTGGAATGTATACGAGAGAAACGCCCACAAGATTTCACATAATGAGATAACATATCACCTCTACTACAGGGCCCTATCCAGATCCAATTTTATGATTTTGTCACGGGCCCAGCCGCTCCACGGCATGTGGGGTCTTCCCGGACCGGGGCACGAACCCGTGTCCCCTGCATTGGCAGGCGGACTCTCAACCACTGCGCCACCAGGGAAGCCCCGCAGCTTCATTATATTACTCGACTTAATTAATATCACATCCGATTTTATAGTATTTTTCCCAACTGACAAAATCAAATGATTCCTTTAATAGGCTAAGAAATCTAATTTAACTTTACATACATTTTTCCATTTATTTTAGCAAGCATAAATTTGAGTTTATCAATGGCATGCTGTCGATAAAAATGTTAGTAAGGACAACGGCAGCCTACTATATCTTTCAATGCCCTCTCTTGGCAGGAGTCAAGAAAAGTAATAATGTAAAGTGTATGAGAATGACAGTGAGGGCTCTCATGTTCTAACACTGGTTCCCAAGGTAAGTTGCTTCACTAAGCCTCAGTTTCCTTACCTGTGAAATGGGACAGGTAGACTACCGGTGGTTCAAACTGTGGCACCCTAAGGGAGTCAAGAAGGTCTTTCAAGGCCTGGAGGAAACAGGAGGCAATTATGCAGCCCTCACTTCATTCAGCTGGTCTCTTCATTCATCTATTATATAGTTAGGGCTATACAGTTATTAGGGGCGGGGGGAAGGTTTCATTTTCTAAAACTAGTCTGAAACACCATTAAAATAAACATTGGCCAAGGTCTTATCTTTATCTTTAAAGATCTTTACAGTAGGATTTAAGCTCCTGGGTCATGTGTCCTAAGCCTCACACTAGAAATTTGAATTTGCATCTCAGTGATATTATACTAGATTCTGATATTAGAGGATGAAATCTTATGGCTGTGTAAGGCTAGTAACATGGTTTGATACTATCGCTCCTGTTTATAGTTCAGAACAATACATCAGAATTACTCAAAAAGCTTTCGTAAAAAAAAAAAAAATTCAGTATGTGGCAATACCCCAGGTGTACTGAGTCAGAGTCTGGAGACAATGGGAGATGGCTGTGTTGGTATGTATTTTGAAAGCACGTTCCCAAGTTCTTCTGCTGCTCACCCTCAATTAAAAACCATTATTTGGGCTTCCCTGGTGGCGCAGTGGTTGAGAGTCCACCTGCCGATTCAGGGGACACGGGTTCGTGCCCCGGTCCGGGAAGATCCCACATGCCGCGGAGCGGCTGGGGCCGTGAGCCATGGCCGCTGAGCCTGCACGTCCGGAGCCTGTGCTCCGCAACGGGAGAGGCCACAACAGTGAGAGGCCCGTGTACCACAAAAACAAACAAACAAAACAAACAAACAAAAACATTATTTATACTGCTGTTTTGTGTGGTTTTATTCCATAGTTTTCTATTTGACTTCCCACCATAAAATTAATGCCATCATGTGTACCAATCTAATCAACTAGGTTTGGGAAGCCGAATTTTCATCTTACACTAAAGAACTCTCTTAAGAGGGAGCAATGCAATCTTCAAATGGCCTGCCCAGGCACCCAGAGAGCTCTCAAAACCTAGCTGAATTTTATTAGCATCTTCCAAGGAACAACAGTGCTAGGGTTCTCCTGAAGAAGAGATAACTGGATTTCCCACTGTGCATCTATTTCAATCTAGACTATGTCAATTAGCAAAAGCCTCTAAAGGCTTAGAGTCTCATAGTGGGGAACCAACCTGCTTGGCCTTAACAGCTGCAGCCTGCAAGACAAATAAGAGAGGCAAGAACAGACCTAAGAAACAGGTTATTTGCTTTGCCCAGAATATGTTCCCAAGAATATAAATGAAAGTTTATCAACAGTCCTCCTTCCAAACATTACTGTGTTTGCATGATGGAAAATGTGGGAAATGGCCTGATAGAACCCTTTAATGGTCATCCTCCAAGAAGCCTGAGATGAGGCTGCCAAGTGGAATACTATGGTAGTCAACAAATTGTCTTGAGTAGATTTTCGAACCTGTGCTAGTGGTGTCCATCAAAGTCACTATTTAGACGAATGGAAAGCTGTAATTATGTCGTCTCATAATCTCAGTTATGTTTTTTCCTAGCAGTGTGGCCTTTGGAATCTTTCACAACAACTCTGCCATGAGGAAGGTGGAATTTGGGCAGTATCTTACAGGGATGAGTTGGAAGTTGACAGGTAGAGGAGAGGAAGCATTTGGGGCAGAAGGAACACCATGGGTGGACAGTGTGGGGAAAGAGTGCCTGCTTTTTTGGGGAAAATGGCAATGAAGCAGTGGTTTAAAGCTCTGGCTCTGGGGTCTTAGTGGCCCTATATTGGGGTTCTGTTTCCCAGCTTTTACTGAGCTTCCCCAAGCCTCAATTTCCTCCGCCACACCGCCACTGCCCTTGTCTGTGGCCAAAAAAAGACACGAGATGACTCTGGTCCTCAGCAGTGCTCGGCATACGGTAAATTGTTACTGTGGTAGGGGCGCGGGTGGGGAATGATGATGATGATACTGAGGACACTGCTGATGGTCTGCATGAAGACTGGGCTGAAAAAGGAAAAGGGGACCAATTACCTTCTTTGGGAACTTCTGGTCCAGATAGAGAAGAATGGACTTTTAGCCCACAGAAACTAGTAAGATGGAGGTTTTATACCTGGGGGAGAGGTGAAGCACAGATGATGGTTTAGATGAGAGAAAGGAAAAGCCAGGTGCTTAGAGAAATGCTGAGCAGGGGCTATGGCAATAGTACAGGAAAGAGATGCAGGGGGCTGGCCAGAGGGCAGAGGTAGTGAGCATGGCGAGGGTGAGATAATAAAGACAGATATTGTGGAGAAACCAGGTGACTGGCAGCCTATGGAGAGGGAGGAAACACAAATCAGAGGTTTCTAGATTGGGCAGCTAACTGGATAATGAGTTCTGACAAGTAAATCAGAGAATATAGGAGTGTGTATGAGGGGATGAATGGGTGGGGGTCCAGAGAGGGTTTCAAAAGTAAAAGTCTAGAATTTAAAGTGCCCAAGGCTGCCACAGGACCCCCAGAGTATCCCCTGAGCACACGTGTTCACCACATATGTTAACTTCTTCGAGGAAAACTGCAGTGTGTCAGTCAACAAGCTTATCGAGCATGTGTTTGCACCATCCAGGGAGGGAGAAGCTTTCTAGTTCTGTTCCAGATCTCTAAGGATCTGGAACAGATAATCAGCTCCATTTTACCAACACGGTATGGTCTTCACGGTTTTCAAATTCGTCCAGATTCATTCTCTCCTTCAAGGTGCACCACTTCCCATTTTCAGAGGGATCAGATTTTGTGGCTACTATTTCAAAACTAAAACGGAAAGGTTTGCTAGAGTCCCAATAGCTGGTTACCCAACAGCTGGTCCTCCTTACACTAATCCTTACTAACCATAGCTCTATATTTAACATATATGTAAGGATGTATATATAAATATTGTGCATTTTGAAAGTATGATATCTATGTTAAAAAGTGTTATAGTTAATGTTATACTACATTTCAAAATGCACAATAAAAACTTTAGCCATAAAATGTAAAACTTTAATCATGAAACTTGAAACCTGAGAGGTTTACATTAGAAAAATGTTAAGAAAAACTTTGCCAATGTCAGTGACTGAAGGCTTATATTGCAAAAGGCTATGAAGTGCTTGGTTCACTAGTACTGAAGTGGCCACCAGCAGAAGGGAACTGTGGACAGTTCTACCGCCAGACAGAATACCTGGATACTCATGCATGTGCTTTAAAAATAAAATTATTTTGCATTTACAATGTGTTTCATAGTATACTACATGCTGGTGTTTCAGCACTGAAAAATGATCCCTAATCCCATTCAGTGGAGCAGTCACAAAAGTAAACAGAAATTATTATTGTAATACCATGTGTTACAGAGGAGTGGTTCCTAACCTAGGCTCTGGAGCTAAGGCAGGCCCTGAATCAAAAGATATGTAGGAGCTAACCAGGATAAAAGCTGGGCAAGCGTATTGTCAAACTGTGGGAACTGTTTAGGCCTCCTTCCCATTCTTTGGAAACTTCCTGCTTTCCAGAATGATCTCTGGTTTGGACCCCACATACTGACTTCCTTTGGAGCTCCTTTTTTGAACAGTTGTTTCTCCTATGATTAGAAATTACTCAGAATTGAATCATAGTTGTAGTAAACGTGCATTTGTAGTAAACGTGCGTTAAGAGAGTACCCTATAAATTCTGGTCAAAATAAGGCACTGCTGGAACTATGGAGACAGTAAAAAAAGATCAGTGGTTGCCAGGGGTTGGGATCGGGGAGGGAGACCAGGTGGAGCACAGAGGATTTTTAGGGCAGTGAAACTACACTCTATGATACTATAAGGATGGATACATGTCGTTATACATTTGTCCAAACACACATAATGTACAACACCAAGAGTGAACCCTAATGTAAACCGTGGATTCTGGGTGGTGATGTTGCATCCATGCAGGTTCATCGATTGTAACAAATGTACCATCTGGCATGGGGGAGGGGCGTGATCATAATGTGGGAGGCTGGGGCAGGGGTATATTTATCTTCCTCTCAATTTTGTTATGAACCTAAAACTGCTCCAAAAAATAAATTCTTAAAAAAAAAAAAAAAAGGCACTGCTCATTGTAGAATTACAAAATGCTAGAGCTGGAAGGGAATCGACTCCAACTCTTTTAGTGTATATATAAGGAATCTAGGAATGTAAAGGCGTTTATAAATAAGGTATAGAGTACAGCATCTAACTGAAGGGAGATGCAGTCCTCCCTGGTGATTTATAAAGTAACATTTGGCGAATATGCAAATTCAGATGCGACTTACTCCCCACCTCCACCTGCCATCCCCATTCTTCCTTCATTTCACCTGCAAAGAAGGTTGGGTAGGCTTCCACATACCGTATTCACCAAGTTTAATTTCTAGATATGTAGTTTACTGCAGTGTCTTCTGCCTATTGTATTTCTGACACTGATTGTCTTTAAAACTACTGGTTTCCATTCTAAGGTGAAACACTTACCACTCCTTGAATGATTCTCATAAAGGAGTTCTTGATAATATACCCAGGGATGGAGAGAAGAAAGAAAGGAGGGAGGACAAGACGGACGAAGGGAGAGGCAGGAACTCAGCTCAAATACAATTTTTAACCATAAGTGGCATCCTTAACTAAAGAAAAAAGTAATGCAAAGGTAGTGAAGAGGATAAGAGAGAATTCATTAAAAATTTTTAGGGAAATAAAAACACAGAAGGGAGAAAAAACTCATGCAACAGGGTAGAAAGAAAACGTGAAGAGCTTTCATGGCAAAATTATCGTTGGAACACCAAACCTAAATAACACCAATGAAGTTTTACCATGTGAGAGAAAAGTATTAAATGGTGGAATCAGTGACATTATATAACTGGGACTTAAAGGCGACTTGATAATGGAGATATGGAAAAATGACATCCTGCAACTGTAAAATGAATAGCCTCAATTTAAGCCCGATAACTTATTCCTGCTACTGTTGTTACAACCAGCCACCTTTGTTTGGCTCACACCATCAATCTCCAATAAAACACAGTTGGCAGCACTGGTTACTCAGGTAATAGGCTATGCCCGACATATCTGATCCAAATTTAAAAGGATCCCGCTGTCTACATCATCAGAGTAAGAAAGATAAACTGATCAGAACTGCAGGTAAATAAACCATTAAATGAGATGTTGGTTGTCAATTCTGCAGCCTCAACACCACAAAGGCTTTTATATGATCCTTAAAACAACAGTCCTTCTCTGGTTAACAGTTGGTATTACTTGCTCCCCGTAGATTCCTGTTGTATAATGTTCAATATAGCTTCATAAAGTTGGCAAGGGTAAATCAGATGTTCATGGTACAAATGCAGCATAGCTTATGTAAGCTTCCCTCAATCCTACAGTCAGCAGCATACATCATATAAGTATTAGTTAGAGCCCTAGTTCTCTACTCTGACTACATATTACAATCACCAAAAGCTTCCAAACAATACCAATATCCCCAGCATCTTCACCCCAATGATTCTGGTCTGGGATGGAGCCTCAGCATTGGTGCTTTCAAGGCTACCAAGTAATTCTAATATGTAGCCAGAATTGAAAATCATTGGCTTAAATATTTATGATAAGTCAGAGTATAATTTGGAAAAAAATTACATTAAAACAAAAGCATTTACAAGTCAACACTTGAATGCTAATTTTATCATCATTTTCCTTTCTCAAATCATGATATTAAGCTCCTCCTTTTATGAGGTATCTGTTCAAGTCTTCCCTTTTTTTGCCTGTTTTTCTTAGCGATAGGAATTTTTTGTTAATTATAAATACCAGACCTTTCTTTGATGTATATCCTGAGTTCATGTCTGAGAGTATTTTTCTCCCAGTCTGTGGCTTATTTTTTCATTTTTTCTTAATGGTATCTTTCAAAGAGCAGACATTTTAAATGGATGAAGTTCATTTTATTAATTATGTTCCTGTATAGTTTGGGCTTTGTGTCCTGTCTATCCCAAAGGTTTTAAATATATTCTTCTATGTTTTCTTCTAGAAGCTTCAAATTAGCTTTTACATTTAGGTTTATCATCCGTCTTGAATTAGTTTTTGCATATGATGTGTAGCAGAGTTGAAGCTCATATTTTTCCCCATAAACATATCGAATTGTTCCAAAACTACTTCTTGAAAAGATGTTCTTTTCCCAATGGAATTACCTTAGAACCTTATCAACTGGCCATGTATGAGTAGGTATGTATTTCTGGGCTCATATTATATTCAGATGATGTCTTTGTCTATCTTTATGCTAATGCCACTCTGTCTTTATTATTGTACCTTTAAATAAATCTTGAAATCAGGTAGTATGAGTCCTATAACTTCTGTTGCAAAATTGTTTTGGCTATTTTAGATCAGGTCATTTATATTTCATTTGTAACAAATTTTAGATATCTTATAAATTTCTACAAACAAACCTGCTGGGATTATGGTTGGGATTGTGTTGAATCTGTAAATCAATTTAGAGAGAATTTAGAGAGAACTGACATCTTAACAATATTGAGTATTCTAATTCCTGAACATGACATAGCTCTCCATTTACTCAGAGCTTCCATAATTTCTTTCAGCAATGTTTTATAGTTTTTAGTTTACAGGACTATGTCTTTTGTTAAATGTTTTCTAAGTATGTTTTTCCTTTGGTATTAGTGTAAAGGACTTTTTAAAATTTCATTTTCTCATTGCTTGCTTTTGATGTATAAAAATATAACTGATATTCATATATTTACCTGTTAAACTATGATCTTGCTAAATTTACTAATTTTAGAAGTTACTTTTTAGATTCTTTAGGATATTCTAAATAAACAATCATGTTTTTGTTACTTTTTTATTTCCGATCTGCAGAACTTTTATTATTTCTCCCCTTACTGTATTGGCTTGAGCCTCCACAAAAGTTAGAACAGAGGAAAGAGTGAGCTTCTTTGCTTTGTCCCCAGTCTTAGGAAAATCATTTAATATTTCACCATTTGGAATAATGTTAGTTATAGGTTTTTAATAGACCCCATTTATAAGATTGAGGACACATCTACACTCAGTTTTCTGACCGTTTCTTTTGTAAACCATAAATAGGTGTTAAATTGGTCAAATGCTTTTTCTGCATTTATTGAAATAATCATACGTTTTTCTCTTTTATTCTGTAAATATAGTAAACTATAGAAGTTATTTTTGAATGTTAAATTACCTTTTCATTTCTAGGATAAATCCCACTTGGTCATGATGTTTTACCATTTTATGCATTGCTGGATTCAATTTGCTAACATTTTGTTATGGATTTTTCCATCTATGTTCATGAGAAATAAAGGTTTATAATTTTACTTGTTTTTAATGACTTGGTCATGGTTTGTTATGAGACTTATGCTGTCCTCATTAAAGAGTGAAAGACTTTGTGTAAAATTAGGATTATTTCTCCTCTAAGTATGTGGAGAATTACCAATGAAACTATCCAGACTATGTGGGAATATTTTTTATTACAAAATTAGTTTCTTTAATAGATGTAGTTCTATTCAATGTTTTTCTGAAATTTTACTTTATAATTTTAATCATATCTTTTAACCATTTTAATACTAGACTACCAATTTTTTTTTTTACATCTTTATTGGAGTATAATTGCTTTACAATGGTGTGTTAGTTTCTGCTTTATAACAAAGTGAATCAGTTATACATATACCTATGTTCCCATATCTCTTCCCTCTTGCATCTTCCTCCCTCCCCATTTTGAAGAAATATTGTAAATATATATCTAAAAGTTAGATAATCAAATCTACTTTATGTTAGCAAATGCCTTAAAGTCTCTAATTTCCCCCAAATTTTCATCTCATTAAAAATTTTAGAACTGATATAGTAATAATATTGTTTAAATATTTCTTCTCTTATTAGAGATTCAGAACTAAGCCATAAGAACTTATGAACAGCAATTAATTTATTTCTCCTCTTAAGAGTATATGTAAATTGAACAACTTATAATTTCTATCCTCATTTTCAGTTTCCTAGTTTGTGAAATGAAGGAATTGGATTAGATATTTTCTAAGAATTCACCCAGCTACAATAGCCTATTAATTCCAATTTATGCTATTACCTTCTTCAGATAAAGTATTAAGTGTTTTACCTAAAGTTTTAATAAATTTAGCCTGCCAATAATCTTAATTAAATCTATTTTTGAATGTTTTGAAAGTATTCCACAAGAACATTTTTGGACTTTATCATTAAATATGGGGTAGAGTATCAGTATTATCTATTTAAACACACTGCTATTAAAAGCCAAACAAGATCTTTACCATCTAAATGTTGCTTTTTTAGAAATATGCATTCTTTGTTAGGAAAATATGTCTTAATTTTTTAAAATAAAAAAGATGTCTGACTTATAAAGACTAAAAAATTTTATGACATATTGTGTAAACCTTCAAGAAATATTTTTGAGTACGTACTATGTGCAAAGCACCAAAGATACAGCAGTAATCAAAAATACACCAAAAAACTCTGCCCTCATAGAGTGAATATTCCTGTAATACAAATGAGAAGAACACCACCACTGAATTAGCTTGGACATTCTAGACCCACAGGTGAAATTTTACATAGTTCCTGGTATTGACTGCTGCTATACCTTCTTTTTCCTTCTATGTTTACTGCATCCCTGATGCCCTGCTTCCTGATGAGGAAATTTGGTGCACAGAATTGAAATTTTGTAAATCACGGTTGATGATACCAGTTCATCACTGTTTCATGCAATTGATCAATTAGGTATTTTAACAAATAATGAACACTTTGGAGATAACCCAAATAATTAGAATATTGCCGGTTATATCTACCTAAGTTTCCCACCCCCTTACCCCACCTCAATGCAGCTCCACCAGAAGTAGCCATCCTTTAACTCTCTAATTCCTCCAGCAGACTAATCTTCCCATCTTAGAAGCACCAAAACCTGAACGTGTGTGTATGCTCTACCGGAGAAAAGGCTGTATCTTCTTCATTTTCTTCCCACAGGGCCTAGCACTAAGCCGGTCAAGAGTTATGTGTTTAGTTAACGTTTGTTGAGTGAAAGCACTATAGGAACTCCTGGTTCTGTCATTCAGTGCCTGCAGACACTGCCATTAGGTATAATATATGCCTCTGCAGGAAATATGCTTAACAAAATGAAGGATCATGTGCACAGACTTAGCAGTTAAAGGGATACAACCGTGGCCTTTTAAGAGACTGGATCCTAAACTAAACACCTATGTATATACAGTAATGAGGTATTCGCATAATCACTGTAAAGTATATTAAAATCTCATAATACAAGCGATGGAAATTTGCTAACATCTCTATAGCGATAGAAACTTCGGCTTAAGAAAAAAAAACTAATACTAACCTGCTCTGCATTTAATTACAGTTAATTTCAACCATCACTGCTTCCATTATTAAAAAACAACAGACAAACAAACAAACAGAAACCCACAGAGGATTACCAAGTGTCAGTAGTGGAACTGAGGTTTCTGGTTTGTTTCATTAATTCAACGAGTGCAATAAAAAAAAAAAAAAAATTCACCACCTCCCAAAAATAAATAAAATTTAAAAACGGCTAAGAAGGATAATATTTTTTATCTGCACTATGCTGAATTTCACTTTGTTCCTTGGTCCAGTGTGATCCTGCTACAATACTTTCTGAAACGTGGTTTTTATTTAATCATAACCACTATTATCCTTAATATCACATGTTCCATTTCTTGTTGGCTGCTGCACATACAGTATTGAAGCTAAAAGCAATCCTGTTCCAGACCTATGAAATCATCCTAGCCTCACTTCCTCCACTTAATGTACTTCAATCTATGCTTGGATGGTTAAAATAAAATCGAGTATTACTATCACTACCTGTGTAAGGTATATATTTTTACTCAACTGTTTCACAGCTCAGTCGATTTGGTAGTGAGTTGATGTCAAATATTTTCCAATCCCTAGTTTACTCAATGCAATACTTCAAACTTGAATCTTGTCTGATACCATTCAAAAGAAAACATCTACACTATAACCCTTTCCTGAAAAATCTCTTCCATCTTTTAGCAATTAGTATATACAAAATACTGCAAACACTACCATTCTTAGCAACTTTGGATGTGATTTCGCCACGCTATGGTTCGAATTCATAGACTCCTACCCCTCACTCTTTCCCACTATTCTGAATACGGAGATGGTAAAAGGCAAGGCCTCCAAAACAACTTCACTATATTGTGTCACACACATAACAGCACAGAGGCCCCACTGAGTGCAAAGCTAGGCACATCCAAAAATAGACTAGTCTCTGCCCTGTTCAAAGATACTCAATACACACACACACACACACACACACACACACAAGATATGAATAGTATCTATTCAATACAAAAACATCTTACTACTTTGGATTGAAAAAGTAAATTTTATAAGACAAAACAGTCAAGCTAATTCCTTATAAATAATTGCTTTGCTGATTAAATTCCTCATTTTAAACTGGCTGCTTTACATCCCCATCTACTATCTTAGGAATACCAACATAATACTGTAAAATGTATATAAAACTTATAAAAAATAAAAACATTTACTGATAGTTTGCATAATCAAATAGGTACAGCATAGTTGTAACATAAATAGTTTGGAAAGCCACATGAGTAATTTACTAATAATGCAGCACAAAACTGAATAGATGGAAAATATGAATGAAAAGCTACAGAATTTAGAGAATCAATGAATAAATCTAGACCTTTATAATAGGAGTTTAAGCAGAAAGAATAGAAACAGTGAAAGGGTATTAACAATTCTAAGAAATGCTAATGGAAAATACTACATAACAGAGGAAAAATATCTATCAAAAATTAAGAGTTCACTAAGTGAACAAACAACTAACAGACTAAGCAAACTAAACAATCCCCATTGACAGAGGAAAGAAATGTGCAAATAAGAGTTGCACATCTAGTTATTAAATTCAGATGCTAAAAATCAGTAGAATATCTCTGCTGAGGGAAAATAACTCTAAAGTAAGATATGTCCACACGGTGTAAGACTTACAGAAATCTGAAGTGAGTTAAAGATATTCTCAATCATTCTCAAACTCAGTAATTTCACAGAAACTTTACAAAAAGAATTGTTTGCATATATATATAGCATCAAGAAGAAGAAAAAAGGATAGCGATTAGGGTGGGGCCGGGGAGAGAAGCAATAACTAAGGAGCACACTAAAATACCCCAGCATCTTGCACTGCCGCAGAAGGAGACGCAGGGTTCCTAAGATTCAAAAGAGCGTGGATTCACAGCAGACCTATCAATAGTAAGGCAAGACAGTAAGGATAACATTTATTTAGACATACAAGAGGTTAAATTTAGAGACTTAATTGTGAATCACATAAAGCCTCAGTTAACACTTCCTATGTTTCAGGTGAATGTGATACCTCTCTGCAAAAATGAGGGTTGTCTGAGTCGTATGCAGCAAACAGTGGCTGAGAATTTTATTTCATTTACATAATTTCTGTATAACTATGAAGTGGTCATAGTACCTACTCCTGTCACTGGGGAACCAGGTAAAGGGCGCAGGGACAAGGCACAATGGAAATCATGAGGCGGGGACAGCAGGATTTAAGGCTTCTCAAGTGTAAATACAACCCTCAGGATTTCTGCATCAGCACAAGTAACAACTCAGAAGAATTTCTCTTCTTTTCTAATAGCTTCCGGACTTAAACTACACAGCTCTTATATCTCTGAGTAAAGCAATAAAAGAAAAAAGTTGGGACAAAACTTCAAGACACTCAAGGATGAAATTTATGTGAACCTGAGCACTCTGGTCACACACTCCAGAAGACAATTTTTCCCTCAAATTAGTTTTTCTTTGCTCCCATTTAACTGCTTCCAGAATCTTCACATTTCCTGGTCTACAGATTACTTGAGATGAAGGTGTCATACTTTTCTCATTCTTAAAGTGTTCCTTAGAGCTATTTGGTCCTTTTGCTTTTTTAGCCTGGCTGCTAAAGGAAGGAGCATTTACAGCAGAGGGCTACCGTTTAGTGTCAACTGACAGAAAATCCTATTTCCTGCTCACAAGATTGGTAGAAAAATAAATGGGAAAATTCTTGCTTTTGAAGTCCTGCTATATTTGATTTGCTATATGCCTTGAAACACTCCAGAGATTCTTATTTACGATTTAAAGAATGACTAGAGGGGCTTCTCTGGTGGCACAGTGGTTAAGAATCCACCTGCCAATGCAGGGGACACGGGTTCGAGCCCTGGTCTGGGAAGATCCCACATGCTGTGGAGCAACTACGCCCGTGCGCCACAACTACTGAGCCTGCGCTCTAGAGCCCGCGAGCCACAACTACTGAAGCCCGCATGCCTAGAACCTGTGCTCCACAATAAGAGAAGCCACCGCAATGAGAAGCCCGTGCACCACAGCAAAGAGTGGCCCCCGCTTGCCACAACTAAAGAAAAGCCCGCGTGCAGCAACTAAGACCCAACGCAGCCAGAAATTTTAAAAAATTAAAAAAAAAAAATGACTAGACCACTGTAAGGAGATGTTGGCAAGGGAACCATAGCACTTATACACACCCCACGAGGGAGGCCCGTCTTACTCAGTGGCGAGTAGGGTGGTTTATCATTTAGCTGGCAAATAAATGTTCAAACTCTTGATCAAACTCCTGCGGGACCAGTCTATATGTTTAACTGGAGAGAACTTCATTGCCTTTCCCAGATGGAAAGGTGATGACAATAGTCGAGCTTTCCATTCTTAACAGAACCGGAGGCTTCTCTTGGTTAATAGAGTTAAATACATAACCCGCAAACCTACATCTCATCCTTAAGATATCTTATTAGCTTATTCTTCAAAAATGTGTCCTCTGAAAAATAAGTGATTTCAAGGTGACACAGAAAAAGGAATGAGAGGCTATTCCTGTGGCTCTATGTCCAGCAGAGAATGCTGGGAAACATTGGACATGCTCGCAAAGAAGATCCAACACTAAGCAATGGATAATCCTTCACATCCTCACTGAAAAGACCTACTTGAAGTCAGATTACTAAGTTGCTAAAAGGAAAAAAAAAAAGTTAAGATAGATTATTTTCTATTTATTTATTTATTTACTTACTTACTTATTATCCTTTTCAAATCACAGTGGATTCTTTTACCTGGCTTATTGGAGGAAGTAACGAACATATCCCATTAACTAAAGTTTATTTTTGTAAATACCCAACTTGTTAGAAACCTTTCAAAAATATATACTATGTCTCTGCCTTCTTAATCAGAATATTCTAAACTGTATGTGATGTAACAGTCAGTTACATCAGCGGCCCCCCCTAGGCCGTACCCACCGTGATTTATTTGTGCACTTGCGTAGTCTCTTCCCCCTGAGTCTGGATTAGCACTATGACGACTGGCTTTAACCAGCAGAACGTGGCAAACATTATACGGTGCTAGTTCTAGGCCTAATACTTAAGAAGGCCTGGCAGCTTCTGCTTTTGTGCTCTAGAGGAAGTCAGGCACCCCCATAAGACGCCCAATCACCCTGAGCCTCATGGGAAGCCCACAAAGAAGAGGTCTGATGTCCCTGACAGTCCAGATGAGCTTCCAGCCAAAAGCCAAAACCAACTTGTCAGACCTAAGAATAGAGCACCTTCTGAATGGATCCTCCAGCCTCAGTTGAGTGGAGCCACCTGACATCTGTGGAGCAAAGATGATGTCCCCCCTAGGGTCATGCCCAAATTGCACACAAAAGAAAACCAACTGACTGCTGTTGTTCTAAGCCACCACGTTTGGGGATAACACACAACTGAAACACTGTTCTTCATCTTTTCCTGATGGCTCATGGTCACCATAGTTTTTGAAGAGCACAAAAGCAGACATCAGAGGATCCGGATTCTTGTCCAGGTCCACCATTTATGGTCTGGTCATTTGACTATTCACACTCGCAATTTCCACACGAATAAATCCTGATTATTCCATAGGATTGTTGTATAAAGTGACATAAAACACATTACAGTGCTTTCAAAATTATTCTATATATCTGAATCTATTCAGTGTTAGCATATTACCTTTAACTCTCAATTCTAATTTTTTATCTATTACTCCCAACATAAAGTTTTGGAGCCAAAAAGGTAGCTTAAATTTTTTTCAGCAAAATATGTGATTTTGTACGTGATTTCAAGTTGGTGAGCCCCAGTTGCCAGCAGTTGGAATACTTCATAAACAAGATGTTGCCTTGCTTGTACACACAGTGGTCCAATTTTTATTGTAGAGAAGTTAGCGTGTTTCAATATTATTACTGGTCTCTCAAATTTTTTTTCACGAACTTTATGATGTGTCTTTGATAAGACATTTCCCAATATTGTTCTCTGCAAGCAATTCTGCTCTTTCTTCTGATGTTTTCCAAATTGCTAGACAAAAGGAACACAGGAATCTTACACGTGTGCAGCCTTCAGCCAGTCACTTAATCATTGGAGATGCAGTTTCATTCTACATAAATTCAGGATAACTATTTCTGCCTTGCTGTTCTGTGTGAGTACTTATTGTTAGAGGCATTACAAAAGCATTCAATAAATTCTGGTCGATAATTATCGTCACTATTATCACCCTGATTTCTTTTGTGTGCCACAGTAGTGTATATGCCTTCGTTTTTATGGTTTAGAGATTTTAGGACAATCTACTTTTATATCCTCACTCAGAAGAAAGAAAAAAAAACAAGCATTCAAAAATAACAAAAACAAAGTTTTTTTTTTTCTCTTTAAGAATTTGGCAAAAGGCAGTTTACATGTGAGTATGTATGTGTGTGTGTGTGTGTGTGTGTGTGTGTGTGTGTGTGTGTATCTCATATTATGAATATAAGCTCTCTAAGGAAAGAGATACAATTTTCTTATATCTTATGTTCAGCATCTTGCAATCTAGGGGTGATTAAGAAAGATGTCATTATGACAGCAGCAGCAGCAAAAGCAAGAACAGATATGCAAGAGCCAGTATCTCTGATCCTTTCACAGGAGAATAAGTTCATGAGAATTTAGTGAGAACGAGTGAAACATAACCTGAAGACTTCTGCCTAGTTTTGGAAGCCAGGTTTCCAGGCACCTTTACCAAATGCTCCAAACTGACAGGGCGGGAAGAACATAATTCTTTCTGATCCCACTCGGAGACTGTTCTTAGACTCCAGTTCCTGCTCTGTGAAGGGAGGTGGGCAAATAAATAGGTATCCTGGATGCAAGTCTCTCATTTTAATTCCTCAACTGTAATGCATTCTTTGAAGCCCTGGAAACTACCTGTAGTCAAGCAATTCCAAAACTGTTTTGGAATCTGTTCTTGAGCTAATACCAAGAACCAGAGTATAACGCCCATCAGGAAAGCATTCCTATAATTCACATTTTACTGCTGTCGTTGTTACATTTCAGGCATTTAAAGCCCAAAGAAAAATTTCCACCTACATAAGGCATCCGTAAAAAGTAATTTAAGGCCATCTAAATTGTTCATCGAATAATACCCAATGCTCCCAGAAATAATAGTGGGTTTTAAGAGGATCTCATGCTTTTTTTTTTTTTTGCGGTACGCGGACCTCTCACTGCTGTGGCCTCTCCCGTTGCGGAGCACAGGCTCCAGACGCGCAGGCCCAGCGGCCATGGCTCACGGGCCCAGCCGCTCTGCGACACGTGGGATCCTCCCGGACCGGGGCACGAACCCGTGTCCCCTGCATCGGCAGGCGGACTCTCAACCACTGCACCACCAGGGAAGCCCTCATGCATATTTTGATCCTGCCTAGTCTAACAATATATGGGAGACAAACTGGAAAGGACAAAGTAAAGAAAATGAAGATATGAGCTAACGTCAACATTTATGCTAAATATAAAGCACAGTGCCGTCGAAGTGTACGTGTCTACGTGAGGACAGGAAGAGAACACCTAGCTATAAATGGAGTCCAGTCTTCTGGCTGATGCAAACTACACCTCAGCATCCCTTCCAGGCCCCTTGGTGAAAACGTGTAGAATGGCGGAAGTGCCAGAGGTGGAGGTAGGTAGATATTCAGTTTTCATAGCAGGCAAAATAATGGATTCACTCAATGTTTATTTCCTCATTTAGCAAAACTGTTTTGAGAATGTCTGCTACCTACTAGGTACTAAGATGCTGGGAGTCAGAGATGGAAAGCCTGTCCTCAACAACTAAGGGAAACAACAGTCGAGTAAACAAAAACTCGGCAATAACACGTGAGGAGAACATACAGGATCTGGGGAAATGGTACAGAGAGTATGGACGAGAAAAATGTACTTTAATCTGGTTCCACAAACATGTATTAAGTTCCCCTTGTGAGCCAGGCACTGGGCATAAAAAAAAAAAAAAAGTCTGACCCAGGAAAGCAGGTAGCTCACTCCTGGCATAACAATAGAAAATGGAGTAGGAGTGCATCCAGCTTTCAATGGACTTGAAGGTTTACCAGGTGAAGGGTAGGGCTCGAGGAGAGAGAGGGGAGGGAGTTGAAAAATTGAGAAAATGTATGACCAGTAGTGTCTCTTTTTTTGTGAATCTGGAGGCAAGGCCATCTCCCAATACTAGAAAACAATGAAACAGGGCTTGAGGGAAGATGAGAAAATGAGGCAAGTTTGAAAGTGCCACAAGTAAGAATGAGAAAAATCATTAACACCAAGTATCGATGAACCAGCAGACAATGCATAGGACACCTTTAGAGGCCTGAGTCAAAAGCCACTGTGAATGCTGCCTTCTTTGTGAGCAACAGCCATGACTATTCATCTTGCTACAATGCATATACATTTCAAGCTTTGCAGACAGTATGCATTTTTATCAGATCATTAACTATTTTATTGAAAAAGAGTGAAGGAGAAGAAAGTGAAAAAAAATTAAAATACAGAAGGTGATGAGAAGGGCAAGATCAAAAGACAGTTAAGTAAGGCCCAGCTGAAAGAGGACCAGCAGGGAGAATCAAAGGCATGAGGATGAAGGAACAGGGACATGAAGAAATAATGAATACGTGAATGAGTGAATGTGACAATGCAGCAAAAAAGAACGGGGGGTAAAATGGTCATTTTAAAACAGAAAAGTTGGAAAAGGGGGGAACAAAGGACATGGGATGATGACGTGAAAGCGAAAGGTGACACTCTAGAATTACAAGTAGTAAATGTGTATGAACAGGCAGAAATGAAGAAATGTGAGGAAAGAGAATAAAGGCAAGCATAGAAAAAGAGAGGGAAATATCGATCTGTTTCATGGCACTAACTACAGTTTATTCATAGTCTCATGTATCACTACATCTTTGTCAGTTATGCAATGTCTAAAGACTTTCTAAAGTCAAAAGTGGAAAAAACAATAGTTGATTCAGAGGATTTGCAATATATTATATAGCGTTGAACTGTGGGATATGTATTTATTTTTGAAAACATCTCTGCTACAGTGACAGGTAATTTTCTTAGACTCTGAAACTCTGATTTGGGATAAGGAAGGTTTTAGGATGAAAAACAAGGGAGGGAGAAAAACAAGGAAACAGGAGTAAATGTTGATTGGTGCTAGTTGTCAGCATGTTGACAAGAAGGAAACAGATGAATAGTTACCAAGAATGCTAAGCAGTAAGACGCTCTGACAAAAGAAAAGCAGAGAGATATTTTTTCTTTCGATTTGCCCTTTTGGATTTTTGTTCGTGGATCACAATCTGCTGTGTGTACAGAAGCACTAAATCTGTCAGTTCCCTGCTCACCACCTGACTTGAATCTCTGCTCCTTTTGCCTCTTGTGGTTTCCACACTGCCACATGGAACCCTTCATGTTCCCAATTCCTTTCTTCAGTTTTTGTTGCATCACTCGATTTTTTTCCTTAATGAAGAATTTTCTCTGTATCATTTAGGAGGGATGAGTCATTGAGAATCTTCTTATGGCACAACTGGCTCTACGCCCCCCTTCGTAAATGACGTCTCCATTTATGCAGATCAACGGTTCGTAGACTTAAATGTGCATCAGAGTCACCAGGCCTCACCTGCAGTTACTGACTCAGTAGGTCCGAAGTGAGGTCCAGGAATCTGCCCTTCTAAGAAGTTCCAAGGTGATGTTGATGCTGCTAGTCTAGGGGACCACATTGTGGGAACCACTGATAAAGATCATTCCTACTAAATCTTCTCAAAAGACTTAGTCTTAGATCTCGAATGACAGCAGGTGCACTTAAGGTCCTTGATTAGCCACGATGTTCTCTGCTCATAACATTAATTGGACAGAATCCTTAGAATGCTCCTCACCGCTAATGATAGCAAAATAGTTGCTTACACACCTGTTTGTATCTGGCAGAAACAACTGTTCCTAACCTACAAATTCGATACATCAAAGTGTGCAAAAGTCAACCCATAGAGGTAAAATCCATGAAAATCCTATCCCATAATAGTGTATAGTGTTAGTGACTCAGATATCACAGCAAAATAAAGGACTGTGAATGATTAATGAGTATAAAGTTTGACAACTTCAAATTGAGCCTTTCGTAAAATTCTCAAGTTATTACTGAAAAGACATTTACCAACATGCTCTACAAAATTGGACAGTTTTTCTTAGCTTCATTCATAGTGAGAAAACTGTAATTTTAAAAAATCTTTGTGTCTCCAACAAAACAAAACCTACCAAACAGAGTGCGCCTGAGGTTTTACCATTATGGCAACTTCATCCATCCATGTACCTCTAACAAAGAGCCCACAAAGGTAAGGCCTAAACTTTGATGCCATTCTTTAAAAATAACCCAGAACCTCCTTCCTTCACTCCTTTTTCAAACTGTACCTACTCCTCACACATATTTTTATCTCTAGGACTTTGCGTTTATGAACTTATCTTTGCTCCCCTGCCTTGACCTCTTTCTAAAGTAATGGTTCAGACTCAATTTATGACCATCTTAGCTCGGGTTCCCAGCAATCATCCAAGTCATCAGCACATCTATAGGTTTTGCTCCATCCCTTGTAAAAAAAAAAAAAGTATGTAGTAATTTTGGTATCAAATAAGTGCCCTTTTTAGAACAGGCATCTACACTTTAAATCCTATTCAAGATACCCAAAGTTTGAAGATATAACCAAACCAAACAAAAATTCACTTTATCATACATTCAAAATGCTTTTATCTTGATATCCTATGATTTCTGCAAATGTTAAAAGTGAATCTTGAATTCAAATTAGTTAATGATTTTACCTATCATTTATATTACAGTTTAAAAAGAGGAATGGGCAATGTTTTATTAAAAAGCTATGAACTGTGTCCAAACAGATATAAAGAAATATTGAAATAGGTTCCATGTAGAAGAAAGTATAACTTTTATTTTCCAAACAGCAACTTCAATAAATTAAAGTGCTCAATACTGTACCAGCCAGGTGTCAGAAATGAATAGTGAACCTGCCAGCAGAAATGTTTTCAATTTCTTAAGCACCAACCTGGTCCCAGACCGAATTGATTGGCTTTTTGACACAAAGTTGCTGTGGCAGGGATTAAAAAAGAAGAAAATTTGCCTTAACAAACTACCTGAGTAACGAACTGTATCCAAATGTAACTCAATACACCAAACGCTCTATTTTAGGGTGAAGCTAAGATAAATACCAGCACTATTATATTTTGGCATTTAAAATAATAATAATATAACATTGAACTGAATTTCCAAGAGAAAAATATGTTTAAAAGTTAATTAAATGTTTGCTTTTTTTAAAATTTGTACATTGTCATTTCCTCCACTCTTTTTCTGTATATCTTTTCTTTTTTTTTAATAGATCTTTATTGGAGTATAATTGCTTCACAACACCATGTTAGTTTCTGTTGCACAACAAAGTGAATCAGCCATATGCATACACATGTCACCGTATCTCCTCCCTCTTGCGTCTCCCTCCCATCCTCCCTATCCCACCCCTCTAGGTCATCGCAAAGCACTGAGCTGATCTCCCTGTGCTATGCTGCTGCTTCCCACTAGCTATCTATTTCACATTTGGTAGTGTAGATACATATCGATGCTACTCTCACTTTGCCCCAGCTTCACCATCCCACCCCATGTCCTCAAGTCCATTCTCTGTGTCTACCTCTTTATTCCTGCCCTGCAACTAAGTTCATCTGTACCATTTTTTTTTTTAGATCCATATATGTGCGTTAGCATATAGTATTGGTTTTTCTCTTTCTGACTTACTTCACTCTGTATGACAGACTCTAGGTCCATCCACCTCACTATACATAACTCAATTTCGTTTCCTTTTATGGCTGAGTAATATTCCATTGTATATATGTGCCACATCTTCTTTATCCATTCATCTGTTGATGGGCACCTAGGTTGCTTCCATGTCCTGGCTATTGTAAATAGTGCTGCAATGAACACTGTGGTGCATGTCTCTTTTTGAATTATGGTTTTGTCCGGGTATATGCCCAGTAGTGGGATTGCTGGGTCATATGGTAGTTCTATTTTTAGTTTTTTAAGGAACCTCCATACTGTCTTCCATAGTAGTTGTATTAATTTACATTCCCACCAACAGTGCAGGAGAGTTCCCTTTTCACCACACCCTTTCCAGCATTTATTGTTTCTAGCTTTTTTGATAATGGCCATTCTGAGTGGCGTGAGGTGATACCTCATTGCAGTTTTGAGTTGCACTTCCCTAATAATTAGTGATGTTGAGCATCTTTTCATGTGCCTCTTGGCCATCTGTATGTCCTACTTGGTGAAATGTCTGTTTAGGTCTTCTGTCTATTTTTTAACTGCATTGTTTATTTTTTTGATATTGAGCTCCATGAGCTGTTTATATATTTTGGAGATTACTCCTTTGTCCGTTGATTTGTTTGCAAATATTTTCTCCCATTCTGAGGGTTGTCTTTTTGTCTTGTTTATGGTTTCCTTTGTTGTGCAAAAGCTTTTAAGTTTAATTAAGTCCCATTTGTTTATTTTTGTTTTTATTTCTGTTACTCTAGGAGGTGGGTCAAAAAAATTCTTGCTGTGGTTTATGTCCAAGAGTGTTCTTCCTATGTTTTCCTCTAAAAGTTTTATAGTGTCTGGTCTTACATTTAAGTCTTTAATCCATTTGGAGTTTATTTTTGTGTATGGTGTTAAGGAGTGTTCTAATTTCATTCTTTCACATGCAGCTGTCCAGTTTTCCCAGCACCACTTATTGAAGAGGCTGTCTTTTCTCCATTGTATGTTCTTTCCTCCTTTGTCGTAAATTAGGTGTCCATATGTGCGTGAGTTTATCTCTGGTCATTCTATCCTGTACCACTGATCTATATTTCTGTTTTTGGGCCAGTACCATACTGTCCTAATTACTGTAGCTTTGTGGTATAGTTTGAAGTCGGGGAGTCTGATTCCTCCAACTCCATTTTTCTTTCTCAAGATTGCTTTGGCTATTCAGGGTCTTTTGTGTTTCCATACAAATTGTAAGATTTTTTGCCATTGGTAGTTTGATAGGGATTGCACTGAATCTGTAGATTGCTCTGGCTGGTAGAGTCATTTTCACAATATTGATTCTTCTCATCCAAGAACATGACATATTTCTCCATCTGTTTATGTCATCTTTGATTTCTTTCATCAGTGTTTTATAGTTTTCTGAGTACAAGTCTTTCGCCCCCTTAGGCAGGTTTATTCCTGGGTATTTTATTCTTATTGTTGCATTGGTAAATGGGAGTGTTTCCTTAATTTCTCCTTCTGCTTTTTCGCTGTTGATGTATAGGAATGCCAGAGATTTCTGTGCATTAATTTTGTATCCTGCAACCTTACTAAATTCATTGATTAGTTGTAGTAGTTGGGTTTCTTTTTAAACAATTTTTCTCCTGGATTTGCAACATGAATTCATTAAACATTCTGTACCTATTCTACTTCAAAAAAAATTTTTATCACAAAAGAAATGCAAGTTAATTGCAGAAACTTGGGAAATACATTGAACTCAAGAGAAATACTAAAATCCATATTTTAAATGGTATTAAATATAAATACAGTTGTGTATTTATTATACACTTTTTATATAACTTGTCTGTCAGGCAAAGTTCTAGAAAACACTAGAAAAGTAATTCTGTATACATGTATATTAACAGGTGTATGTTTATGGCCACACATATGTGTATATATGCACACAACTTAAACTGGGGAAATTATTTACAACAGTCACGTTAAGGTTAATGGTGTATCTATTCTTTGTTTAGTATTTTTATGATTTCTTTACTTAAATTTAAATTATGAATCCATTTGAGAGTATTATCAGTGCATTGAAATGCCACCCTAATGGTGCTGGACTCATATAAGTTATTTTTGGAAACTAGGCTGTCTCATTATATATATATGACTATGTAAATTTTATTAAAACCAACCTTTAGCAATTACTGTAGAGCCAAGGTTTATGCAAATCTATTAGAGAAGTATGAAATTCTAGGACATAGTAAATACAATTTTATTTTTTAGATTACCAAAAATTTCACTTTATAAAAGGATTCACAGCTAGCTTTCTTTAAATGTAAGACTCCCAACAGTATGTAGTATTTGTTTATACACCACTACCTATTCACAGTGTTGCAGACACTGAAATTTACAATTAGAATGACAGAAGTAAGGAATGTAATTTAGCACAATTATATTAATACATTATCTACTATAAAAAATAGTACATCTTAGGCTACAGTATAACAACAACAGTACTTAGAAATAAACGAAATGCATATAATCTACATCCAACCTTCATTCTCCAAATTTTGGCCAAGGACATATGTGTGTGTTGAGGGTCTATTTCACTTTCATTAATTGCTATAGTCTGTATTAAAGCAAAGTAACAACAGGTACAGAAATACGTGCACATTATCCCCATTTCAGACACCACTGTTCATAATGTATTATAAATGGAGGTATTGACCTTACCACCTAATGGAGAGCAATTTCTGCAGTGAGCAGGGGAGAGGAGTTAGGGTATTAACTCTCTTACCGGAGGAGATTTAACCAATCTTGGGCTTCACACTCCACCAGTTGTGCTCAGTTTCTCATTTTCCTTGGAAAACTTGATATACTCAGTTGCTATAAACATTACTGGGTCACGCTTGGCAACTCTGTACTATATGAATCATTCTCAGTACTAATCATTCTTAGATCTCTTCCTTTCACATTGAAAACAAAAATACTTTCCTACCCTTATCACCCCAGCTGCATGTTTCAATCTATTTACCATGAATTATACTTCGTTTAAAATTTATGTTTATTTATTCATTTTGGCTGCATTGGGTCTTTGTTGCTGCGCATGGGCTTTCTCTAGTTGTGGCGAGTGGGGACTACTCTTCACTGGGTGCATGGGCTCCTCATTGTGGTGGCTTCTCTTGCAGAGCACGGACTCTAGGCACGCAGCCTTCAGTAGTTGTGGCTCGTAGGCTCTAGAGTGCAGGCTCAGTAGTTGCAGCACACGGGCTTAGCTGCCCCGTGGCATATGCGATCTTCCCAGACCAGGGATCGAACCCATGTCCTCTGCATTGGCAGGCGGATTCTTAACCACTGTGCCACCAGGGAAGTCCCTGAATTATCCTTTTTGAAGAAAAGGAAAACTATGAATGTTCATCTTTCTACATTTTATTACATTAAAAATGTCCATCATTGATATCTGGGATTTCAGTACAATGTTCAAACTAACTGCACACATTTTAAACTTAGTGGTTGACAAAAATCACTTGTTCTAAAAAACACAATTAAAAAACTCATTATAAAGAAAAAGTGTTCTGAATTTCAGAAATATTAAAATCCAGGACAGGGACTAGTTTTAATAGACATTTTTCATGAAAGACAAACTAATACTAGACTAACACTGAACAAAACTAGGAGTGTATATATAATGGCATCCTGTTTAAATATCATCTATAGCTCAGATTGTTTGAAAGCAAAAGACTGATATTTCTAGGCAATATTCTGTATTTATTGACCCTGTAAAGTTGTTAAGTATAACACACAGGTATGTATTTGGCAGTCACTCATCAAATTCAACTTTATAAGTTAGGGTCACCCAGCATACCCCGTGAGTCCACTCAGCCCTCACTTCCTCACTTGTATAATGCAATTTTAATCAATTAAGTTTCCACTTTTAGACTAACTATAATTTGCAAATTACTTCTAGGTCTCTGAGCCTTCAAAAGTCCTTGAGATAATTACCTACAAGGTAAAGCTGGAAAAGCCTTATCATCCTGAGACATATGTTGGAAAGAGGGGAGTAAAGAAATGCATGTTTATTGGTCACTCTCCATGTAACAAACTCATAGTAGAGCCTACTATGCATGAAGCTTTTGTTGGGCGAGCACTGATGGATTTAGCAAGACTTTATGAAGGAGATAAGACCTGAGGTTAGCGATGGAAGACAGAGAAAATTAAGATATAATTTAGGAAGAACAGAAGGAGGTATTGAATGAGCAAAAGCATGGTGACAGTCTAGACTCCACACGGCACGTTCTAGAAACCAATGTGCTGGTAATCGATGGTTGATGTAATGACGTTATGAGAGATAAAGATGGAAAAATAAGATAGACTGGACAACCAGATCATAAATGTGGTACAGGCAATGTAAGACAACTGAAGGATTGTGAAGCAGGGAATAACCTGCATGGAGTACTGTCATAGACTGAAGCATAAAGTCCTGTTAATGGGCTCTTAATGAAATGAGTACGAGGTTATAAGGATCTTAGCCTAAGCAGCGGCAAAGAAGAAAGAAAAGGGCAGACACAAAAGATTTAACAAAGGAAGAAACAGCTATCCTTGTGGATGTACTACTATGAGAGGGAAGGAAATAAGAAAAGTTGGTGATAACTTGAAGAGGCTTTAGCTGTTTTAGAAAGAGGATGGCACTATGGCTTGATGATAAGTCAGGAAAAAAATATATACAAAACTGAGAACTATTATACAATCTGGCAACTTGGGAAGGCCATTGTTCTAGAACATGCCTATCAGACAAAGGAGCTGACATACCATAGGTGGTGGAAGATTCCTCATGACTTACGGCATCCTCAGACAAAATGGTACCATCTTTCCAGGGGAAGAAAAATACTAAAATCTGAATTAGTATCCATATCGCATGCTTTCATGAATTCAATTAGCTCTCTAAGATTTCAGTTGTTTTTGATGAACCATATTTATGATTATATCAACTTTTATTATCACAAGAAATAAAAGGAAGCTTGAAATTTCATCCTTCAGAACTGCAACACTAAATTCCTTTCCCCAGCTTCTAGGAGGTATCAGATAACCAACAAACACAGCACCTATTAGGCAGGTATTAGGTACTCCAAGTGACTCAGTCAGCTACAATATAGTGAAAACACAAGGAATTGAAAAATCATGCAAGTCTCCTAAACTGATCTATTTCAGTAAAATTTCAGAATTTAATGTTGATTTTTATACTGGTAATTATTTATCTGATGTACTTGGATTTTACAATGATACAAGCTACACTAATAAAAAACAGTATCCTTCATGACAGTCATATTTGCTCTGTTAGCTGCACTGGATATATACATTGACTGGGTAAGACCTATGTGTTACTAATTACACATGCAGAATTCAAAAATACAAAAATATTCCTGAACATTAAACAAACCTTGCATCTGACCATTCCTCCACATATACTCATATCCTTTGGTTTGCCACACCAAACCTTTTTTCACAAAGCCAAGTCTGCTTTCAACAGCAAAATTGCTTTTTATCTTTCATGTCATCAGTAGGAATTAATGCAAAACTACAAAGGCTGATTTTTCTTGCCATGAGATATATTTTATTTTTGCTCCAGAAAAAACTACTCAAATACCTACTTTATCTGCAACAACATGGAGAAGTCATGACACAGACTGTACAAAAACACCTCCAGAATGACAATAAATAAAATGCTACAGTTTCACAAAGTGGTCAAGTTGTGCACCAGGATAGAATATAACAAGTGCAGCCAAGGTTACAAGGCAAGTAAGTGCCACCTGGGGAAGAGACAAGTGCATGAGGTCCCTGAGATAAGACAGCACGCACACCAGGCCCCAGTACATCAGTGTTTATTTGCAGAAAGAGAAGAGAGAAAATACACAAGATCCAGCCCCTTGCAATGCATTGGTTCCCCAAGGACACCAGCTCCACTCTGTAGCCAACGTGGGCAGTGAGGCTGCATGAACCTTACTTCATGCTACAGTAAAAGAACTCCAACCTTGGGACTTCCCTGGTGGTCCAGTAGTAAAGAATCCGCCTTCTAATACAGGGGATGCGGGTTAGATCCCTGTTCAAGGAACTAAGATCCCACATGCCATGGGACAACTAAGCCCGCACGCCACAACTACAGAGCCCATGCACCCTAGAGCCTGCACCACAACTAGAGAGAGAAAACCCACATGCCACAACTAGAGAGAAGCCTGCGCACCACAACAAAAGATTCCACCCGCCTCAACAAAGACCCCACATGTCACAACTAAGACCCAACGCAGCCAAAAAAATAAAGGAAAAAAAAGTCCAACCTTGGAGGTGTGACCAAGGGCCACAGAAGCATGCATAGCTAAACAGTTCCAAGAAAAGTTTGCTTCTGCCGGATACAGACGGACCAGGAATGTATGTACTGGCTGAGCTCTTTGCATGAAATGCAGTTTGCGAGCTTGCCAAGCATGTCATTTATTGAGTACAAGGTTCACAAAACCTTAGGAACACAGAAGAAGTGTCCAGCTGCACTGGGACCCTTCCCACACTGATATAAACCTTCCTTTCAAAAGACTGAAAACATGTATTCTAATCAATGATACTATTTATATATCATAAGCAATTCAGAGATTAAAAATTCCTTTGCTTATATAATCATAGTTGATCTTCTCAACAACCCACAGAGTAGGCAGGCCATGTGCTATTATCCTCATTTTCAAATGAAAAATAAACTGTAATTCAAAGAGATTTAGGAATCTAACCAAAAGCCTACTGTAACAATGAGTGGTGGAATTACTTAGAGTTATGATTCTGATCAGTTTACATATATTTAAAATCTTTTTTCAATTACCATGTTTTCCTTAAGGTTTAAAAGATTGGAAACAATAATGCTTTGCTATCCCTGTGAAAATACTGATTAGTCCTTATTGGCAATTACAAGTGTGAAGATACATTTAAAGTTCTTTGCATTGATATCAGATCTTTTAGAAAAAGCATTTTATAAATGGAGTTCTATTTTTGTATTCCAAATATGGAATACATGGATTGAAATCATGGTTTAATTGTAAACTTCAAGTTCTTCAATATTATTTGTAGAGGAACATAAAGAGTTAGTTTTAAAGATAAACTGTTATAGATATAGGCATGCTCCATTAAAAATTCACACAAGTTACAGTCTGTGTCTTTACAAGATCCTGAGTATAGTTAGTTATCTATCATATCACTTAACAATTAATATGACATTTCAATACCTATATCCTGACCTGGAAAATCTGAATTAAGACCAGTTCAACCAATATGTATGGTTGGCCCACTAGGTACAGAACCCTCTCCTCACTACTGCAGAGACACAAAGATTAATTGATCATGGATCCTACTTTCAAGGAACTTTTAAAATAACAGGAAAGATATGATGTAGGGAATATGATTATATTACAAAGCAGAAAGACAGATACTATAAACCCTCTATAGAAAAATAATAATGGGGGTTAGAGAAACAGCGCATACTTTTAGTAAGTGAATCTGGGAAGGCTTCCTGGAACAGGTGACTTTGAGAGAAGTCTTTTAGAATAAATGAAATGTTAACATATTGAATATGGTGGAAAGGCTTTGTATTTTGAGTGAATAAGAAATAATTTATAGTTCCAGAAAGTGAAATTCAGCTTACATAATAAGTGGATTAGGAGAAGATAAGTTTGGAGAAGTAGGGACCAATTCACAGTAGGCTTTGAACAAGTGACAAAGAAGTTTGGATTTAGGTCATTTTATGTGGTTAAGCATACCAGGTTTTATCAATTGCTTTAATTCTCTGGCAAATATTAAGCCCTAAGACCTTCATCAAATAAAATTTGTTTTATTGAGTTCTATCTATTCATGAAGATATTCTATGCAATTAAAGGTAGTAGTGTCCATCAAGAATATAAAGAGGGCTTCCCTGGTGGCGCAGTGGTTGAGTCCACCTGCCGATGCAGCGCTGGGCCCGTGGGCCGTGGCTGCTGGGCCTGCGCGTCCGGAGCCTGTGCTCCGCAACGGGAGAGGCCACAGCAAGTGAGAGGCCCGCGTACCGCCAAAAAAAGAAAAAAAAAAAAAAAAGAATATAAAGAAATGAATTTATTGCCAAAACACTGCCTCAATGCAATCTCATTTCATATAACATAGAAGAAATACTTTAAAATTTATTGAAAAGGCACCAGGAAGAAAACTCGTTAAATGTATGAACTCATGCCAATATGACTTAAAACTTTTATTAAATTTACTGAAATTTTGGCCTTAAAAAATCCATCACTGTTTCTAATAATAATATTATAAGAGTCAACCTCTTCTAAATATATATTACATGACAGTTGCTAGGCAATATTTGGGTTTTCACACACTATCTTTGATCATCACACAGCAGTTCTGTAATTTGGAGATTACTAATGCTAATTTATAGAAGATGAAATTAAGGTTCAGAAATGCCCAAGATCACACAGTAAAATAAGTTTTGGACATGGGATGATTACCCAGGTCAGCCAAGCTACAAAACTAGTATCACTTCTTTTTGCTATCCGAAACACCAAACTAGTACCTCTAAAGGTAAACCTGATTTCTGAAGATATTAATATATATGGGCTTTCAAGATACGAATACAACTCTTCCATGATAAAAAAAAAAAAAATAAGTGAATTATTTTCTATTTTCTTTTTCTACCTAATCACAGAAAAAATATGTGATATTTAAAAAATAGCAGGAAGTCCGTGGATACTAAAGCAAAGGCAAGACAGAATTACAGATTCTGTAAGAAACCATTCTATCCACACTTTTATATAAACTCTTTTGGTACTGATACTGATGTTAAACAATGTCAAGCCAGTTTCAAGTATAATCAGTTCTTGTGAATCCCAAGTCACATGGAGCTTGAAGAGTGATACAGTACACATAAAATTTAATTTTCCTATATTAAAAAATCCTGCCGATGCAGAACTTCAAATATAATTCCTAGAACACAGTTGGGAAGATGACCTGATAATCAGAGAGAGAACACTGGTGAGAAGGCCGCCTCGGCTAAGGACATTTCTTGCAGAACTGAACTTGCTTTAGGGATTCCTAATAGTCATAAGGTAAAACAGATTTCATATAATTTCACCCAGTCAGGCTCACTTCTTCATTTCTAAGCTCCTAATCTATTAGTGATGGTATTTGGAGGTGGGGCCTTTGGAAGTTACTTAGGTTATGAGGGTGGATCCCTCGTGAATGGGATTAGTGCCCTTATAAGAAGAGACCCTAGAGAGCTCCCTCACCCCTTCCACCTCATGAGGATACAGCAAAAGGATGGCTGTCTAGGAACCAGGAAATAGGCTCTCACCAGACACTGAATCTGTCAGCACCTTGATTTTGGACTTCTCCATCTCTAGAACTGTGAGAAATAAATTTCTGCTGTTCATAAGCCACTCAGCCTATGGTATTTTTGTTTATAGCAGCCAAAAGGAACTAAAGACATAGGACAAATCACAGTCAGGGTGGCTACATTATTTAAATTACAACTGGAGGATCTCAAAGGACTTTGATTTAATGACTTACTCTTGGCTGGGATTTAAATATGAAAACATCTCCCAACTAGCATTTTTACTGCAAAAATTGCATAATTAACAATACTTGTATCTATAATATATTTTTTTACAACAGAAGACAGTAACTTGGAATTTTATTTTAGATAACTTAGAAGGTTCATTTTAAACTGTCTCAATGTTTCAGGAAACATCTTTTGGTTAAATCCTAAGACATGATGGGAAATTTGTATTTTTTAAGTATGTTATATAATTACTTTCTTATAAAAATTGACAACTACCTTATTATTTAAGTTGATGTAGATATTTCATGGAAGTTAAGCGTCAAATTATAGCTCAATCTTTTCAGGATATTCCAAGTAAAATACTGAGGTTTGTATTCCTTTTCCACTCACATTTATCAGATAATTTTCTAGATAATTCTATAAAGTTATTTAATAAATCTTTAACTTATCATGTGTTCTTTTTAGTCAATTTTATACAATATTTCTATGTCCCCTACTGAGGTGTCACTACAAAGCTTATATCTAATCTAGTTAAGATTTGATTCCACTTAAAAGGAAATAATAATAACTCCACCTAACACAGTTAAAGAGTCAAGCATTTAATGTGACCCAGAAGTCTTCTTTCACTTAATACCAGGGCCCATTTTTCTTGTTTTTTTAGATTTGGTATAATACCCATGAGGACTAAAAATATTTCTCTTTTTTCTATTTAGCATTTTGCTCTATACCTAGATAGATTAATATCCCCAAGGAGAGTTTGTCAATTGTCATTCATTTACCCAAAGCCCCAAGTTTACTTTCAGAGTGTTTGATCAGTATGAAGAGGGAGAAAAGAGATGTTGCTTATAAGCACATGATTGAAATGAAATGTCAGCACAATAGGATGTTAAATGTATTTAACACATAATAGACACAAAATAGTTTCTCAATTATGCTGCTTTTCTTGTCCATCCTCTTCACTTTTGGAAGTGAAGGTGAGTCTGTTTTGGGGGTGAGTGGACAAGGCTCTTTTTTCCCAGCTTTATTCAGATATAATTGACACATAACATTGTGTAAATTTAAGGTGTACAACATGCTGATTTGATATTTATATATTACAAAATGATTACCATCAAGGTTCTTTCTAATGATACAGGAGCAAACTGTGGCTCAACAGATTATCTTATTTTTATAGGTTAAACTCTTGCTTTATTTCAATTATATTCACAGATCACATTCTCTATGGGTTACCTTGTTATTTTATTTATTTATTCATCATATTCATCAATTTTATGTATAATGTTTGTAATGATTTTTAAAAATCAAGAAAGAGATGTAAATAACTATAAACTGAGTACCCAAAAGCCATCCAAGAAGCGGTTCTCTGGTGGCATAGTGGTTAAGAATCCGCCTGCCAATGCAGGGGACACGGGTTCGATCCCTGGTCTGGGAAGACCGCATATGCCGAGGAGCAACTAAGCCCGTGCACCACAGCTACTGAGCCTGCGCTCTGGAGCCCGCGTGCCACAACTACGGAAGCCTGCGCGCCTAGAGCCCATGCTCCGCAACGAGAAGCCACCACAATAAGCCCATGCACCACAAAGAAGAGTAGCCCCCGCTCACCGCAACCAGAGAAAGCCCGTGCACAGCAACAAAGACCCAACACAGCCAAAACTAAAATAAATAAATAAATAAATAAGCCATCCAATACCCTCTTCTCCATCATCTTCCTCTAGTACAGAGGTGAGATTTAGAAATGTGATCCAGTTTTGGCCAATGCTACACACGTAGAAATTATGGGGTGTATGAGAAGGGAGGACTTGGCAAGCACTTTTTAAAGCATATCCTCTTTCATCCTCTGCCTTTTAGCTTCTTTCACGTGCCCCTTCTATTCCAGCCTGAAAAAGAGAACTGAAACCTGAAAACACAGAAACCATCTTGCAATCATAATGATGAAGGCCAGAAGGGGGACCATAACCTCATGCATCCATGCCTTTTTTTCTACCTCCTTTCATTACTGATAAAGTGCACCGAAATTAAAAGTTGGGGTTCTGGGGAGATAACTGTGGTAACAACTGACAAACTTTCTTTTGTGTGATGCCATACGGCAAGTTTGCTCTTTTCCTCCTTCCCTGGATACTGATTTTATTTTTCACTCAACCTGCCTCACATTTAGGGTGCTATGATTCAAACATTATCAGAGAAAAGATGGAACAAAAATATGAAGCTACTTCTTACCACTACAGAATTTTCCAGTTTTATATTATTCACAGACACTCAATCCAGTGGGCAGGGTAAGGAATTTCTTTCAAGAAGGAAAAATGAATAAATCCTGAATGCCCCCTTGAGGTGACACGGGTGTGGACCACCTTAAGAGTTCATTTGCTTTGGTTATTCTTTCTCCTTTGAGCAAACTCTTAGGAGCCCAGAAGCATAATTTTCAAGATGATGAAAAAGAAAGCAGTGAAAACAGGTGTTAAACACTGTGACAACTGCCACAGGAAAAGGTGTCCCCATGACCAGTCAAACCCTTTATGTTCAGTATACATACCGGGCTATGTACTAGAATTAGAATTGCAATTAAGGGAGCACGAAATTCAAAACAGGGATTACAAGAAAATTTTTAGAAAGTACTAAATAATCAGAGAAGTGATACAGACTCATTTCCAGTATTTTACAAGTTATTTTCCTGTTGATAAACTCCATCTCATATTAAGAAATATTGATCCCGAGACCTTTTGTCCCAGACATTTTCAAAATGTGTCTCTTTTTGTTGTTGTCAGTATTTATTTTATGTTGTTCACTTTATTTCCCCTTGAGTCTTATATTTAAAAACCTTACAATTCTCTATCACAGCAATATCTTTCAGATACTTTCAATGAATTTCTGACTTTGATGATTTTAGTTATTTCTGGTAAGGTTCAATATAATTTTTATGTGACTTGACTATATATCACTGAGTTCAAGAAAAACTGGACTAAGAAGTGATGATCCAACCAGGCAAGTGGCATCCATCAATCTATTAAAAAAAACAAAAACAAAAAAACTCCAAATTTATTAGAAATTTAAAAAGGTGAAGAAAATTCTAATATTTCACAACTGCTCTCTGAAAAAATACTCCATGTGATTAGAATATTTTATTTTTTATTGGAATATAGTTGCTTTACAATGTTGTGTTAGTTTCTACTGTACAGCAACGTGAATCAGCTATACGTATGCATATATCCCCTCTTTTTTGGATTTCCTTCCCATTTAGGTCACCACAGAGCATTGAGTAGAGTTCCTGTTCTATATTAGAATGAATATTTTTATAAGCTCCTTGGATAAGTCATGATATTATAAAAGTCATGCTCAAGGAAAAACAGGGTTGGCTGATATCCTTCTAAGAAAAGTGAGTCTGATGAAGGACATTTTATTTTTGAAGGCTTAATGTTACCTTTTATTTGACAATGCTTCCTGTGTAATATAATATACCAAATATGCATCATTAAGTATCTCTCTTTGAGATGCTTCAGGACAATATGACGAAGGACATTTACAGGGTTGAGTGAAGAATGCATATTTAGAACCAGAGCTGAATTGTTCACTACAAGAGAGAAAAGTCTGGGCTCTAATCCTCATGTTTGCCTTTTTTCAGATATCAGCCTCTCTTCTAAATAAATGGTGAACTAATACATGAAGTGAACCAGACTTCAAACCATTATTGAGTCACAACATCCTCACATCTCAGTGAAGCCCTGGAGTAAAGCACTCAACCAACCAACCAACCAACCAACCAACCAACCAATCAATCAACCAACCAACCAACCAACCAACCAAACCACTATTCCTTTACCCTAGCTGGATTGTTTTGGGGTCTTTTATTTGTCTCCATATTCCAGAATTGCCTTTCCTGTTTATCCATATTATTTTATCTGTTATTTGGTTTGTATATTTTCTAATGTCCTAAGTACTGTGATCCTATCGTCTGTTACTTGCTGTTAAATCCATCGCGTTCTTAATGTCAGTTTTCAGTTGTTGAGTTTCTGTCTGCTGTTACTGATAGATTCCTATTTTGTTATAGTTCTCCATATTTTTATTTTACTCTGATTTTCCTTTGCTATCTTGAACATATTAAACATAGTGATTTTCAAGTGAATACCTGCCAACACAAATAATTGACTTTATTGTCTGTTTCCTTTCATGATCAATTTCATGGCTTTTCTCTCCACGCCCAAAGTAATTTTTGTTTGAATGCAAGATATTGTATATTTTCAAAAAATGAGAGAGAGTCCAGATGATGATATCTTCAATTAGAGAAGATTTACTCTTTCTTCTGCTAGGCAGGTAGAGTGGGGTGGGTGTGGCGGTGATGCTATTAACCTTAATGCAGCCATGCAAAGTTATGTCAAGGTGAAGAGGCTACTTTGCTAAGACCCAGGCTCCACTCTGGTTTCCTTTGTTCTTACTGGATGGTCCTTCACCACTCTCCTTGGAAATCCTTGTGAATCTCTGTCTCCTCAGCACTAAAACACAGCAAAAATTTCACTTTTTAAAAAGATTTTTACTACCTAGCTTTTTGGCTCCTGCCTGTGCAGCTTCAGATTTTGACACATGTCCTGAGGTGAAGACTGCATGTTGTTTTGAGGCCTCTTAAGTCCGGGATTTTGTAACATCAGCCCTGCTCCACTGTCATTGTGTTTTTGTTCCCACTTCAGCAGTCCTCCCTTAAGGGTGAAACCTAGATTATCAACCTCTATGTCAGGATTTTTAAGAGACCCTAGGCATTAAGAGGTTGAGGAGATCATCAAAGTCAATTTGGCACTCCCTCAAGTCCTTTCAGCTCTCACCTGTTGTTCTCACACACCTCTCCTTGCTTCCACCCACAGCAGGTCTTTATTTCCCAAACATGAATGCAAGGAACTCATGCTGCTTTTACAAAGATTTTGCTCAAAGCTTATGCAGCTTCAGAACTCACCAAATGTCAGAGTTGGAAACTACACATGTTTGAGACTTCTCAAGTTCCATTTTTGTTAGTTTAGCCCAGTGAGGATGGAAAAAGTTCTGCTAGTTCTTTGTTTCTAGCAGAAACCTTCTGTCAGGTCTAGCTAATATCTGCAATTTGTAGCCTGTTTGTCGATTCAGTAACTGCCCCAGGGACCACTGCAGAGCCTCAGCTCACTTCTGAAAGGTTCTCCCTGTCTGCAATTTTACTCTTTTTAGTTCTAATTGATCTCACTGCTCTTTAATGCCCTTACATATATCATTTTCATAATTCATTGGCTTCTTTGTTTTTAGTGAGAGTCTTGGCCTACTGTGAACTATTTCGTCCTTCTTGGAAATGGAAAACTCCTATTGTTTGAATTTCCATTCCTCAATTGAAACCCTCATTCAATTATAAAGTATTTTAAGACTAGCAAAAGACACAGAGAATAATGTATATCAAATACCAGTGTATCCTCCACCCAGCTTAAGAAGTAAATGTTTGCAAATCAGCCACTTCCCAACATAATAAATAAACCACTGCAAGTACACTAGAAAGTCCCTGTATATAATTCCCTCCCACAAATTATTCATTATCGTGAATTTAATATTTATCATTCTTATACACATCTTCATGCTCTTTATTTACACGCACCTATAACCACACCCACACACTCCCAACCCTCCACACACATGCATTCAATTTCATAATGTACTACTTAGTAATTTTTGTACGTTTCTAAACTTTATATCATGGTATCATACATTATATTCTGTTGTCCAACTTGCTTTATAAAAATTCAACTTTCTTACTTTTAAATTTGTGTTGATATATGTAGTTCTTGCTACATACTTTCATCGAGCATTTGAATTTTTTCTGTTCTTTTGCCACTGCAATCGATATAGCTATGAATATCCTTATAGTTTCTCCTTTCACAGGTGTAAGAATTATCTGTAGAGCATACACCTAGAAGGAGAATTGCTGGGTCATAGGTTATGCACATGTTCAAAGTGAGCAAATTGCTCTCCAATGTGATAATACCAATTTAAATGCCATCCACATTTTACGGGAGTTTCTGTTCCTCTACGTTCTCACCAATATTTAGAATACTTAGCATTTATAGTTCTGAAAATCTGATGGTATGAACTGGTATCTCATTTCGTTATTTTTTAAATTTGTTTTCTTATTTATTGAAGGAATTTTATATATGCTAAATATTAATGCTTCTTTATTATATGTTTTGCAAAATCTTTTCTCAGTCTGTGGTTTTTTTTTTTCACTTTGTTTATTGGGTCTTTTAATGTACAGACACTTAAAACTTCAACGTATTCATTTATATCATTTCTTTTTCTTTATACCTTATATATTTTTTTGTCTTGACTAAGAAAGAAATTCCTTCTCTAAGCTTTCTCCTAAATGTCTTAAGTGCTTACTGTGCACATTTTGGTTTTAAATACATCTACAATTAATATCTGAATAAGGTATGAGATAAGTATCGAATTTTTTTCATATCTGTAGCCAATGGACCCTTGCAATGCTACCTATATCATCTACTAAGTTTTCACGTATGCTTATGTTGTTTTTTTGAATACCTATTCAATTCCATTCATCTATTTGTTCTCTCACCTTATATTTATTTTTAAATAATTTACAAATATTATATATTTGTAAATATAAATTTCAAAATTAGCTACCTATTCCTGGCATTTTTCTGCTTCATATAAATTTTTATTATCAGTTTTATTAATCTAGATAGGTGAGAATATGCTTTATAAGCAAATAAATCCCCACAAAATTTTAGTGGCTTAAAAAATTGTGGCTCTCCTCCAAGTGGTGAATGAGAGATTTAGGGTATTTAATCTGTGGCCTCATGTCCAATCTCAGTGGCCTGAAGCTCACCCATGATGCACATCATTCCCTATCATGTTCTGTTGGCTAGTGCTAATCGCCCGGCCAAACCAATTACATGAGAAGCTGGAAAATGTAGAGGTGTACAGCTTCTGCTATACATATAAACATTCATGCAAAACCCACTGTAACTTTAATTCTATTTCACTGAATTCAGAGATAAAGTTTGCGAGTACTGATTTTTTTAAATTACAACTTTAATTATTTAGAGTGGTTTTAGGTGCACAGCAAAACTGAGGGGAAGGTATAAAGATTTTCCCTAAACCTCCTGCCCCCCCCTCATTTATTGCCTCCGCCATGAGCATTAAGACTATCAACATCCCCTATCAGAGTAGTACATTTGTTACAATTGATGAACTTGCATTGACACATCATAATCATCCTAAGTCCATAGTTTACATTATAGTTCACTCTTGGTGTTACACATTCTATGGGTTTGGACAAATGTATAATGACATATATCAATCAATATGGTATCATACAGAATCTGTTCACTGTTCTAAAAATCCTCTGTGCTCTGCCTGTTTATCCCTCCCAACCACCTAGTCCCTAGAAACCACTGATATTTTTATTGTCTCCATAGTTTTGCCTTTTTTAGAATGGCACATAATTGAATTCAAACAGAATGCAGCTTCTTTCAGATTGGTTTCTTTCACCTAGTAATATGCATTTGAGATTCTTCTATGTCTTTTCATGGCTTAAAAGCTTATTTCTTTTCAGTGCTTAATAATATTCCATTATCTGGATGTATCACAGTTGATTTATCCATTCACCCACTGAAGGACATCTTGGTAGCGTCCATGTCTTGGCAATTATGAATTAGCTGCTATAAACACTGGTATGCAGATTTTTGTGTGCATATACATTTTCAACTCTTTTGAGTAAATACCAAGAAGCGTGATTGCTGGACTGTATGCTAAGAATATGTTTAGTTTTGTCAGAAACCACCAAATTTTATTTCAAAACAGTTTCACCATTTTTCATTCCCACCAGCAATGAATGAGAGTTCCTGCTGCTCCACATTCTCATCAGCATTTAGTGTTGTCAGTGTTTTTGATTTTTATTATTCTATTAGATGTGTAGTACTATCTCATTGTTGCTTTCGTTTGCATTTCCCTAATGACATATGATGTGGAACATCTTCTCACATGTTCATTTGCAATCTGTAAATTTTCTTTGGTGAGGTAACTGTTAAGGTCTTTGGTACATTTTTAATCAGGTTGTTTGGTTCCTTATAGTTGACTTTTAAGAGTTCTTTATATGTTTTGGATAACTGACCTTTATCAGATGTATCTTTTATAAACATTTTCTCCCAGTCTGTGGCTGGTCTTCTCATTCTCTTGACATTGTCTTTCTTATAGCAGATGTTTTTAATTTTAACAAAGTATATATTATTATTTCTTTCATGATGTCTTTGGAGCTAAGAAGTCATCACCATACCCAATGTCAATCTATGTTTTCTCCTGCATTAACTTCTGGGAGTTTTATGGTTTTGTGTTTTACATTTAGTTCTGTAATCCATTTTGAGTTAATTTTTGTGAAGGGTATAAGGTCTGTGTCTAGACTCATTCTAGCACCATTTTCTCTGTCAAAGGTCCGTTGGCCATATTTATGTGGGGCTACTTCTAGGCTTTCTATTTTGTCCAATTATCTATTTGTCTATTCTTTTGCTAACACCACACTGTCTGAACTATTGCAGCTTTACAGTAAGTCTTGAAGTCAGGTAGTGCCGGTCTTCCAACTTTGTTCTTCTCCTTCAATATTATGTTGACTGTTCTGGGTCTTTTGCCTCTCCGTGTAAACTTCAGAATGTTTGTTGATGTTCATAAGATAATTTGCTGGGATTTTGATTGGAATTGTATTGAATCTATAGATCATGTTTGGTATAACTGAATATAATATTGAGTCTTCCTACCTGAGAACATGAATTATCTCTCCATTTATTTAGCTCTTTGATTTTATGTGTCAGTGTTTTATAGTTTTCCTCATATAGAGCTTGTACACATTTTGTTAGATTTATATCTAAGTATTTCATTTGGGGTATTTACTATATATGATATTGTGTTTTTAATTTCAAAATTCATTTGTTCATTGCTGGTATATAGGAAAGCAACTGACTTTTGTATATTAACCTTGTATCCTGCAACCTTGCATCCTGCAACCTTGCTATAATCCTTATTAGTTCCCGGAGCTTTTAGTCAATTCTTTTGGCTTTTCTACATAGATTATCATGTCATCTGTGAACACAGACAGTCTTATCTCTTCTTCCCAAGATGTGTACCTTTTATTTCCTTTTCTTGTCTTACTGCCTTAGCCAGAACTTCCAGTATAATGTTGAAAAAGAGTGGTGAAAGGGGACTTAACTGATATCTTTCTAATATTGAATATTTATGCTTACAAATGTAGTATACCTTTCTAAAATCCCTCACTTAAGAGAAACAGAACTGATTACAGAGCTGTAGAGCCATGTGAGGGTGGGATGATTTAATTTTGCACATTGATACATTCACTCCACAAAATTCCAAGCATATGCCAAGCTGTGTGTGCCAAGACCAAAAACTACGACGACTAAAATTCTGTTTACTTTAGCGTAACACTTTGATAACTCCTGTACACTTTAACATGATCTAAGAAATAATACATTCTGTCCACCATGTATAACCATTTTGACTTATTCATTTTTCCTAGAATGGGAAATTAGGTCACTTCCTTCAAAAATATCTTGAAAATATGCAATCTTATCACCTTTTCAGTCCAAAACATTCATTGTTTACCTTATTCACACAGGAGAATGCAACAAAAGTTGCTACACCCATTGGGTCTTGGGTTTCAAAATTTTTCCCATTTAGCAGTGAAAAGAAGGCAGAATACACTTAAACCTTCTCTAATTAGTTTTTGGGAATACAGAGAATTTGTCCAATGAGAGTAATAACATTGATAATCGTTCATTATTAGTAACCTGAGAAAACAAATGCATATCAATGATTACTTCTTTAACAGACTACTTTTCATGCTATTTACATAGTGAGTGCTAAAAAGCCATCAAATACAAAGGCATATTAGTTTTACATGGCTATTAGTACCTAAAGGTCAAATTTAAATACAGATATCGGATGCAACAACTATGCAACTAATAACATTGTTTCTAGTAATAAATTACTTAAAGAGAGGACATTTGAAACTAAAGGAAGTACATTCTTTGTTATTTTTTAAATTGTTAGGATGACAGCTACCAAATGAATACTCAAGTGTATTGCAGCAGCCTGAAAGAATTAATTATATACCCCAAATGCTAAAGTTATCACTAGAAAATAAATTATACAGGAAAGCCAGCTGGTCAGATATTTCTTCACAAAGGAAATGTATTTTGGGAAAGATTTTATTGTGGTGTGTGTGTATGTATGTGTGCATATGTGTGGGCGTGTATGTGTTTGAAGAGTGTAGCAAAGGAATGGATGAGAGATGGATACTCTCCAGAAATGACTTTACATACGGCAATCCTTACAGCATATTACCTGTATCCCCTGGTAAGCACCTGAATTATAGGAAGCCACAAAAATGATATCCTATGACTTTCCTGTGGTGGAGGGTATTTTTCAGTTAAAATTAAATGAGAAGTTCACCTCCAACAATAGTTTTAAACCAGCCCTCATGCAATGCTAGTATTCTTCAACATTCTGATTCTGTTCTAACCAGCCCTGGCTTCTCTACATCCTAATCCTACCTGTGGAAGAGAGAGAGGAAGGTAAGGAGTGAAGTAAACCTGGAAAGCTGGAGGGGAATTGTGAATTCTGCTGTTCCCACCTAGCCCTACTGGACAAGAAAGGGATTTCCAGGTGGAAATCTATGCTCATTTGTGGCTACAAGCTGAGGTTACAATTGGCTGGGATTTCTGGGCCAAATTCAGGACAAATTTTAAGATATGGACCCTAAACAGAAAACGTAAAACTTTTAAAATTATTGTACATCATTTACTGATTAAAGAAAAACGAGAATTAGTACATAACCTGTATCTCCCAGGTTAGAGACTTTATGGTAGACTTGTAAAGAGCTAGAAAAAAAATTTTTTTGAGAGGAATTAATTACTAAAAAGTATCTGTTTTAAAGGAGACAAGAGTGGACCTAGGAAATGGAGACATCTAGCTTAACTTCTACACCTGTAAAAAGGACCAGACAAAATAATCCCCAATCAATTGTCAAGTACCTAAAAAAGAATGGAATGGAGAATAATCATCAGCCTGCCTTGCTACACTAAATTAACCTGCTTTTATGTAAGAATGCCCTAGCTGACCGAACACTGTGCTCATACTACCACAGCAGCAACATCTTTCGGAGATCAGTTTGAATGCCAAATAATTATTTAGTCTGATCAGCACCACTGTCGATGATCATTAGAGCAAGTGCCTTGTGCGTGGTAAACCTGCCTTTCTGGATAAATCCTAACAGGCTTACCAAGCATGAACCCCAATTTCCACCCTTTGAAAGGATGGGGGAAATGTATGTTATTTTTAAGGACTCCACTTCAAGATGCTTACTTGAATAGATCTCAGATGGCCTAAAACAGTGGATCCGAGCTGACAGGTAGAAAACTACTTCAATCTTCAAGTCACTATAGCTGTAAATTTGTGGAAGCAGAATAAACGCCATCAGGTTTTCCTCTGGAGTTCCTATCAACAAGATATAGTAGGCCCTCCGTATCTCTGGGTTCCACATCTGTGGATTAAACCAATGGCTGATAGAAAATATCTGAAAAAAAGTCCAGAAAGTTTCAAAAAGCAAAACTTGAATTTGCCACATGCCGGCAACTATATACATAGCATTTTCACTGTATTAGCTATATTATATAAGTCATCTAGAGGTGGTCTTAAAGTATATGGGAAAATGTGCATAGGTTATATGCGAATACGACTGCATCTTATATAAGGGGCTAAGGATCTGTGGATCTTGGTATCCCTCGGGGAGGGGTGGGGGTGGCCCTGGAACCAATCCTTTTGCAGCTACCAAAGGATGATCGTATTAGCAAACGGTCCATTGTCTGGCAACTATAATTGAGATAAGGCAAGAACTAACAATAACGCATGCAGAATATCTAGGCTCTTGGTTTTACCCAAAGCTTTTTATTTTCTCCCAACAATGTAATCACCAATAAACTAGCAAATAAATTAGAATTTGCAATAATTTAGCTGGGGAACTCTGGCTAAAATTCCAAACTACCTTAAGTCTCCATTTGCTCATCTCTAAAATGAAAGGGTTAAATTATTAGATGATTTCTAAAAATCAATGCAGCCCTAAACTATGGTTCTTGAAGATAAACTGGAATTATATGCTTCCTATTATGCCTATCTTTTCAAAATGTAAGTAACTGCAGGCTAAGCAGAGAATGTTTATCAGTGGATACTTCCAAGATATCAAGCTAGGGAAGGTGGATAGTATATTAAGAAGTGGTTATCCTTATACAAATAAGACTTCTTAATTAAATGAATAGATGGTCAAAAACTGTGGTCATTGGAAGGACAGATAAGCCAGTACATTCTTTAGAATAAAATAAGCTGTGCTGCTATTTTCTCCTTCTGAGAAGTTTTGAAGAAAACAGGCCAAGAACTAAGAGGTGAAAAGAAGTATTTTAGGCTTCTTAAGAAAATGGAGCTTAACCTAGAGACCCAGCCATGTAAGCAAAGCCAAAAATTACACCTCAAGTTGAAATATAAAAGAGGAAATAAAAAGCTTAAGTATTCTAGCAAGAGAGCAACAGTAGCAGAGCTTCAGCAGAAAATCTGAGAAATGAAGCAAGAATATGAATGAAGGACAAAGAAGAAAGAAAGGAAGAAAGGAAGGAAGGAAGAGAAAGTAACAGAATACAATCACTCAGAAATTAAGAGAAAACAGACCTCAGAAAATTATTTTGCCACAATCAAAGAAAAGCAATCTTATATCTATGACATATAATTCTTAAGAGATGATTACAGAATGAGCCTGTACATATAAACTTTTGGTTATGTTAAAGTATTCTCAATTGTTAAAATATCTCTGTATTCACCTTATTCACCATATTTTATCTGTATTGTAAATAAAATTTAAAATTCCTCATAAAGAATAGCACCCTAAAATACTATCCTTTTCCTTAAGTAAGAGAAGCTATACTACCATCTTTAACTAAAAGACTGCAAACCTCTTTTTATTGCCCGTTTTACCATCCTCTTGCTTCAATAAGTACCCAAGTAACAGAAGAAAATGATTCTATGTTAGTGTGTGTGTGTGTGTGTGTGTGTGTGTGTGTGTGTGTGTGTGTATTCCAGATATCTTTGTTTCAAAGATGGTTTCAGAGGGAATTACAAACCCGAATGAATCAGCTCATGACCTCCTTTAAAACTAACTTCAGAAATGACTGCTTCATGCTTCATCAACTGTCTTTAACATAATGAATTATAAAGCATGGTTAAATCACCTGGCAGGGACTATTTAAAAGTGAATAGAGTCCCTTTACTTTCCAATGTATTATTCCTCTTTGAGGAAGATTAGGAGGAGATACCGGATGGTTAGTTGTCCATCCATACTAATCTTAAAGGCAGTCGATAGCAAATGATCCATGCTGTGTTCTTTAGTGCATAGTGTCACTAGTAGACTAATCATAGTAAGTAGCTAAAATACTTGTTGAATTGTACTGTACCATGTTTATTTTCCAATATAAATAGAGTCATGTCCTGAACTGTACTCAATTATAATATAATAACTAATGCTAATGGACATAGTAATAAAGTTAAAATAAGCACCTGAATAAAAGTTTTAGTAAGCTGTTATCTGGAAAGTAAGAAAATGATGAGAAAAATTACCATCCTCTCACACTATAAAGATAAAATAAAAAGCTCCTTAAACCTAAATAGGAAGATTTCCCAGAGCCGTGAAATACAACTCTGAGAAGAGAGGTTGTTTTAGTCTTTTTGTGTGTGTGTGTGTGTGGTACGCGGGCCTCTCACTGTTATGGCCTCTCCCATTGCGAAGCACAGGCTCCAGACGCGCAGGCTCAGCGGCCATGGCTCACGGGCCCAGCCGCTCCGCGGCATGTGGGATCTTCCCGAACCGGGGCACGAACCCGTGTCCCCTGCATTGGCAGGCGGACTCTCAACCACTGCGCCACCAGGGTAGCCCTGTTTTAGTATTTTAAATACGTCCTCATCCTTCCATTCCCAGTAACTTCACCATAGTTTAGGTTAACCTAGTCCATTTCCTCTGTGAAACATTGCAATAACTTAAATTATCTCTGTCCTTGCCATCTAAATCTCATCTAGTGCATTTTACAAACCACCAACTGATTATTTCTCACCAAATTATCTAGTTCCAAATCTTGAGTTGTATATCCTGTTACTGATTGGTCCAAAGCATTCCCTTTCAGGATCATTCTGGGTTAGCAGGTAGTTTCAACGTAGATAGAGAGAAATTCAGAACCTAGTTCTAATAAAGCCACAATCACTAACTAGCTGTCTGAGCTTGAGGAAGGCCCCTTAGGCTCATGATTCAAACACCAATCTAACACTGACTTTCAGATTATAAAATTCTACATCTGTACAACACTGTGGCAGGCAGAAAGCAGTAGTGGATCTGAGGACTAACTTATTCTTAAACAGAATTGTGACCAATCCTCCTGTGTTTAGCTCTGCTTTACACTTATTTCCAGTGGCTCCAAGGAATTTCGTGCACATGTCTGTGTTTCCTTATCAGAGAGAGAAAGTGAATCTAGCATGGCCATTATTAAGGAGGGCAATCTGAGCTGGCACCTGCCCTTCTTGAGACCTTGCTGTGAAACAGCCTTTGGATGTGATGTGTATCCTTAATTAAATCCTGTTGCAATATTTCATCATTTTTCCTACCAGAAATTGTAGATTTGCATGCATTGCCATTTTGGATCTCATGACTCTTCTTAAGCAATTTAACACGTTTTAACTGCCCTTGTTCGTGCAGTAGGTAAGCATATAATTTTACATTTTAATAATATTGCTTGAGTAATTTCTGTGCAACAAATTAGTGTGTTATATGTACTAGGTAAAAATCATTCTCCTTCGCTTTAGGTCCTCATAAAATAAAACCCTCAGGTATGAGTAAATTAAAATATGCCATTGGGGATCTCAAAACAAACAGAAACTTTATAAACAATAACAAACACATGCCAGCACCAGGCAGCAAAGTTAGGCATGTGTTTTGGTGCCACGTGGACAAAAGATAAACAATTGATTACTCATGATTATCATCCTGATACTCCATCATCCATTAGAAAGTAATGTGCCTCAAACTGTAAGCTGAATGTCATAAACTGAAGCAGTCAAAACAAACAGAGAATCCCAGAGACACAGATTTTCCATCTATACACCTAGAAATTTTTTATAGAACTACTGCCGTTAATTTCATCTACTAAGCACACAAAAAGGAAAAAGAATCATAAGTATGGTCATTCTGGCCCATATCCGGTAGGAATTTCAAAACCTACAGTGATCACTTGAATTCAAAATGTACTTGAATTGCATTTTGCATCAACATTAGTGCTCACTCTGAAGCAGGGTACAAGTGTGTTTCCGGCCAAAATAGTGTAGCCAAATCCTGCATCTGCTGAAACCGCAGTCATCAATCACAGCTACATGTGAGCCAAGGAGCAATAAGACACCATGGAGATTGTTGGTGGCCTGGATTGTTTCTATCAAGCTCCCACTAGCAAGACAATATCATTGGCCATATTTCAAAAAGGAATCAGGAAACTGAGCCAATGTGTAATTCTGGACTCGCAGGGTAACTTGGGAGTACTAGGTCCCAGATGTCAGAAGGAAAAAACAAGTACTACTTCTTAAATGAAATTTTTATTAAAAAAACAGAATTTTTTAATAGCTACCAAATGTGAACCACTGAGCTAAGGGTTTTATACACAAAATCTGGTGAGAAAAACATAACTATTCCCACTTTATGAATGAGAAAATTAAGGCTCAGTTTGATGAATGAGAAAACATAGAGTGTAAGTAATTGTCTGACACTCTCATGCTTGAAATGTCATAAAGCAGACTCTGAACATAGATGTGCATCGCTGCAACGCACTCTTTCTGCTACACCACATTTTCTCCTAAAAAACCTCTATTACTCTCCTATCCTCTGTCTGTACATGCTCACAGTTAATATCCCCTTTCTACGTTTAATATGGCTACCTATGTTGCTCAGTTATTGAGTTTCCTAATAATCTGGCATTTCAGCTAAGTAGCCACCCATTCATTCATTCATTCGCTCATTCATTTAATCATACGTGCATTAAATAAACATTTTCTGAGCACCAATCTACTCAAAGTCTTATGTACAGATAAGAATACAGAAGCTTTGACCAAGGATCTTCTAAAATAGAAACCAACTTGCATTTAGGATATACTTTACCACCTAAAATGAACCTTTCACTTGTCCGACATGCATACCACATACAACTTTACACCTTATATACTCACTCTTACATTTTCTGTCCTTTGCTAAATTATGACCTATATAACACCAGCTGGTGAACAAATACTTCAAGCTATTGAACAGTGGGGGCTACCTGCCTGCCTGCTTTGCATGGCTGTGTTCTCACACACAATACACTTTTGTCTATGCAGCAATGATTGTTTGAGCAATCATAATAATGTTTGATTGTGCTTTTCCTTTATTTCATTAAAAAAATGACCAGAAAATAGAAAATGAAGGCATTGTTTTGGAGATAACACAACTGAGACAAAATGGAAATGGTGAGTCATGCCAAAAGTGATGAATCCTAAGCTGACTGGCTGTGTTTTCAATTGTGAGGAAAAAATAACACAATCCAAAATCATGAAAAAGAATTGCCTGATTTCTATCAGTGAAGATTCTGTCTGAAAGCCTCCATTTAGTGATAAATAAATAAGCGTTTTAGATTATAAGTTCAAAAGTCAAGGTTCAAGAGCTCGCCAGTAATTTGGATTCAGAGAGAGTTTCACCACCCTTGCACAGCTGTTACAGGCCACTTAACCAAAAGAGGAAAACTTGGAATTCATATTTCTTTGGAGAAATTCTTCAAGGAAGTTGATAAGAAGCCACCAAAGTGGGACTTCCCTGGCAATCCAGTGGTTAAGACTTGGCCTTCCAATGCAGGGGGTGTGGGCTCGACCCCTGGTCGGGAAGCTAGGATCCCACATGCCTTGCAGCCAAAAAACCAAAACATAAAACAGAAGCAATATTGTAACAAATTCAATAAAGACTTTAAAAATAGTCCACATCAAAAAAAATCTTAAAACAAAAAAGAAGCCACCAAAGTGAATGGCAGAATCTCTTACTCCTTTCCTTGCAAAAGCATCATCAAATATTTCTCAATAACCAAATCACTTATTTTAATTTTCCTAAATGTCATGGGAGTAATGTGACATTATCTAGTACGTTACAGGAAAAATATGACACGTTCATGCATTTAGAGAAGTAGATCAGGTAAATTTTTATATTTAGTGCTTAATTTTTTTAAATATTACACAAACTATAAATCATAAAATTTCACTATTTATAGACTAACTATGGGTTTTATCTCTTTTTAACTTCCAGGGAGTTGAATCTCATTAGTGAGATTCTACTGTTTTTCTTTAAGACATTCAACTATTAAATATATTTTCAGGAATGTTTTAATTGGAAAGTAGGGGACAGCCTGTATCTGGACAATCCCTTTAAAAATATGTTGGGGAAGAACTTTTCATAGAAATTAGGTAATAATTTGATAATAAGTACTTCTCTTCATAGAAATTAAACAATACGTTTAACCACTGTATCGATTTGTTTAGATGTTCAAAATAACCAGATTCTAACTTTCCAGAGAATATGTGTCTTTATTTCACATAGGTAATACACAAGAGGAGAAACTCTCACCTTTAGTACCTCACCAGGAGCAATGAGATCAATGGCTGGATTCTTGGAGCCATTCAAAATTTTAATATTTTAAAAATTAGACTCCCCCTGTCTCAGAAATAGTTCATTTCCCAAATGAAATATCCCTGTAACTTTTCTCTCAATATTAGTGTTCTCCTTTTTATTAAAAAGCTTATAAATGTTAGATAGCACATATTTTTGAACTTGTTAAATATATTACGTTATTTCTGGGTAGCTCACTCTAATGGAATCTATTATAGATCTTTGTTACATTGGAGTCTTTGAAAGACATGCCTAGGCCTTTATGAATTGTTTTACGAAACCATCTGTTTTTAAGAGCAAACATCTCAAGATGCTGAGTGTTTTTCTGCTTATGGTGGGGGGGGGTGTGGAGAGAGAGAGTTAATAATTAGACAATTTTTTAGTACATGAAAAAAATTAATTTGAAACAATTCAATTGTATTTTTGAAAACTAAGATAGAAGTAACAAATTCCTCGATATTTTATTCTAACAGTGTGCTGCTTTTATTGTTTTTAAGACTATTACAATAAAATAGCTTAATGGCTTTGCATGCCAGTGCTCTCGTAGAAAATGCCATCTTACAAAATGGCATTTTATAATCTTTTAACAATGTAAATGCCTGCCATAAAACTATGGAGGGAGAAAAAAGTCACCATGTCCTTAGAAGCACAAGGATATCACTTTAGGTTCTCCACATTTGACCTCTTCTTTCTTCGATCATCTACCACCTAGACAATGTTAATGTGTATATAACAGCTGTGAAATTATCCATCATGTTACAGGAAAAATATAGCACTATGATGTATTTACATAATTCCTGAATGTCAGATTTTGAGTCAGATACTTTAGGTAAGATATGGGTGGAGAGGGGAAGGGAAGGGAGAGAGGAAGAAAGAAAGAGAGAAAGAAAGAAAAGGGAAGGAAAGGAAAGAGGGAGGGAAGGAGGGAGGGAGGGAAGAAGAAAGGAAGGAAGAAAAGGAATAGGGAGGAAGGGAGATAGGGGGGAGGGAGGGATAAATAAATTGTCCTGACACTTCAAGGAATTTATACACCACATAGCCATGGAAAATTTGCTATGAGGTATATACTTAAATATTAGTAGAAAGGAAGAATGAATAAATAATGAAAATATCACTTCAGCCATTTAAAGAATTGACAGTAGAAGAGAAAAGAGACAGATTGAGCAACCAAGTCCCAGGAGGAATGCCAAGATATTGTGGTGTCTTAAACACTAAGGAGTTCCTAGGGTAAGGAAGGAGTGGCCAAAGGTACTGGATGATGCTGAGATTTTAAGCAAGAAATGAACCAACAAGTGCCCTGTATATTTTGCTTTTGGACATTAATTGTTAAAGGTTTTCAAGTGACTGGTAACTACAGAAGTTGGATTAAAATCGGCTGAGGGGTAAAAGGGAATTGGGAAAACAGAGCCAAGTTTAGATTACCACTTCCACACATTTATAAGTGGAAGTAAGTTAAAATAGGATGTGGGATAGACGGGCACTTTGTTTCTGTTGTTGTTTTCAAGACAGAAAATTTTTAAATGTACATTGAGAGGTACCAATAGAAAGGGAGGTAAGATTCCTGAGAAAATACAAAGAAAAAAATCTTGAGAGTCAAGTGGATGGATGCTTCTTCCACCTTGACCCGGTTAAAGGATCAATGAATTGGTGTGAATGCAGGTGTCTCACTAGATATGGTGTTTGAATATTGAGGGTTTGGATATTGAGGGTTTACATATCAGTCTGTTCCTGACTTTGATTTTCTCTGTGCATTGACATATATTAGAAGCTGAGAATAGTGGGAAGGTGGAATTCAAAGCTGTGTAAGTAGGTGGTACAAGATAAAAAATAAACATTACATATAGTAAATATTAGCTTAGTGGTTTAAGACAATGAATCTGATAGTTGATATGCTAAAACTAATAACTTTATATATCCTGGGTCAATTTTTTCTAAGACTATTTTCTGTAAAATGAAAATGCTTAGAGATGGATTTTCTTTAATAGGTTTATAAGTATTAAATTTTCAGCATTTATTCACTTCACTTCAATAAATATCCTCTTAGTTTTTCTCTTTAACTTTATGAGTATAGTATACATTAATAGATTTTAGGGTTATATTACATTAGGTTAACACAGGGAATCCAATATTTAAAAAGGAAGCATAGGGCTTCCCTGGTGGCGCAGTGGTTGAGAGTCCGCCTGCCGATGCAGGGGACACGGGTTCATGCCCCGGTCTGGGATGATCCCACATGCCGCGGAGCGGCTAGGCCTGTGAGCCATGGCCGCTGAGCCTGCGCGACCAGAGCCTGTGCTCCGCAACGGGAGAGGCCACAACAGTGAGAGGCCTGCGTACCGCAAAAAAACAAAAACAAAAACAATAAAAAGGAAGCATCAAAAAACAATACTTAGAATACGTTTAACCAAGGAGGGGAAGATCTGTACACTGAAAATTACAAGACTCTGATAAAAGAAATTGAAGAGAAAGGAACAAATGGAAAGGTATCCCATACTCATGGGTCAGTAGAATTAATATTGTTAAAATATCCATATTACCCAAAGTCATCTATAGATTTAATGCAATCCTTATTAAAATTCCAACAGCATTTTCCACAGAAACAGAAAAAAATCCTAAAACTTACATGGAACCATACCCTTGAATACCTAAAGCAATCCTGAGAAAGAAGAACAAAGCTGGAGACATCACATTTCCTGATTTGAAACCATACGATGAAGCTATAGTAACCAGAGCAGTATGGTACTGGCATTAAAATAGACATAGAGACTAATGGAACTAAGAGACATAGAGACTAATGGAATTAAGAGCACAGAAATAAATACCCACATATATGGTCAAGTAATATTTGACAAGGGAACTCATTATATTCAAGATATTGAATATAACATATAATGTCTCTTCAATAAATGGTGCTGGGAAACTGGATAATACATGTAGAAAAATGAAATTGGACCCTATCATACAACACTCAGAATGAATTAAAGACTTAAATGAGAAGCCATAAAACTCCTAGAAGAAAACATAAGGAAAAATCTCCTTGACATAGGTTTTGGCAATGACTTTTTAGATATGACACCAAAAGCACAAGCAACAAAGGCAACAAGTGGGACTACATTGAACTAGAAAGCTTGTGCACAGCAAAAGAAACAATCAACAAAATGAAAAGGCAACTAACGGGATAGGAGAAAAATTTGACAACCATATGTGTGATAAGGGGCTAATGTACAAAATACATAAAGAACTCATATAAACCCATAACAGAAAACCAAACAATCTTATTTTTAAATGGGCAGAGGAACTGAATAGATATTTTAACAAAGAAGACATACAAATGGTCAACAGGTACATGAAAAGATGCTCAACATCACTAATCATCAAGGAAATGCAAACGAAAACTACAAGGAGATATCACCTCATATCTGGGTGAAGGTTCCTGAAAAAATTAAAAATAGAACTATCATATTATCCAGCAATCCCACTTCTGGGTATATATCCAAAGGAAGTGAATATACTATAAAATAGCAAAGAGTTACCTGAACTCTCATGTTTATTGCAGCATTATCCACAATAGCTAAGATATGGATATGACCTAAGTGTTTGTCAATGAATGAATGGATTAAAAAAAGATGTGATATGATAATATATCATATAACATAATAATGGAATATTATTCAGCCATGAGAAAGATGGAATTTGTGACAATATGGATAGTCCTTGAGCATATTACACTAAGTAAAATAAGTCAGACAAAGACAAATACTGTTTGTTATCACTTATATGTGGAATCTACAAAAAGCCAAATTCATAGAAACAGAAAGAATGGTGGTTACCAGGGGCAGGAGTGGGAAAAATTGGGAGATGTTGGTCAAAGGGTACAAACTTCCAATGAGAAGATGAGTAACTTTTGATGTACAGCATTGTGATTACAGATAACAATACTGTGCTATATACTTGAGAGTTGCTAAGAAACTGGATCTTAAATGTTCTTACCACAAAAAAGAAGTGATAATTATGTGGTATGATGGAGATTTAGGCTAACACTCTGGTGGTGGTCATATTGCAATATGTGTGTATCAAATTAACATTTTGTACACCTTAAAGTTACACAATGTTATATGTCAATTGTATCTCAAGAAAGTTGGAAAGAAAAAATAATGATCAAGTGAATTAAAAGACAAGACACAGACCAGTAGAAAATAAATATTTGCAAAAGACACATCCAACAGAGTACAGTTACCCAAAATATACAAAGAGCTCATAACTCAACAATCAGAAAACAAACAACTCAATTTAAAAAATGACCCAAAGACCTTAACAGATATCTCACCAGAGAAGATATACACACGGCAAATAAGCCAAAAGATGCCCCACATCATATGCCACCAGGGAAAATTCAAGTTAACATATCATCAGGGAAATGTAAATTAAAACAACAATGTGGTTCCACTACATACCTATTTGAATAGCCAAAAGCCAGAACACTGAGGCCAAATGCTGGCAAGGATGTAGAGTAACAGGAACTCTCATTCATTGCTGGTGGGAATGTAAAAATGTACAGCCAACTGGGAAGACAATTTAGCAGCTTCTTACAAAACGAAACATCTATCAATCATGCTCCTTGGTATTTACCCAAAGAAGTTGAAAACTTATGTCCAAAAAGAAAAAGCCTTCACATGGATGTTTATGGCAGCTTTTCTTCCTAGTTGCCCAAACTTGGAAGCAAACCAAGATATCCTTCAGTAGGTGAACAGATAAACTGTGGTACATGCAGATGATGGGATATTATTCAGTATGGAAAAGAAATGGACTATTAAGCCATGAAAAGACACAGAAGAACCTTAAATGCATATTACTAAGTGAAAGAAGCTAATCTGAAAAGGCTACATACTGTATGATTTCGACTATATGCCATTTTGGAAAAGACAAAACTATGGAGACATTAAAAAGGTCAGTGGGGTTAACAGATGAATAGGCAGAGCACAGAGGATTTTTAGGGCAGAGAAAATATTCTGCATGATATTATAATGATGGATATATGCCTTTATGAGTGAACCATAATATATACTATGAACTTTGGATGATTATGATGTGGCAATGCAGTTTCATCCTTGGTTAAAAAAAAAAAGTAACGTTTTGGTTAATGATGTTGATAATGGAGGAGGTGTGCATGTGTGAGGGCAGGGGTATATGGGAAATCTCTGTACCATCCTCTCAATTTTGTTGTAGACCTAAAACTGCTCTAAAAAATTAAGTCTTTTAAAAAAAGTGACGTGAAGGCCTTGGCTTGATTTTATTCTTATATTTTAGGTTTTTCTCTATTTTTAATGCACACTAGATTTTCAGCCTAGGTTCACTTTTCTTTTCAATCTTTTAATGATTTTCTTTCTGCTCCAATTACCAAAACTCTTTAAAAAAATGTGACTCCATATTTTTTTATTGTTTAGAATATTTGAGAGTAGGGGATTTGTTTTATGGTGATTGATTCAAACTTGGAAATCTTCCTTTTAAACTAAAAAGCAGACCTTAGGTGAACATTTTTCTTCAAGAGCCATTATACAATTACAATGTCCACTCCTGAACTGCCTGATTCCCATTTATCCAACTAAATGTTTTCAATCGATTTTTTAAAAACATGTTGTTTTCTAAAAATATATCTAAATAATGTCAGTTTATAATCTATACAGGAAACATTACTTAAAGTGCCTTGAAAATGTTTTTATGCCTATATATATGTACTTGGGGTGAGAGTACTTTGTACTTTGAAGAAAGGAAGAACAGAGATAAGAGTGGAAATGGATTTCACTGTTTAACACAAACATGGCAATATCCAACTCTATGATGGACTGTGAAACCTAGATGTAGAGGCAGAGTCTTAAAAAATAGTCCAGGATGTTGAATTCCTAAAATAGAGAAACACTTAAAGATTCTTAAAAATCAAAACATTCTTTTCAACCTAACTGGAAAAGGCAGGTTTTATTGCATTTCCAAAAGAAGATAAGCCAAAGGTTACAAACTTATAGTTATAAGAAGAGTAAGTTCTGGGGATCTAATAATGTACAGCATGGTGACTATTATATAGTATTATATACTATATATTATATTTATAGTATATAATATATATATTATATATTATTATATACTTATATACTATATATTATATACTATATATTATATTTATATACTATAAATATTTTTAGTATATAGTATAATTATATATTTAGTATAATTATATACTATATATTATATTTATATTTATATTATAATATATACTATTATATTTCCAGTATTATATACTGGAAATTTGCTAGGAGAGTAGATCTTAAGTGTTCTCACCACACACACAAAAATGGCATCAATGTGAGGTGATGGATGTATTAATTATCTTGATTGTGGTAACCATTTCACAATGTGTGTGTGTATGTGTATAAAATCATCAAGTTGTATACCTTTAAAAAAAGAAGGCAAGAAATATGATAGTGATTAATCACACCAACAAAGGATTCTAATAGATCTGGGTCCAAATCATAACTTGATCACTTGTGGAACTTAAGGTGTGTGAATAACCAAGTCACTTAACTACTGGGCCACAGTGTTTTCACCTGAAAATGAAGCTAATGCACCCTCATCCTAGCCTGTTGGGATCCAATGCATACCTGTAACAAAGGGCTTAGCATAGGGCCTTGGCACACAGTAAATACTCGGTGACACCAGCCATTATTATTAATCGTTAATAGATTTTTTGTGTGTCTAGGTACCTATATCTGAGGAATTACAAAAATCACATGTATTACAACTTTGTATGTCCCTCTTTTAAAGAAGGAGATAAGTTTCTTCATCTGAGTTCCAACAAAGGAGAGTGTGCTCTTTTTTTTTTGTCCTTCATGTCAAAAAGTAATTGGGGCAATGCTGTTATTCTTGTAAGAGAATTCTTAGAAAGTCCAACATGTGACTTCTAGAGATTCTCCATGCTCTTCTGCTTTCTGTCTAATTACAGTGGCCGCAGTTATCACTTGCATCTTTGCACAGGTATTTGATAACTGAAATCCATTTCCAGCTTTTGCTGCATTTGTGCATGAGTACCATCTTCAGACCAATAGGTCGGAAGCTACCATCTTAGGCTTCCTGGAAAGGAACTTTGGCTTCAGGGAAGAAACTTACAAAAGGTAAAATAGAGTGAGGGAAAGACGAAAGGTTTAGAAAAGCCCTCTCAAAAGTTGAGATGTCTGAATGCAGACTTGCCCATTGTAGACATGTGATCAAAGGCATGGAGATTAACGGCAGCTTCGCTCCTAATGTGCTCCAAACAGACATCACGAGCAAAAAGAGGTCACCTTCCAGTTTGCCCTAACCATTATCATTCCTTACAAATAATGAGTTCTAAAACCCATCACAAGCAAGGCAATGCCGTCTTATGCTGAAGTCTCTAAGGCCAGTTTGACCCATCTAAGTCATCCTTCTTCACAGCTATAAACAGAAGTGGCTCAAACTCCTCTGAGAGCAAAGGTGATGAGAAAGGTGTTCTTGACAGCGAATGGCACCCTGCAGGTTCCAAAAGGCCAAACCCTCCCAGGGATCCCACTGTCCCGTTTGCAGCTGGCATTCTGTGGCTGATTTTCAGCCTGTCAGAGAGATTTTTTGCAGCCTCTGTGTAGACAGGAGTCTCTAGGCCACAGCAGCTGAGTACGAGGCTGGCCAGAAGCCCAGGCACCTCAGGGAATCCAGGAGGTTGGAGAAGGAATTTTTTCTTCTCCTTAGCCAAGGAGTGCAGTTGGCTTGCATTTCTGAACCCAATTTGGCTAATCAAGATCAACAAATGTTGAACTTAAATAACTATGAAATCTTAATGAACTTTTTTAAAAAATAAACTTTTACAGAAAGTAACTACAGAAAACACAAGTTGGATTTCTTTTTTTTTTTTTTTTGGCCTGTTCTAAACATCAAATTTCTTAATAGGATAAGGGCACAGTTGCAAAGAGGAACCAAGGGTAGAAACCTGAGTCACTCGTTTGTCTCATAAAAATAATCATAAGGAAATCCTATTTTATATCTAGACTTGCTTAGGGAATGAAACCTGGGTAAATGTCTGCTACTATTTGGATTTCACAGCAGTTTTTAAAATGTAACCATCAGAATATTGAAGTTACAAAAAGGTCAAACACATGAGAGAATAATTTTGGTGTTGGGTATAGCTAATCAACTGCTTTTGAGTATATATACTCACAAAACTTGTATCAAGGTTTGATTCAGATTCTAATAATGAATTTTAGGTCTTTATGTTGGAATTGGGTCTATGTGCAATGTGAAAACTCACCTTCCAGAAATTCTGAAAAGAAATTTGCCATTTTTAAATGAAATAATCTCAGGATTTAAAGTCTGCCATTTGTTTAGAAAACAAGTCCTATCATGCTCTTTATGCACAAGCAGCAGCCAACCTTTTGCATTAAAATCATATCATGCACTGATTTCTTTTAATGTAATTGCTGTGAGGAAAGTTATTAATTATCTGACCTTTGATTTTTTTTAAGAAATTTGCAAATATGCTGGATTGCAAATATAAAATGCATATCCATCCAAATTTGTGATGTCATCACTCGAGGAGAACATAAAAGTTTCTTTGTTTTTCAAACATAAACGTTTGGAAATTCAAAGAAGAGGGTAGGCTTCTTTATCACAGCTGTAAGAAATCTGCCAGACGATCTTGGTCTGGGTATTCATGAGGTTCACATGCTTTTAAATGTGTCCTCAAGTCACTCCCAGGAACAATGTGACCGACCGTACTGTGTTGGCAGAGCTGAAGCACCCTGGCTTTTCCTTCTCCACACCTGGAGGGCTCTGGAGGCGGGCTGAGTCCTATTAGCACATGCTTCCCTTTAAAGTGTGATCTGTCCACTCACTGTGTGTTCCACTGCCATCCCAGGTAGCTGAGCTGATTATCTGGATTCTCTAACATCGTCTGCAGTGTTCATTTATGTTTTGATCAATGCTGGAACAGCCTGCATGTTTCAATCTATCCTCTGACACACATTATTTATGTAGCCCTCTAATGCCTATAGCACTTCACAGTGAAATAATTACAGCTGTTTCCTTATTTCTTTATTCCTCTCATCCTAAAATATCCACCCCACTTAATCCTAGGAGCCTGGAAAAATGGAATTGTTACATTACCAAGTCTCAGAGGATTGACACAACCTGAAAATTGGTAAAAGAAACAAAAAGCGTAACTAGCGTATGCCTCCAGTATCTGTGCTGTGATATTTACCTTGTTAGCGTCCTCAGAATTTTGTGGAAGGTGCTTTTGTTAGTATGGATGCCCCTACGAAGATGTGAGTGCAAGTAGTTTATTTGGGAGCTGACCTCAGGAAGTATCAATAAGGGAAGACAGATGCCAGATAAAGAAGGGACAGAAGCCAATAAAGGGTCTGTGGTTCAGATGTAGAAAACAAACATATGGTTACCAAGGGGGGACGGGGGGGAGGGATAAACTGGGAGATTGGGATTGACATATACACACTACTATATATAAAACAGATAACTAATAAGAACCTACCGTAGAGCACAGGGAACTCTACTCAATAGTCTGTATTGACCTGTATGGGAATAGAATCTAACAGAGTGGATATATGTATATGTATAACTGATTCTCTTTGCTGTATAGCAGAAACTGTAAATCAACTATACTGTGTAAATCAACTATAAATCACTGTAAATCAACTATACTCCAATAAAAATTAATTTTTTAAAAAAGGTTTCTGGTTGAGTAGGTTACAGCTTTAGGCAACTGTGCTGCTAGGGAATTCTAAGAGACAAGATAGAATATACCTCAGACTTAGCCCACCTGGGGAGCAAACAGATGTGTATCTACCTCCAACTTCAAGATGTTATTCGCTAAGGATGTTCTTGGGGGCAATAACCTCTGGGCTTGTCCATCCAGCCCTGCCTGGGATCTGAAAGCCCTCAGCTGGAGAGCAGCAAGATTTGCAGCAATGGCACACGCCAGTATATTAATGCTGAGCATGAAACGAAGCAAGACCCTATGGTCCTCTCCCCCCATGTCCTCTGCCTACCTTTTGTCTGTAGAAAAAACTTTATCCAAAGAATAAGTTTTACCAGAGAAGTGAGAAAATGCAGAAGCAAAGGAGAGCAGTCAACAGGACAAAATAATAATAGTGTAGCCATTAAACAAAGTCAAGGACTTTTAGCTCCTCCTCAAGGGCTATAGATAATATTCTGAGCCACATCCTTTGAGCTGTTTTGTAGATCTGAAATCCCCACCAGGTGGAAGAAGTTAACTAAAGGATAACCAGACTGTAGCCATGACATAAGCGGCCACAATTCCAAGAACTGGCCTCAAAGAAATGAGAACAAATCAACCCTGGAACTGAAGATTAACTGTACTCAAAACAATCAAGATGACGCTGATCAGACCATCGCATGACCAATTCCAAGATGACTGTCAGAGCTGACTCTGTTGTTTATACATGTAGCCCCCTCCCTCTACCCAGACACCCTAAAACTCCCCTTTAAAAGCTCTTGCCCACTGACTGTCAGTGGGGAGTTGGCCTTCGGACATGAGTCCACCCTCTCCCCGGGTTGCCGGCCTCTGACATAAAGCAAACTTCCCTTTCCACCAATCTTGCCTCTTCAGTACTGACTTCCTAGCAGTCAACAGCTGGACCCAACTTTCGGTAATGAGCAGGTTATAAGCAGAAATAAAATAAAGGGTGGATACCAATTTTCTTGACGTAGCAGGTGTGATGCTGAAATATTCTGTCATACTTTAAATGATATTAGCAAGACTTCTAGTTATGCAATAATTATCTTTCAACTGTGTACTATGGGGCAGGAAGCACTGTGCTATGCAAGAATCCTAAGGTAAAGGTTTTTATGAATCAGATGCCCATCCCCATTTATTTTTTGTTGCTCTTGTTATACATGCACTTTCATATTTTCACTGTGCATAAAGCATTCCTTATCATTTCCTCCCAATAAATAAAAAAACTTCTAAGAGGTTGGTATGGCATCTTCTGCACCAAATACCCTAGCTTCCCCACTCTCCCATTCATATCTAGCAGTTCTCACAATCTCGGTAGAAGCACAGCTACGCTAGAAATTCAGCAGGAGCTTTTATTTCTATTTCCAAGGCCTGAACAAATGTGAAAGAAAATCTGGGCCACTTGTCTAATATTTCTCCTCATGCTATGAGGAATTATGTAACTATGTAAAGGACTGGGTATTGAAAAACACTTACATTTTATTAATAGGTGAAATACACAAAATATACTTGTCAATTTGATAAAATGGACAGAAATGCTTCAAAACATATCCTATCATATTAAGTGAAGTGGAACACTTTCTCTACTTCTGTGGAAACAAAACTCGTGTCACGTGCAAAAGATCGTCTCTCAGCATAAACCTGTTGCCTTAGAAGTAAACAGAAAGACTGTGAAGTCAGTTCTGCAGAGAGGAGTTAATTCTGCTCAAAACTTACTGAGCTAAAATGGGATTATGTTTCACAGTGGAGGGGAAGGCGGGGGAGAAAAGACATTTTGAATTTCATAGTAATTACGAAGTATTATGTCAGCCTAAGCTTTCAAGATACAAATATCTCATTTTATTCTCATAAAACTTTTCTGACATAGGCGACGTGCTACTTCCCCCTGTTTTCCAGATAGAAAATCTGATGAGCCGTGAAGAGCTCCCTGACAGCCCTGAAAATAGGAACCAGAAGGTAGGGAATGACGAAGGAGGTAGTAGCTGCCATTGCTCCCGGTATCTCTGTCACAAAAGAAACAAATATCATGTCATAGCCCGCTGGGTAATGCACTATGAAAAAATCCCATCCGAGACTGAGAAAAGTTCAGACTTTCCTTCTGCCGTATAAACAGAACATAAAAAGTCTTTATGAAAAAAAATTATCTCTTCATTTTGTATCTAGATTGGCAAATATTCTACGAGCCTCCTCAGAGTATGTGGACTTATACTTAGTCAGTATGATATTAAACAGGGATTTTATTTGTTTTTTTAATTTAATTTTATTTCCTTTTTTATACAGCAGGTTCTTATTAGTCATCCATTTTATACACATCAGTGTATACATGTCAATCCCAATCGCCCAATTCATCACACCACCACCCCCACTCTCCGCCACTTTCCCCGCTTGCTGTCCATACGTTTGTTCTCTACATCTGTGTCTCTATTTCTGCCCTGCAAACCAGTTCATCTTTACCATTTTTCTAGGTTCCACATATATGCGTTAATATATGACATTTGTTTTTCTCTTTCTGACATACTTAACTCTGTATGACAGTCTCTAGATCCATCCACGTCTCAACAAATGACCCAATTTCGTTCCTTTTTATGGCTGAGTAATATTCCATTGTATATATGTACCCCATCTTTAACCATTTGTCTGTCGATGGGCATTTAGGTTGCTTCCATGACCTGGCTATTGTAAATAGTGCTGCAATGAACACTGGGGTGCATGTGTCTTTTGGACTTATGGTATTCTCTGGGTATATGCCCAGCAGTGGGATTGCTAGATCATATGGTAATTCTACTTTTAGCTTTTTAAGGAACCTCCAAACTGTTCTCCATAGTGGCTGTATCAATTTACATTCCCACCAACAGTGCAAGAGGGTTGTCTTTTATCCACACCCTCTCCAGCATTTCTTGTCTGCAGATTTTCTGATGATGCTCTTTGAAACTGGTGTGAGGTGATACCTCATTGTAGTTTTGATTTGCATTTCTCTAATAATTAGTGATGTTGAGAAGCTTTTCATGTGCTTCTTGGCCATCTGTATGTCTTCTTTGGAGAAATGTCTATTTAGATCTTCTGCCCATTTTTCGATTGGGTTGTTTGTTTCTTTAATATTGAGCTGCATGAACTGTTTATATATTTTGGAGATTAATCCTTTGTCCATTGATTCGTTTGCAAATATTTTCTCCCATTCTAAGGGTTGTCTTTTCATTTTGTTTATGGTTTCCTTTGCTGTGCAAAAGCTTTGAAGTTTCATTAGGCCCATTTGTTTATTTTTGTTTTTATTTCCATTACTCTAGGAGGTGGATCAAAAAAGATCTTGCTGTGATTTATGTCATGGAGTGTTCTGCGTATGTTTTCCTCTAAGAGATTTATAGTGTCCAGTCTTACATTTAGGTCTCGAATCCATTTTGAGTTTATTTTTGTGTATGGTGTTAGGGAGTGTTCTAATTTCATTCTTTCAGATGTAGCTGTCCAGTTTTCCTAGCACAACTTACTGAAGAGACTGTCTTTAATCCATTGTATATCCTTGCCTCCTTTGTCATAGATTAGTTGACAATAGGTGCATGGGTTTACCTCTGGGCTTTCTATCTTGTTCCATTGATCTATGCTTCTTTTTTTGTGCCAGTACCATATTGTCTTGATTACTGTAGCTTTGTACTATAGTCTGAAGTCAGGGAGTCTGATACCTCCCGCTCTGCTTTTTTCCCTCAAGACTGTTTTGGCTATTCTGGGTCTTTTGTGTCTCCATGCAAATTTGAAGACTTTTTGTTCTAGTTCCATAAAAAATGCCATTTTTAATTTGATAAGGATTGCATTGAATCTATAGATTGCTTTGGGTAGTATAGTCATTTTCACAGTATTGATTCTTCCAATCCAAGAACATGGTATATCTCTCCATCTGTTGGTATCATCTTTAATTTCTTTCATCAGTGTCTTAATAGTTTTCTGCATACAGGTCTTTTGTCTCCCTAGGTAGGTTTATTCCTAGATATTTTATTCTTTTTGTTGCAATGGTAAATGGGAGTCTTGATTTCACTTTCAGATTTTTCATCATTAGTGTCACATACAGTATTGTTAACTGTAGTCACCATGCTGTACATTACATCTCCAGAACTTATTCATCTTATAAATGGAAGTTTGCACCCTTTGACCAACATCTCCTCATTTCCCCGAACCGCCAGGCCCTAGCAACCAGCATTCTACTTTGTTTTTATGAGTTCAGTTTTTTTTTGGATTCCACATACAAATAAGGTCATACAGTATTTGTCTGTCTCTGCCTGACATATTTCACTTAGCATAGTGCCTTCAAGATCCATCCATGTTGTTGAAAATTGTAGAATTTCCTTCCTTTTATGGATGAATAAGATTCCATTGTGTATATACACCACATGTCCTTTATCCATTCATCTATTGATGGACACTTAGGTTGTTTCCTAATATCTTGGCTATTGTCAGTAATGCTGCAATGAACATGGGGGTGCAGATATCTCTTGAATAGCCTGTTTGCATTTTCTTTGGGTATATATCCAGAATTGGCATTGCTGGATCATATGGCAGTTCTATTTTTAATTTTTTTGAATACTCTCCATACTGTTTTCCGTAGTGACTGTACCAACACATTCCCACCAATAGTGCACTAGGGTTCCCTTTTGTCCACATCCTCACCAACACTTGTTATGTCTCATACAGCTATTCTAACAGGTCTGAGGTGATATCTTATTGTGGTTTTGATGTGCATTTCTCTGATAATTATATCACAAATATTTTTCTAAATTAATACTGGTGTTATATGTCTCTCTGACATATATTTGCAATCCTTACAACTAACCATGCCTAAATTGTTGTGCTGTCTTGATAACAGTCATCACTACCCACACAGAAACAGTGAGTAGTGATAACTTTTTCCAAGTCTTTGAACTTCAAACTTTCCACATCCTAATGTTATAGATACTCCTTTGGAAACAGTACATAGTTAAAATTTTTTAATACAGTCCAACAGTCTTTGAGATTGAGATCATTTAATCAATTTACATTTTATGTCATTACAAAATATTGGTTATGGCTTCACCATCTTATATTTTCTATTGGTCCCAGTTGTGTTATTATAATTTCTCTCATTTTTTTGATTGCCTTTTAGACTGAATGTTCTTTTAATTAGAATTTCACTTTTCCCTCTATTACAGTACACTTTTCTATCCTCCCAGATTTACCCTAGAATTTATAGCACACATCCTCAATTTATTAAAGTCTTATGTCCCTCTTCAGATAATTCAAGGACCAAAAGAACCAATTTAACTTCCTTTAACTTTCCCTTGATTCATGATTTTGATGTTGTGTATTTTAATTCTCTCAATTCAATTTATTCAATTTCATAATTATTTTATAAGGTCAAATTTCATTTAGATTTATCTATACATTTAACATCCTCCTTGTTTCCTGCACCTATGGGATCATTTTCCTTATACACAGAAAAACTGGTTTAATGCAGGTTTGCCAGCGGAAATGCAGTTTTTGTCTTTTTTTTCTGAAAATCTAGTTTTACTCCATTTTTTTTAGGGCTTTAAGAATATTTCCACTGAGTATAAATTTATAGGTAAGCCGTTATTTTTATTCAATATATTGACTATAATATTTTACTGTCTTCTGCCTTCCATTGGTGTTCTGAACGTTGTTCTTATCTATTGAAAGATATGTCTTTCTCTTCTATGTTACTATTTTTGCAATTTCACTATGAAGTGTCTTAGCATGGTTTATTTTTTTTTTTAAACTTACTTGGGACTCCATGGACTCCTTAAATCTTTGAATTAAATTTTTTAATCAGTTCTGGAAAACTTTCAGGCATTGTGTTGTCAAATATTGCTTCTGTCTCTTTCTTTCCTTTCTTTCTGGAACTCCAACTATATGCATCTAAGGTCTGCCCACTGTCCTTCTATTACCTCCTTTTATATCTTCATCTTACGATTATCACTCTTCTGCCCCATCTTCCAGCTTGCTAAGTCCCTCTTTTTTTATGTCTCATTTACTGTTAAACTTATTCCAGTAAATTCTTAGTTTCAATTATTGTTATTTTCAATAATAATTTCAGTATGATTCTTTTTCAAAGCTGCTATGTCACCTTTGCCTAAATTTTCAAGTTTGGCTTTTTATATCAATGAAAATAATAAATGTATATTGATTTTTTTTTAGTAAGGTATTATAGGTTGTGTCTGATAACTTAAATATCTTAGGTCCTGGTGGGCCTAATTTTTCTTTTAACTTTTCATTTTGAAATAATTTCAAAATTACAGGAAATTTTAAAGAATAAAAGCAGTACAGGGCTTCCCTGGTGGCACAATGGTTGAGAGTCCGCCTGCCGATGCAGGGGACACGGGTTTGTGCCCGGTCTGGGAAGATCCCACATGCCGCAGAGCGGCTGGGCCCGTGAGCCATGGCCGCTGAGCCTGCGGGTCCGGAGCCTGTACTCCGCAACGGGAGAGGCCACAACAGTGAGAGGCCCGCGTACCGCCAAAAAAAAAAAAAAAAAAAAAGCAGTACATAACACATCCATATAACCTTTTCTTGATTCAAATATTTTTAACATTTTGCCCCTTTGCTTTACCATTTTATCTGTCTGGTTATCTACCTAATTCTCTCCCTACATATAATTCTATATATATAATATATGTATATAAGTCTTCTCTGAACCATTTGAGGATTAGTTGCATACATGACTGTTTACTCATAAAATCTTTTGTGTTTAGTTTCTGAGATAAGGCTATTACCTTATATGACTACAAGACAGTTACCAACTTCAGTTAGTTTAACACTGTTATAACACTGAATGTTTGTGTCCCCCCTAAAATTCATTATGTTGAAATCCCAATGTGTCCTAAGCCCAATGTGATGGCATTTGTGGGGCCTTAGTGAATGGAGTTAGTGCCCTTACAAGGCTTGAGAACTAGCTAGCTCTTTCTACCATGTGAGGACACAAGGAGAAGTTAGCCATCTGCAATCCAGAAGAGGTCTCTCACCAGAACCTAACCATGCTGGCACCCTGATCTCAGACTTCTGGCCACTACCGCTGTGAGAAATAAATTTCTGTTCTTTATAAACCACCCAGACTATGGTACTTTGTTGTAGCAGCACAAACTAAAGACAAATATTTCCATCTAGTCTTCCATCCAATATACTATTTTATGAATTGAGCCAGTAACGTCATTTTTTAGCATATTTTCCCCTCCAGCACAGAATTCAATATAGGATAATGTATAGCATTTAGTTGTCATGTCTCTCTGATCTCCTTTAATTTGGAACATTTCTACCCGCTTTCTTTGTCTTTTATGACATTGACCTATTTAAACAACACAGTCTTGCTTTCCCTGTGTGGCATGCGGGATCTTAATGACCCCATTAAGGCTAATCTGTTATTTCCCAATGATTAGATTCAAGTTATATATTCTCAGTCATAATACTACATAAATGATACTGTCTCCACCTCAGGATATCATACCTAGAGGCATATGATGACCATCCACCCTGTATTGATAGTGTTAATTTTGATTCCTTGGTCAATGTATGTCTGGTTTAAATGTATACTAGCTATTATATATGAAAACTTATTTGCTAAAGCATTTCAAACCTAGAATGATAATATTTCTTCTAGACAGGCTTTTCATTTTCTTCTGCCAAGTACTTGAGATACTAGCTAGTTTGACCCAGTTTAATCTGATTTCAAGGCTTGTGGTTTTCCAGGCCAACCATATGACATGAAGGTAGCTTGCAAGTTGTGCAAAGACAGGTTTGCTTCCAATAAATTTACTCCTAAACTGCAGCTCTTTACAAATCCATCCCCAGATGGAGGATGGTTAGCTAGTGAATCCCCCTAGGGAAGTTCTAGGGATTCCACCCAGACCCACAAGAGCACCAAAAGTGCAACTCACCCCTCAGACATTTCTTCCTAAAGATAAAAATATTCTGGAATGCTGAACTCACTTCTACGGGTTCTTCGTTCTCCCAGATTTCAGCACTGTAATTCTTTACAAACTTTGTTGCATTGAAGAAAGTTTTACTTTTCTTTTAAGTTCCATCCAACAACTTTTCTTGCTGCTCTTGGTGGAAAGTTTGTTCAAATGAATGTGTGTATCACAACTGGAAGCAATGTGTTAACAGATGATATCCAACCATTATCTCATGGCCATTGGGTCATTTTTAAATTCACCCAAATGACAATGAGGTTTATTCTGTTATGTCAGACTCTAAAAACCTCTCCTCACATAAATTAACCCCAAAATAGAGTGGCAGCTTCCAAGGAATCCAGAAAACCTGAAATGCATTTGAAGTCAGTCAACTGAAATAGATGTGATTACTTTTTGTCTCCCCATCAATTTTCCTTAGGATCATGATTAGCCCTTATAAGGAGTTCCAGAAAAGCCAGGTGTAGACGTATGTGTCAACACCCGTTTCTCCTGGTCACACGTATTAGGTCACATGACCTAATCATGACTTTCCCCAGAAAAGAACCCTACTCCTTCTTTTCTGGCATCTTTAATTTGGAGATGACTAGTTTAGGGGCGAAGGCTGGGATGGGAGGGAGGGCGAGGTTGGAGAAAGAGAGAAAAACAAAGAAATCACCTGAGAATGAAGCCAAGCAGAAGCTAGCAGAATACAAAGATGCTGGGTTAGAGAATGTCCCCATATCACTGGCTGAAGCCTTTGATCCTGATATACCTGAATTTACCCCTTGGATCGTTCAGTTATGTAAGCCAATAAATTATCCTGAGTTATTTTGAATTGGGTTTCTGTCTTGCACTAGAGTCTAGACTGGTTAAAAAGTTTTAAAAGCTATGTACACAATAAAATTATGTGTATAACTATAGAGTGTCTCTCCTCTCATCCAGGTCAGTGAGCAATAACTAAACAAGAAGGAGAAGGCATGTAAAATGATAAACAGTGTAGTAGGAATTACATCTAAAGAGGAGAGGAGATGGAAATGCTAATTAGCACATTTAATTTTCATGTAGTCAAATCTTTTAGTGTTTTTATTATTGATAAGTTGCCTTAGGAAAAATAAAATGCACACACATGATAAGTGTAGAATGCTGCTCCCAGATGAGTCTGCAGCACCTTGGTTTCTGCCATTATCCTTACATAATGTGTAGAATCAAAAGTGAGACATTAGCAAACAAGATAAATCATTTTCGGACATACTTGAATAAAGCTGAGGAGTTTCTATTCCGTGACTCCAAGGCCACCATTATTTCTCAACTGTATCTCTGAAATAGCCTCTAGCTCATTTCCTAGCGGGCTCTTTTTCTCCCTGTTGTCAATTCTACACATGGTAGCCAGAAAACCCATCACACTACCTTCCCAATCAAAACCCTGCAATCCTTGACATTTGAAACATAGTCTATGATCTTTGCTGCAAGCCTACAAAGGGACTGTTGGCAGGCCCTGGCTAGCTCTCCATCCTCACCTCCTGTCCTATTCCTCACTCATTCCTTGCAGTAGTGCTGGGTTGCTTGAGGTGTCTCTAACACACCTGGTTCAATCCCCCTGCAGCGCCTCTGCCCGAAGAATTCTTCCCCAGGTAGCGTCAAATGGCATGGTCCTTCCTTAATTCTCTGCTCAAATATCACATCTTCTGAGAAATTGTTAACTACCCTACCGAAAGCACACCACCCACTCTTCCATCAGACTTTATGTCCTCTGCCTTGTTTTTATTCGCAGCACTCACACTACCTGACATGCTATCTTGTTATATTATCTGTTTTTTGCCTCTTTCCCCCTCCTCTACTCTCACCCCTCCCCCTTTCCTACTGCCTATTAACTCGTTCTCTTTCTTTTACAAATTATTTTTATTATTTCACCCTTTATTATCAATGAATTGGGCTCTTGGAATTATAATGTGATTTGATAGGCATAAGAGAATATGGATACTAAGTATTTTCTAAATCACTGGATGACAGATTACAAAACAGCCTAAAACTTTTATGAGGTAGGTCAATGTAGCTATGGAGTCCTACTAGAACAAATAATCATGGGTACCACGTACACTAATTCTGCCACACAAAAAAAGTGGTTCATGAATATGAAGTAATACCAAAGAAGTGGGTATACAATTTTAAGGTACATAAACTCTACATTTCCATCCTTCCAACGTTCATGTATTATCTATTTCTTCATTTGCAGAAATTCTGGAATTCTGCTGTTAATTTGAGATTTTACAGTACATTAGCTTTGAGCTAGCATAGGATGTATAAAAGGTAACCAAAAAGAAAGCAACGCAAATGTGAGAAAAAGAAAAACCAAGTAATAGGGATTAATGCCAGATCTAACCCTTCTGCTCCGGAGCATCTAGCATCAAATACAGACCAAGGTACATTTAATAGTTTTCTTCAACCATAATCTATGAGAAGTCAGTTTCTTGAAATACAATATTAATATATTTAATGAAAAAAATCTCAGGGTTGTGATTTATGGCCCCTTGGATGTTAAGTCAGATCCTGCTGGGTAAATTACTTTTGCAACTGGTAAAGTTATAGATAGAAATAGGACAATGAATATGACTTTTAAACAGCTAGGAGACAAGGCTTCAGGTGTTTAAGTCCCCAGTTCAAACAGGAGTTAATCATTGAGTTTCTGTATACTGAAATCATTGCTTTAGATATTTTTAGTTATTTTTTAGGATGTTATATAGATGAAAAAGATCAGCCATCATAAATGTTTGTCAAGCCACTGATGGCATAATATAGTTCTCACATCCTATCTGAGCTACAAGGGGAAATCAAGTATAGGATGCCGTTTTCCCATCACCAACTAAAAAAGAGAAATAAACTCTATCAACTTAAAATGAGCCTTTAAAAAAATCTGACAGAAAGGTACTCAACTCTCAACTCCTATCCTCATCTCACAAAAAAAGCTTTGATTAGAAGCCAAATATCTTGATTTAATTTTTAAACTGACTACATGGAGGGAATCTTATTGCAGGGTCTTTCAAATTTGATTTTAAAATATCACTTACTGCATTTCCCAACTTTAAATTGAAATTTGAAGTAATAAAACAGCATAGTAAATATATGACAGAGGATATGAATAATATAGACAGAAATTATAGCCAATGTCTGAGGAAGATGGGATTGTTTTTCCAATTAGTAGACTACCCTCGGCCTGTTCCTTTCTAGTAATAAATATAGATATAAACATATACGTATGCACAGATGCATATGTATGTACATGTATAGATGTATGTATATTTGAAATTTCACCTCCTTTATTGAGTTTGTTCAGCAGAGGGGGAAAAGCTGAAAATTCACTATACACCAAAAGCCAATAAACAAAAGCAGTTCCTTTTTTGTTTGAGGTTTCAGAGTTAGATTCTTGACTCCATCAAAAACCCATTTTTGAGTCTTGGAAATGTTACTTAATCAATATCTTGTTCTTAGTTTCAGCATCCATAAAATAAAATGATTAATGACAACTGCCTCCTAAGGTTTTGCTAAGTATTAAATTATATAATTCCTATAAAAGGGTAAGCAATTCTATATCTAACACATAGTAACACTCTAAAAATTATATACTGTTATTATTACTATTACTATTATTCTCAATAAAAAGCTTAATGAGATAGTAACTAGTGTCCCATTTACTAAAATGATATTTTAACTCCATTTTCAAATTTTGTTATATCATCACTACTCCTAATCATGGGATGAACATTTAACTGTGAATGCAATTTTAAATGGATATGTTTGTAGAGCTTGAGAATTTGTTGAAGTTGTTGAAGGTCTTTTTAATGGAGATACCCACAATTTTTTAACTATCAACTGGTGGGGCAGTGGGGGGACTTTGGAATAGCTAAGAGTAAAATCTCTGAGTTCAACTAGGAAAAGATAAAGGAAGGGATGATCTTGGCAGTGATATCCCTAAAGGGTATAGTGAAAGGAGAAAGAGGAATTTTAGTGCTCCATAAGCAAACACAGAGGATTCTTTAAAATCTGCCCCAGTCTCAGATGACAGTCCTGGCAGACCAGTGATAGGGCATGTCCGAAGCAAGCTCTTTAGACAGCTACGCTACTGCCTTCCACTGCAACTTCAAAATGATCCCGTCTACTCACTGGTTCACTGTCTCAGAAATTAACATCTTTACAATGGAGTATTCAAAATCAGTTCACTTGACAGGAAAGATAAGTAGATAGAACTGTAAAATATAGTGCTTCAAACTTGAAATGACACTCTTCTCATTGCCATCTCTTTGAAATTAGCTGTGAGCTTAATACGTTGAAGATAATGTGATAATCAACTGAGCAAAGATAACAAGATAGGTTATGATATAAAACGCATTTCGATAAAGAGAGAGAATGCCACTGCATTCATTTCCCAAAGAGTTAGTGTGGGAAAAACCGCACACTTCACATTGTTCTTTCCTACTTCAAGTTAACAAATTAACTCATATGTAAAAGGGGTATTTTTCTCATTATATTTTAGTTATTTGCTTTTTCATAAAGATATATAACTATCATGGGCAATCTTATCTAGTGTCCACCTATTTCATGGGGTAAGTATATTGATAGTATGATATATGTGCTATGCTATTAACTGTCTCTTAGTATATTTTAATGAAATTTGTCGAATTTAATAAAAAATTAGGAGACAGTCTGATTTGGCTTAGAGTAAAACAGAGAAAGATCGGCATGGTAAGAGCTTAGTGAGCACAGGAGAGGATGGTAGGAGGTTAAGTCTAAAAAGAAAGTAAGAGGCAAGTTCAGGACTGTTCAAAATATTTGAATTTGTCCTTCCAAAGAGAAAAAATTTCTGTCATGAGGACTGACAGTGAAAGGAAGTTGAGTGATTAAGATGTCTTTTGATACATAGAAGGGGGTGAGAGCGCACTTTTGAAGGCAACAGGCATTGCATTGCAAACCCTAGGACTACAAACACTCATCTCTACAAAAAAGAGAAGATGAAAAATCTCCCATCACTGAATAGTAGAAAAGAATCATCCAAAGCCGTAACTTATATTCAGTACAAAATAGTAAAAACAAAAGGGAAAATCTACTGCTTTTTCAGTTTTAAATTTAAAATGTCGTAAAACATTCTAGATAAATGTTATCTAGAAAAATGAGACAAAAAGATAAGAAAGGGATTACCTCTTTTCCCACCATTTTACAACACATTTATAATTTCAGTGTTCATCGGTGTATGTTTTATCTAGCTATAGTTGAACTTGTATATAATTCTGCACACTGTTTCCTCCAAGAAACATTATAGCATATGTGTTTTTATTTTATTTTAATCCTATTTACTTTTAATGGTTGCATATTATCCTCAAATATATGTGCCTAAGTGTATTATTGGCCATTTGAGTTGCTTCTGAGTTTATTTCACAAAATATATCCATCAACATCTTCAAACATAGGACCTTTTCCATATTTTGTACTATTTTCTTAGGATAGATTCCCAGAAGTAATAGTAATAGATAAGACAGCATGAATATTTTCATAGTCCCCCCTCATAGGCTGCCAAATTGTTTTTCAAAAGGGCTGTGCCAATCTTAATCGCAACGAACGGTTTCTGAAAGCACTGGATTCACTGCATCCTTGGCAACAGAGGGCATGATTATTTTTAATATTATCATTTAGTAGATGAATAACAAGTCCTCCTATTGCTCATATAACTGATTTAGTCTAGTAGACCAAAGGATAGGAAAGGAGAATATCTGAAATTAAGGAACAATTTGACAAAATCTGCCTATTCTAGTGACTATTATTGTGGTCAAGATGGTTAAGCAGATGCTGGAAGCTCACTGAGCAAGCTAAGTTCGCAATAAATTGCATAAACACAAAGCATGCTGATCGATAAGTGTAAACCTGGGCAGGGGTCTCTAGAGTAATGTCAGGAATCCTAGTTTTTGGTCCAGCTCAATTCAGCACTATTAATCATGCAACTAAAGACAAGGAAAGCAAGGTAATCAAATGTGAAAATAAAAAAGACCCGTACATTCTCAAAGTAAACAAGCACACATACATTTTAATCCAGAGACTCCACTTCTAGGTCTTAAAGACTTGCACGCATGAAATAATGTGTACAAGATTATTCATGACAGTATTGGTTGTGTTGGCCAAAAGATTAGAAAAACACAATCGCTCATCAGGAGGGGACTATCTAATAATAAATAAATTATGGTACTTTCAACAAATGTAATACCACGAAGCTTAAAAATGAATGAGGAAACTATTAACTTTGACAGTTCTTCCAACACTGCTGAGTTTAAAAAGCAGGAAGCAAAACATATATACATACAGACACACACACACACACACACACACACACACACACACACACACAGAATGTTAGCATCTGTATAAAAATTGCGGGAAAAAAGAAAAACTTGAAAAGTTTACTTTTTGTTTGCATGTGCTAGGCTACCTCTGAAAAGATACCAAGAAACTAGTAAGAATGGTTACCTAGGGCTTTCCTGGTGGCGCAGTGGTTGAGAGTCCACCTGCCGATGCAGGGGACACGGGTTCGTGCCCCGGTCCGGGAAGATCCCACATGCCGCGGAGCATTTGGGACCGTGAGCCATGGCCGCTGGGCCTGCGCGTCTGGAGCCTATGCTCCGCAACGGGAGAGGCCACAACAGTGAGACACCCGTTTACCGCAAAAAAAAAAAAAAAAAAAAAGTATATTCATTAATTTAACAAAATAACAACAAAATGATCCTTTCCTGTGCCTTGGAATGGTACTAGCTGTCAGACTGCACATTCCCACAAGCTACAAGGAGGCAGTGGTTATTGGAGGGAACAACGATCAACCAATTTTCTTTTTCTTCTGTTTTTCTCCAATAATTGCATTATTTGTTCAAGTATAATTCACAAGATCATCAAAATCATCCCATACAGATCTCAGCCAATATACCAGAGTAAACTGCTACGGAAAAATGCATTACAATAGTAACGCATTATTCTTTTAGGAAAATTCCACCCATTCTTATATCCAGACCCCTTTGTTCTTCTTTGGAAATTATAGTTTCTGAGCTGTAGGTATGAGCAAGAGGAAAATAATATTCAAAATATTCAGCTATGTTTTCTTTCTGATTTATATGAGGCGGCATGGTTTCCTGCTTTATTATAATCAAATTTTATAGTATCTTTAATTTTATTTAGTAAATAGCTGGGCCAGACTATAGTTTATCTTAAGATATAATAGCTTATACTGTCTCAATTTAAGCACGAGCCTATGGGAATGACCAGGGTAAATGATGAGATACAATATATCAATACATGTAATTATTTTTATTCTTTTTGAACTTCCTTCGCGGAAAGAATTCTTCATTTGAACCATAAAATGCGAATACGTTTTAAATCCTATTACATTGAGATTAAAGAGTTAAAAAGCAAAGTCCAAGATGGCTCCTGAAAAGTTATCCCAGTAGGAAACCAGCAAATTTCACTTGATATATAGTAACTATCTTAATGTGGAAAAGGGAATACTGTACAATTAGCTCCTTTCCTTACAAAATTAAGTATATCAGTCCAATGTTCTGCTTCCAATATAGTTGTCTAGAAGCTCAAAGCCACTATCATTTCTCCAATGATTCTTTTGCTTTTATGTTTTAGTATTGATTTTTGTATGATTATTGAAGTAGTGCCTGTTCCTGCCAAAAAATACTTTTATAGGCTTAAACATAAAATCCCCATAATCTTACTGTCCCCCAAACAAACGTTAATATTTTATTTAAGCCATTTTGTGAATGTGAATGCAAGCTTCTCCTTCATATTAAATTTTGTATTCTTTTTCCACTATGATTTAATCAGCATTTTCCAATGTTATTACCAAGCTTTCAAAGTCATGCTTTAATGATATAAACCATAATTTCATTATTCCCATATTGCTGGCCAAATAGATTATCTTTACTACCAAACTACTACAAATGCCATTTTAATGAAACTGTGTGTTATTTCTGACTAATTACATGGAATTAATTTCTAGAAGTGGAATTACTGAAACAAAGGCAATACTTTTAAGACTTTTGATACACACAGTGGATGTCTGTTGTTTTTACCTGTCCAGAATCCATTTTCCCTCCTCAGTAACAGTCCCTTGATTTTCCTTGGAATGTGGCCTTGATAGGACCAGAAATCAAGGTGCCCAGTGATCCACTGACCAAAGCCTAGGCATGAAACTTGAGCTAGGTCAGTAATACTTCTCATTCTAGGAATCTGGGCCTGCAGGAAATTGACACATAGAAAAGGGCTGATACTGATTCATCCCAGTGATGGTACCTGGCAAAGATTTTATCAGTTTCTCCCATGATCTCTGTAGCTATTCTATTTCCTCTCCTTGCCTTTTTTTTTTTTTTTTTTTTTTTTGCAGTACGCGGGCCTCTCACTGTTGTGGCCTCTCCCGTTGCGAGCACAGGCTCCGGACGCGCAGGCTCAGCGGCCATGGCTCACGGGCCCAGCCGCTCTGCGGCATGTGGGATCTTCCCGGACCAGGGCACGAATCCGTGTCCCCTGCATCGGCAGGCGGACTCTCAACCACTGCGCCACCAGGGAAGCCCCTCTCCTTGTCTTTTGATTCTGTAAGCTACAAACTACCTTTCTTCTGTTGTGGATCTTATTCTTTGAGTTAGTCAAAATTAATACCTGTAGCATGCAACAAAGGAATTCTGTAAACACCAATGAAAAGCCTTGCCAGAAGTTTAGGGGAATCTGCAGTTTGCCCCATCTTCACCATCTCCATCACCTTTTGTAAATGAATCAACCATTACTGACAGTCTTAACTACTTTGATAAGCGAAAAAGGGCTATCGTTTAATTTTTTCCTTTACATTTTATCATTAAGTTAAAATTTTAGCTGCTTATTGGCCTTATATATTTCCAGCTTTCATAGATTATCAGTTTATTTCTTAGTCTATTTTTCTATTGGTATACTTGGAAATTTTTTGGTAGCCAATGACAATGCCTATTGTCTCCAATTATGTTCAAGGCACTAGGGATAAAATGATGATCAGTTTCTCTCTTTAAGAGGTTTTCAATCTAGTGAAGAGGACTGATATAAGCTGTGAATCACAATATTTTGGGATAAGTTCTCTAATAGGAGAAAACGCTGAAAGATTTTTGTAAGAGTAATATTAAACTGTTATTCACAATTTGTATTGAAAATATTTTATTGATTTACTTATGGGATTTTTGACTTAAAACTGTTAAAGTTTGAGGTCAAATCTTTATATTTTCCTTTTATATTTGTGTTTATGAAGTCTCTATTTTCTTCTAACTTGATTTAGAGTTTCTTTATATTAACCCTTCATATCATCTGACATTTATTTTTGAAATGTAATGTGAGATAGGGAGTGTCCCTATTTTGCAAATAATTACTCAATTTTCCCAGCACAATATATTGATCATTTTTTGTTTTCACACAGGTTTGTGATTACTGCATATCATGCTTTATTTTCCATATTTCAGAGTTCGTGTCTGAGGTTTTTTAAATTTCTTCTTCATGTCTGTCTGCATGTTAATATACTGTATTAATTACCACCCTTTTTAATATCTTTAGTTGATAGTACAACTTTGTCTCAATGCTTTTTTTATTTAAACATTCTCTTGCTATCATAGCTTATTTGCTATTCCACATGAACTTCAGAATCTCTAAATTTTGCAACAATCTCTTTGGATTTTTATTTGGATTATCTATATATATGATGTATGTATATACATACATAAACATTCAGTATTTCTATTTTGAAAAAGTCTCTACTTTTTCACATTTATTGTCAATATCCATTAGTAAAAGTTCGCGTTTTAATATCCTCTGAGTTTGAGTTACTTTAAAAAAAAGTCAGGAGAAACTTCAGGCAGCTTTGAAATAACTCCTTATAACACTTAAAGTATAAAATATCTATCTATCTATTTATCTATCTGCCTATCTATCGAGAGACAGACAGACAAAGGGACAGAGAGACAGAAAGAGAGGGAGAAGGAACCAATAAAGATGGAGAAAAAAATGACTACTTTAGCTGCCTTCAAGAAATTTCAGGATTGGCCTACATTTTATTTTAGTCAGCATGGTTAGAAACTAAAGATTATCTTTTATTTATTTGAATAAAGGGAATTAGGCCAACATAATCACTAAAATAACTTTATCAGTATAATTCATTATTTTTTAGTTTTTGCTTATCAAATACAGCCACTCTCCTGTCTCTAACTGGATGGCTGTGTTCACTCAGAGAAATCAATATGTATTACTCACATTCAATTCATCCAACCCCTCAAAAATTGGAATTCAACTAATCAGTAATGCTGCTTTCATTTAATAGACATAGAAACTAAAGTAATGATGGACTGTGGTGGGAACTCACCAGCAACGGAAGGAGTCTATTAGTTCACGTGCCCTATTCATGCAGCCACAGTGCGTGTGTGCACATTTAGTGCAGTTTTTCTTGTCTAATAGCATTTAAATTTATAACCAATTGTCTACAACCAAAGTATACCTCTGGCAATTGTCTTTGATTGAGTGCTAGGGCCCTGGGGAAGTCACCCACAAATTTTGTTGTTCAGTGAGGAATTGATTCAGCCCTGATGTCACCTATATATGTCATGAAAACATTTCATAGTCAAAGACCAAAAAAATGCTAACTGCAGAAACTCAGAACGAAGTGCAGTATATCAGCTATAAACCATCTCTTCAGTTGCAAATTTGCGTCTTAGGACAACGAAGTGTCTCTTCAAACCATTGTCTGATAGAATCTAGCAATAGGTTTGTTTTCGTTTTCTTTTTCCTTTCCTTGAGTAATAAGAGAGCTCCTAGTTCTTTACAATCCTCTCCTTATCCCCACATGTCCCCTCACTCTGCTGTATTTTGTTTTGTTTTTGTTTTATGCTAACTTAAAGCAGTAGCTTTTAAGGTTTTCTTAACCATTTTCCCTTGCTATGAAACATTCAAGAACGAAAAAATTTGGAAACAATTGGTATATTCTGGAGTCCCTGAATTCACCTATTGATCACTTTGAAGCCCGTAGACCTCTGGAAGTAAGAAATCCCTTTTTTAGAGATACTAGTAAATATTTTAAAGGGATATTATAGACAAAATGACTGAATTAAACACAAATATTTTACATGCAAACACACCTCTAGCCCTATAAATCTTGGACGACATCTCTGAATGCCTCTCAATTTATCATTTTCTTGATCCCAACATAATATTAATGTGATGTATTATTATTTCAGGTATTAAAATATTTAGATGCACAAATTGGTGGATGTTGTCATTTCTTCTTATACCTCCATTTTACAAAATGTAGGGCTGTATAATGGGCAATTGGTACGGAGTTAACTTATACAAATAGTAGTTGACAAACAATGTTTCTAGACCTGGTTCTACTTTCAATTGACTTTGGGTATTATTAACTTCCTGGAGTGAAGTTCTTCCTTATACACAGGAGAGGTTAGACTAATGACCTGGGTTTTTCCCAGGTCCAAATACCTGATTTCTGCTTAGCTTTCATCTAACTATTTAATAATCAGCCAAAGCTGACTTTGTGTGCTAGGTATGGTAACTGTTGGTTGGTTTACTTGCTTTTTTAAAAACACTGTTTTCCTAAAGTTTTGTATTTTGGGCAGAAAGGAGAAAACCCAGGGCAAAAAAAAGGTAAAGGCTTAAGTGGGTGGTATATGCATCTCTGAATCTAGATAAATATTGAAAGAGCATTATCAGAAGACTTTTCCTCATCTCCTAAAACTGGATTGTAGAGCAGCAATCTTGAAGATTTTTCTTGAATGATGGAAATCCATTCAGAAATTACTATTAGCATTGTGTGCCCTGCACTAATACCTTGTCATAATAGAACTGGTAAGTTGGCATTAATTCATTATGTGATCTGGCTTCTTGGGAGTACAACTTCAGTTTTCCTCTAATATGAAAATACTGTTCAAAAACCAACTTTTTGAAAGCCAAGCTAGGTTCCATTCTTTACACGAAGGTAAAACACACACACAAACACACACAAACACACACACACACACACACACCTATTTTGGGACTTAAGCTAAAGACCCTAAAGAAAATAACGAAATGGAAAGCACAGAAAGTGAAACTGGAATCATAATTGCACACTGTTTTACGCCCAAGAGAACAGAATCTGGGAAAATACTGCAAGGTTTTATCTGTAATTGGACAGGATAGCCAAATCAATTCTGAATTAAGGACAAACTTACTTTGAAATTTTTGAAGTGTTTTGGCATTTCTTATTAGACGATCAGATGGTGAGTCTTTTTTTTTTTTTTTTTTTGATGAATAAAATTTAGGAAAACGTTATGACCCAGCAATCCCACTACTGGGCATACACCCTGAGAAAACCAAAATTCAAAAAGAGTCATGTACCAAAATGTTCATTGCAGCTCTATTCACAATAGCCCGGAGATGGAACCAACCTAAGTGCCCATCATTGGATGAATGGATAAAGAAGATGTGGCACCTATATACAATGGAATATTACTCAGCCATAAAAAGAAACGAAATTGAGCTATTTGTAATGAGGTGGATAGACCTAGAGTCTGTCATACAGAGTGAAGTAAGTCAGAAAGAAAAAGACAAATACCGTATGCTAACACATATATATGGAATTTAAGAAGAAAAAAAAATGTCATGAAGAACCTAGGGGTAAGACAGGAATAAAGACACAGACTTACTGGAGAACGGACTTGAGGATATGGGGAGGGGGAAGGGTGAGCTGTGACAGGGCGAGAGAGAGGCATGGACATATATACACTACCAGACGTAAGGTAGATAGCTAGTGGGAAGCAGCCGCATGGCACAGGGATATCGGCTTGGTGCTTTGTGACCGCCTGGAGGGGTGGGATAGGGAGGGTGGGAGGGAGGGAGATGCAAGAGGGAAGAGATATGGGAACATATGTATGTGTATAACTGATTCATTTTGTTATAAAGCAGAAACTAACACACCATTGTAAAGCAATTATACCCCAATAAAGATGTTAAAAAAAAAAAAAAGGAAAACCTTAACATCAAACTCCAGGGTTTTGGATCGACTTTCACAGAGTTACATGAATACGTCACTCTCAATATGGAAGAAGTAGAATGTTTCGCATTAGAATTACGCTTTTGGGTCCTTTATTACCACTTCAATTCACTCATCCCCTTTAAATGAGGTTATGTAGATTTGACCTTGGATAGTCATAAATGCCTTTTAAAATGTTGCTAGTTTGAATGCAATATGTTAAAGATAATGTTCCCCACTCTAGTTCCTCTGAAAAATATTATTACTTGATTTTAAAGAATTTCTAAAGGGCAGATGTCCTGTCATTTTATTGCTTAATCATCTTTGAATCCCTCTCTTACCTTTAACCTTCATCATATGCACTGCTGTTTTTGGATACATAGCTTCAGAAGTAACATGTATGAGATATTTATCGTGATTACTTTCCAGTTCTTAGATTAATTTGAGTATATTTGTGTGGGTGCGTGGGTAGATGTGTATTAACTGGAGAGAAAATGAGATGGAAAGAGACTGAGCCACGGGATACAGGGTAGGTTGGCAGGAGATAAATCTTCTATATAAGTTACCTACTTACATTTTTTGTTTATGATCTATTTTACCTCAAGAAAATATAAGCCTTATGAGGGCAAGGGTCTTTGATTTATTCTATGATATGGTCAAAGCAACTAGAACAGTGTTTTGCACACAGTTGGAACACAGTTCAACTTGTTAAATTTTACTTGAATAAACCAGTACCATAATTAATTAGTAACAGATTACCTAAGAGGATGAGAATTTTGCCTTATGAAGTATACTGATCATTTAGGATGGGTTGGTGAACTTGTTTCAAATGCAGGAGTGGTTATATTCTTCCTGAGAAGCTTTCCAGTATGTGTGCATGTGTGTGTGTGTCTGTGTGTGTGTGTGTGTGTGTGTGTGTGTCTGAGAGAGAGACAGAGAGAGAGACAGGGACAGAGACTTCAAGAAAATGCAAATGAATTTCTGATTTACTGAACTGGTTGAGGATTTTAATTCTCTGAAACATGTTAGTTTTCAAAAACCAAAATGATCTCATCATTAATTAAATGAATACAAATTATTATTAAATAAAATAAAATAAACTTCACTGTCTTAATGTAGAAACTCTAGTCATGACTCTTTGACAAAACAAATATGTTTTATTTAATAAGATCATGGTATTTATTGCATTGCTATTCACAGTAAATGTAATCTTTTTAGAAAAGTTATGCAGTATTAAAATTAAAATCCAGTATAGGTCAAAAAGTGAATTTAGTAGCCTAGAGTCTTGACAAGTTGACATTTACTTGAGTTACTAAAATCCATCTAGAAAATATGGCAGTCTGAGCTCATGGATTGCCCTGAAGCAAAACAAGTCAAAACTGAAGTGGATCTGCAGAACTGGCAGAACTTGAATTGCTTGTATAAGCTAAGTGGCTAGCACTATTACAGCCCCTAAGCCTGAGCACTCCCCCTCCCACCCAACCCTGCGACGTTTCTGCTCTCTGTCACACACACACACTGCTGCTTTATCCTAACATTTCTGCTCATTGACACATTTCTCCGCACTTTACTATATTTTGGTCTGGTGGCTTTGAAAATGTATTTAATTATCTGAAAAATAATCCCAAAGTAAAAGTCCCCCTCCAGAAAAAAAACCTCAAAACACCTGAAAATGAATACAAAAGCTCTGTTTAAAAACTTGTGACTTACCCCAATATATAATGCAGTGGATTTACAAGATATTACTTGTTAGCAATGTGAAAAGCACATTCTTAGCCAAGTAGTTGAAAATTTCCTTAAAAATTCCACTTTGATTACTGGATGTTATTGGTAACTTGGTTTTAATTTAAGCTTATTTTAAAAGTATTGATTAGTAATGCATAATATAATGTAAACCTATTTCTCCCATATCCGCTAATAGGGGAAAACAATTTTATCAGCTCATAGCACTGCATAAATGAAACACAAAACGAAAATCAACTGCCTAATGTGTTTAATCATCTTAATAAAGTCCTAAAAGTTACAACTAAATATTGCAACATTACAATAATCACCTGGCAACAGGTAAATTGTGTATTGAAATGTAACAACCACAAGCCATACTCTCTTTAATGATAATGAAAACTATCCTTTTAAACAAGATGCGATGACTACTATAGGGAAAATACTTGCTACCAATTTCGTACTACCCCAAATGCAATGTATGTGTTCAACTAAAATGGTACGAAAAATTCCATTTACAATTCATGAATTAAATGATAAAATGTGCAACCATTCTCGGACAGAAAACTAACATCACTTCTAGTTCATCGGTAAGTTACTCATCTGCTTCAGAATTATTTTATATTACTAAATTGGGGGTAAATACTACTTTTACAATTAAAAAAAAAACTTACAAAAAATGCTGACATTTTGGACAGCTCCCTTCTGGTTTTTCTACAGTATTTCTATTAGGTGTCTTACTTTCATTTTTTTCAGCTTTGCCAAATCAGAAATGAGTCCAGCCAAAGTCGTTTCTGCCGCTTGGGTTTGGGTTTTGTTTGTTGTGTTGTGTTGCGTTGCGTTTGGGGGCCAAAGAGTCCTCCAGTGAAAGGGATTAAAGATCTACATAACTGGGAAAGTGCTGTTCTCAGCTCAAGAGCCGGCTCCCAGTATTGAGCCAATTTTTAACATTTTTCCAAAGATTCTAGCTGGTAAGAAGGGAGCTGCCCTCTCCAGTCCCATTCCCCGCTGCAATTCCAGCGCCTCTGTAAAGGACCACAGCCTCTCCATCTGTGCCAGGGCAGGGGCAGTTTGTTACTGCCGAGGTATTTCAAGAACTTTCCAAGCAAAGACTCCTAGGAGACAAAGGGCCACATACAAAGCAATCGACAAGAATAAGTTTGTGCGTCCTGAAGAAGGGTGGAGAAACCACTGCACTGAGCTACGGAGACTCGGACTTAGCCCGGCAGCACCATCCATTTGCAGCAGCGCAAAAATCCGCCTTCTGCGGAAAGGTTTGCAGCGCGGGTGGAACTCCCAGTGGCTTTACAAAATAAACTAATTAAATATAAAATAAAAACAGTGTAGGTACTGGAAGAAGCTGGGTACTAAACCTGGGTACTAAACCTTGGCGGTTAACGTGCTCTTGGTCTGGCTGCCCAGACCCCAGTGGGCCGGAACTTTCTCGGAGGGCGGGGCCACCCGGCAGAACGCAGCCGCCGCTGGCGCGCCCGGCCGAGTCCCGACCCCGAAGGTACCGGGCCAAGGTAGCCCGATGAGGCAGGGGCCACATCTGAACGTGCACTCGAGCCCCGCCCCGTTTCAGCCGCCAAGTCTCTGACACCCGTGCCCCACGCTGGCGTGGGCCAGGAGCAACCTCCATCAGCCCCTCAAAGCGGGACTCTCTCCATCCCCAAATCTGCGTTCCCGAAAAGTGTAGCGAGCTTCCTACGTGGGACGTCAGACACACAAAAAAGCCGCCACTCTCCAAGCCTAGTTCCATTCCCCAAGCCTAGTTCCATTCCCCAAGCCTAGTTCCACTCCCCGCCCTCTGTCCTCCTTTTCTCCAGCGAGGCGGACCAACCGTTACTTTCCTCTCCCATCCCCTCCCCTCCAAAGTCCCCGGCGCGAAGTGGGACTTTGGGGAGCCTCGGTGAATGCGCCTGTCCCCTGGCGCGCTGTATCCACAGCTCCCTCTTTTCATTAAGGCAATAAAGTTCAATTTTCCCGGCTCTTAACGAGCCACGGAGGACTTTCACGTGCGTTGCGTGCGCTCTCCCTCCCGCTGAGCCAAGTGCATCCTATTCATCCCAGCCTGGATCCCTGAAGGACGTCGGTTCACGCAAGAGGGGACCCACCGCGCTCCCCGCAAAGTGCCCCAAACCGCGCACCCACACACGCAGATGCACACACAATGCCATCCCCGCGCTATCAAAGTCTGTCAGCGCGGAGGGGAGAACGCACGAGCAAGAGTGGCACTGGAGCGAGCATCAGCCTAACCGTGCGTCCGGACTCTCTGTCCGGGTCCCAAACACCCTTGTCTGAATGCCCGGGCACAATAAGCCTCGTAACTACTAAGGATAACCCCGGTGGTCCCCGAGCCGGTGCGCGTACCGCCGGGCCGGACCTTACCCGTGGGGCGCGTGGTCTCCCGCCGCTCGGCTGGCCCTCGGGCCACAGGGACGCTGCAGCCTGGGTCGCGCAGATGCTGCTGCTCCGCTGCCACTGCCCCATCCCTGGCGCCAGCATCACTTCTCCGCCGCCTCCACCTCCTCGTGCTCCGTTCTCTCGGCCGCCCCTCCACGGCGTCCGCCTGCAGGACCGGCAGCGCCGGCGGCGCGGCAGGGTGGGCAGCCGCGGAGGCGGCGGCGCCCGCTCGAGCTCGCCCAGCTGCACCGGCTTGAGCGGCCGCGGCGGCAGCCGAAGAACCCGAGCCCGGCTGCGCTTCCCCGGCGAAGGCTCTGGCCTCGGCGACTGACAACGCCCGGCAGCCAATCGCTGCCTCGCCCTGCGAGGCGGGGGGAGACCAATCAGCGGAAGGCCCAAGGTTTTCCTCCGCCTTTGCTCAGCAAGCTCGTTTCCGGGAGAAGCGGCGAGGCTGCTGGCGTTTGGGATGGGGGGAGGCGGGGGAGGGCTTCGCGGTGGGGGACTCCTGGCTCCGGAGCCTTAGGTGTGGCCGGACGGCCGGGCCCACCGAGGTGGGCCTGGGGCGTTTTGTGACGGTTCGGAGCTTGGCAGAAAAGGGCCCCCCGGGGTGACTCTGTCCCCAGAGCCTCGGCCCGGAGGTTCAGCGTCTTGGCATCCCTGTGTAGCGGTCGTGGGACCTTAGTACGAACGGCATTGCAGGAGAGCTTATCCCTGGAGGTGGTGGCCGCCTGGAAGGAATCACGCGAACAGCCACTAGACAGCGCCCCCGTCCTTCTCCCTTTGGCAGCTTTGGCATTTGAGAAGAGTGGTACTTCTGAGGCTCCGAACCACTCCATCTCCTAGCAATCAGCCCAGAAGTGTGCCCGAGCTATGAAAGAGGCACCTGGAGAAATGTTCTCAGAGTTGTAGGTGGAGGGACCTTCCAGACCTTCCTTCCAAATAAACTTCCCCACCTTCACCCCGTCTCAACAAAACAAAACAAAACACAACAAAACACCTCAAGTAGCAATAAGAAAGTTTAAACAGGCAACCAAGCTGGTTTGTCTTTTTTTTCCCTTTGGAGAATCACTTCTGAATGATAAAATAGGTTTTTGTTTGGTTTTCGTGTGTGTGTGTGTGTGTGCTTGACACAAACACCAGAGAAGTTATGTTATTTAACAAGGAAAGAAAAAGCGAAAATGGCAAACTCTTTCCCCTCATCATTCTCTCCCCAAAACTTGTGATGATCTTTCCTTGTGCAGCATTTTAAGTCCCTTCAGTGCAAATACGTTTGAAAGGTCTAGAATTCTAATAAGTCTGTAATCCATCTTGCAGTAAAAAAAAAAAAAAAAAAGTAAATTCTAAGTGAAGAATTTAATTTGTGGGTCATTCTTCAAGCAACCTTCTCTATCTTACAACTTTGTTGTGAAGGTCAAAAATTAAGGGTATAAATTAGCTACATAGTTGTCTGACAAATAGTTGGAATTCGGTATGTGTTAGCTATGCTGCCGCTTCTATTTCTCATTATATTTAAGTAATCTTTTTATTTTTGCAGTAATCACCCCTTCCTTCGTTTACCTTCCTTCCAAGATAATTCCCTGTGACAACCAAAATAAACCCTGCCGAAATTTTATGAGCACTCTAAGGAAAATTTAAGTGCACAGTAGACCTGTGTTGTTGCCATCTTCTAGTACTATAGGAAATGTATGCATATCAGTACCATTCTTCCCAATTTTCTTGTACTCCTTTCTCCCCTCATCAGTCATTTGACCAATCTAGTTTGGGAGGTAGACCATCTCTGATTAAAGAGACAACTGTGCAAATGAAACAGATGTTATTTACTTTTAAGTCTAAAAACAGACATGTACCACATCACTTTGAATTTTTAATCTAGAGAAGGTTTCTGTTGCTATGGTTTGTTTAGTTTTTTAAATTATTTATTGTTCATTATTTTTTGTGATTATTGTGTAGCTGAAAATCAACAGCCTGATTAACTACATGAGGTGATCAGTATAGGAATGGAGTTTCAGTCTGAGAGAGAAAATAATTGGTGTTTTATTCAAACTTCATGGGGGGAAAGGGGAGTAGTTATTTGCAATAAGTAGAAATATTAAAAAGTATATCTTAAAATTGGAAAATTTAAGTGCAATGACAATTTAGAAATATCTCTGATAAAAGATGTTTTGAATGACCTTCAATCAAAAGAGTAATCCTCACTAAAGAAAGCGTATAAAATATGAAAATGTTACGAAACTTCAGCATACTAAAAACTTTCAGAGATGTGCACACAAATATCTACATAATTTTTCTAACCACCCCTCCATGCCCTGCCAAACATACTCTTTTTCAGTATCATGTAATATTTTTTCATGATATCTGGTATTTTGCAACAGTTAATCCTGAAAATATATAGGTCCTATGTTCCATGGGTTGTTAGTGATTAAGATAATCAAATGACTGTCTGACAAGCAAAAAAGTTAACATTAACAGCAGACATACAGCTATAACAGTAATATCTCCCATCACTAGTGCTATGCATAAACAGCTTTGAGCAAAAGAAACCTGCACAATTAACAACCTACTAAGAATGAAAACCATGAAATATTTAACATCAACGAAGATGGAAAAGTAAGAAAAAAATTTTTTAAGTAGCTGAAAAGATTGCATGCTGATGCTAAGTTTTATGCATTGCTGTGAATTTCATGGGATGTATTGGGCAGAAAGTCCAGTGTTATTTAAATATATGACTATTTAATGAGCTAATTATATTTAATTAAATAACTGATGTTTCCTTTTTTTATTGTTCCTGCCTTCTTGAGTATGTCTGTTTTTCTCCCCATGCAATGAGAGAAGTCACTCAACTTGTTAGTGGAGGAAGAAGTTTGCTTAGGCACTACTTAAATCAATAACCACTTGTCTAACCTTGAAAATATATAAACTCATTGTATATTAATTGATGCAAAAAATCTGTATCAAGAATAGAAACTGAATACTTCACTGGAGTCAGTTCTGAGAAAAGCTACATCAAGCCGACGGAAAACTGAGTAAAAAGGAAAGAAATCGGTCTAGTTCCAGCTCTGTTTATGACTGGGTAAGTAATTGCAGGTGAGTCACTTAAAATTGCCCAGCATTCCTTATCTGTAAAATAGAGATTAAAGCCAAAGTAAACCTGTAGCTGCCTTTCTCAGGTGTGAGGATTAACTTATAATTGGAACTGCAAGCTACAATGGTCTTTTTGCAGAAAAGACTTTCCAGAAAGGTAGAGCACTGGAATTTAATGATAATATTACCCTCTTTTGAGTGTAACTTAGGTTAATTCTCACAACAGCCCTGTTCACTGTGGATATGTCATACCTATTTCTACAGATGAATATATTAAGTTCCAAAGAGGCTCTCTTACCAATTTTTTGTTAAATTGACTATCAGGTACATTTTATTTGTTGATGTAATCCAGAGAGTTTTTCCCATGGTTCCTTCACTTTGCCATTTCCAATATGGTTGAAATATACAAGTTTAAAGGCTGGCTCCTTAATTTAACTGAAGCTCAACCCATTTTGTTTAATATTGGATGTAAGTTGCACCTGGAATAAAGCTATTGCCCCCAATATGTAATTAATTAGATACTTTCAAATACATAAAGCTTCTATTTCCATATTTAAAACTCTGAGACATCTGTAAGGATGATGTCATGCTCATGTTAAAAGATTACTATGTAAGTTTCTTGTGTTAAAAGATTAAAGAAAAATCGACGAGAAAACAAAACCACCAGAATGGAATTGTATTCTATTCAGGTCATCATAACTAGTATTTTTTTTTTAATACACTTTATACCAGGACCAATGATCTTCCCCCACCCCAGCATACACAGGAACACAATAAAGTCACTCATCAAATTTTTTTTTTTTTTTTTTGCGGTACGTGGGCCCCTCACCGCCGTGGCCCCTCCCGCCACAGAACACAGGCTCCAGACGCGCAGGCTCAACAGCCATGGCCCACGGGCCCAGCCGCTCCGCGGCACGCGGGATCCTCCAGGACCGGGGCACGAACCCGCGTCCCCTGCATCGGCAGGCAGACTCCCAACCACCGCACCACCAGGGAAGCCCACTCATCAAAATTTTATAAGGGGACAGGAGTCCAGACTAAGCAAATGTTCCAACTCCTAGCCTTATACTATTCCCCCCTCATCACACTTGTCTCCTGAGATTTAGGAGTTGTCAGTAGAGAGGGAATCACTGAAACTAAGAGAATGTAAAAGATATCCAAGGACAAAATGTAGACAGAGCAACAAGCCTAGGAGATCACCTGCAGTTAAGAGAAAATAAGGATGGTGGGGTCATTTTTCGGGGGAGGAGATTTAATCTGAAACCTGGGAAGAAATTGAAAAGTAATTGGGTACTGTGGAATCCAAGGAAGGATAAGGTTGTTAAAGGACTGGAAGGTGAAATATACCAACTCTTGACTCTAAGTGTTGATGAGAGATTGTGGATTAAGTGAGATCTTTGGTTTCTCTTGAAAGGACAGTTATGGTACGCTGATTAGTGTGAAAATCATTTGATCCACACAGAATGGGAAAAAGATAGTTCAAATGGGTATGTTTCTATTATATTAGAAAAGAGCTATGTTATTCTGGGTTCAGTATTTTGAAATAAAGGTGGAATTATGATTTATGCAGAAGTCTGTATAAAGAACTTTGAGACAAGGTCTCACAAAGTCTTAAAGTATTGACAATCTTTATGGTTATTATTGAAGCAAAATCATTTGCAAAGATATGCAGTCCTTCAATGAGTGTGTATGTTATAGAAATCAAACTATTATCAACATTGTAGAAAAAAATCTTTCTTTATCCTATAGATTATCTTCAATTTTTATAATCTAGAATTAGGTTATTTGCTTGAATAAGAAAATCCAATCTGTTTTAATAATTTTTTTTTTTCCCTGTAGCTTTAATCACTAAAGAGAGCTGCATATTGCATTGGTCCAGCATGAAGTAGGAAAGTGGAAAGGAAATGTGTGTGTGTCTGTGTGTGTGTGTGTGTGTACTTGTGGGGTTGGGGCGTTGCGGGGAGGCTAGGCAGGTGAAGGAGAAGCAGTGAGGGATGGGAAGGGTAGGAAAGAGAGGAGTAGAGCTTTTTTAGTAATTTGCGAAGCAGTTTTCCATGGCTTCATTAATCAATACTTTTTTCAGAAGCCACGTAAAGCCGAGGACACTAAAAAATTAATTTAAAAAAATTAATGACTTCTATATTACCACAACGGAATGTTGTTTAAGTGCCTAGCATAGTGTTAGCAGTTCAAGAAATGTTTGATCAAGAAAACATGAATTTATAAATATTGTATGGAGTTTTTTTGGGGGGGAAGGAGAGGGCTGCTGCTGAAAGTTGAAATCAACTGATAACATTTAACATGTGTCCTGCAATTAGGATTATTTTAAGTTTACATAAACGAAATCTTAACATGTAATTTTACTTCCCAGGTTTTCCCCAGATTGCTGGGCAGATCACACATGCCATGGGTTGCCTTCTCTCCTCATACTAAATCTTTTCCCTTAGCTTCCCAGTCCCTCTCCCTGTCAGGCTTTTAACTCATTCTCCTGGTGTTTTTAGGTGATTAGGAAGTATGCCTGGAGAATGATCCTACCTACTTGGGAGAACAGTGCTAATAAAAGGTCGAAGCTGAGTTCCTAGGGACCGGGGCTGCTGAAGCTAATAGCATGAATCATCATTAGCTTTTACGGATGCCAAGTCTTGCAAGTCTGTGGAGTTCATACAGAAAGAGAAATTTGGATCAATAGGGCTTTATGGTACCATGCAGCTTGATAATTACTTTCGAGAAATTAAGTTTGTAAAGCTTTTTTCTTCCTTAAAAGAAAAGTTGTTTTCTGTTCTGAGATCCTGCCTTAGTTTCTGTACCTATAGATAAACCTGTAGTATTTTTCTTTAGCAACCTTTTTAAAAAATTCTTCTTTGATGTTGCATTACTTTGGAGGTTGGCTGGATGCTGCCTTTATATTCAGTAACCTTTGGTGTCTATTTAACAGTGGCCTGATATTTCATAACAGGATTGATTTTTAAAAATCCACTTCTCCAAACGTCTACAACACCAAGTCACAAACATATTCAGCCCTTGGTTTGTAATGGGCTAGGGTTCTGGCTGTTGACCTGGCAATGTTAGGGGTAGGTGGGTTATGTTGTTTAGTTGGTAAGTGAAGTGTGCAAGCCATTGCTGCTTCTGTTTTATTGCATATTGACTGCACAGAGACCCAGTGAGCACCATGAAATGCTTTTACATTCACAGGGAAAAATATAATAGACTTGCACATCTCAGTGTCGAAGGCCTTAAATAGAAAGAGCCAACAAAATATTTTATGCCCTTGCAATGTCAAGAATTTTTAAAGCTTTAACATAAACCAGGGACCTGAGAGTTGTTTATGACCTTAATACCACAGAATGTGAGTTACCTTGCACGTAGACTCAGTCATGCCCACTTGCGTTTAGCTGCTAGTGGACAGGACTTTTAGATGTGGTTAGAGAGAGAAAGTGGAAGTAAATGTTTTTAAAGAGGTAGAAAGACCTACCTTTCTTATTAGCATTATTTTAATCACAAAGTGAAAACCTGGTTTCACATTTCAGAATTTTCTTAAAATGCAGCTTATGTAAACTAGAATATTAGAAATCTTATAGTCTACATCTTTACATCCCTGGCTTACAATCCTTTCTAAAATCTTATAACTCTATTCCTGTACTGATGATTTTTCTCGCCCAAAAGATGTGAATTCCTGACAGTTTATGTGAATGTCTCTGAAAGAAAAAACCTCATTATTTGAATTTTTAAAGCTTGCAGTAATAATGGCTTCATTTTTTATATCCTTCAGTGTTTTGAGATTTTACTTGTATATACTGCATTCAGGATTTTTTTTTTTCTTAATTATACTCACTGGTTAGACCTATACAGTACCTGACTGAGTAGTTCATTCTTAGAGAAGCAATTCTGATTATTATCAAGCACTTTTCAATTGAGACATTAATTATAAATATTTTTAACAAGGACATTGGAAAACATAGCTGCACAGGATAAAATAAGTCTGATTCCCAACATGATACATTTTGTAACATCTCTACCAGGTTTTAGGTACTCTATAAATATGTTATATTAGAATTAATGTTAATATGTATAAGAAAGATAGATGACAAGGTATTTTACCTTGCTGGTGTTTATCTCCCCTATGGCCTCTTGGATGGTCAGCTCTCATAAAGCCACTGCCCTGTGGATTTTAAGTCTTTGGTGTAAATCTTCCTGAATTAATCCAGTCCTCAGCCACATGCCATCTCCAGCCCTTCTAACAGCACCCCAGGGTTACAACCCCTAGTCCAGTATACCAAAAATGTTCTAACAGTACAACCCATTAGACATTATATAAAGTCTCAAGCTGTTGTAGCAACCTGGAAATCCCTTAACAGAACATTTAAATCAGGTGCTTTAATGTAACTAATTAGCGTCTTTTTAGTCTTTGAAAAACTTGTTGTTTCTGGGGATTGAACCGGAGACCCTAGAATCTAAAAGCAATAGATCGAATTTGAGCAGGAAGATGATTTCCAGCAGCTGGTATTGGCACTAGAACATAGATCCTCTTTGTGGGGCTCTAGCCTCTGGGGGCAAGAACATCATTGTTTTCCAAAGAGTAATAAGATAATTGCATGAAGCACAATTGCAAATCAGCCACGAGAAGAAAATAAATGAAAGACCCAAAAATGTACAAGTATTCTTCTTTGCTTGACTTTTAATGAGAAAGTAATGAAAATTAACCACTAAGTCATTAATGTGTAATGTCTATTTTCATTGGAATTGAGTGGCTAGTATTCAGTGACATAAACACAAGTGAGGTATATATTTTATGGGATTTTCTGGACATTAACTGAGTGACAGTGGTACAATAAGATGGGTGCTGGTTTTGGTGATCAACTGAAAAATGTTTAAGAGAAGCGTGGTTTGATTCATTTTGGAAAACCCCACCACAAAACCTCAATCATCCCAGGCACATTTTCATTTACATTGAATGGGTAAAGCAGGGACATTTTAAAGTGCTTTGCTTTCTAAGCAATAAAGTGAAGTGATTAAGAATGGGGAGTGTGGGGACAGACCAATCTGAGCTAAAATTCTAGGTCTACCTTTTATGAGATGTGTGACCAGGCCCACTGAGTTTATAACTCAGTGCCTCAGTTTCCTCACTGGTGTAAAATAGGAATAATAATAATAATACTTAGTTCTCAGAAGGACTTTGAAATTTAAATGAGATAATATGCTCTAAGTGCTTAGTTTAGTACCTGGAAGGTAACTGCTCAATATATATTAGCTATGTAGAGAATTTTCATTATTATTGATCAATAGATTAGAGCAGGAGTAATCAAAGTTGGGGTGGTTGACTTGTTTCAACTTTCAACCTTTCTTTTAAAGATCCGTCTAGTCTTATAGTTTTTGTTCATGCTTTTCCCACTAAAGAGATATGTTTCTTCATTACACGTAAATTTCAGGGGCTATTTCACTTTTTTTTTTTTTTTCTGGGAAATCTTTCCTAAAGTAGTTGTTGGGATAGCTACCCTGCAACAGATAAACCCCAATATATCAATGGTTTAACACGATAGACATTTCTTTCTTACTTATTCTTGTTCTATTGATATAGTGAGGAGGAGAAGCAAAGGGATTTGCTCCACAGGGTCATTCAGGCTCCTTCATCGTCAACATATAGCTTTCAAAATGATTCTGGGAATCAACATCCAGATGAAGATGGCATATGAGACAAGAAGCACTGTTCAGGTGCGACATGTCATTTCTGCTGACATGTTATTGGCCAAAACTTAATGACATGGCCACATCAACGGCAAGGGGTCTGGGAATGCCAGTCTAACTGTTTACCAGGAGGAAAGAGAAATGCTTTTAGTGAACAGTTCACCTGCTTCTACCACAGGCTACCCTTTTAAATTTTCTCTTGACCTCCACTATGGTTAGAAAGATAAACCAATTCCCAACTAGCTACTGCATCTGGCTCAATACTAAGATATTTGTGTGCTGTACCTTCTTCTCCATCTGGCATGCTTCCTCATAAACTATAAACTAAAAGACTAGTTATCTTACCTCACCCCGCCACTGCCCCAATGAACAACGGTAAATAGAGAATAGAGGAGCAATTAAAATCCATCTTCTTAGGAATGAGAGTAGTGGGACATGTCAAGGAGACACTGGTCCACAACAATCAAGAAAACTTTACTGTGGGCTTTCTTAAAGCCCCCCAGTCTGGGTGAGGGAAAGTTCCTTAGTGAGGCCCTGATTCTAATTTCCAGGAGGAAGACTCTTGTGCATGTTTCTCTCTGGCCCCGCTTTTACCTGCAGGAAGGATTTTCTCTCGTACATTATTCTTCATGATCACATTTGAAGCGGTGATGGGCATATGCTCTCTTTTTGCAGCCTGCTTCTTGCTGGTTCAAGCTTGGAAACTCAATGGTTTTTTTATACCCTGAAGAATCCAAGTTTTGTTGTTGTTTTTAAAGCCCGGACTTCCTATGTCTTTGATAATACATCAAAGACTTAATAGGCTCCCATCCTACTTGTTTCTGGATAGTACTGTATGCTAGTATTCACATATTCACAAGTTCCTTCTTAGACATAATTCTCAAGCCTAATTTATTTGTTTTTATCCTTGCTCTTCTGTCTCTTGCCCTTCAACTCAGTGAAAGCTTCTTTGAGATCAATCAACAGAAATGGGTGGGGTGGATACACTCTTAAACCAACTTAATGGACCAAGTTGCTCAATCTATTTCTAAATTGTCTTTCCTAATATGTGAGGACCAGAATCAAATTTGTCAAAACTTTAAGTCACCAACTTTTGGGTCTTTCACTATTCCTTTTCATTTCTACTTGTAAAACAATCAATTCTTGATTTACCTCATATGTCTTTATTTTTAGTATTTTGCTAAGTTTAGCTATTAGCAAATGATACACACTGTTACAACTGCATTTTCCAACTTCTCCTAGTTCTAAAGAAAGGCTCAGTGGATACTTGGTATTATTCACTTTACTGCCGACAACAATTTTTCCAAACAAACATTTTGCTTGCACGTGGCATCGTTCTACAACTTCAAACTCATAATATTTATTTTCTTGTAGCCTACTGCCCAACTACAAAGCCAGTGCCACGTATTTTAAGGTTTAGTTTTGTAGCATCCCACTTCTAATACCAATTTATGTGTTAGTAGATGTAGCACTAGTTGCTATGACAGATAAATCTGGAAATATTATTGGCTTAAATTAGTGGATGTTCATTTCTTGCTCACATAAAGTCCAACTAGGGGTGGGTAGTACGGAATCCATTCAAGAATTCAGGCTGAGGGAAGTCCAGGGAAAGAAAGAGAGGAAGATTACACAGGTGACGTTTATAGGCGAGGCCTGGAAGTGATATATACAGTCATGGCCAGACTAACTGTAAAGTAGGCTGAGAAACGTAGTCTGTCCGGAAGGAAAGGGAGATGGGTTTGTTGAACAGCTTACTAGTTCCTCACCTATTTACTTCAGTTCTTACTGATCTTTCCTTATACTAACTGTGACACCATAGGAAATTATTTTTCACCAGGAGCTATATTTAGGTCAATTCTTCCTCATCTCCATCCAAATGAGAAGTATATATACAAACGTAAAACACACACTTGGTTCTTATTTCTGTATTGGTAGTTGAGAGAGCTTAGGCTTTTGAATCAGTCAGTCCTGGGTTCAGAATCCAGCTCCACCACAAATTAGTTGTGGGCCACTGGGTTACTGCACTTCTCAGAGAACCAGTTTTCTCATTTATAAAATAGGAATAATAATAGCTACTTTGTAGGGAAATTGGGAAGATTAAAGGATACAGTGGTAAAAGATAAGGTGTCTCTTCTCCTAGGTACAGATTAAGTACTAATTTACTTGATTAACATTATGACAATTGGAAGGGAGTTTGTGTACCCAATCTATAATGGAATAATAAATGCAAGCCTTTAATTCATAGTTTATTTTTGTCCTGATTATTATCAATCAAGTGTGATTCAAGGGACTCAAAAGACCCCTAACCTTGATCTTGCTTGTAAATTTTATCTTTTAAAGATAAAAATGATTCAGTGATTCTATGATTCAAATTCACCTCCAAGTTTTTTCTCTCTGAAGTCCTATTCTTAGATTTTAAAACCTTTTATATCACAAAAAACTAGGTTATACTCTTAGTAGCACAACCAAAGGCATGTTGACATTCTGATTATCTTTAAGCATCCACCCTGACAGTGCAACAGTGGTAGCAGCAAAACAGAAATTAAATTAAGAAGAAAAAACAGAAAAATACAGAGAATATAAAAGTTGTGTTTCAGATAACACATTCATTTATTCATAAAACCAAAAACAGTTTTTGTGCTAATTTTCCACTTAATGAACTTAAAAAACATTTCTTTCATACTCTTCTCTGTCTAAAGTGTTGTCTGCTTTTTGAAACTATAAGGGTATATTTATTAGCAAGGAATATGCTCAAAACATATCGTTAAGTGGGAACAGCAGGTCAAAAACAACAAGCTTGATCCATGAAAGAGAAAAATTGATGTTGGACTTCATTAAAATTAAAAACTCTGCTCTGTGAAAGACCCAGTAAAGAGAATGAAAAGACAAAGCCATACGCTGGGAGAAAATATCTGTCAAACCCATATCTGATAAAAGACTTGTATGCAAGATATACAAAGAACTCTTAAACCTCAACAATAAAGTAATAACCCCATTTTAAAATGGACAAAAGGTCTGAACAGATATCTCACCAAATAAGATATACAAATGGTAAATAAGCATATGGAAATATGCTCAAATCATTTGTCACTAAGGAATTATAAATTAAAACAATAATGAGATGCCAATACATACATATTACAAATAGCTAAACTCCAAAAATCAACTGCTGGTGAAGATGTGGAGCAACAGGAACTCTCATTCATTGCTGATGGGAACATAAAACGGTGCAGCCACTTTGGAAGACAGTTTGTCAGTTTCTTACAAAGCTAAACATCGCTATGCTTTGTTAGATGGCATGGTAACCCCACACGAAATGTTTATGGCTACATACAAATGTTGATAGTAACTTTATTCATAATCACAAAAACTGAAAGCAACCAAGATGTCCTGCAATAGGTAAGTGGCTAAACAAAATGTAGTAATCCGTACAATAGAATATTATTCAGAGGGGAAAAGTAAAAGTAATGAACTATCAAGATACACAAAGACAAATGCAAAATGCTAGGTGAAAACAGCCAGTCTGCAAAGACTATATACTGTGTTATTCCATTTGTGGGACATTATAGAAAAGACAAAACTATAGAGATAGTAGACAGATGAGTGGTTGCCAGGGGTTCAAGGTGGAGAGTGCTGAATAGGTGAGGCACAGGGGAATTTTTTGGGTGGTGAAACTATTCTGTGTGATATTATAACGGTGGATACAAGACACGATGTATTTCTCAAAACTCATAGCACTTTATAGCAGAAAGAGTGAATATACTAAACTAAAAACCAAAAATCACTTTGGGGGTTGGCAGATCCCAGGATGAAAGGTATATAAATATATACCTAGAAATAGCAATGATTATCTCTTGATTATGAAATTACATTGACTTTTTAAAGAAAGTTATTCTAATTATATCAACATGGAAGGAATGGACGCCATTATAAAATTTCCAAATCTTGTGTGAGGCATTTCTTGGCTTGCACAACTTCTACCACTCAAAATGCAGGCTTGTGGAGACATCATCACGCAAGTATAACACGTTTTACACCTTCCTCACCCTCTCCAAGTGAGTTCCTGCAACCAGAGCCACTGCACACCACACTCATTTCTGTCCACGTCTCCAAAAATTGCTAAACAGGAAATGGTCTTCCTCCTATATGTTGCTAACTCTTACCACCTGGGGCCATGGTCACCTATCTAGCAAGTAAGTTCTTTCTAGGCTGCCAGTTTGCTTCTGCTGCATAGCAGCAAACAGCGGCTGTCAAGGCCATCCATGCTTTCCTTGGCTCCTGAGCTGCTGGACGTCTCCCTGCTCTGATCCGTCCTGACTGCCCAGCTGCTTCTGTCAGGGAGGTCCTCACTTCATCCGACATGTCCCCTTAACTCAGAGTATAGGATTCACTTGATTTTTCTTCTAGTTTACTCTTAGCTCTTAAAAATGATGGAGATTTTCGGGTTGAAATGTTAGAATACACTCCCCCTATTGCTGAGGGCTCTGTAGCTCCAGAATCACTCATCACATCTTTAAGACTAAAACCTTTTTTGGTGACCTGTCATTTTTTATGAGTGTACTTTTAGAAAACTATCAAGGAAAAAAAATGTGTCTCATTGCTGCATCTACCTCCTCGTTCTTTGGTTTGTTTTGTTTTGAAAGAATTATTAATGCTACCATCAATGTTTCCATCAATAAATTTTTTCAAAGGAGATATGAAGGAGCAGATGTCATTTTTTGGAACATGCAAAGGGCAATCTAGATACTATTCTATTCTCTCCCTCTCCTTGGCAACCTCTCAAAACCTCTCATCCCTTTATTTCCAAACATTTCCTGGACAGATAATTCTAGTCTTATCGATGTCCTTAGGCAAGAAATCATGAACAGTCAACCCCATCATGGTCTCTTTCTGGTCTTCATACTTGTTTTCTCTGGCCACTCAGTGTCTTCAAACAATTTAAAATGCTAGCCCTTACAGTTTGGGAGATTTAATATAAAAATTCAAATTTCTGGCTTATCCCTTTTGTAAAGGGGATTATCTCTCCGCACTGTGTCCACATTCTCCAAAGCAACAATGGCCTAGTCCTGAGAAGAAGCTGCCCTTTCCAATGAGTGAATGTGAGTTTTTAGCCCGTGGCCAACAAACATTTTTCCCACCAAGAGCAGCATGATGATTGCTAGCAAGCCTCACAAAGCTAGTCTTACCTCCAACAAATAACTTAAAGAATTATTTAAAGTGTTATCATCATTCTCATGACCCTGCATTACAGAATCAATATAGTTCTTACTGCCTTATACTCCCTCCGTATGTTAATCATAACGTGATGAGGTAAGTATATGGATCATATCAATAACATGACACCATCATTCACATGAGAAAACACCTTCATAACCCTCCACCTACACATCTTCTACTTCTACACTTAACCCCCAAGTTATCTGGGGACCTGTATATTGTAAATACAGTTTAATAAAAACATTCAGTTGTGAATTTAATGACAGAAGCTCAACAAAACTTCTTCCTTACCGAAAAAGTAGGTAAGAACTGCTAATTCCTGCCTCCATACACAGCAATGTGGCTTTTTCAAACTTTTAAGGATAGGAATAATCCTTTGGTCTTAGGAACCAAAAAACTGGTGCAACTCCAAATAAAAGTAACAAATCTACACTCATTACACTGTTCAGACTAATTTTGCCAATTCTAATAACTACCTTTGACACCTACAAAAGCAACCTGTACACATTTTGTGTAAAAAACGTGATCTCATATGCCTTTATGAGAAGCTTAATGCCCACAGTAACGTTCATTCACTCAGGCCAAGAAATAATGAATGACTTCAAGCTGACCCCAGTTTGCCACAGGCCCTACTGCTCCCCTTTGTCCCTGCCATGGGAGGTGAGTGATAGTTACTGTTCATGACTGAGCTCGCTTTCTGTACCCAATGTGCTTGTCATATTTAGAAGTCCTGCTTGGCTCCATGGGCATTTGTGCATGCTACCCTTTACTTCGTGTCCTTAGACCTGGAAGAGAGAGACAAGCAGTGGACTAAATCTGTACGGTTTCTATGTCCTGTGCCTCTAGACCACTTTGTGCTTCAGTCTTAAATCCAAAATTTGAAAGGGGTAGAAATGTGTTCGACTTCTTCACTGTCATTCAAAATGATGAATGTATTTAGGAAAGATGATAATGATGGATCAACATCTCAATTGCCCTTTCGTTTGTTTCTTTCTGCTGTGAAATGTCTGGTGAATCCAGGAATTTTTCTTTGTTTTTTTACTCACAAGGAAAAGTTATAGAGCAGTGGAGAGAAAGATTTATAATTAGAAGACATGGTATTGTATTTTAAATCTGGAATTCACTAGCTGTGTACCTTGGGGCAAGCCACTAAACTCTTATGAACACATGCATAAACTTATCTATAAAATGGATATAATATCTCCCCTATCTCTTTCACAGGACTATTTTAAGGCTCAAGTATGATTATGAATATGAAATGCTTTAAAGAGCATGAAACTGTTAATATAAGGGATTGTTTTTAAATGGAAAATAGACTCTCATACGTTAATAATGGAATGAAATTCAGATATTTGCCTAATTTTTATATTCTTTTGACTATCTATGTTAGACAGAATAATGTTCCCACAAAGACATACACATCTTCATCCTCAGACCCTTTGAATATATTATTTACATGGCTAAAGGGACTTTGCAAGTGAGATGAAGTTAAAGGTATTGCAATGGTGTGCTTATCCTGGATGGCTACTATGCTGGCATACATGAGCCAAGAATTGCAGGAGGGCTCCAGAAGCTGGAAAAGGATAGGAAACTGATTTTCCCCTAGAGCCACTGGAAGGAACACGATCCTGTTGATATCTTGATCTGGGGACTTCTGACCTCCAGAAAGAAAAGATTATAAGTTTGTGTTGTTTTAAGTCACTAAGTTTGCGGTTATCTGTTATAGCAGCAATAGGAAACTCACATATCCTCGTAGCATACAGGTACAAATATTAAAGAGTAACACTTAGTACAAAGGGACTGAAAAATAGATGCGGTTGGGTGTCTGAAAGTCTGGACTTCATTTTATCTCATTAGGGCAAAGGTTCAGATATATGCACGTTTTTATTTTCTTCCTGGGCCCAAAGTTTCCTACATTTCCCAGGCTCCCTTAGGTAGGTGTGGCTATATCATTGAGTTCTGGACAATGAAATGCAGGCAAAAACCACTGGTGAGCCTCGTTCCCCTTTACCTCTCTGTCTGCCAACTCAGGACACTCCAGGGCCTCAGAGGAGCTCTACGCTCCACAACGTGGAAAGACTGAGTTCCTGAAGGCCTGAGTTCCTGAAAGACTGAGTTCCTGAAGGCCTTTTTTGGAGCAGAGTTTCTTCCTCACCAACTCAAAGTGGCTTGTGATACGAGCAAGGATTAAACCAATCTTAAACCACTGAGATTTCAGGGTCTGTCTGTTACACCTGGAGTTACGGTTGGTAACCGATACATTCCTCTAACTGCCTTCTTGGCTTCTGGGGTTTCAATCCTAGAATCTGAACCAGTCTGTTTTCACGGATGGAACGAACCCCAGTTATACTGCTAAACCCTTTGCTTTTCCTTCATCTGCTCATTATCACTCATATTTAAATGAAGAGCATAAATAAAAACAAAAAACAAAAACATCCTTCTAAGCTGTTTCCCTGGATAATTTTCTCTCTTACTATTTCCCACATACCTCTACTTCTCAGATCTTCCAGATTAGGTTTAAGCATACTAATTTTTGGCCAGTGTTCCCATGGTCTCTCATAATTTATTGTGATCTGCCACTTTCTAGATGGGTGGCCTTGGGAAAGTAGTTTAACTTCTTAAAGGCTTAAGTTCTTTACATAGAGATAATAATACCTTATCTCAGAAGTATGTTATTAAAACTAAATGAACCTCAATCAGTTACCTCAATTATAAAAGCATGATACTTAAATATATGCCCTATATTTTAAGTATCAAATGGATATTAATAGATCTTTAGTTTGAAAGATCTATTTACTTTGGCAAAATATAGGCATCCCCATAAGTTTCTTCCCTCCTTTCCTTCTTCATGCTCTCCTTACTCTCTATTATCAGCTATATTTGGAGACAAAGATCTGAAGGTGCTTCTGCAACGTGCTACCATTCGCTGTCCACGGGAACCTATGCCATTCATTGGTCCATTTATTCATTCGTTCATCTATCAAGAATTAACTGAGCACTCATCGTGTGCTGGCATTAAGGGGGACAGAGGCAGGATGCCACAGCTAATGAAAAAGGCCGGAAAAGGCGGTGGTGTGGGAATAAGTGGCTGCCTACTCTGAGGGCAGGAGAGAGACGAAAAGGAAGACCACGGGGAATGTCTTTAGCGGGCTCTTGTAGAAGATTGCCATTTAAAGCAGAAGCAGCAGAAATCCAGGCTATGTCATTTATGCTCACAATTCCCTTCCTTCTGCCTTGGAATAAAAATATCAGAGGAAATTACTCTGTAAACGCGGCCACTATGTTCTACTTCTACTGATACTGAAGTTCGTTCTTATTCCCCTAGGACACAAGTGAAGGTGGAAGGGAGCTAGTGGTCTGGGTAGGTTGGAGACGCCAAGCCTGGAACTGAACATTTTCTGTAGACAGTCTCTTCGTGGGTAATTGAAAGTGGGCTCTTCGAAATGCTAGTGATTTAATAACTTTCTTATGAATTAAAAAATAGGCAGGTGCTCTTCCTTTCTTCTTTATAACGTAGCCATTTACACATCTTCCAGTGTTGGAAGTATTTCTAGCTTAAATATTTCAGAACTTTGAAACTTAAAAGGTTTGGTATTTAGGGCGAATAGTTCTTGTCCTGTTTCACATAACCAAGGCTGAACATTTCACGTCCTGACATTTCCAGGCACAGGGACAAATGCTGCCATGTTTTACAGTCACACGGAGAGTGAGGTAATTACTAGCAGCAGAGGCGTTGATGTCTTTCTCTAAGTTATTCACAGTCTTCAGGTCCCACATGTGCTGATTCCTACCTGATATCTCCTCTCTGCCACATTCAATTGCTTTTGTTAATTTCATCGATTTAAAAAGAGCAGTTCTGCCTGCTGCTTGTCTTTAAGGTAGGCGGGAGGATTGATATATTTCCTTCACTTCCATTCCCCGAGGTTGATGACATTTTCGATAAGTAATCTTATTTTTTTTCTCTACTTTGCATTATAAATGTGTCTGTGGAATGTACAGGCCTAAGTACCTGGTTGTAGTCATGTAATAATATACATGTGTGTATGTGTGTATACAAACGCACAAATGCACATAGAAACACACACAGAATGTGATGTGCATATACATTGTACATGTGTATATTCTTTGTAATGTATAAATTTATATAGTTATAGGCACATTACTGGTGCATACTTGTGTTCACATGTATATATGTGATCATTTCATGTATATATTTTTACACACACAATGAAGGGTTGAGAGGCCAGATGGAGGTGGAAAAGCCATAGTTAATGGACTTTTTAGTCAGTTAGGTCTAATTTCAGTCTGTGCTTCGGCACTCACAAGCTGGATAACTTGGTTAAACTCAGTCAAGAAACTTAACCTCCCTAATCCACAGGCCCTTCACCAGGAATAATGAAACTTTATCTCATGTCATACCCATGGAACACTTGTGAGGAGTAAATGAGATCAGGAACCACAGTGCTGTCCTTGCTGTGAGCTTGCAACACAGCAAAAGATGAATGTTACCTGCTACTAATTTATATTATTTTTGTGTGGACGTGCATAGCTGTTTTCTCTAATAAAGGGCAATTAGTTCCCTGCCTATCTGTAATTTCTGGTTAAATAATGGTTAATCCGCAGGAATGTATAGTGGAGAAAGGACAGCCTCTTCAATAAGTGGTGCTGGGAAAACTGGACAGGTACACGTAAAAGTATGAGATTAGAGCAATCCCTAACACCATACACAAAAATAAGCTCAAAATGGATTAAAGACCTAAAAGTAAGGCCAGAAACTATCAAACCCTTAGAGGAAAACATAGGCGGAACGCTCTATGACATAAATCACAGCAAGATCCTTTTTGACCCACCTCCTAGAGAAATGGAAATAAAAACAAAAAGAAACAAATGGGACCTAATGAAACTTCAAAGCTTTTGCACAGCAAAGGAAACCATAAACAAGACCAAAAGACAACCCTCAGAATGGGAGAAAATATTTGCAAATGAAGCAACTGACAATGGATTAATTTCCAAAATTTACAAGCAGCTCATGCAGCTCAATAACAAAAAAACAAACAACCCAATCCAAAAATGGGCAGAAGACCTAAACAGACATTTCTCCAAAGAAGATACACAGACTGCCAACAAACACATGAAAGAATGCTCAACATCATTAATCATTAGAGGAATGCAAATCAAAACTACAATGAGATATCATCTCACACCAGTCAGAATGGCCATCATCAAAAAATCTAGAAACAATAAATGCTGGAGAGGGTGTGGAGAAAAGGGAACACTCTTGCACTGCTGGTGGGAATGTGAATTGGTACAGCCACTATGGAGAACAGTATGGAGGTTCCTTAACAAACTACAAATAGAACTACCATATGACCCAGCAATCCCACTACTGGGCATATACCCTGAGAAAACCATAAATCAAAAAGAGTCATGTACCAAAATGTTCATTGCAGCTCTATTTACGATAGCCCGGAGATGGAGACAACCTAAGTGCCCATCATCGGATGAATGGATAAAGATGTGGCACATATATACAATGGAATATTACTCAACCATAGAAAGAAACAAAATTGAGCTATTTGTAATGAGGTGGATAGACCTAGAGTCTGTCATACAGAGTGAAGTAAGTCAGAAAGAAAAAGACAAATACCGTATGCTAACACATATATATGGAATTTAAGGGAAAAAAATGTCATGAAGAACCTAGGGGTAAGACAGGAATAAAGACACAGACCTACTGGAGAACAGACTTGAAGATATGGGGAGGGGGAAGGGTGAGCTGTGACAAAGCGAGAGAGAGGCATGGACATATATACACTACCAGACGTAAGGTAGATAGCTAGTGGGAAGCAGCCACATAGCACAGGGATATCGGCTCGGTGCTTTGTGACCGCCTGGAGGGGTGGGATAGGGAGGGTGGGAGGGAGGGAGACGCAAGAGGGAAGAGATATGGGAACATATGTATATGTATAACTGATTCACTTTGTTATAAAGCAGAAACTAACACACCATTGTAGAGCAATTATACCGCAATAAAGATGTTAAATAAAAAAAGAAAAAAAAATAATGGTTAATCCAGAGCTTTTTTTTCTTTTCAATTCTTGTTGAAATCTTCCAAAAACAATGGACTCCATAGGTTATCTAAGTTCATTAAAATCATCAACACACTAAATTTCTAAACATATTGAAATTATGTGTTTATGTAAAAACTAATAAATTGTTTTTTCAGCCAAATCATGTGTCGGACCTTGATTGAGCAATAGATGTTTCATGTAGTGCTAGAACATTAGAACATTAGTGTGTGTGTGCATACACATGTATATGCACACATAGATATACATGTACGCATAAGTGATATATACACACATACACATATATATATATCACAGTTATATACAATGATAAATGCAGGAGCAAAAAATGAAGTCAGAAAATGAAATTTAAATCCTTGGTAGCAAAATCACAACAAACCTTTCACAGAGACTGTTTGGATGGAGGAAAGGGTATGGGACTTCAAATAATAACTTTTTCATGTCTTTGTGTCACAGTATTAAATGCGTGATCTTGGGCAACTCAAAATCTCTAAATCTTGTTTTCCTCAAATATAAACTAGGAATTCTAAGATCTCTTTCATTTCTAATTTACTGGGTTATCTTGGGATAAATATGTATCCTCTCTGAGCTCCAGTTTCTTTATATGTCAGGTGAAGTAAAGATTTACATACGGTATAGGGTTTTTGTGAAGACTGAGATAAATCATATTGACATGCTTTATAAATTACAAGAGAACCACATAAACTTCTATAGCTAGTAAAAATAATAGAGGTATTACCATATGAATTCTTATACTTTAAATAAGTTCCTTTAAAATTCCACATTTAACATCATTTTATTTATATGTGGGTATACTTTTTGAAACGTGACCTCCAAATCAAAGACTTGTCATCATTCCAGCCTTTAACTATCCAACCAATATGTTCTATACAAGTTATTGTACAGAAAAAGGTAACTACTGATACATGGGAAAATATACACTTTAAAGCTATTGTAATGTATATTAATACAGATTTCACATATATGTATGAGTGTATTTGTATGAATGAATTTGTCTATCCTTAGGTACTGGATTAATTTTGTCAGTCTTTAAGAAAATAAACACGTTTTCCTGTAAAAATCTGTCTAGCACTATTTGTAATAATGAAGTCTACCCATTCAGCCATTGTTCTAGAAAAATGCCCAATGGTGCCGTTGACATTTAGATTGGCAATCTGGGAGTACAACTGCAGTTCTCTTGGCAGTATTGCTTTTAAATATTATCAACATGGTCTGTGGTTGAAACTTTGTGTATAATGCAAAAACCGTTCCAGTAGATATCCTTATCCATTTCCGTATGTAATTCTAATACAGTGTGTACAGTGGCTCAAGTTTTAGATTTAAATAGTGATTGGCTCTTTCAATTTTTTCAAAATTTTTTAAATGCCTACCATATGCCAAACTTTTTGCTGGGACTTGAGGAAATGTGGAGAGTAAAATCAGACCCAGTCCTGTCTTTATAAAGCTTTCAGTCAGTATGGGAGGGATGGGGTTGAGTGCTAACTGCACTCAACAAATAATTTATTAAAAACACATAAAACTACAAATGTGATTTGTGCTAGGAAGAAAAGATAAGAGAGTTATTTAAGCAGTAAAAATCAACTGGATATGGTGAAAGATTTTAATTGTGAAAGGATGAAAAAGTAAGAGTATAAAATATGAGTCCTAGTTTTTTAGCAACTGGATGGCTAATGGAGTCTGAGATAGGAAATAGAGGAAGAGACCCAAGTTTGAGGCTGGAGGTAGGGAGTGGGTGATGCTCTGATTTGGACATGCTGGATTTAAGGTGCCATTGAAACACCCAAGAGAAACTGTCAAACAGGCAGTTGTCTATATGATTCTAGTGTTCAGAGGAGAGCTCAGGGAAGGTGATATAAATTTGGGAGTTACCGATATTAAAGAGATAATTGAAGCCTTGGGCATGGGTAAAAATGCTAGGAATCATATAGATGAGGAAATAAAAGAGAGTAGTATAATGTTTTGAGTGGCTATAATATGGTTACAAGAATTACGTTAATGGACGTGCATTTGCTTACAAGTACTATATCTACGTTGTCAACAATAAACCAATGAAAGTATTAACAAAAAAGAGAGTAAAATGCATAACCTGAATATTACAGTTGGTAACATAAATGTTATCCATTTGATAATAAATATCCAAATAATGTTGTTATTAACTTATAACAAGTACGTATTCAGTGTTGCTGATTTTGACAGCAGTAAGATTAAATGTGTTGGCTTGCTAAAAACAGGCTGAACAGCATTGAAAAGTGCTGATATTTTTTTTAATAATTTGGATATTAGCTACTAAACACATACACTCACATTCACACATGCAAACGTACACTTACAGTATGAAATTCAGGGATTAAGATTTTTTTAAGACTTTAAAAAGAACTGGGGTATGGCATTTAATATTTTTTTTTCCATTATTTGTTCTTAGACATTGCCAGCTTAATTGTGTTTTATGTATCATCTCAGTTACAAAATCCCTGAAACTTTTATCAAACGAGAAATATTTTAGGTTAGATAGAGTTCAGGAAATAACGAATTATTTTGGAATTGGCTTTTTAACTAATTTGTTTGAGGAAATTTCTATATAGGAAATATAGAAAGGTTTGTTTACCAGAAATATCCGTTAACCAGTTTGTCCTGCTCCTAAAAGAAAGAGTTATGGAGATGAAAGGAACACCATGAGAATTAATAAATAAACATGTGCCACCATCTTACAAAACATGTGGCAAATGAGAGGGTGGATACTGTAGTTGTCGTTACCAATTATTGTCTCTATGAAACTTTTAAATCTTCATTCATCAGAAATCATGTGTGGGATGGGTCCAAGTGCAGCAGGACACCTCCTCTTTTTTACCCCAAAGAACCCTGCGCTCCTAAAGGACATGCTGGAAAGGTCACAAATCACACTGCACACAATGCTCAGAGCACAGCCTGTACCTACAAGCCTGTTCCCTCCGTATCAGGGTACCTGCAAACTTTTGTTGGAATTGCTTAGCTTTGGTGTGTCAATGGCTCTTGGGAACACCCTCAGCTTCCTGTATTTCAGACTCCATGGGGCAAGGGTCAGGGTCCTTCTACTGTAGCATGAAGTGAGTTGACACTGCCCATGTTGGCTATGGAGTGGATCCACCAGCCATGGGGTACCAACACATTGTAAGGGGCTGGATCTTGCACACACTCTCTCCCCTCTTGCTGTAAGTAAACACTATACAATTAGAGGCTTGCAGTGCTCTCACTCTGACTCTGAATATAAGACTTGCTTCGGCCATTAGAATGAGGCAGAAGTAAATGGTGTGCCAGTGTTTCTCCTTCTTCTCTTTTACTTCTGCCATCACCATGAGAAGGGCATGCTCAGAATCACATGCTCAGGTCACAGGAGAAGGATGAATCACCTACTACAGAGCTGTCGCAGCTAAGCACAACCTAGAATACAGCTCCCAGAAGACTTGCTGTTACTTGAGTGAGGTCAGCCAAGACCAGCAGAAGCACCCAGTTGATTGGGGAGGCACCCACATCATCTTTGAGTAAGAGTTTAAGTGTTAACCTATAATAGGGAGGAATGGGCCACTTCCATAGGCTCAGGTCGTTCAGAGGAATCTGGGGTTTCAATATTTTTGGTTGCATCAGCCAACTTATCTCCATCCATGTTCTGGATCCCATTCTTTTCCAAACAAGTCCCTGACCTTGGCAAAAACTTTAACCTTCCATGGGGCTCAGCTACTCTTACAATTAAACCACATTTAGCCTTTTATTGTTGATTACTACTTTCAGTGTTCTGTTAATTTTTCCCCACAGAGTGACAGGGCTTAACAATGGCCACTCAGTTCCATTTTCATTGCAGTAATTGCTATTTCTCCTACACATCTGAAATATCTGACATATGGTACCAGCTAGGGATTTGCTTCAATCAGTATAGCCATTCTAGTTCAACAATGCTGGAATTTTTAACAATTGCACTGCCATCTTGTGCCCAGTGTCAGGCAGCAAATATTTTAGCTCCAAAATATCATGCCAGTGTCTGCTTTCTTGGGCCACTCCTAGCACCAGCTGGTCCAGGTTGTGTTCTCAAAGACATTGATTCTGAGACAGAGATTAATGTTGGGGATGTTTTATCAGGGTGTGCTCTTGGTTCCAAGGGCAGGGAAGGGATGGGGGAGAAGGCAGATTGGGCAGAATGAGAAGTTGAGTTGTGTTGTAGGCTCAGTAGAGACCTCAGCCAACCTTACAGGGAGATTGACATTGGAGTGACCCTTCAGATTTGTGCCGGGTTGTCCTTTCATTGATCATTACTGAATACAGTCCATGTTGAGGGAAGTGGCTCTCTTTTGCTAGACCAATCCTGGCAGGGGTCTGAAAGAGAAGAGGTTTCTGTGGGCAGTACTTCCAGCATCTGGGGAAGTAAATCCTTCATTCCTGCAGGGGGAACCTTGGCTGTGCATAGTAGAATCCACAACCACATAATTACATCGAAGTAAATTATGATTATGGCAAAATGAAGACAGTTTAGCTTTCAAATCCCCAAATTTCCCACCTGTTTATTTACTACTACTTTGAAGTCTTTCAGTTTAAGAGAACTCTTTGTGGTTATACGTTTTCCTGGGTTGGTTCCCTCTATATCCATAAGCATCAGCTGTAATTAATGTTTTTTTTAAAATGTTTTTTATTCCAGTCTGAGAGCTTATATGGAAGGTACCATGATTTACTCTTAAAAAGAAAAATCACTGTGCTAACACATACCAAGGGTTCCATAATATTTGTGGAATGGCTGTTGACTAGGGCACCACAGTCTATATTTGTCAGGCTTTCTATCCATCAGTTTACTTTCTACAAAGAGGTACTATATTAAAAGATAATGATCCTATTGTAGACAATCTACAACTATTACTTTCCCTCTATCACTTCATTTGCATACAAATACCTAAAGTTTTAAAATTTCTCATAATATTTTAGGGGGGAAATATCCATGGTAAATGAACCTTGTTAGGTAGCTTAAATTAGCCTTTCCAAAAGACTCCATCAAATCTGAGATTAAATTACTTTTAGATTATATTTATCCAAAAATATTTATCTTCTATTAGAGATAATTTCCATGGGACTGAGACTCCAAATTCTTCAGTACCTCTCATATGCTCTCATGGCTCTTATTTTGAATCTGAGTATTACGTTCATTGCCTATTTCTGAACTCCATGTAAATTCAATTTTTCTAAAGTAAGATTTTATATTACTGTTAATACCTGCAGATTTTTAAACTTTTACATTAGATATGGAAATCACCCTTGGTTCTCAATAGCATTTCCAGAGAGGAGAAAATGTATTGCACTTCTCTTTCACTGCAACATCTGTGATTGTCTTTCTATAAGTTCATTTTCTTAGCAATGGGAAAACTTTTCTCCTCCTCAGTTGGATAGTAATTAGTAGCCAGTTACTAAAACATAGCAGAGAAAGTATTATTTTTCTATCTTCCAGTTCCTTAAAAAATTAATGTGCCTTTAGAAATTACTCTAGAGATGTTTATAGAGTATTGTTAGTCTGGGGAAAAATATGGCAGCTGCACATGTTGGTTGCACATTAGGGACTGGGTAGTAGGTGTGCATTCTGCAGTATTATTGCACTGTGGGAAAACCATTGTCCTAAACCAAAGAATGTGCTGCCTAGAGTTCCAAATCTCTCACAAGGGTTGATTGTGTGGAAGCCGAAAAAGATAATTCAGCACAGTTTTCTGGGTAACAGGACATTTTTATAAGATTCATTGGAAGGTCCAGTCTTGAAAAACTAATGCAAAACCCCTTACATGCTAAGCTCTGCCATCATACAGCCTCCTCTGGTAAAGCACTTGGTCTATCATGAGCCCATTTTGATTCCTTTGAAAGAGAATTATTTTCCTGGAAATATTAATTTTTATAGCATAAATCTATATATGACACAGTTCTGTGATATAAATCCCAAGTGAAAAATTATTGGGGAAGTTGTTTCATAATATTAATAGATGTATTTTAAAAAGACTCAAGGTGAAAGGGGATTACTGCTCTTATGGACTGAACTGTGTCCCCCTAAAATTAATATGTTGAAGTCCTAACCCCCAGTATCTGGAAAAGTGACTACATTTGGAGGTTAGGTCTTTGAAGTGATAATTAATGTAAAATGAGGTCATTAAGGTAGGCCCTAATCCAATATAACTGGTGTCATTTTAAGAGGAAGAAATCTGGACACAGACCCATACAAAAGAAAGACCATGACAGAAAGAAGATGACCATTTGTAAGCCAAGTAGAGAGGCATCGGAAGAAACCAACTTGCCAACTTGATCTTGGACTTCAGCCTCCAGAATTGTGTGAAAATAAATTTCTGGCTGTTTAAGCTATTCAGTCTGTAGTACTCAGCTATGGCAGCCGCAGCAAACTGATACCCTGTCTGCAACAATAAGAAAACTTGCTGTATTTTGGATTTGTGTGTTTATCTGTACTTTAGTTCCTAAAGCTTGCTATTTATTTAGCTGAAAGATTTTGTCATAGAGTGAAACAATACTCATTACTAAATAAAACAATATTTGGACTTCTACGTACATCTGAATTTTTAAAAAGTCTTACATGTCATCTAAGGAAGGTGATGAAGTCAATAATTAAGATATTTCTGATAAAGAAGATTTTAAAACAATATGTTGTTGATTGAATGAAGGGTAAACAGAAGAACAGTTCATATTTTTCTATTGTTTTCCCTGATATGTACCTTAGCTTATTTTAATCCCAAGTTTTAATATAACTGAACAGTGGACTGGGCTACAAAGATTAAGTGGGCAGAGTCCCAAGGTAGAATTTTTATAAAGAAAGGCACTTTTGTAAAAGCACAGCTGACATTAAGAAACTATATCTTAAGATACTATGTCATGATCATTCATAAATTATTTTTTCTCTATGGAAACATTTGTGTAATTTCAGCATATATGATTGTAGGTATAATGCTGTGTCTTTAAGAATATATGAAGAGCAATGCAAAAGTGCACTAATTCAATTTAAACAATAATTTTGCTACTGTAGCCCCACAGCTTACTATTTTCTTGGCAGACTCTCACAGTATTCAATTAAATTGAGTAAAAATGTCCCCACAAAAGGTATATGTTGAAGCCCTATCCCCCAATGTGACTGTATTTAGAGGTAGGGCTGTTATAGAGGTAATTAAGGTTAAATGAGGTCCTCGGAGAGGGGCCCTAACCCAATAGGACTAGTGTCTTTACAGAAAGAGGAAGAGACATCAGCAGTGCACCTGCACAGAGGAGAGGCCATATGAGGACAGAGTGAGAGGGCAGCCATCTGTAAGTCAAGGAGAGACACCTTAGGAGAAACCAATCCTGCTGACACCTTGGTCTTGAACATCCAACCTCTAGAACTGTGAGAGTAAATTTCTCTTGTTTAAGCCATCCACTATGTGGTACTTTGTATGGCAGCCCTAGCAAACTAATAATGTCTCAGGTATCTGTTGAGAACATACTAACAAGAGAGAATCGTTATAATTTCTAAAAAGAGCGAGTTTTCAACACTGCATTTTGGTTTGCACAGGCAATGGTCTGTGCTTATGTAGGAAAATATGGGATAAGGCCTGTTTCATATACGTACATTCTATATCACCAGGAAGCAGCTCATTTATATTCATGTTAGTTTTCTTCTTAGAATCATCAAATGTATTTGAGGAAAGGCAAATTCAGCAGAAAATTCAGAAGCCAAATCTTCTGTTTTCCTAACAGAAAAAATTAATATCCATTAATTAGGATAAGAAAAAAATCTGACAAAATGTAGTGATATCGCTTGTATGTTTATCAATTGCATATAGTAAGCAATTAAAAATGCAATTGGCATAATTCATTTAAGTAACTTCTAAAACCTTTCCAGTTCATTTGATTTCTGAGTATGGACTCCACATTAATTTGAAGAAAACTGATATTTTTCATTACATGTTTATAGACATGTTCCATGATAGTTTAATGTAGGTAATTAATTAAAGAACCACAGTACCGTTTGTATCTTTACAGAAAGAGCAAAAAGGAGAAAGAATATTTTATATTTTCTAACAATACTGTGGCTTTGATTTAGTATTTAATTTTTCCAGGAGCGTGTGTGTGTGTGTGTGTGTGTGCGTGCGTGTGTGTGTATTAAATATTTGGCCCAAGACAAATACTTCCTAAATCATGGAAAACATACATACTTAGAATGACAATATGTATGGAAAAAAGAAACACAAGTGTTTTGGTTTGCACCCCAGGTGGTTTAATTTTATTTCAGCAGAAATTATAGAGGAAGTTTAAGAACAGTGATAAATGTCAGCAGTATAGAATGTCACCAGTGATGTTATCTGGCATGTTGAAAAACAGAGCAATATACTTAGGTGCCGTTTGACAGGAAAACAGAGCCATGTTGTTTCATCTCTTCGTTCCATTCAGATTTAAACCAATTATGAAAAACAACGTATAGTGTAATACAAGGAATATTCCATTGTGATAGACATGAGATTTCTGAACGTTTACAAGTTCAACAAAAGGTTATCAGAATCCCCAAAGTCCTATTTCAGGGCATTGATATTTCTCGATGCCTGAGTGCAGACTGCAAGTGGCCAGAGATGTTTCACTCAGTGTCACTGTAGCACCTGTTCCTTTTAATTTGTTCTTCCACCGTGAGTTGTTCAAACTGGACCTCCACTGCGGGAAATGGAGGCTCAGCTGTAAATTCACTGGTTGAAGCGTCAAAACTTGTGTTTCCATTAATACGTGCTGCTCCTATTGTTTCACCATGCCAATGTCTGATGTCCTTCTCCAATTCTCTTAGATATAAACATGGCATATTTTTAATTTGATCTACAGAATCTATTAAATTACTCTTAAAAATGTTCTCATTCTTCGTGGAAAAAGCAGCAATTTTCACAGTGTTAGACAAGAAGAACTGTAGGTTTTTGTTATTTGAGTGGTTTCCTTTGATATTTAAGATATTTGTATCAGAAGAGGGCATTGACCTTTTCCCCTTTACTATGATCCTGTCATTGAGGCCTGACTTGGGGACAGACTGCATAGGACTGCCAGCAGTAGCTCTGTCAGTCTGTTTATCAAGAGCCATAGCCAGTACATTCCCCGAGTAAGTCTTTTCAGATTCAAATACACCAAGTAACTCTGAGATTCTAGAAGCATTTTCTAAGTTTTCAGTTTGATACTCATTTGCAGTGTAGTGCGCTTCACTTGACAGTGGCAATAGATTAGGAAATTCTAAAATAGATGTCTTCTGCCTGCAATTATTCAGATATGACGCTGCTACATAATTGTTATTATTATTCTTATTCAAATTCTCTTTACGACTTTCTGGCACCACCTCATCATCAGTGTTAGTAACCTGTGAAACTTCTGTACCATCAGGTTCATTAGTTTTTTCATTTTTCTCCTTCTCAGCACTCTGCACAACCACATTACTGTTGTCATGAAGATCCATTTCACTTTTCCTCTTATTCTTTGTATCTCTGGGCTCATTCAGCTTATCTTGCACATTCTTATTTCCTTCCTTCTTCTCATCTTTTCTTGCTTCATACATTTCCATTTCTTTGATTCCTGTAACATCCACTTTCTGACACATGTGGATGGGCTGCAGACACTGTTGCAGGAAAGGAATGTTATCTTGTTCTTGTCCTTTATTTTCCACAGTTTTCATGTGTTGTATCTGCGACTCACTTTTAAATTCAGCAGATGTAGAGGTTGTCATTTCCGGTGGCCATTTAGGTTTACTCATTTTGAGCTCCTCCTCAAGGGGGAAGGTTTTCTTAGGCATCTCCCTGGAAGGGGGCCAAATGATTTTTAATTTTCCCCTCTCCCCACATTTTCTCAAGTCATCCCTTTGCCCTTCACTGTTACCAGCACCTAAATGTTTATTAAGCTCTCCAAGCATGGGGGTATTTTCTGCATTGTTTTTACACATATTTGGTTCTTCATTGGGAGTAAAGTCAACTGAGCTGCTTTGATTTTTGCAATTCCATCGATCTTTATGCTGTTTGTGTCCAAAACCTTCATCATAATTTCCTTTAGATTTGAAAAGTTGTTTAAAGTGAGGTTTACAATATATTTGTCCATGAAGCGATGCATAATTTCCCAAACTGCCAAAAAGAAAAAAAAATTTTAACATTCTAAATATACACTGCAAATTCATAAGGAATTAGGGAATTGATTATTTCAAGAATGAGTCAGAGATTCAGCACAATTAACTTACTGGCAATAGGAATGTGCTTATTAATTGAACATTCCTGTTAGATAATAGTCATCACTAATGCCCTACATGATACTTGTCTCGGAGTATTTAGAATTTCATGCTGTATGTCAGGTATTGGTATAATAGGTATTATAGTGTAATGCATATGTAGTTATAGATGGTGTAAAATGATAGGACTAAGTCTTTGCTAACTCAGTGAATTGTGTGAGGGGTTTCAGTTTTCAATAAATCCTGAATAGCATACATGCAAAAATCAACTATTTGAGCTTCCTTGTTAACTGGATTTTGAATGAATTGGAAAGCTTGCCTATGCAATTTTTTATCTTGTCTCTTTGGAGAGATTAACAAATAGAATGCCTGTTAAAATTAAAATCAAATTTAGTCAAAGGCAGCAGCAGCATTTTTTGAATATTTCTGAACCTCCACATAAAAACAGGAAGCAAAACTTAAAACCCATGGATAAAATTACAACAAAACTAAGTGACAAGGTATCCTCACCAACCCCAAAATACAAGGAGGCAAGGACAAACCAACAATAGCTACAAGACTAGCATAATAGTTACATCTGTATGGGTGACAGTAGAGGGAGAAATGAAGGTGTCTAATGGACCTGACAATATGAGACCACAAAATAGGCAATCAATATTTCCTGGAAAGTGTCACATGCCAATCAGAGAGCAGCAGCTGAAATTGGGAGGGGTTTTGCCCGTTTCAATAGCCAGTGAGTGCAAAGGCCCTGTGGTAGGAAAGACTGAAGAGGCTAGTGAAATCAAACTCAAAACTGACCCACTGAGATCCCCTCTTAGAACAAGACTCTACCTTGAGAAAAACAATTATGGGGGTGGAATCAAAATTGAGTTGGATAATGATGACAGAAATGAAAAGAAGGTCCCAATCAACATGGGGGAGAGGATCCAAGGCAGGAAATCCAAGAAGTCAAGCCACCATACTTTTTTGAACAGTATATGAAAACCAGGAGAGGCAGTTCTGTGAAGGTGGGAAAACCATCCTGAATTTTGCTTCCTTCCAAGATTTGTATAAACTAATTCCATATAAAAATGAGCAACAGGAAAGTATCAAGGCCAAATAGTATATGAAGTTATTATAAGAAATGAAAGAATAAAGAGCGTTATAATATCATTGCAGACAATGAAAACATGCTAGAAAAATGTGTTCTCAAAACATCAAAAATTTAACCTAATATTTCAAAATGAGCTAAAAGACATTAAGAAAATGATAAAAGACCTGAAAGAACAGCATGAATTGTAATTAGAAAAAGTCAGAAACAAGGTATCAGATACCAGGAAGAAAATAGAAGTAAAAGGAAAAAAATCAAGTATGTCAGCAATTAAAACTAAATTAAAAGACATACAAGAGCAAATCCATAGAAAGCATCTTAAGAAAAACAGGAAAATCAAAAGCTGAAAATTTATAATCATAAATGAAAAAGGAGATAAGGATTTGAGAGATAATAGGAGCTCCTGAAGAAGAAAATAATGAAACAAGTTAAATATTAAAAAGCTATAATATAAGGAACTTTCCCAATATAAAAAAGTATGAAACTACATATTGAAAGAGCACACTAAATAACTGACACTATTGATCCAGAATAACCAATACCACGAAGTATTCTAATAAAATGACTAGGTTTAAGAAAAAATCCTTTGTGTATCTAAAAAGAAGAAAAGACCGTATTACTAATAAGGGCAAGAAAATTAGATTATTATCAGACCTTTCCAACACTTCATGCCAGAAAAAAAAGAAATAATGCTTATAAGATACTCAATGAAAGAAAATGTAAGCCAAAAATTTTACTTTCTGCAAAACTTACCTTCCATTGTAATGATCACAAATTGTTATCAATATGTAAGAACTCAAGGAATAAAGTTTCTATGAGCCTTTTCAGAGGACTCTACTTGAAAATAAGCTTGAACAACCAGAATGACTATGGAAATGTCAACATAAGGACAGTTCACAAGCATTAAATAAATTGTTATCTATAAACTGAGATGAAATGAGGGCAAAGAGGGAGATAATATGACATGCATTGGCTACATACTATGACACCAAAGACATAGTAGGACAATTTTAAAAAATGGGGTGTGGGTGATCAGAGGGGCAAATGCAATTTTTTAATGCTTTGATAATCAAATCAGTGGTGCTGATAATTTTGTGATTCCAAAACTTGTTGTCCAAATGAATATGGGAGAGTCTAATTCTGTTATCTCCTTTTCCTTTGAGAACCGGAAGCCCTGAAGTGGAAGAAAGGAGGTCCAGATGTAATAGAGAAGAGGCTAAGCAAAAGGAATGCAATTTTGAATTCAATTTGGAAATATCACTATGAATTCATGATATATTTTTTCTTTATACATAAATATTTACTAGCTCTTAACACTAAAAAAGCTTAGAAATAGTGATCAACCCAGTAGAAAGAGCATCAAGATTGTAGTCTTGAAATATCACTTCTCACTAAAGGAAATCAAGGCTTGGAGAAATAACTGGTTCCAGTAAATGGAACAGTAAATGCACAAGAGGAACATGGGACATCTAGTCCTATCAGATAATGAGGAAGCTATCACAGATTACTAAGGTCCTGTCAAAAGGACTCAGGAGACAACTTGAAGTGGCTTCCACTGGCCAGGGATAGAATAACTGGAGTTTCAGTAATGATGATAATTGCATCTGATTGAAACCAGTCGAATATGTGTAACTCTGTGAGTTTATAAAGACATTAAAATATTTTAAAAGTGGTTATCTCTAGGTGGTAAGAAACCATTACATTAAATTGTTAAATAAATAACTGATACATTGACAAAACTGGTAAATAAAGGGAAAGAATTATGTACTTATTCTGCCTTTCCTTTATCAGTTGTACCCCTGTGTAACCAAATAGCAAATGAGGGGAAGCATCTTCCATAAAAGTATTCTCATCATGAAAAAGGAAGAACAAAATTAGAGTATCAGCATTTTGCAAACATCAATTAATGGATATAGGTATTAAGCTTCAATATCTGCTATGATCACAAAATGAGAAAAGCAGACTCCCTATGTTCTTTCAGAAGGAATCTAATCTTAGTTTAAACTAGAACCTAGATTCAGCTGACAGTCTGTTGAAAATACAAAGGATAAAGGAGCATGTGAACTGCACTGTGAGTGTGCAATCAGCAATTCCAGACTGTGGAAAACTCTACCAGTCAAATATCCTGGGTCCTTCACAAATAGATTGTAAGAAATGAAAGTAATGGATGGAAAGTCTATAGATTAAAAAGACGTGAAAGACATATCAGAGTTTTAAAAACGGACAAAACTAGAGTATAGAATCTCGGAAAGCACATTTGGATAAATAAAACTATAAAAATGCAAGGAAACAATTACTACAAAGGATACCATTTACTCACATGCAAGAGACAGGTTGTGTTTGGGTGGGGCCCAGGGAGGAAGGAGCTTCTGGAATGACTAGCAATGTCGTATTTCTTGACCTTGACAGTGGTTACAATATGTTTACTTTATAATAATTTAGTGAGCCACATACTTGCTTTGTTTTTTTTGTATTTGTGGGGTTTTATATCATGATTTTTTAAAATAGCAGTCATTGAATAAATATTTTTGTGTCCTTATTGTATATCTGTGTTCACTAGGTGTTGGCAAGACAAACTTTAATACATTTCCTACAGCCAGTGACAACTACATTAGATTATATTAAGAATGGGGCAAGCACAGGGGATGCTGTGATCCACACAGGGGAGTTAAAGCAGGTTTCGTCAAAGACATAAAGTCTCAGTTGAGATCTGAAGAATGAGTGGTTATTAGCTGGGTGGAGAGCTGGGAGAGAGGCATGGGAAAACTCCTCCAAGGAGCAGCAATAATATTTGGACAGCTAGATGTGAGAGAGAAAAATAATGATTTTGAGGAACTGAAAGAAATTCATGAAAAGTAACATGCAACAGGAGGAAGGGGTGTTGGGAGATGAGAAGGGACAAGATCTTGACGTGCCTTTTAATTCATATTTAGATGTTAATTTTGGGGAGAGGGGAAGCCATTATATGTTTTAAACTGAGAAGGGCTCTCAGATTTGCATTCTAGAAAGATCATTCCCCCTGCACTATGGAGCATGCCACTGGGGCAGGTTGGTGGTGGTGAGAGTAACACTTGATTCTTCTTATTTATGTGATCTCCATGCTGGGGCAAAAGGGACCCTTCTGGACTTGATTAAGAAAGCAAAATGTCAAAAGGAAAAAGGTCACAGCCATCCTGAGCAACACATAACAGAACATGATCACATTCCTGTTTGGTGTTGTTTTAACTGATGGCAACAGGATCTGGAAAAGTTGACATCTTTCTAGAGACATGATGTTATAAGTATAGTGCAGACTGTTCAAATATTTGTGCCCCAGACCACAAAACATTTTACCTCAGTTTACTGTTGCAATGGTGGCAGCGGAAACAGGATTTATGAAAACTCTGCCTGTCTGCTACTAGGCACTCCATTGGATAAACCGTCTTCTGACAAAGTATACATATTTCCTTGTCTTGGAGTTGCAGTTTCTAAAAATAAAAATTTATAAAAGCTTATGTAATATTGTCTTCAGTCACATCGTTAAAACAAAACAAACAGCAACAGCATATTAACTGGCCATGCAGTTAGAGTAGAAAGCGCTAACACTACTGCCCTGGCTCCTCCGGATGCAGGACATCCCACCATCAGGTTTAAGGTCCTGGTACAATCAACCTTATTCTAGTGTCTCTATTATTTATACATCGTAAAAGTGGATTTTATTATTTAAGGAAATAATACATGAGTATAACGTGTTCATTAACTTTAATACATTCAAAAGAAAATATATAGGGAACTCAGCCGTGAGGAGCCCTGAGAGCACTTATCATTCTAAATAACTCGGCATTCCATATATATAAAGGTTTACACCTAACTTGGTCCAAAGTGTTTGTTTTTAAAGCATTCTGAAGAGATTTTCCCAAAACATATACATATCTTTTTCAGCTGATACTGTGTTTGTTTAGATATTTTCTTGATGGCTTAGTGTTGACTCTCTAACACCAGTTCTTAACTTTAAGATGAGCCTCCTAAGTACACTGAAATGTTCAGGGCCATTTGTCCTCAATCTAAACGGCTTAAGATTTTATGCCTCGGGGGATTCTTATATCTGCCTCTTATGATTTTCCTCCCTGTACCTACAGTCACATGCTGCTGCTCGCATGTGAATGCCAGCTCCTATGAATAATAGTAGTTATATTACTAACCAGTGTTTGTATAATGGTTCAAAACTGACACAGAACTTTCACCGGAGTATTGTTTTGATCTTCACAACAATCCTGTGAGAATAAGTAAGCTTTCATAGTAGTTATATACAAGAGCATATAGGCTCAATGTTCTTTATATAAAAAAAAATACATACACTTTAATGCTTCGATGCTCAATTTTGGCTACTGAGAAATCCCCTTTGTTGATTTTGTTCTACTAGGAGACACACTTCTATATTTAATACCATTTTCCTTGTGTTTTTTGTTTGTAGTTATCTTAGAAACTGAGCATTTGAAATTAATTAGACAGCTTTGCTTAATTATGCCAGAAGCAAGTACATTAAGAAATCATATTAACCTGATAAACTAGACACGTATCTTGCAAATATCATAGAGGCAGAATTATTAGTTTCAGCAGTTTTTATTTTTAAACTTGCTATTTCAGTCTGTCCAAAAGAATGCACTACATTAATTATGTCAAGTCTTTTTATTGTGAGGTTTCATTAATTGTAAAAAGCAGGAAAATATAAAGAAATGAGCTGTTCTCTGACGTGAAAAAATTTGTACTAAGTTCATATGTTTTAAATCTCCCTCCTTCCAAATATAATCATATTTTAAAATTATTGTCCATGTTCATCTGTGAATGAGGCCAATTGAGCTATAATTTGGGGTTTAAAAAAGGTGAAAAAATCATTTATAGAAAAAAAAACAGTGGCAGTAGAGAAAGCTAATTCCATCCAACTCAGTAACAATAATTTATATACAAAAGGTCTAATTCCATACCTACACTTTTGTCAGAGATCCCAATCAATAAAAATCCTTAAAACACATATGAAGAGTGTAAATTGTTTCTTGGATTATTAACAGGCTGTGTTGAATTCAAGCTCAAACACCACTTACGTCTGACAGTTAAAAATCTGTCAACAGTAGGTCAAGGAATATTATTTAATATTGTCTGTAACAAGTGGTTGAAATAATAACTTTTCATAAGACATATTCATAATGTGCTAATGGTATACAATGATTAATAAATATATAGTTCCATATAATAGTTAATACTATCACAATAACAATTATTATTATACCTGCTGCTTTATCCAAAGCCTTATTTACGTTGACAAACACAGGTCTCAATAATCTATATAGTAGTATTTGTTACTCTCACAAAGTGCTGGTGAATCATATTAAATTCCTTTGTAAAGAGAAAGTAGTAAAAGCAAGCATTGTAAAGGGAAGGATATCAACAACCAGGGAAAGCTGTTAGTTTTAGGTTATGCTGTTAGTACTTTCCAGGTACTCTTTTATCTGCAAATCGTCTTAGTTATGGAACAGGTGCCTTTAAATGGGTTAATCTTACTTCACTCTTTGCAAGCTCATTTACCACTCATAAATGCAGATTCCTCTTGGAAGGTGGTTTTCATCTCAGTTGCAGAAGCATCTGAGGTTGCATATCCCAGGTTTTTAAAAACTCTTTCACTCTCCTGCCACGTCTGTTGAAAATTCCTCCTGAGTTCTGTAGGTGAATCAGAAACATCTAAAATATGGCCAGCGATGACATCCTCATAGGTTGGTGGGGCGTGCTTGAAGTCAAAGCCAGATCTGCCAGCTTCTGAGCCTTGTGATGAAGAGACCATCATCCTCGACCCAACAGCTTGACTCTCAAATGCATCCACACCTGAGAAAAGTTCACTTAGAGATCTTGTTTCAGAGCAGATGCTGGGCGGCTTAACAGGCATCGTTTCTTGCAGCTCTCTAGGATGACTGTGAGAAAAGCCGGTAAAGCTAGCGCTTTCTAAAGATGATAATCCAAATTCCTCCTTACAAAATGTACGACTTTCTTGTTTTATATTATGGTTTGCTTCTCCATTTGCATAAACTCTTCTATTTGACTTTGCGTCAAAACCTAGGCCATCCTCAAATCCCCTGAACCAGCTGTTTATTTCATTTTCATGGTCATTCATGACATTTTCAGCCACTTGAGCAGTCCGGTTGGCGGTTTCATACCTCTGCACGTGCTCTGATAGGTGAGGTTTTTCGACTTGGCGGATGATTTCGACTGCGTCAAAACTCACAGTATCTGGCACTCTGCGCTTAGTGGAATTTACTCCATCTTTGTGAACGTAAGTCGCCCTTTTCCCTACTTTCCTTTCTTCCTCTTGAGCTTCCATGGATTCTCTGAAGGAACCACTATCAGCGTGATTTACACTTATAGGTATTGTGATTGTAGGTGGAGAGTCCCTACCACGAGCCTCTATCTTAATTTGACGACGAAGTGTTGCAGGAGATGTGATGATCTCAGTCCTCTTCTCTACAATGGGCACCGGGGTTACGGATGAACCTGGGATGGTCCCCCTGGATAACTTCGCAGTGGTGTCTTTGAGTTTGACAAGCTGTTCAGAGTGACTCTTGGGTGGAGACGGGGAGGTATTTGCTCTGAGAATTCTAGGTGGTTGTGACACAAGTCTTGGTGATGGTTCAGCAAAACTGTCCTTTTCAGGGGACTGGGAAAGCTTATCCTTAGCAGAGGTTTCTGTTGGCCGTGCAGTAGACTCGATTGTTATGAAAGTTGGTGACGGCGGGCGTGTTTTTAAAGAGGGAGGAGAAGTCTTGGCATCAACTAGTTTAATTTCCTGATGGGTTTTCACATGATGCTGAGCAGTTGCTTCTTGATGAGTTGCTACTTGGTGGTGCTCTGTTTTTTCTACAATTGTATTTTCTTTCTGCTCAGTGTTTTTATTATAGCTGACATCAGCATTAGACACTTTAGATAATGTTTCATTAACACTAGTAGCTTTATTTCTCTGCTTTCCTGCTTTAGAGGATATCATGGCTGTTTGAATTATATTTTCACAGGACACAAGCATATCCTCTGCCTGAGTTTTAATGTGCATTATTTCTTCTTTGATTTTTTCTATGTTATTCTCCATAGCAATGCGAAGTCCATATTCTCTTTTTTCTTCACTTAATAGCCATAGTGGAATAATATTTAAGAGCATCTGAAATGTTTTAATGCCATTTTTATCTGGCTCTGCTTCAAACTCTTTTACCCTAGACAAAATCTGTTGTAGTTCTTCACGTTTTCTCAAGAATTCCAATATATTTACCGCACATTTTCCATCTTCCTGCTGGGATTCTCTCACAGAGGAAAATAAAGATTTGTCCTGTGTCATCTCTTGCTTTGAATCTTTAGTGTTAGAAAAGACTTGTTTCTGTTGTATGCCCTTGACGCCAAGACATTTTTCGTCCTGCAGATTATTACATGGCTGGGGCAACTTTTTATGTTCACCTTGACTTTCAGAAGTCTGTATATATGTTTGGTGAAAATTCTGAGTCTGTGAATCAAGATGTGCATCAGTAACCTTTTGTTTGACTACCTTCTGGGCTGATTTATTCAAATGTTCTTGTTTTCTTTCAACTACTAGTTTTTCTTTCTTTGGACCAATCATTGGTGGTCCCTGAATTGTTTCTTCACTTCCTGGAAGTTTCCCACTCTCAGATTCTCTAAATTCTTTTTGCTTCTCATGAAATATATTGAGCTTACTTTCATGGCTTTTCTCTGTGGATTCTGTAGGCAGTTTTACTGTTACTGTCTTCTCCTTCGTTGGTAACTGATAATATTTTTCAGCCACCAATTGCTTATTGCTACATTCAGTCCTTGCTTCTGTTTTCTCGGTTTCCTGGTACTGTTGTTTGGTAATGGTTTGAACATCAACTTCAGCTTGCTTTTCATGGCTTTCAGAGCTGTGGCTTGTTTCATTTAACTTACGGTCTAGAGTTGGAAGCTTGATGGTTTTAACTTTGAAACTGGGGGAAACTGGTTTGCTTTGGGGCAAGTGCAACTGCTCCAGATACTTCTTCTGTTGTGTTTGCTGTGTCCTACATTCTTGGTGACTCTGTTTAATTTCACTAGCTGATTTAGATTGGATCATGTCCCTTGAGCTCTGCAAAACTTCCTTTTTCACGGTATCTTTGTCTTCTGAGGCTGTTGGAACACGTTGGAGCCTCTTGGCAGTGAATGTCACTGCTGGTGTTGTGGAAAGCTGGTTATCGGTACACACTCCTAGTACTTGAGAAAGACTTCGAGAGACTGGGTTGGTTTGGGCCACAGTGACCCCTGAATCCATTCCAGCTAGGGGGACCTCCTCCTTTGTTTTTTGTAACAGCACTTCCTTTTTCAACTCTGATACGTTTTGATTTTGGCTTTCTGTTTTGACTAGGTTGTAGCAAGAACTCTCCTGTTTTTTCTGTTTTTCAAGTTCTTCTCTTTGTTGTCTGTATTTTTCTTCAGCTATCATTAAAGGCGTCTTAAATTTTCTCATGTAAGGTTTTGGACTTTGCTGTCCTGAACCTGCTGGAAATGAATGAGATTTTACGAGAGGTGCTATCAGTTTTTCCTTGGGTGGTGAAGTTTCTGGAACTGTCTGTGAGAGAGACCTTGTAGAGTCCATAGATAATTGTTTTCTTTTATCAAGACTTTTTCTAGATACGTTCTGCTTTGTCTCTATGTGTTCACTGCTACTTGCCATTATTACTCTTTTCTGATCCTTTGACGGAGTAATTTTACATTCCATATCTGGTGGTGAATTTTCCAATTCAACTTTTGGGGAACTATGATTCTTCTTATCTGCTATCTGCTTGGGAAATTTGGGTTTGGGGAGTGTGGGAGGTGGCAAACGTCCTCCAGATTTTCCTGTTATGATTTTAGCCTGAGAGCTTGAGGCTTCTTCTTGGGAATATTGTATGAATGCTCCACTGTGCTTTTCTTGAACAGAAGAGGAGAGGAGATGTGCTGGTTTTAGAGATGGAGCTGGCGGAGGGGGAGGTGGTGGAAACATTGCTAGACATTCTCTTTCAAACTTCTCATCTTCTGGTGGTGGAGGAAGAGGGAGGCCTGGGAAATTCTCAAATTCAGCCTTTATCTTCTCTGTGGACAGTGAGGGAAGAAACACATTTTTTTCAGGCAACATCATGAAAGGAGGTGGAGGAGGAAGAGGAAATTCAATTTCAGCTGATGAATTGGAAGGTAGAGGAGGAGGTGGAGATGGAGGTGGAAGAGGGAACTCACTTTCTTTTGCATTATTTTCAGGGTTACAGTTGATTGGATTAAAGGACATTTCCATTGCCATTTTTAAGTCTTTGGAAGTATTTGTCTTCATTAGAAAGTCCTGGCTTTTCAGATGAATATCAGTCTGCTTTTTGTCAGTTGCCTTAAATTTATTGTGGCTTTTTTGGGCGACTTTCACTTCTGTTACATTTGACATGTCTTGATCCACAGGCAAAGTCTGCCACACTGGTTGAGTGGTCACGTTCTTTTTCTTTATATCTTTATTAGAATATTGCATTTCTTGCTTTAACAGAGTCTGCTTCTGAAAGTCCTCTGAAACTTCACATGTTTCTCCAGCCATCTTGTTGACTGGACCCTGGGTTAAACTGGGCTTAGAGCTTTGTGTATCTGTTGATGTTTTAGTGTTTTTGGTATTTTTAGGACTCTTGTCAGGTAAAGCCTCAATCTTCTGGTGGTCATTCCTCACTTCACAAGTTTCAGTCTGTTGCTTTCCAATTGTTTTATCAATAGATTGGGTAAAGACAGCATCCTTCTTCTGTTCTCTCACTGTCTCTGATTCCTTGGTTTTTAGATGTTCCCTAACTGACACAGTTGAAGTCAGTTGTCCACTCACATGTTCATCTCTAAGATGTTGCTCTGTTGTGTTATCAGTCCAGATACCCATTCTGTCTCCTGATTCCAACACATTTTTAATAGCTTTGTGCTGTGAATTAGATAGCCTTCTAAGGTTTTTCTCAAGAGCATCATTGTTTTGTTCACGATCTATGACAATCTTTACGGTGCCCTTGGGGGCTTTTGGAAGATGAACCTCAGTTCTTTCTTCTCTTAAATCCCCATGACAAGATTTGCCTCTAGTTTGATTAAGAATTTCTGTTCCCCCCTGCCACCTGGCTGCTGGCTCAAATGGTCCTGGTCTTGGCTGAAGAACGCTTTTTTTGTCCCTCTGGACAGCCACCTGATGATTCTCGGTTTTCTGCTCTTCCTCAGATCCTACCATCACAGATTGCACATCTTCTTTGATTACACTTTTTTTATTTACCTCTTTGAAAGCTCTTTGTGCTTCTTTTAGGTTCCTTAATGATGCTTCAAGGTCATCTCGGATAAGCTCCTTTTTCAGGATTTCCATCCTTGTGTTTGCAGTCTTTTCAAGGCATTCAGTAGCTTTCTTTATATCCCCAGGGACGACATCAGGCTGTTTAGATTCTTTCCATTTTTGGTTTGATTCCTTAAGTGACTTGAGTGTGGCCAGCATGTCACCTTTTATAATTTCTTCTGTTTTAGCCACTGTTTTCTGACTTATGGCCTGGCTCAGGGAATTTAGGGTTGACTTCAAATCACCTTTTATGATTTCTTCTTTGGGTAACTTACAAGATGTACTCTGAGGCTCTGTCAGAAAAACCTTAACTGTATTATGCACATCTCCTGGGATGATGTCAGTTTCATTAACAGTACGTTCAACCTGAGATTGCCTTTTCTTTAATAACAGTTTTGTACCTTCTACATTGCCACCAATTACATCTTCCTCTTTTTCTTGTTTCCTAGCTGTTAGTGTTTCATCTGACCATGTCTGGAGCTGTCTGAGATAATCCAAAGCTCCAGTTTCTATGCATGTTGTAAAAAACTGAACATTTCCCCTCTCAGAGGCATCGATTTTAGCCCTTTCAGATATTTTATTGTTTGATATGGAAGATAGCAAATTATGAATGGTACGTTTTACATCACCCCCTATTACTTCTTCACGCTTAATTGTGTCACCAGCATTTTCATGAAGAAGACAATAGATAGTCATGTGAACATCTCCTCTTTCATCTTCCTGAATCAAAATGCCTTTCTTTACAGATCCTTCCTCGGAGAACAGGTTTTTTATTGCTTGTTGGACATCACCACTCACTATCTCTTCTTTTTCAGCATGAAATTCTGTTGATCTGTTTAATAATTGAGTTTTGGTCAAATTAACGTTTCCCTTCTCTTCTTCACTAACCAAAATCTCTCTTTTCTTACAGTCTCTTTTGGAAAGTAGCTTCACCATTATACTTCTGAGGTCAACCCTGACGATTTCTTCTTTCTGTATCTCAGGAGAAGCTTGATTCAGGAGCTTGTATTTTGCCATTCGAACATCCCCAACTTCGTCAGCTTCAATGATGATTCCAGGAGCCTCAATAACTTTTTGAGAGTAGAGTTCTTCTAAGGTTTCTTTAATGCTCTTGCCAATAACTTCCACCTTTTCTACCCTATTTTCAGTAAATTCATGAAGGGGTGTAGTTTCAAAGAGCCATGTAGTTGTCTTGACATCAGAAGGAGGGATTTCTTCCTTGGTGATTTTTGTGATGCTTTCATCTGCTTCCTTAATAGAATCTAAAGTTTGGTTTTCAAAAAGCCATACTGCCTGCTTCACATCACCTTTCTGCATATCTTCCTGGGTGACTGTTTTGATATTTTCATATCCTGACCCTTCTCCTCTCAGCTCATCTAGAGTGTGGGTCTCAAATAGCCAAGTAGATGTTTTAACATTGCCCTTTTGTATTTCATTGACACTTACTGTTCTTATATAAGTCTTCTTATCCAAATTTTCAGACTCAAAGAATTGTTTACTTGTCTTTACATCCCCACCTTGAATATAGTCTACAGTGGGCACAATACCATGTGGCTCTTTTGCAATCTGATCCAGTGGCTGGGTTTCAAATCTGTATCTGACAGAACTAACATCTCCCTTCTGAATGTCTTCTTGTGTGACAGATTTAATAACATACACAGTCTCTGATTCATTAATGGAGTCTAATGGTTTCGTTTCAAAAAGCCACCTTGTCCCTCGTACATCTCCATGAATTACCTCTTCCTTTTTAACTGTTGTCACTTCATGATAACACCCTTCTCCATCTTGAATTGCATAGAGTGGCTGGGTTTCAAAGAGCATTCTGTAGCTTTTTACGTCACCCTTTATTGCTTCTTCAGTAATTGTTTCCTTGGTGCTAATATAGTCAGATTCTTCTTTAATCTCGTCTAAAGAAAAAGTCTCAAAAATAAAGCACCCCTTTCTTACATCTCCACCTTGTATGTCTGTCACTGTCTTAACTAATTTATCACCTTCTTGGCTTTCTTTTATCATATCAATTGGTTGGTTTTCAAAAAGCCACCTGCAGTTTAAAACATTGCCTTTCTGAATATCTTCAGTCTTTAGGGTTTTGATCTTTTTCAAAACTTCCTCTGAACTGGAACTTATAGAATCTAAGGACTGACTTTCAAATTTATGCCGCAGGCTGGAGACATCCCCAGCTTGGATATCCATTTCCACGGCCTTGATTTCCTTTCCTTCTTCTCCTTTTATGCTGTCCAAATTTTCTGTCTCAAAAAGAAAGCATGCTGTACGAACATCCCCACCATGGATTTCCTCCTGTTTTACAGTTTGCAATTTGACTGTTGCTTCGGAGTCATCTTTTATGGAATCAAGTGACTGAGTTTCAAAGAGCCAAGTACAGGCTTTGACATCTCCCTTATGAATTTCTTCACTGCCAGTCATTAATGAAACTTTTTCATAAAGAGACTCCATTGGCTGGGTTTCAAAAAGCCATCTACAGGTTTTGACATCCCCTTTAATAATATCTGTAGCTTGTTCAGTTTTACTTTCTACTTCTTCCATATTACTAAAATATTTAATCGCATCAAGAGGTTGGGTTTCAAACAGCCATTTAGCAGATTTCACGTTCCCAGTCTGTATTTCTTGAGCAGATATTCCTCTAATTATCTGAAATTTATGAATGCTTTCATCAAACTGGTCAATGGGCCTTGTTTCAAAAAGCCACCTACAGCTTCTCACATCCCCTCTTAGGATTTCTTCTTGCTGGACTGTCTTTACTTGATGATATTTTCCAAGGTGATCTTGAATGGCATACAATGGTGTTGTTTCAAAGAGTGATTTATTTAACTCCACAGCACCTCTTGTGACTCCTTCCACCTCTATTTTATCCGATGCATCAAATTTAATTAAGTTGTTTGATTCAAAGATACGTGTGTAATTCCTTACATCTCCTCTGTCAACCTCTTCAAGTTTCACTGTTCGTATGTACTCTTTTTTATCTTCTCTAATCTCTTCCAGAGGTTGGGTTTCAAAAATCCATTTCTGGTGCCTAACATCCCCCTTTTCTTCTTCAGAAGTAGTAATTTTTTGAAGTTTTCCAACATCAGGGCTATCTTTTAAAGCCTTTATTGGAAGTGTTTCAAATAAATGCTTAGTAGTTTGTACATCACCCCCTATTATCTCTTCAGACCTTAGAGGGTCTGCATCAGGAACTTCTTTTAGAATATCTAATGGCTGTGTTTCAAACATCCAACACTTTCTAGAGACATCTGTACCTATTACTGTTTCCTTTTCAATGATGACCTCTTCTGACTCTTCTTTGATTTTCTCCAAAGGTTGGGTTTCAAATAACCACTTTGCCCTACTCACCCCACCTTTGACATTTTCTTCCATGGATATTCCTCTGATGACTTTAATTTCCGTTATATCCTTGTTAATTGTGTCTAAGGGCTGTGTTTCAAACATCCAACGTGCTCTTCTCACATCTCCCTTTTCAACATCTTCTCTGTGAACGGTTTTAATTTCTAGCATTTGACCTGAACCATCTCTAATAACATATAATGGTTGAGTTTCAAAACATTTTATACTTCTCTTAACATTTCCCTTAATTTCTTTGAGCTCAGACCTGAGTTGCAGTAGGTGCACCTCATCTACTGAGTGAAGGTGTCTAAGTTGATCCAGATGTTGAGTTTCAAACATGTATCTCACAGTCTTGACATCCCCCCTGGTTATGTCCTTTATGGCAGTTACTACTGATTCTTCTTGACTTTGATGCATTTTATGCATTGAGTCTAATGGCTTTGTTTCAAACATCCACCGTGCTGTGCAGACATCTCCTCTGGCTAGCTCAGGAATTTTCTCAGCATTTTCTTCAGTGACAGACGAATGATCCCCCAGAGTATCGATGGGTTGGGTTTCAAACATCCATGTTGTATATCTCACATCACCACCAGCAATGATTTCTCGATCAGTGATGCCCTTGGAGATGTTATCTTCATCTGGAGAGCCATTGTTAATGGAATCTAATGGCTGATTCTCAAAGATCCATCTCATGGACTGCACTTCCCCCTTCAGAATTTCATCCCACTCCAAGTGTTCTCTTTCCGAGTTCAGACATTTTTGAGAACTGTCATTCGTATTTTCAAAAACATACCGGGCTTGCTGCACATCTGCTGAAACTGAGCTCCCCAGGTTCACTTGACGAGAAACAATCTCAGAAACCTCACTGATATAATCTTTTTCTAAGTTTTTTCTTAACTCAGGATGGATGTGTTTATATAAACGGTTTAATTCATACAAATTTCTTTGCTTGGAATATAATTCTTTGGGGACTGGTGGTATTCTAGGAGGGCTGGGGAGTTCAGGGGACTGGGAAAATGCTGTCACATCTATTGGAGTTTGAAGTATGTCAGGTGGGGGAGGAGGAAATTCTTCTGCCTTTTCCGAAGAAGTGGCATTAACTTGTGCCAGAGTCGAGGAAGTGGCACTGTGGTCACTGTATCTTGTGGTTGATGTTTCCTTCCTCTGGCTGGTTGAAGTGGAAGAAGTGGAAGAGGTACCCACAATTGATGATGGCTTTAAAGTCTCTTCATATTCATTTTCAATCTTTAAGGGAGAGAAAATCAAATCTTATAAAGATGAGTGTAGTGGTAGAGACTTTTTAGGCACTGCCATTCACCTGTCCACCTGCTATGACATCTGCACTGGGAACAACAGGTGGTATACTCCATTTAGAGACCTACTTAGGAGCAACAGTCAGTATTTGTTACTATCTGCCCTATAATCTGTTTGCACTTTTTAGAGTTATATTCCCTATTCAATACATCAACGACTCAGTATTTTAACATTTACACGTAATCTTGATTATTTTTCCTCCTTTACGTAATGTGCTATGCAGAGTAATCTAGAGGGAAACAATAAAAGTCTAAAAGGACTTTTGAGGGTTGTTTTGTTTTCCTTGGAATTTTAAACAGAACAGAGTAAGTAGCTGACATTTTAAAATTGGCTTTATTACTTTAATGTTAGTTATTAAACTTTAGTGCATACATAATTTTTTCTTCCCTAATTTCCTCTAGCGAGAAAAGTTTTCTTTCTACTGCTTTTCTCATATAGAATAATATTCTTCTTACGGAACAGAATAAGCACTGGCTCTGAATATTTTTTGTTGTTGTTGAAAAACCACCTCAAAAATTCAATAATTTGAAAATGTTATGTAATTACATCTGGTTTTACACTTAATATGTCTCTGTGCAGAGAAATTATCTTACCTTAATCTGCTTGGTTGGAGTCGTCTCTTTGTCAGAATAAAGGACCTTTTCCTGGGCAGACTTTTCAAATTGTTCTTTTAAAAACTTAGTTGAAACCTTTGGAATCTCTTCATCCTCAGGTGTATCTATGACTACAAACAGAAAACAACACCAGGGATATTATGTAACTAATAAACATGATGTTTGAGAAGACATTAAAATGCTATGGAAAACTTCTCATAATGTAAGTTAAGTAACAATATTCAGGATATAAATGTATACATATGGCAGTATTTCATTATGTAAGTTAGTATATGTCAAGAAATATAGGAGGAAAAATGGTGGTGATTATCTCTGGATGGAAAGTCATAAGTAATGAAAGTGCTGTTTATTTTAATTTTATGTAGTTTCCAAATTTTCTACAAGCATGTTTTGCTGTTATGCTCAAAAATAATAATAAAAGTTATAAAACAAGAAAAGAACAGTAGAAGAACAGAAAAGGAAGATATACTTCTTTAAGCAAAACTAAAATAAAACCAAACTCAGATATAGTCAAATAACATTTGGGTCACAGTTGGCTTAAATCTACCCTTTTAGCACTTTGGGACAGCAAAACTTCTCATTCCACTTTTATAGGCAAGACACCCTGTACCCATCTTATGCAAACTTGCGCAGGTTTGTCTGTAGTCTAATCTCTTATCTGTGGGTTGGAGAATTAGACTTAAACGTGCTTAAATTTGTTATTAAAAGTAATACAATCTAGATAACTTTTCTGTTCCCAGGGAGCTTGATAACATCAAGTTTCATTCTGGATCCCTAAGCAAAATGCAATTCAGAGGTGGCTGGCTTATCACCTTCTAGGCGTTTTGGATGAATACATCATAGGGTTGAAGGGCAATGAACTATTTTAGAAGCTTATTGCATCTCGTACCACAGGCAGAACCTAATTATATATAGAAATACTATTCTGTCCCCTTTGGGATCATAAGTCATAGTTACTAACTTTATTTAGTGGGAAGGTTTGTGCTTTGGAAGTCCTCCATTCAAACACAGAAACATCAATAGGAAAAAGATATATTGGGGTGAAATAATACCAGATTCTTACCTGTTTCTTGAACATATTGATGGAGTGGAGAAGCTTGATTTATTTCCACAGTGTGTTTTTCAAGATGAGAGACCTGTGTTTAAAGATAATTTTAAATAAATAATTGTTTTTAAGAAGTCAATTATTTCAGTATTGCACACATATTCTTCATTGCACCATGATTTTCTTCCAAGACTTCAGTGCACATTGATTACACTTTGGTCATTTATTTTAATGCATGGGTTCATGTTATAACAGAACAAATATGAATTGACACCTAAAGTGCACTTATATTTTTAGGGTGCTCATTTTATTTTTCAAAGAATATCAACCCCAAAGTACGGAAAGAGACACTGATGTGTATTGATATTAAATACAATAAAATCAACTGTTTATAACAAGGTCAGAATTTCCACACAGTTCTGCAAACTGTGTGGAAAGTATTGTCTTTCTAAATAGTTACCATTTCTGTTCCAAGAACATCAATTTTGTGTGCTTTGGAAGTTTCTTGTTCATTTCTTTCCATTTCCTGGCTGTGTCCTGCAATGTCGACCTGGCTGCTACGGATTACCTCCTGAAAATGAATGGATGAATGAATGAATGGACAATGCTTTAAGAAAATTCTGAGAATTTTAACTTTTATTTTATTAATGCAATTTCAGTGACAGACGCTTCTGAAAAAAAACCTGTTTCCTCAGTATATTAGTTTACTTGGCTGTTGTAGCAATTACCACAAAGTTAATATCTTACACTTCTGTAGGTCAGAAGCCCTGAATGGGTCTTACTGGGTATTGGCAGATGTAAGAAGGCATGCATTTCTTTCTGCAGGCTCTAGGAGAGAATCCATTCTCTTGCCTCTTGCAGTTCTAGAGACTGCCCACTTTCATTGGCTTATGGCCCCGCTCCTCTATCAAGCTGAACTTTTTCTCACTCTGCGACCTCTCTGATTTTCTCTTGGGATCCCCTCTTTCACTTTTAAGGACCACTGTGATTACACTGGACTAATCCAGAGTATTCAGGATTATCTCCCTGTCAAAAAGTCAGCTACTTAGCAGCTCTAATTTCATCTGCAACCTTAATTCTTCTTTGCCATGTAACTTAACATATTCACGAATCCTGAGGATTAAGACATAGATATCTTCAGGAGCCATTATTCTGCCTACTACCCTTAGAAAGCAACAAATGTTAATGAGGCAACTCACACCCAATATGACAAAGATGAATCTCAAAAAGAAAATGAAAACCCTTGATGAAAAAGAAATATATTTTGTTGTTTATAAGCCAGAGTTTCATTCTACAGAAAGATATTCCCATCTTCAAGGTGGCCTTCTGGTTTGATGACACATCCAGAGTTCAATCGAAGACTATAACCATTAAATATAACCAATATAAATAGGCCATATTATGCTAGTGTGTCTCTATCTTCACACATGGCGCTACTTTTGATTTTGGTTAAGTTAGCACAGTGATCCTGGCTGAATTGGAGGGTTGAAACTCCTATTAATTTTGGTGATCCAGCCCTGCTGTTACTACAGAATGTGATCTGACACAAGTATATGATTGATTGATTGACTGATATGGTGAAGCAGCTGGCATACTGCTAAAAAATCTTAACATCAAAAAATAAGGCCATAGACAGATGACTCTCCAAGAACACACCTATTTGATTGCCTTTGAGGTTGGGATTTCACTTTACCCTTGATATCTGCATGACGAACAAATACTGTTTTTGAGATGGGATTTAAAAATTTTTGTCTTAGTAGAGAATAGTCAAGTGATCAAAGGGACATTATTACTATTAATCAAATAGGAGCACTAACTTTTTTTAAAAAAAACAAACATGGAGTTAAATAGTTCTAAGGGATCAAATTCTAAACTTTAAACCAAGAATAAGTTTAAAGTTAACTCATGAGATCTTGACTTGTGATTTTTTTTTCTTGCTAGTGGACTTCTAGTGTCTGGCTTACCCCCAGGGGTATCTGGTATACAGGGTTAAAGTTCCGATTAACCAGATGGCAGTCAGACATTTGCTTAGAGATATACAGTATTATGTGATCTTATTACACTATCTAGGAAGGAGAGTTATGACAAAAAATTGATACCCTCCCAAAAGTCCTTCAGAGAATTGAAGCCAAAATGTAGGTTTGCACTTTAAAATGTAGATTACATTTCATTGGGTGTGTTAATTAACTAGACGGGAGGAATCCTTTCACAGTGTGTATGTATATCAAATTATCACTATGTACACTTTAAATTATCTTATAATTTTTTCAATTATACCTCAATAAAGCTGAAAAAATATAAATTATATCTCATTAAATTAAAGGCCAGTGTAATCTTTTCCTAAGCAGAATGGGTTTCTAGCCCTAGTTAATGATCCACATATATCAATAGATATTTATTAACATGCTTGACACATAGTTTATGCTAAGGAAAAGTTTACTTAACGAATGAATGAATAAAACAGCAAATTTCCATTAATAAATGAATTTCATTCAACCTTCTATTTGCTGAGAATGTCCTAGAACCTGGGGTTAGAACAATGAACAAAATGTGTACTTTACTTTTTCAAGAGGGAGTATAGGAAATAAACAATTCATATTCTTTCCTTTAAGTTCAAAAAATCATAATTCTATATAATAAAAAGTTTTGCATAATCAAGTTGTATTTAAGGGTATTAATAACATTAGGCTGGAGGGAACAATAACTGTCATTGAAGACCACAGATAGAAAAAAATGCATGGGCACAAATAACAACTCTTTGTATAATAACTGTTTACAACTATGGCAAGTCTTTCCATCTATAGGAATATAATGGGGATATTCTATGGCTTTCTTATGACACACTGAGAAATAGGAAGTACTGATTAAACAGAAAGTGAAAGAACAAAGGACATAGGAACTGACCAGTACCAACATCCTTATTGAAAGGCACAATGATCATTACTATAGAATCACGTCTCTGCCTAGAGGCCCAGATGACAAGCTGTGGCCCAGAGACAAGCTTATTTGACCCACTCAATGTTTTTTAAAGTTTTGAACTAATTAAAACCTACAAAAAAATCAAGATTTCTGCTTATGTTTGAAAATTTTGAAGATCTGGCAATATGCCATATTCCAACATGGCAGTGGCTTGCTGGAACAAGGTAGTGGCCACCTGTCTTAGTTGGGGCATATACTTTTCAGTTGGTCACTGTTCCTATCACTCACTAATAGAGTATTTAACACCAAGTTGACATTTAAAAAATAAAACCTGCCTATCATCTTTAAATATATTTTCTTGTAGGAGATGACACAACATAAACAGTGGAAGGATACATAAATTTAGTTTAAAGGTATAAGTTTCTACTTCAGCATTATGTGCTATTACTAAATACTACTGTAATTGCTACACTAGTTTGGTATGTCAGTGTCAATGCATCAATTTTACTGCCCCCTGTTTTCTGCAGTTTACATAACGTCTGTCTTAAAATATTCCAAGATTTTGTTTCCATCATTTACTGTGTTTCATATTATGCAACTAGTAGAGTTGGATTTTAAATCTGACTTTCATTCTTCCCGATTGCTGGTGTCTATAGAGTGAAGGGTTAGATAAAAGGATGGCTCATCAAAATGCTCGGGAAGAAATCAAATTACACAAATAAAATGTAATAAAGAATTCCGGCCGGAATACCATATGCAAACTCACATAAAATAGTTCATGAAATTGGTACTTAAAAATTAAATTCAAATATAGATTGGGCTGCAAGAAGAAAAATGCAGTTTTGTTCACAGGTGGATTAACCAAAGTCAGGAATGGGGATAGTACTCACTCCCTCCTTTATATTAGATATGCTATAATCTTAGGTAAGTTACTAAATCACACTTAAACTCTTTTTTTAAATATCATTCATCCATGAAAAGAAACACAGATGATATACGTGGTCTAATTTTGGAATCTAAAGGAGAAAATGTGGCATGATCACAAAATGTTATAATATTTGCATAGCTCACGCCAATCTGATATCAGCTCATAGATTAGTCAAGTATATTACAAAAGTCTCTCATGGATGTACACTTCTAAGGAGATTTCTCCAGCACAGGAAAGAGTTCACACTCTGCCTACCCAACTTGCCACTGTTATTATCGTTACAGGAAAAGACATTGTACATTTCCACTGATAAAAATGCAAACTCATACTAGCATAATGAGTAAGGAAAGAAAAGGACAGACTTTTTATGGTGACTCACTATTATTGTGACTCTTAGAAGTATACCCAGTAGAAAAAAGTGTGATGAAAGACTGGCAGAAGAGTAGATGATTACTGCCTCACTAGAGTGGAAAAAACAGCTCATGCTCAATACCCGTAATTCAGCAATGTTACCCATCACTAACCTCATTCTTAATAAAACTAGGAAGGGTTATGATGTATTAATGTTATATGCATCGTTGTCAAACTGACAGAAACAATACCAAAAATGTGCTGTTTATGTTAGCAAAGGTGTCAGTTGATTCAAGGTTTGAAAGAATAATCAGTTCTTTCTTTTAAGTGATGAGCATAAAAATTTGTGGTTGATATATTGTGTTTGTCTAGATTTTGATATGTTTGAATTCAAACATGTTTTCTTTTTGCCCTGAATTTTCTCTTTACGTTTTAAAAATTTACTTTAAAACTTTACAGTATAAAATTTGACGTCCCTAGCATTGGAGCTTCGGGTTAGGGCTTTTCCTCATTCACTATACACTTCTGAGTCTTGGCTCAAAATTATTTTCTATTTGAAACCTTTCCTGACTTTTCTATACAGAGTTCCCTATTACTGCTTCTTTTATTGTATTCCTGTATGGTCAGTACACACCTCTGTTATCTACCTATCCATTTCACATTCATGATTTGATAATACGACCCTTTCCTTTAACTGAATTCATGCATCCTCAAATCCCAATGTTTAGCTTCCTGGTAGAGAGTAGATGCCCCCCAGAATATCAAGGAGTGAATAGTAATATTATGAGCAAATAGTCAATAGTAATATCATGAGCAAATAGTCACTTTTTTCTCAGGAATGTGAAAATTTTATGATTTTATAAAAATCTAATTTAAAAATTAAAATTCTATTTTTCCCCACATAATCCTATGATTTTATTTTTTTGTATTTTGGCTGACAATCTTTGACACTGAACATTTTATGATTGGTAGGTGGAGTTACTGAAGCTGATGCATATAACAATAACATGTCCATCACTGACAAAGTATATGAAGAAGAGTTCTCTTGATAACATTGCAAGTGATCAGAACATTTATGGAAGAATATGGGCAGTGCTGTGATGCTGTGAAGAGCAGCTGACATCATTAGAGGGAGGAGAAGCCTGTACCAAGAAACCAAAAAATACACAAAGGTAACAAACACATACAAAAAGGTAAAGAACATTGAAAAATAGGAAAATTTATTTTCAGGTGGTCTTTTTATAAAAAGATCTTCATGGTGCTAAAAAAAACCCAAACTAGTCTGTATGTTCTTTTTTTAGTGAATTGTTATTATTCACTGAGTTTGTGAATCTGATGTATTGCCAAGAAATAGCAGTAGAAATGTGTTGAGCAGAATTACTATGACATCAAAAAATTAAGTTGAGGTATTTATGATGACAGGAGAAGACAATACTTTATCCTTGTTTTTAATATCAAGGGAAAAGAAGAATCAAGGCAAATGTAAGTCGTGATTCTTCATATAACTCAATATATTTGGAAGTGAAGACTACAATTTTACTTGGTTCAGTAGTAATGCTCCCTGAAGCTATGAGTGTGTCCTAGTTGGACTGTTGGATCCTAAGAGACTGATGATGCAAAACATTCAGAAAAAAAATTAAGATAGTACCTTTTTCCTTTGAAATCACTGCATCCCTAAATGTGAGTGATCGTATATAGCTTCACTTATACATTTATTTATTCAGCCAATAGCTACTGAGCACCAACTATCTCTATAGCATTTTGCTAGGCGTTGTCAGTACTGTTTTAGTAAAAGTTTTCTCTACCAACCTATCTACATATCAATCATCTGTCTATTCATCTATCTCTATATCTGTGCAATATATAAAAATATGTACAGGATTTCCCTGGTGGTCCAGCGGTTAAGACTCTGTGCTCCCAATGCCTGGGTTAGATCCCTGGAACTAGATCCCGCATGCTGCAACTAAGAGCCTGCATTCCACAGCTAAAAAGATCCTACACGCCACAACAAAGACCCAGTGCAGCTAAATTAATTAATTTAAAAAACTGTACATACATATCTAACGGAATAAAAATGGCTCGCTTAGCTTGAAATTCTCTTGAGACAAGATCTGTAATATATACACATGCATGAATTATGCAGGTTTGTTGTATAAATCTCTGAGAGAAGCACTATCATTCAATTATTTTCAGCTCTTTCTGGGCTCAAAACAATTATGCTTTGGTCATATTTAGCCATAAACAGCAAAACTTATAATTTTTTAATAAAAATAATTAATTTGAAAGTAGGAATATTTGACTTGAAAGAGGGAGGTTTATGAATAAGTAATGCCAGCTTTCACTACTAAAACTTTGTCCTCTACTTTCCCCAAAGTGTTATTTATAGAGCCATATTCCAGCGTCCAAAAATGCTGAAGATTCATTAAAAGAACATGTAAAAGATGTACTCTCAACTGGGCCATCAAACATATTAGTATTATAAACAACAATACTTATGTGACAAACTAAAAAGAACAGGATACATAAAAACATTCAATTTTCAGTAAAGGACACCTTCTAGAAGTTTTATGTAGATGTATGTTTTTTATACACACACATACACGCACACACACACACATACATGTATACAGGATTTCAATCTAACATAGACGTAAGGCATCTTAAAACAAAAAAGGCACTTGGATATAAATAAACATAAAAGTACAATAAAAGAGGCTAAAACTTAGTCTCAAGGAGCAGTGAAATTACCAAAAAAAGCTTGCAAAAAGAATGAAAACATTTTAAAGAAAAAGAAAACCAGGGGTAACATATATCTTACATTAATTAATGCAAACCAAAAGAGAGAAAGAGAAGAATTCTACCTTTTTATTATTACCCCTCTTCACCAATATCCAATTGATTTATAAGCTCTTCCAATTCTATCTTTAATTATCTTTTGAGTCAATGCCCTCTTTATCCTAGAACTTCTGACCCATTTAAGTCCTCATGTATTTAATCTGCTATTTCAGTAGTCTCCTAACTTATCTTCTTCAGTCTAACCTCGACACCATTTATATCTATCCTATACAACTAGAAAAAATGTTTCTTAAATGCATATCTATTCATCTTACTCCCCTGTTTGTTTCTTCAATGGTTTTTGATTGCCTTAGAATAAAGTAAAAAATCTTTATTATAGTATATAAGTTTTCCTCTTATCCAGCCTTTGGCTACATCTCCAGCTTCATGACTCAATTGTGCCTCATTATATTCACAAATATACTATTTTACCTTTTGCATAAGTTGTTCCTTTCACTTAGAATGTAATTCTGTATTTATAAAAAATGATTTTAAGTCTCAGCTGAAGCATCCTCCACCCTCAGATTCCCCTCCTTGACCATCCTTCAACCAGAGTAAAGTTTATCACAACCTCCTTGTGTCCCAACAAACCTCATTTATATTTTCCATGACAGAATCTACCATATTGCACTTGTAATTATTTGTTATATGTGTTTCTCTCTGATAGAGTGAGCGTCTTGAGGGCAAAATAATATCATACTCATCATTGAATCTTTTGTGCTTGACATATGGTGAGTGGTTAATGACTATTAGCTGAATAAAAAAAAAAATAAGGCACAGACTCTGGAGTCAGCCTTCCTGAGTTAGGATCACATTTGCTCACTTTCTTGGGCAAGTTACTTAGATCTTTCATGAGTTCATTTCTTGTCAAAAAAAAGTAGGGGGCGGGCAGCTAAAAATAATGCCTATCTCAGAAGGTTATTGTGAGGAGAAAGTCAGTTAACATATGTGAAAACCTGGCTCATAAGTGCTACATTAGTATTTGCTATCTTTGCTTAACATATTCATTGCACACTTACTCTGCATCAGCTATTTTCCTAGTAACTTGGGATACATAGTAAACAAGGCAAAAAAAAAAAAAGATTGAAGGAAAGTAGATTGTCTGTGGTTATGTCAATACATTTTGCCATGAATTTTTTCGTTGTAGAATTAAGCCCAGAAACGAAAGAAGAAACAAATTTCAATATGTACATTTTTTTCAACCAGAGAAGTAGTGGATTTGGGGGATTTTTCAAAGAGAAGCAAAAAGGTGCCTATGCATATTATAACTCTTCTAAGTCATTCTGGCCCCTAGGACATGGACATTTCTATAGAGGCATGGCCAGAGAGTGGCTTTCTGATCACCTATCCAGTTTTTCTTTGGTTCATCGTTCATGAACTGGTACCCAGTGGAGAGTCAGTTCACAGTGATTTAATCTACTATTATACAATTCTTCTCACACTTAACTCTTTCCTAAAAGGTCCTGTTGTGTGCCTCTCATCTAGACGATAAAATAAGAATGTTAAGATTTGTAATTTATATATAGTTTTATCAGTCACAGCTCCCAGTGTCAAGCATCAGAGTCTAACTGATTTAAATAGGACAGGTACTTTGTTAAAGAGACATTTCATAGCAGAACTGTATTCCACAGAGTCTCCAGGAATAAGACTCCAGAAATATACTTATTCTCACAGAATAAGACTTGGAGGTTTTGTAGCCAGGAACACTGCCGAAAAATGCTGCAGAACCTTCTGGAGAAGGCACCCTTGCTGCTGACATTGGGCACACTCATTGCCAAAGCCATTGATACTATATAACAGATATTGCTTCTAGAATGGTTCTTTCTTGAAAATTGATGTAGCTAATCTCTGCCACCAGCCATCACTAAAACTGATTCTTCATAGTCCCTGCTTCTCATGCCATTTCATTACTTCTTAATGCAAAGACTGAGTTGGAGGTGTCTGATTGGTGCAGTCTAGTTCACAAGCTTGGGTCCTAGATACCAGCAGGGCCAGGAGAGTGAGTGTATGATATTTGCAGCTTCTTCTAGTGGAGGCTGGTTTTGCCTAATGGGGTGGTGGAGTCCCCAAGTACAGGAGGTTCAGATGTCCAAAAGAATGAAAAGTGCGCATTACCTTTCCTAAGAAAGTATTATTTGCCAACACGGAGGTCTTATTAACCAAACAGAAACCAGTTAAAAACACAAGAAAAGGAATGCCACTCATTTTTGACAACAGATAACATAGTAGAAAACTATGTTTTCTAGAAATGTCCTATGATGAAATTGATTTGGGCTTATTTCTTGGCAATATATGCTCCATGTGACATTACAACTTCCTTTAGGAAGACTGAGACAGTACAGTTTGCCTGCTAATAGGGTCATGAAGAGTTCCTGTTATACAAACCTGCCTCCTTCATTCATTGTCCCTCTGAGCCTTTATGGTCATCAGTCTTGGTCACTGGGAGGAATACATTTTAAATCCTTATATAAAATCCAAGAGGAAGGAAAAAGCACCATAAAACAGATTTGGCTCTGATGTAAGCATTCCAAGATAATCCATGCAAACAACGCATTTCAGGATAATTATTAATTATGACTACAAATTAATTACTCTGATCATTTGGGTTTTCTTCATAATGAGGAAAAATCAGGAAAAATAAAAGGGTAATTAGTTGCAATTTCACTGGTGAATGTATCTACTAGTAAAACGGGGAATGGAAAGAGATTGAAGTAGAGACAGGAACGTTGGGTTATGGGCTGGAGTTTGTCATCAATTCAAGTGAGAAGTCAGGTAAGTAAATCACAGCTAATTTCAGTCTCACTTAGAATCCTCATTTGTAATCTGCTGGGGTAGAGAGTAGGGAAGCATTGAAGGAGATAGATAGAAGGAGCTACCACTGATTGAGTGCTGTTATGTATCAGGAAATATACAATGCCCGTCACACTTTATAACATCTAATTTCTTAAGAATTTTACCATTTTTAAATTCTACATGTTGATTACCCATGGACTTAGCCAGTAAAAGGAGTTGAAGGGAAAATGCTGTGCAAGATTTGAAAATTCCAAACATATACCATGAATATAGAGATGAACAAGAATTCAGTCAACCAGTTGTTTTGAGTCAATGCTTTTAACACCTTAAAGCAATAAGTGATGTGCTCAACATGCACTTGTGATGTACCTAAAGTACATTTAAAGTAGGGACAAGAAAGGAGAGTTACTCTCAACTAGCTAAGTATGCTGAAGAACTGCACTGAAATGCCTTCAAAGAATCTAAAAATTAATAATCATGTGCTGTAATTTTTATTGTATATTAATTTTTTTGAAAAAAATCACTGAGTCTTTTACCCTAATATGCTTTTCACCAGTATATCAGGTAACCACACAATTTGCTTTATTTCTTTTAGGGTTGTTGATTCAGTGAACCATCTTTTCTATCAGTATAATATCGGTCATCAAGTGCAAAGGTTTCAAGAAATATAAAAATCAATGTCAGAGGTTAGAAGGGTCTCAAAATGGAAACAAGGTTCTTACAAAAAAGGATAAAGAACGATTTGCTTTAAGTAGATGCTTAAATAGTTTCATTTTGCCTAAAAATATACATCTCCAGCTTATAAAAATTGAGCCATTTAACTCCTATAGATTTGTAAAAACAAATCAGATGAAATGAAATTTAAGGACATACCCTTTGATCTGTACTGGATTTTCTCCCAGTTACACTTATCAGTTCCAGGGCACCCACCCACTTGCTGAAGACTCATGACTGAAGATCAAGTTGGTTCTATAAGGATGCATCAGAGCGGATGAGATTCAAACAGGCTTTGCTAAGGAGTGATAGTCTTTAAAGCTTATTTCAAGTATAGTGGTCTATGAAACAGTAAAAGATAAATACTTGATCACGTATCTCAAAATTATAGGAAGAGAAATAATACTGAGCATAGGTGCCAAACACAGAGCCTATGATCATTATATTTAAGTAATTTAACCTGTATTTTGTGTGACATGATATTGTCTGTCTCACCACTATTTTTACAGGAGGAAATCAACATATTGGCATCTGATTCTGATACAGAAAAAGTAGCTCTGTATGTAAGTATCTATAATTCTCTCATCAGTATTTTTTTTCACACTCCCTCCTCCCCAAAAATTATTGCTTTTCTTTCTCTATTTTCGGTACCCAGACTTGATGGTACACTTTCTCATTATCATAATCCCCTCTCTAGTAACGAAAGGCCTGGAAAAAATAAAGACAGGGAAGAAAAGGAACTGAGGAAAAAAAGGAAAACTTTTTTTTGATCCTCTAAAAGAAAAACAAAACACGGAAAATATGATTGGGGGGAATTTGTTGATATTTTTAGAATAATGATAAAAATGCTTCTGATAAAAGGCTCACAAACTGAACCCCAGCCTAACGTACTGACTTCATCGAAGCACCCTAAACCTCCCCAAACAGTTCTACACACTGTGCAATATGATGAATTGCAGGATCCAAGGGAGGAATTTCAAATGCCATAGCAGGATGATGTCTCTAGAAGACCCTGGTATTTACCCAAGGATAAGGAAGATGAATTGAGCACTTAGCTCCCCCTATTGGGGTCCATGTAGTGGCTGGTATATGATGTGTCCTGTCCTCCTGATGGGGTTAGAAATGAAGTAGTCTCCTAAAAAGCTGTTTCTTGGACCATGCTGGGTAGATCACTCAGGATAGATAGGGATAAAGAACAAGGACAAGAAAAGGCTGTTAGAAGGAGATGTAATCTTACTCTGGGTTCTGTGATGTTGAGATTTGCAAAGAAGCTGGAAAAAAATGAAGAATTTCTTAAACATATCTCTGTAAGGGCATGGTGCTAAGGACAGAATCTCTTAATGCCTCTTCCTTTTCTCGGGCCTTGTGTTCTTCCAGTTTTTTTTAGCATGATAATTCATCTGTAATTATGCAAACTAATAAATAAACGAACATCCAAAAGAATAGACAAGCTTGACTCAATCCAGTCATTTTCAGAGATCCATGAAGACAGGTTTATTCTGAGAAATATGAGACCCAGAAGCAGCAGAAAGAGCTAATAATATCCTCTTATGTCAAGTGCTTACAGAAAACACCCGTTTTATAAAAGTAATCATGTGGAAAAAACATTTTGCAGATTTTACTAAGTTCTGCAAACAAAATGATTGAGTAATCTTAAGGGTTTCTTTTGTTGTTATAATTTTCCTTGCTCCTCACAAACTAGCAAAATCTCAGAACTTAAAATTCTATGTCTTGCCATTCTATTATAAAATTTAAAAAGAAAGTAAATTTAATTAGTATAAGATATTGTCTATATACTTGAGAATTCTATTAAGCGTAATTATACAAAGAGCACAGTTACAATTCTAAACTAATAGGAGACCAGATTGAAGAAGGGGCTATACAAATGTATTTTTTTTCTATTCCAACTTTCCCTAAATATCCACTCCCTCCCATAAAAGAAGACATAAAATCTGATTATGTCAAAACATCTGTGCTTTACATCTTTATCAACATCAAAAACTTTTTCAGATCACCTGCTGAACCTCTAAGAACATGAAACTCTGTGCTCTCACTTTGTGTCTTTGAGGAAAGGGTCTAGGTGACACTCTCTCAATAACCATAGGCCCTGTGATAAGAACAATACCACTCCTTTTCTCCTAAAGCAATCCCAATTCCTTTCACTTTAAAGGAGTGAAGGGTATATCTGTAAGTATACTTTTCTTCTGTAAATGAAACTGAAAATGGATTCTATAAGAACAAATAGGTTTCAGAAACAGAAAACTCACCATTAAAAGTACCATTAAGAGAAAGAGAAACTTTGATAGTAATACTCCAATAATTGGGTAAATGTTACTACTACAACTTTTATTTTGGAGAATAAGATGAATCATAGAAAAGCAACCAATTTAAGGTTTTTTGAAAGCATTGAATCTTGCAACTCAGTTTTACTTATGAGTATTTGTACCATTCACTGAGGCCCTGACTGCCTGAGAAACTGTACTGGGGGCCCCCCTTCCTCTGGTAATGTTTCTAAACCCCTCCAAGCCACCAGGCAGATTAGTTTGTTTGCTCATTTTCAGCACAGTAAAGGAACCCAGGCAGAATGCACACATTGGATGGACTACACTGTTTCATCAAGAAGATAGAGTTTCCACACAAGACCCAGGCAAATGCTTTGCGGGTATCTTCACAGTGCGGGGTTGGAATGTGTTTCCCTTTATAATGATGCACTGGAATGGCCTGCAGTGCTGTCCCAGGGGAGGGAGGTGTGAATCCCTCTGTGCACTAGCATCTACCAACAGATTCTGCAAAAGAAGCTGAAATTGGAAGTTGCAAAGGAACCATGACTGAGACTTTATGGTCACACCTCAGCAGACAGTTAGCAATTACCATCAACTTCATTTGGGGACAGCAGAAGTTGAGAGTTATAGTGTGTGTCTCTAAAGTAACGTGATTAATGCCAGTAGATCACATAAGATCGTCTTATAGTGCTTTATAGGCACACCTTGTATCCCAGGGGGAGTCCACATATTAGTTTAGCTGTGAAAGGAGCCAAATGTCTATGACCATGTTACTATATGATTTAATAAGGTTTATCACTTTATAATCATCTTATGTCTTTCAGAAATTAATATTATTTTTATAGAAATATCAAAGGTACAAACTCAAGAGACATTAGGTAACCAGATTGTATAATCCTATGAAATTAAAGTTTTTTAATGAAAGATGGCAATATTAATGAGTTAAATCTCAGTTTTAATTAATTATTGGCATATCAGTGTAGCTTAAGCTAATAAATTCATTATTTTTAGTTTATTTTTATTCTAATTGGTTTATTTTAAATGCTGTGATATGTATTTCTTTAGTTCACTTATATCACTCCATTATCTAGCTTTTAAAAAATATTTGAATATATCTTTGTATATATGCAAAAAAAATCCTCACAATTTTAATACAGTCTGCCATTAACATGGGAGTTAACTGGGCTTGGAGGTACCAGTAAATTGGTCGTTTGGCTGACTGGCATTTATTATATTCACCATGATTCTTTTAAGCCCTTGATTTCTCTGTTCTCAGCAGCCCCTGTTCTATTCTTTGCAGTAGGCATCTCAAGAGAAATCTCAATAGAAATAGAAGGGCCTTGGTATCAGAGTGAAGAATGAGGTGGGCAGTGGAGAAGCCTCAGATGAGAAACTAAGAGGGGAGTGGTCATCTCTGGGATAACAAATCCTGGCTCAACCCTGAACTGCCATGCTCATTGCTGCACATTAGAATCCCCTGGAGGGCTATAAAATTCCCTGATCCCTGACCCCATGCCAGGACAATTAAACCAGAATTACCTGGGCTGCCCTAGGAGTTCCAGTGCATGACCAGAGTTGAGGACCACCTTACTGAGAGCCTAGGAGACTTAGATGACAAGAGCTCCCACTGAGATTTCATGTCAATTCTAAATCCTTATCCAGTCAGAGAAAAGGTAGGAGGAGACATGTCAGGAGCTCTGAAGAGGTCTTGCTTCAGGTCCAGAGTGATGTAGAAACCAGCAGACAGAGGACTTATTGAAACCCACTCCTACTACATTCCTGTACCCCAACCCAGGGAGGCCTGGGGTAGAAGCATGTAATAGGTGCTCCATAAGTACTGGAAGCCCCATTTCTAGACAAACCAGGCACATATGGGCTTTTTGGAAGCAGGAGAAGAATTAGTGGTTTGTTGGGGCTGGTAGAAAAAGCCTTTCATCCTGAGAAATACACATTTTCACAGAGTTTAGTTTGTGTTTTTACTTTCCTCATAGTTGGGGAAAGCAGTACTAAATGCAGTTAATTGGCTTCGAATCTTGAGCAAGGACATTTTTTTACCAAATATAACTCTTTTCCATTCACCTTCTGTAGGAAAAAATGTGGGATTCCACCAAGACCTACAGAGCTATAGGAAGGTGGACACGGGTAGGAAGGGAGGAGACAGATGGAGACTGGGTAGCAGGAGGTCACCAGTTGCAAAGCATGTACAGGGATGTTAATTATAAACTAATCTTTAATTACCTAATGAGCTTCTAGGAAACGATTCTGTCTCCCCAGGCTAAAAAACTGAAAAAACAGTTAAGGTGTGAGGCACAGAACAATGCCATCCTTCTTTGTCATCTTACCTATACATAAAATGTTTATGAATCGCATTCTACTTTGAGAATAATTACCACTGGATTATGCTTTAGTGGCAACACTACTAATGATAATAGCTGGTGTTTACTGAACATTTAATATCTGCTAGGCATTCTAGTAAGAATTTTACATGAACTGTCTCATTTTAGTCTTAACACACCTGTCAGCACAGTAAAGGAACCCAGGCAGAATGCACACATTGGATGGACTACACTGTTTCATCAAGAAGATAGAGTTTCCACACAAGACCCAGGCAAATGCTTTGCGGGTATCTTCACAGTGCGGGGTTGGAATGTGTTTCCCTTTATAATGATGCACTGGAATGGCCTGCAGTGCTGTCCCAGTGATGTCCCATCCTCATTTCACAGAATAGGTTACGTGGTTAACTCAGGGAATTCTAACCTGGGCTGTATGACTCTGGAGCCAATAGGCCTAACCATGAGTGTAAACTGCCTCGTTTTGAGTGGGGTTACTTTAGTTATAATAGTCATTTTAAAACCGTGCGCACAACTAAAAAACTTTTCAAGACACACTTTGGGTCACAACCTTGTGTGCTGATAGAGATCTAGGTTAGATTGGGGTTGTTAATAACAATCTAGGCCCTTGAAAAATCGTGCATGGGACAGAAAGCTAAAGGTAGGTTTAAAACATTTACGTGAGAAATGCTTTGCAATGTGGACATTTAGCTGATAAAAATATGTTTAGTTTGCTAGAAGATAATTATGGGTCACCTTTAAAGAGTCTAAAACACACAGATGTCAGATTATATCTGTCACAACCTGTCAAAAATATTTTCTATCAGCCTAAAATTGTCCAGAGGTTGTTCCAAATCTACATAATCCTACAGAGTGCTAATGTTTACACGAGGATTTTTGCAACAGCAGATGTATGTGGAAAGATACATACTGTCTTGCAGCTCCCTACTGGTCCCCATCAGACTTGGCGGCAGGGAGTGAAGGTCAGGAATACTTTAGACTCTTGACATAGATTCAGTGCAGCCATTTTCACATGAAAGCAATTACCTAAGCGCTGTATCGCACTGATTACTTACCAGACTTTTGGAGCCCCATCTGCTCTTCCCTACTTAAGCCACTTAAAATGAAAACAAAACAAAACAAACAAAAAAAAAACTCCAGAAAAGAAGATGCTTGTAGGACTTCACAATTAATACGCAAGGAGCTACTCAGTACTGTGTAAATAAAAGAGAAAGAAAACGAAGAGGAAATAAGCATGAGAGAATGAAAATCAAACCCTGAATGTGAGACTATGGCACAAAGAAGGAACGTCTTAAGACTGCTAGTGGGTCCAAGGTTTGTTTTTTGGAGGAATGGAAATGTTCTAAAATTAGATTGTGGTGACACTGTACAACTTTGTAAATATATTAAACAGACATTGAATTGTACACTTAAAATGGGTGAGTTCTATGGTATGCAAATTATCTCAATAAAGCTGTTAAAAAAGAAGAAAGAGAGGAAGAAAATCTTTAAAAAAAACAACAACCCAGAAACCATGGAAAGGGTGAGTGAAAATCAACTCTGAAAAGAGACAATGGCCATTTCATACCAACAACATCTGCTCCAGCATACTTTAAGACACACTTTTAAGGATGAGGGGATGGGTTATTTTTTTTTTTTCCCAAATGGAGCCTGCTGTACTGAGTGGATTAAAAATATCTCTCTTAAATGGTCCTTTCCATTCTAGCATTAAGAACATACTGATTTTCACTGGCATGGAATTCTGAGAAATCAATCCTAAGACAAAGTCAGAAACAATGCTAATGTGATATTTCTAACCTAAATATCAACAGGACACATGCCGAATGGCTCATAATCCCTTAAGGAGGGCTGGATTTCATTCATATCTACAGGAATCAGTAATGGCTGTTTTGAAAAACAGAATCTAAATGGGTGATATTAAAAATGGGTAGTAGTAACTACCAGAGCCACCGAGTAAAGTTTTCTCCAACGCATTCTTCTAAGAAGCTGAACCCTCACCCCAAACATCCTTCACCCAGGGGCCCTGACTGTTGAGAGTAGCTCCTTTTTCTAATTTACATAAGGATACTCCACAGGCTAGCAGTGATGCTGGTAACTGTTAAACAGGCAGAACCATAAAGCATAAGTTTAGAACACATAAATAGGACATCATTCCAAGTTTAAAATGTCTGGCATAAACGAATGTTCCTATATCTTGTACCTCCTTTTTTCCCCCCTATTTCAGAACCTCTTTTTCAATAGGTATGAAATAATCAATAAAAAAACAGAGGGACCTTTAACCTCAGAGATAGCTTAATTTTCAAAACTTGTTTAGTCCCATTGCTGATCTCCCAGAAAACTGTTTCCAAATAGCTAATTACCCTGAAATAGCTCACTTCAATACATTAGGAAGGAAAGAGGCAGACTGGACTGAATTATTACACCTTATGAAATTATTACTAATTGTGATATTAAATATTGTCAGAAATCCAAAACAAATGTTCTTTCTTTTAACTCTAATTAAACTTGATTTCCAAGCTAATATTAATTTTTATATGTCAGCAAAATAAATATTTTTCTGACCAGTGGCAGACTTAGCAGAGAGCTAAATCTCAAGTACTTTCAATAAAGACTGAAAACACCCTCAGAGCCGACAATAACTTGGGTAAGACAGAGTTAACTGTCTGTCTACCAGTAAATGTTTTGTTCTCAATCCCTGCTGATAAAAGAAGTGATTTTTAGAATGCATTCAGATAGCTTTAAAAGTTTAAGTGAATATCTAAGACATGATTTTTCTGTGTTTTCCTCTCTATAACCAAATCTGATATGTATCTCAAATTTCCATTAAGGAGTATAAGTTAGTCATTTGATTTTCTAAGATACAGATGACGTTTTTCTTTCATTTTCCTACAGACTTCTGCATACAGTTCAATAAATGGTATTTACTCGTTTATCCTTCCATATATTCCCTTTATATTTTATTTATATTGCATTGCACTGTGACTTAGATTTAGTTATTCCTCATGGAATTATGGGGTATTATTAGTGTATCTAAATGTAGATAATGAAACTGAAGTTCAGAGACGTCCCTACAGGCCCAGAGTCATGCAGATATTCAGATTTTTAGCACATGTTTTTTTATTACTCGCACACACTTTAGTATGTCATGGTCACAGAGAAGGAACTACAGCTTATAATAATAAACTATATTTGCAAGGAGCTTGCAAATATATATATATATTTGCTGGTTTGGTTGTTTTTGTTTTTACCCAGCATTCATTTATTCTTTGTTCATAAGGGTATGCTGAGATCTTCCACGTAGCTAAACAGGTACAGAGGCCTCAGCCAATCAGCATCCTCTAGCTACAGCAATTTAGTTCTAGGGGGAGCATGTGTATTCCACTTAGAACCAATTAGATCCTGTAAGGTTTCTTTCCCTGGGGCTTCTGGGAAAAGGATTCTCACTCTTTCTCTGCATCGTTTTTACTCCTTTCTGGGGAAAACCTGGGAGAGAATGGGGCCAGCTCAGAGGAAGTGAGGCTGAGAGGTAAAAAAGAAGAAATATGATCAAGGAGATACTCAGTTTTTTAAACAAACACTTGTGAAGTGCTTATAAAGGGCCAGGCACAGTCTTAAGCACTTTACAAAAACAGCTTAATTAATCCTCTTAACAAAGCTATGAGGTGGGTACTATTATAATCTTGACTTTATAATTGAGGAAATTGAGACACAGAGAAGTTAAGAAACTTGCCTAATGTCATTCAGCTAATAAATGAAGGAGGGCTTCCCTGGTGGCACAGTGGTTAAGAATCTGCCTACCAATGCAGGGGACACGGGTTCGAGCCCTGGTCTGGGAAGATCCCTCATGCTGGGGAGCAGCTAAGCCCATGCGCCACAACTGCTGAGCCTGTGCTCTAGAGCCCGCGAGCCACAACTACTGAGCTCTTGTGCTACAACTACTGAAGCCCGCGTGCCTAGAGCCCGTGCTCCGCAACAAGAGAATGAGAAGCCCGCACACTGCAACGAAGAGTAGCCCCTGCTTGCTGCAACTATAGAAAGCCCGCCACAGCAACGAAGACCCAATGCAACCAAAAATAAATACATAAAATAAATTAAATAAAAAAATAAATAAGTGAAGGAGCAGGGATTTGGACCCAGGTGATCATGCTCCATCCCAGTGCTCTTAGCTACTACGCTAGAGACATACTGTGAGTCCTTAATTACATCAATGGTAAGGTAATATATGCTTCACAATGGGTTCTCAAAGAAAAGAAGGAAAGAGGGAAGGAAGGAAGAAGGGAAGGGAAGGGAAGGGACATCCCTGATTTTTTGCATTTGACAATTCCCTTGGTATAAATATTCTCAACATGGCTGATTTCAAGCTATTAACACAGTATTATCTGGTTTGCAAAATTCCTGAAAATTTAATAATCAAAGAGTTGGTACAAGCCAGTTGCTCTAGTACACCCCTGGAACTTACATCAAGCCTTCCTTCCACAAGACTGCACTTTTATGAATCTGTAATGTTCCTTTTGGTTTAAGACTCTTGTGGTTGAGTTTTTGGTCTTTTTCAATATAAAGCATCCTAACTGATACCAAGTTTCACAGATGATGAAATGCTTTCATGGAAACTGCTCTTTGTCATCTTTGACTGCCACAATCACCTCATGAGATAGACAAAACACTCATCAGTTTCTCCATCATAACTCAACAGAAACTGAGACTTTGAGGGGCTTATGAATTTGGACTATGTAGTACTGGCTACATAATTTGCTACACCCAGTGCAAAATGAAAATGTACGGTCCATTATTCAAAAATCTTAAGAATTTCAAGATGACAGCAGAGCATGAAACTAAGTGCAAGGCCCCTCTAAGTATGGAGCCCTGTTTAACTGCCCACAATGAAGATGGCCCTGGGTCTATGGGACTCAGCTGATAAATGTCAGAGGTAGTGTGTGAACTCAGATCTACAAGTCCCATAGCCCTTACACTCTATCACACCGCTTTCCTGCAAAATAAAGGATATGGAAATACTTTACCTATCTTTTACGTAGGATTTATTTAAATTATTAATGATGACTATATAGCATGTGGTTGATCAGTTTCAAGTAAACACATATACTTGATTCACTTAGAATCCTATGTTGCAAGAGCTATACATTAGGTCACAAGTATATCCAATCTTAATTTATTTATATTACATTTCCTTTAGGCAAAATTAAAAGAAATCTTACCGTAAACTTATTGTGAGCAACTTACATTGCACATTTTTTTTCTTGTTTACTTTTCAAAGCCAGAAAAAGAAAACAAATAATATTCCACATACCAGACTTTTAATCAATCTATCTGATATACTGCCCCTGACGCAACCTTACAAACCCAACTGCCTTAATAGCCACCACTTAGGCAACTCTAAATACCCTAGGGAGTTTTCTGAAAAAACAAGCAAACAAACAAACAAACAAAACCAAAAAACAAAAACAACCCCCATGTTTATCTCTGACTACAACATTTCAGAAATACCCCAGTTACTTTCTTCCTCCTGGAAAACCTGGGCCTAAGTCCAGCTGTTTACAGTGCAATTACTATTTTCCAAAGTGCCAGGCTTACTCTAATGAGTTTTATTACTTAGATTTTCACATGCAAAAATCATCACCCAGGACAATATTCGGTAATATAGGACAATGGAGTAATGAAATGGGAAAGAATCTTTTATATAAGATAGCATTTAGAAGTTGTATTATGCAGTTTTATATAACATCTGGTTTCCACTACTCAATTTTTGGTGATTTTTGAAGAAAGCAGAAAACTCATCACAATACGCAGCTGAATAATGTTTCATATTTAATCTATGCAAACAAATAACAGATAGTTTATCATGAATTATAACCTAAAGGCAGAGGCTCAATGTAAATATTGTGCTCAACATTTCTATTTACCTGTTGACTAACCTAGGCTATTTAATTTTCATTTTTGTTTGAGACATTAGAAGCCAAGAGAACAAATATTCCAGTATGATTCCCTAGAAACATGGCAAAATGCTCCAAGTAAATAAATCAATACATTGATATGAATTAACCGTGATTTTTCTAAAACATTTTAAAATTACAATTCTTGTTAATGAGTAATGAAAATAAATATACCACCAAAGAGGGCAGGGATGTGTGTTTTATATTAGCACTGAAATGAAAGCATTTCAACCAGACACGATTTATCCTTTACCAATAGTAGTACTACCTGCTCAGATCTGTCCTGGTGCTGGTATTGGTACTGAGTAAAGGTATTACAGGAAGAAGCAATTTTGTCCTTCTCAAATTGTTTCTTCACTCTGGCCAAACCGCCAGGCACTGTGCACATTTCTGATTCTTCCAGCATCTAAGACAAGAAAAAGGAAAGAAAAAGGGAATTTCAGCTTGACATCTTCTCAGGATGGGATTCTCAAGCTATTTTTTAAAAAAATGGTTGATAATTATTGAGTGGTATATTAAAAAGATATTAACATACACAATTATTTCAGGAGGATCTTATTACAGAAAACCTTAATAAAAATAAGTTCTCCATGTTGTTTTTTCCTGTATCAGTCTTTTGATATAAAGTCAGAAGGATCTTTAAAATATTGAGTTAATTTTCCTTATCTCAGATAGATTTTTATGTCTGGAGATTAGGTCTGTTAGAATGGATTTCTCTCATAATACACAGACTAGCAGAAATTAGAGTAATTGATTCAATTTTAATCCACAATAAAGTTGTCATTAAAATTCCAAATGTCTATATAGGTAATACATTAATAAGGATATTAAAAAACATTTGACTTATTCTAAAATGTATTTAAATCATTAAGGATGAACAAAATAGCTTTGAAGCTATTTTGGGGAGCATATTTTTATTACTATACATTAATATTAGTAAAAATAACAACTACTTAATACGTAGTGCTGAGTGATTTTCTATGTATTTACATATATTTTGTCACTTGATGCTTCTCACGTTCTGTGAGATACGGTCATTTATGGTGGGGATGTCTAAGTTTAGAAGGATTCAGGTCTATCATTGGCATTTTACAAATGAGAAAGCCTATTCCAGTAGGTGTCATTTAGAACAACCTGAATCACTGAGGAGTCTTGTCAGATATTATGCCCCTGTGGGAAGTGCAGTAATTCGAAGGCTTTGGTTTTGATGATTCAGCACATGCCCCAGCCTAGTGGGCACTCAAGCCCAGATGGGATGACAACTGTCAAGCAAACAGGCCCCAGGCCAGCCCACTTTCCTCTAAGATACATCCAGGTCCACCTGAAACTGGGAGGAGACTCAGTGACACTTCTTGCACAGGAGATCTCCTGAGGTCTGGCCTAGTCCTGACATAACCCTGGAAGCCTTGAGACCTGAGAGTAACAGAATGCCTGTGAGCTGAGGTTCCCATACCTTGGACTGTGGACTCTTGGGATCCTGCAATCTTCACCCAAATATGTAGTTCCTCAAACAAATACTAAAAATACAGCTACTAAATTGGGGTTTTCCATACTCCAAAATACTGGAGGTGAAATTAATATTCAGGATTATCCGAATTACTAGCAAATACTCAAGTGATTGCTTTGTCAAGTTCATAACCTTTCCCTAGTTACAGGGACTGTCAAATATTTAAGAATATGCACATTGACTCTATGGAAAGAAGGGATACATTCTATCAAATTCTGCAACAAACTTCACATGTAAATCCTGGTCAATTACTGTCACTTGATACATGTTAAAGTCATTAGAAATTATGGCATCTCTTTTGAAATTTAAGATAAAGAAAGGGAAGGGTGAATTAAGGCTACAATATTTCTTTTACCCCCTCTGCCATTTAATTTACATAAATGGCCTTCTTCAATTGATCATATGCAGATAATATATAAATATTAAATTACAGAAATTAAGGCAAATTTTGTTAAGAAGAAACTTACTTTTTCCAACTATAAACAGTGTCCAAATGATGTGCAAATTAATCTGGTAAGCCTCATTAATTATGCTAACGAGTAGATACTTTACTAGTGTGTGCGTTTACACAAAAATATCAGTTCCTATACTGATCAGGTTGCCTCTTATCTACTAAATGAATTAAAAAACAGATATATCCATTCATTTACTTTAGCACTGTGCTTTGGAATCAGATCATGTTACACAGGCAAAAATGCATACAGTTGATTATTTTTACTAGTAGTACAACCATGACCCCAGCCTTCCTGATGCTTCTCTCCAGCCTAAGGGAGAAAGTCCTTTGAGCTATAGTTTATTTAGTAGTGGCGATGAGGTCTTCTTGTTCAGCTCAGCTTGGAAAGTTTACATATGTAAGATGGCAGGACTTACTCAAGGAGAAGCCTATGGCCATGAGCTGGAGTGATGTTTCTTTGCTCAGACTGAGATCACTTTGCCTTGTTAACCACCATGTGCTAACATCCCAACTAATCTATGTAATTGTAAATGACCACATAACTTAGATTGCTTTGTGTCGAACCTTTTAAAAAATGTTTATCCTTATTCTATGTTTCTTATTCTTGGACACAGAAACAAGATTTGGAATTTAATGGATATGCCGATAATTATTCTATTAACGAGTTAATTTAAATACTTAATACAGAACCTACCTAATGTTATTTTAATAATAAGTTAACTTAAATACATAACACTGAAACCTAGGTAAGTATATTCCATACAGAATCAGCAATTTCCTTTACAAAGAACTGTTCTTGGTTTGTAGGGCATAATAGAAATAACAATCTGGGGAGTTGGACAGACAGTAATTCTAATCCCAGTTGTGACACTTAAAACCTTGGGCTAGAGTTCCTGAACCTCAGTTTTCTTTCCTATAAACTGGGAATAGCAATATATTTCTCACAGATTTCTTGCAAGTGTTTAAAAAGATAAAGGAAATAAAACTGCACAGTACAGAACCTGTTATTTTGTTGCCTAACAAATGTTACTTCTCCTTTCTCCTCTAGGGGGCTTCTGAGGACCGATGCCTTTTCACAGGCAGGCCTTTTCCTTTAGGTTCAACAAAATGCCATCTGCCTGAGTCTAGGACAAAGAGAAACTGATCTAGGACAAAGAGTAACTACTTCAATGTGACTGAAATATAATGGATTCAGTTTGGGGCCAAATCAGTGACTTCCAAATTTTGCACATAAAATATTTGGTTTATTTGTATAGACAGAAATTTGGTTATAAGCAATTTCCATGATTTTTTGATTGAACAAACATTTGATGCAACTGACCAAATAAGGCAGCTATTTTGCTTTACTTTAGATATTTATCAAGATTTCTCTGAGACAATATGTGTGATCATTTTTCTCAAAATATTTATTAGCTTAGGGCCAAACCAAACAGTAGGGCACTTTTTCTGGACCAAAGATGCTTTCTTATATAAGAGGAGGCAGTTGAATATAGTTGAAAGAGTACTAGAGTCAAGAGACTGGAATCTAGTCTGGCTTTGTCCCTGTCTAATTGCATATCTACTATAAATCACTGCCCCTCAATTTGTTTTGTCTGTAAATGCGCAGGAAAGAGAAGGATTATTAAATTCCTTATATGTAGAATTTCTTCAGAATAGCATTAAAATTTTAAATTTTTATATTAAATAGTGAGATAATTTAGTTTCCTTATGTGCCCAATTTAAATATTCTCCTTTTAGTACACAATAAATACGAATCATTCCTTATACAAATTTGTTTTATGGTATATTCTCCTAGTGTTTAGCAAGATAAAAGTCTTCCTAGATAAAAGATTGCTTACTAAACAACCAGTCTTTAACTAGGTATTTTCAAAGTCAGCTTGTTTCACCAAGGATCATGTTTCCAATTTAGAATACTAATTTGTAGTAAAGTTCCTTAATGATCCAGCAGGGGGTGCTATGTAAGAAGACTGGCCGGAGGCGCTGGAGGGATACTATTTGTTTTGGAAGTGATGAAGTTAACTTATGTCATTTCTGTACATTCATTCAAAATCTATGGTGCGCCTGAAATGTATTTCAATAACTATGTAAAAACTCAAATGTCATCTAGAATTGCAACATTGTTAATGAGTTTGGCACAGTCATTCTTGTCTCTGAATGATTTGTAAAGAAAAATGTTCAGGGTAGCTATTTTAGAATACCAGGCTTCTTGGCTATTCTCTCTCTCTCTTTCTCTTTTGGTTAAATGAACAACTTTGCTAATTTGGAGATTATAATTATAAAAGAATATCCTTATATTCCATTAAGCTATAAAGCTACTACTGATAAAATGACTTATCAAATCCTGTGGATTGAAGGCCACAGAATATGGAACCCAACAAATTCTTTTGAATATGACTTTATTATGCATTCGCTCTAAAAACTGGTGGTCTTACTGAATCCTGCTGTTTCCTGTAATCATAACTGGTTTAGCAGACTCTCTACATTGCTAATCTCCCTCATTTCTATGTTGATTAAGCTACTTCTAATGGATTTAGGGCATACAGAGAAACGAGAACAGCAAAAGAAATTATACTGCCAGTGAATTTAAATGAACTATACATGAGACCAAGGAGGGCAGCCTGCAGATCCACATTATTAAGATCTGAAATTAATTCCCAACCTTCCCAAGGAGAATAGCTATAGGTTAAATGATAATTATGGCAGTAGTAACACATTTATACAGTGCCTTATGGCTTACACGTAAATGATCTCTTTTACTCTTCACGGAGACGCTCTGCAGTAGATGTTTTTTTTCCCATTTTTCAGTTAAGGAAACTGAAGTTCAGAGAAGGGTTAAGACAGTAGCTCAAGTTCACACAACTAATAAGTGGCAGAGCTGAAGCTTAATTTCAGATACTCTGGATTTGATACACACTATTTCTGTGTTTTTTCTACTTTATCCCATTGTCCAGTAGTATTCTTATATTGCAATGTAAAGGAGGCATATGAAAGGCAGACAAGCAGCCTGCCTAATGCAGAAGCACTAGAAGCAGCTTACGTTGGTGGAGAAGCTGCGGCAGTCACCCTTGGAAACAGCTGCCTGGTACCTCGCCATCCGCTCCTTCAAGGACACCACCTCCTGGAGGTCTGACGCACCCTCTCTCTGCGCAGCACTGTCTTCTGCAAATCCACTCGCTGGCTTACTAGGGCCAGCAGTCACTGAAAACAAATGTAGCATCGTTTCAGGTTTTGAAAAGAAAATAGCATCATCTTAGGAACAGTGAAGGCACTTAAAACATCTGGTCTCGGAAAACAGACTGTAACATTCCATGGTATTTTCCAAGTTTCATGGTCACCCTCTTTTTTTCAAGCTTTCAAGCAAAGCTACAAAATGCCTACACAGAAGCATATGCTTATGCAAACAACAAATTAAAATATTGTCCCCACTCCTACTCCTGCAATTATTCTGATGAACAATAGGTATTTATTAAGAGATACATAATGTTAATGAACATTTCCTGAAGCATTGTGTTGGAGTTATGCTAAATGCTATAAAAGCATCATCTCATTTACTTCTCTAACATCCTCATGAGGTAGGTTCTATTATTTTCTAAAATTTTTAGATAAAGAAAATGGAGAGTCAGAATAGTTAAAAAACTTTCCCATGATCACACAATTAGTAAGTGTCAGATTTGGTGGTTTGACTAAATCTTTGGCAAGTCTAAAAATTGCTCTTTGCTTCTCTCCCTACCCTTCAACGCTCAAGGAGATAAATCTAAAATATGTGAATGCTATGAGAATTATAGACTGTGGATTTTTTTTCCTTTTATTCCATAGAGGCATGTGTAACATAAGAAAGAAATAATAGTCCCATTAAAAAAAAGCTTTGTCAGTTGTTCCAGAGCATCTTATATTTTCCCATGTAAGCCTGACAAAAATACAGGGTATTAGGAATTACATACTTGCAAACAGAGCAAAAGACTGATTGCACGATCACAGAATAACAGTTGTTAGAAACAGAAATGTCTTAGAGCTGATACAGTCTCACCTAGTCTAACCAACTCCTTTTAGGCATAAGGAAACATGTCTAAATATTTCCTTATGTGAAAGAAACCTAAGGATTCTCCCTGGTTAATGTGATGGTTATTTAGATATAGGTGCCAGAGTTGGTTCCAAAACTAGTTTTTCTTATTTTATCCAGTGTTCTTTGCTGTTATGACTCTGCTTGTTGGTTTACTATTCACTCTTAAAGAATTGTAATTACAAAATCATTTCAAGGGCTCCTTCTGGAACCAACCAGTATATGGTGTGTCTGTGTATATCTGTGTATGTGTGAGCTCTGATATGTTTATCACTCATTCATACACCCCCTGCCTTTCACCTTAGGGCTGGTAGTCTTTTGTACTCACAGGGTTAGCGGTCTTTGGTATACTTTGTTATTTGAATCGGTTTGATTGAATTACAATGAACCAAGTCCCAGACAACCCCAGGTAACAGACCACCACCAAGCTGTTCCTTCCCTGCCCTGTTCTCCCTACCTTCTTACCCCGTCCCCACATTGAACCATCTTATTACATTGTTTGTTCTTTCTATTAGCTTCTCCAAGATTTCTGTACACAACAGCAGTTGAGAACAACTACTGCGACCCAGGAAAAATGAAAAATCATTTGTTTTTTGACTCCCTGAGTATTTGCTTTTTATTAAGGACTTCTTATTCAGTTAAAATTTTCATTTATTTTAATAAAATTTGTAAATATATATTTTAAATTTTAATATTTATTTTTTATATTTTATTTCACACAGTATTAAAGGAAAAAAATATAAAGGAATAAGACATTGTATCATATGAATACTGTGATTGTAGAAACTGATATGTTCACAATAAATGTCAGTTAGTTTTTAAAATTCAGCTGTCTTCCAAAACCTCATATCTACACAAAGGTACACTCCTCCAGTTGATCCTGATAAAAAGAGATTCCCACCAACTACTGAAAGTCTTTCACATGCTGAAGAAAATATATCTTTATTTTTCCTCTCTGGATTATCTATTTGCACAGATGAATTCCGTTTATGTTCAGCTGTACTCTTCTTACTTTGTTGTAAATGGTCACTATATAAATTTTATTGAACATGAACCACTGAAGTTTTTCCACATTAAGATATAAATTTCATTTTGCACATTATTAATTAAAGATGTTATTATTTTATTAATCTTAACAGAAAGTCAGCAGTTTATTTTTGCAAAAATTTACAGCGAGTATTTACTTTCGAAATATTTCCAAATGATTTTTATCATTTTCATCCTACTGGAAAATGCCTAAGATTAATGGTCAGGAAATCAGTTGCCTGAGTATTAAGAGATTTGGATTCCATTGCCTTGTAGCCTTTTATTCTGATCACAGAAAAAACATTACATTTTAATCTCTCTCTTTGTCTCTCTTTTTCTCACTCTCTCTCCTTCTCTCTTTCCCATCAGTAACTTTGCCTACGCAGGTAGGGTCGTGGAATAGAAAACCAACCTTCAGCTAACAAACCAACATGTGTCCATGTTGGTTCTTAACCTCCTAAGTCAGTGTCTTTCAATTTCCTCATCTGAAAAACAAGGTGATGTTTCCTGACTAGTACACTATAAGGCAGTGCACCTATCTGTTCCTATCTTGATGCTGATGACACCTGATGTAAATTTGTAGGGTTGATAAGACAGTCCCTTACTTAGGGACTTAGGGATGTGTGGGGAAGAAGATAGGAACATTGGTCGCCTGACCTCACAATGTGCTATTTCAGGAGACTTGGATGCAACTGAGATTGCAAACAGTGTTTAATGTTTAGGGTAACTTTAAAGAGAAAGGTAACACAGAAGAACAAGTTGGGTGTAAGACAGAGTCAAGGATGCATTGTACAACATGGGGAATATAGCCAATATTTTGTAATAACTGTAAATGGAAAGTAACATTTAAAATTTATATAAAAAATTTTAAAAAGCAAATAATTGACTGAAAATAATGATGCTACTGTCATCAATAAATAAGTCTATAGAATAAAGTAAAAAGTACTTTGACCTCTTTATTTCACTAAGAGAACACTTGCTAATATCTGAGTTGTGAAGCTGATACTTGCTCTGTCTGACTTACAGTACACGTGTAAGCAGAGGTGTGTCTGATTTCCTAACCGTGGTGAAATCAGAAGAAAGGAAAGTTATCAAAGGTGAGAAGAGAACTAAGGGTATTGAAGGTTTCTTAGAAGAATTAAAATACACATCGAAGGTAGCTAATAGAGTAATATATGCTGCAGAAGAGAAAAACCAATAACATACTAACAACAATGTGAAAGAAGATGACAAAGATAGAGAACAGACAGCAAAATTCAAACTAGAAGATAACAGCATTTCCGTGGGAGGGAGGGAGAGTGGGCAGAACAAATGAAATACAATAGAAGAAATTTTTGCTGAAGATAAAATTTGGGCATAGATTTAAAGTATTTACCATAATATAGGAATAAAATTAATTTTAAAACACCAATATATCAGCAGATTCTAGTAAAACATTTCAGAATCAAGGAAAAAGAAAAGTTCTACAATTACCCAGACACATGAAGAGTTTCTGTGATGAAGAAACAAAATTCAGAAATCCTGAGGTATCTTCTTTATAACATTGAACACGAAAAGCAGTTAGAGAACTGATTACTTGTTACTGAAATTTTAGTTTTGAGGACTACTCTATGTGAATTCAAGTTGTTACTCATGTGAGAAGTCAACAAAAAGCCAAACACAGTCCATTTAACAAAAGCCAGCCAAAAAAGAAAACAAAGAGCCTTAACAAAGAAAACCAAATGTAATAGTGTAAAACCAAATGTAAATAAACACAGGTCAAACTTCACCCTAAAAGACAAAGACAAATAAATCCAACCATATGCCACCTGCAAGACACAAAATTTAAAAAGAAAATATTGGTCAAGAAATTGTGAGGCAAAAATAAATGAAGAGAAGTTATCATGACTATATTCCTTTCATGCAAAGTAGCGTTAAAGACAAAATATGTTAAATGAAATAGAGAGCTATTCTGTAGATAGAAGATGCTGCCCCACTATGAAGCTGTAACAATGATGTGACTCTACATGCTGACTAGCATAGTACAGAAACATATAAAGAGCATCTGTAACAAGAAGAAGAATTTTATGGGACTGTAATCGCTGTGGATGACTTTAACTTTCTTCCATCTTTGCCATATGAAACTTCAAAAATAAATTATTTGAATTATATAATTAATAAGGTTTATTTTAATATACTTATTCATTATTATTAAATAAATATTGATTATCTACAATAAGCATAAGACACATTCACTATGCTCCAGAGATTTCAGTCTATTTGGCAAGAGAAACAGGCAGTTATAGCCCAAGGAGTTTATGGTTTTGCACCAGGTGAGTTGGGAGCCTACGGGGGAGAACCTAATCCACCTGGGTGTGTCAGTGAGCTAGGTGTCTGGAAGGCATCCTGAGAAGTGGAACATTTGCACTGAAACACGAAGGAGTTGGCCATGTGACTATGTGGAAGAGGGAACAATGCAGAAGTGGGAGGAAACAGCAGAATTACCAACAAATCATGTTGGAAAAAGTAGGTAATGATTCTGAGAATAACATTCAGAGTTCCTCACCACACTGCATATTACACATGGAGTATTAGATAAGGACTTAAATGCTTTTTAAAATGATGAACAATTCTTAGAGAGATATAAGTAATTCATAAAATGATTTTAGTTGGACTTTCAAAGCATGAAAATTCAAAGTGAAAAAATCTTTCAAAAAATTTATATGGCAAAAGGAAAATGGAAAAGGGACAATTATAATAAATAGGTTGAAGTGTTAATTTTCTGTAAAGAATATTGGTTGAAAAAAAAACTAACGTTATTGAAAAGACAGATAAAGGACTTAAAAGGATGATTCACAAGTAAAAACATAATAGCAAATATGTATAAAGTGCATTCTATGTGTCAGACTAGTTAGTCTTTTTAATGGTCTCAACCACCCTATGAGGTAGAGACTATATTTATTTTTAATCTCCATTTTACAGATAAGGAAACAGAGACATAGAAAAGATTGTAAAACTTGCTCAAGATCATGTGGCTGGTGAGTTTCAGAGCTGGAAGGGGAGCTAGACAGTCTGGCTCCAGGTTCTGTGACTTAAGTACAATTCTATGCTACATCTCAAGAAGTACAAGAGTCCAGAAACCAAAAGACAAACCCAAACAATCACTTGCTGAAGGAAACAGATGAAGGAAAATTCAAACAACAAAAAGATGCCTTTTTTGTTGTTAACTGACTCATTGCCTGTGCAATAAAATATATACAATAAACAAATAGTCCTGGATAACTAATCCGATGTATAAGTATGACTCAAAAGAAATTGTAAGGTTCAATAGTAATTTGAACTCTCGAGCAGAAAAATGAGAATTTAATGATTTTTTTCTTGGAAATTTTCTAAAATCAATTTGAGAAGCCTTTATTTAGTCCAAACTAAAAGCCAGGCAGAGAATGAGCTGGGGTGTCACATGGAAGCCCACAAAGCTGAGGCAAATATAGATGCCAGCTTCAAGGAGGCAAGCGTACTTTTGGTGACATATCAATAGCCTTGCTATTATAATCTGGATGCATTATAAAGAAGTCAACTGCTTTGAACTCAGAAAATTGATTGAGAACTAAATTGGGAGAATGACGAGCTAAATTCTATCAAATCTAAATATATGATCTATACCCCAGCTCGGATTTGTGTACAGCATATCATACCGATGGACATACCATAGACTCAGAGCCATTAGCATGAATAAATTTTCTATAATTTATAATATTTGCATATCCCTCAGCTAATAATAAAATTCATGTCTTTTAAACATTCAGAATGCTGCTGCCAAGTCAAATTTGTAATCAATTTGAGTTTTATATATTTTACCCTCATTTGAATATTATGAAGCCAAGAAACGGAGAATAAAATGAAAGAGCAAGTGTATAGCACAATCTTCCATTAATTTACAGTTTTTAAAAAACATGGAGAGGAAGGGCAAAGAGTAAAGTGTATGCCATGATGGCACAAAAGCTATACTGTGCCGTCCCTCCAGCATACGAACCCAGTGAATCAGATTCCACCTTTTAAACTAACTTCCCTATGGTCCCACTCCCCCAAAATGCATTGTGTTGTGTGTACTATTGTCACCTTCCCCAAAATCCATCCATTCTTCTGGTTAGCATGATTTATACATTAACAAAAACAGATCATCTCTCAGGGTAATAAAAAGGATTAGTTCTTGCCTCCTTACTACATCTTCCATAACCACTATTCTCCTAATTCACCGGGTACTGGAAGAGATCCTATACATCCAGTTGCCTGACAGAGGAAAACGACAAGATTTAGCAATGTGGTAAACGAAATATTGGTCCTCCAAAGATGTGCACACCCTTATTCCCAGAATTTGTGAATACGCTACATTACATGGCAAAAGGGACTTTGCAGATGTGATTAAGTTAAGGATTTTGAGATGGGGAGTTTATCCTGGATTGTTCAGGTGGGTTCAATGTAGTCACAAGGGTTCTTATAAGAGAAAGAGGGGCAGGAGAGTCAGAATCAGAAAGGAGAGGTAATGACAGAAGGAGAGAGAGAGGGAAGAAGAAGAAGAAGAAAAAGAAGAAGGAGAAGGAGAAGGGGGGGAGGGAGAAGAAGAGGGAGAGGAAGAAAAAGAAAGAGAGAGAGAGAGAGAGAGAGAGAGAGATGCATTGCAGAATCTAAACTACTGGCTTTGAAAGTGGAGGAAAGGTCCCATGAGTCTAGGAATGTAGGTGGATTCTAAAAGCTGGAAAAGGCAAGGAAGGAAACAGGCAACCTCCCTCATAGAGCTTTTAGGAGGAGTGGGGCCCCAGCCAACACCTTGATTTTGACCCAGCAAAACTCATTTTGGATTTTGGATCTCCAGAACTATAATATAATGGATTTGTGCTATTATAAGCCCAATTGTTTGTGCTTACAATTGTTTGCAGTAATTTGTTACAACAGCAACAGGAAACTAATACAAACATCCACTGTACATACACATACACCTGACCAAGTCAGAAATCACTACACAGTAAATGCTTCTTAAGGCATATTTCAGTTCTAGCTCCCCCTAATCTCACAGATTCATATACACAAACTACCCTGTGATGGAAACATCTTTGAATTTCTTTACACCCCAAAGAATAAATGTCCACCTACTTATAGATAAGACTCAGCATAAATGTCCATTTAGATAGTAATCTCTTTGAGTAACAGAACTGCCATTTCTAATTGTAGTAAGTTTTTCTTATATAGACTTGTCTTCTGTTTTCTGCAGCCCCTATCATCTCACAAGAAGTGCTTCTGTTACGAGAGCAGTTATAAATGTACAGAAGTTAGACAGAGATTAAATAATCATTAGTAGGTTAATATTGCTAGTTTGGGCATATTTGAAAATTCAATCATATTGCTATTAAATTAATTAATTGCTTAGTTTAGTTAAGGAATTGGCCAGTTAAAAAATCAATAATTGAATAAAATGACTTAAATTCCTTTGAAATAGTCAAATAAATTAAAACTATTAAATGCTTATAGATGATGCATATTTTTACAATATGTCTCTTGTTAGACACTTCCCTAGCACAATCAGACTTACGTTGCATTATAACAATGATAACCATCTGTTAATGAGTATCAATTACGCATTAATCATTTGACATGTATTCTTACACATCTACATTTTACATCTAATTCTTATAACAACTATATCTGATGGGTGATATTATTTCCAGTTTACTGCGGTGAAAGCAACATTTAAAAGGTAAAAATCATATAGTAAGTGGCTCAGCTTGGAATTAAGTTCAGGTATTTCTTTTTTTTTTGCAGTACGCGGGCCTCTCACTGTTGTGGCCTCTCCCGTTGCGGAGCACAGGCTCCGGACGCCATGGCCCACGGGCCCAGCCGCTCTGCGGCATGTGGGATCCTCCCGGACAGGGGCACCCGCGTCCCCTGCATTGGTAGGCGGACTCTCAACCACTGTGCCACCAGGGAAGCCCCAAGTTCAGGTATTTCTGAGTACAAGGCTATTTAACTCTACACAGTCTCTTATGTAAGTATTTTTCATTAAAATATAACATTATAAAGTAAATTTTAAATTAAGGGTATGAATTCTCCTTTCTGTTTCCTAAATATCTACACACAAATCCTTTATTTCAGTGTATATAGGGATAAATCAAAGGGAAACCAATAAGTTGAATTTCTATGTCTCTAAGTGAATCCTTTTTTGTCCTTATAAGCTTGAGTTTAGAATTAAAAATCAAAGCAAATTTTTCAGTTATATTTCTTTGGTCACTATAGAGATCAAACTTGAGATGGGGTTAGGTATTGATCCAAGCCAGCAGGGAGAGAGACAAACTTTACTACAAGGGAAGGAAAATGTGAAGCAAGGTCCACTGCTCTCATTTCTATTGATTTGTTTTGCCTCAAGGCATGGGAGGTGGTGGCATGCTTCCATCAAAGTTTCCTCTTGTTTAAATCTGCATCCCAGGTATACAATAAGAGTATCTGATAAATTCTCCTCTTAAGGCTTTAGGCATACATTCAGTAAACATCTACTACTCATCTGCTGTTGACCAAGCACAGTGCTCAGGGCAGGGCACAAATTACTCACCATTGTATTTAGTCCTGCTCTACCTGAAAAGAGAGGGAAAAAAAAAACACCAGAGAGATCCTCAAGAAGTACAGTATTCTAAGTGTTAATCTGGCCTTATCTCTAAAAACAGAAATACAACAGGTTGCACCATTTCGACATGCTGATTTAGGAATAAAAAATTTCCCAGATGGCTGGCCCTGCTAAGGAAGTTACCTTTTCTGAAGACATACCAAATGGAGTCCTCCTTAGGTGGGGAATCCTGAGGAACTTGGTAGCACACACTCCACAGCCCCATCCCCAAAATCACATTTATTTATACTGAGATGAAACTGAATTAAAATAGATCAAGACCAATCAGATTTGATGGGGTTGAAAAGTCCCTCACATGTATCCTCACAGTGGCTCAATTTCTCTTCAGATTTTTCCCCACTTAATCTAGGCAGTGAGTAGCTCCCTCTGCTGTGCTTTCCCAACATTTAAAAATTACACTTCTGTCTGTATTACTTGTTACTTTTTAGTGTGTCATTGAATCTCTCTGTCTTCCCTTCTTCTCTCACCTTCCACCCACATGCGTGCTCCTCCAGCACAGGGTTAAGTTCATTTAGGAAACCTGTTTTACGCTGGGTTCTGTCTTGGTTTCATCCCGCAGCAGGCAGACCCACAGGGAGATTGACCATCTACTCTGGACCCAGAAAGCCCAATATTTATTCTATCTCTGACACTTACTTTTGACTTTAAGCAAATTTCTTAACCTCTCGAAGTCTCCTTCTTCTTAGCTATAACATGAGAATGATACCAGAATCTGATTGCCTGTGAGGACTGAAGGAGATCTTATTAAAGTAAGGGGTTTTACATAGTATCTTGCACATAGTAAATAATATACGCTCAGTAACTTCCAGTCACCTTAGGTGTTATTATATATCCTAGATATTATTTTCCAGATAATCTGACATGATACAAGTCTGAGATAATAAAAGTTATGAAATTTTCCCAAATCTCAAAGCTAGTAAGTAGAAAGGATAGGACTTGACTCTGGTCCATATGAATCTAAAGGCTGTAATGATATTCCATTCCTCTTTATAAGCCAAGTATCTACCATGTTGCTTGAAACAAGGAGAACGCAATAGATTGTGAAAGAATAGATAATTACAGTAAGAGATTAGGGCAAGGAAGTTGGCACAGTCCTGCTCATATGGCCATAGGAATGGAGAAAATATATGTAAAAGAGAAGAATGTCAATGTATATAATATCAAAGTGTTAGTCTATCTGTGTTTTTGGCACTAGCCAATGAGCTAGTAATTTTTCACCAGCAAAGAAGAGGGCAGTCCCCTGAAAATGTAAAGTTCATGAAAATCACCCTAGTATGGCCCACTATAGGGACAGATCTGCTCCTTTTCTCCCTGCGATGGTTCCTCATGTTTTCCCCTGCTCTCTGTTTTTTAGGTAAAATCATGACACCATGACTCAAAGTTATTCACATTTTTCATTTTCCTATAGGGTCTCTGAACAGTGGGCTTGGCACAATGAACCCTGGCCTGGACCGGTCAGGCGGGGATGACTGGGCCGCTCCCTAAGTCTCTGCTGCTCTTGTCACCACCCACCAAAGGCAAAGAAGAGAAGGATCCTGGATCCCTCACTTATGATCCATTCCACGGTTGCTCTACTAAGTACCTCTGCATTGCTAGGCACCTCTGTACCCCTACTAAGAACCTTATTTAGGTGTTTGATAACAGCTAAAGGAAGAGGTGTTTTAATATTTGGTTAGTTTGAATATAGGTATTCTTTCTATTTAATCTGTGTATTCCTTCTGTTTAAATTGATTTCCATCCCTTTTTTCCTAAAGTCTCTGTTCTAGAAAATCTTCAAAGTTGGTATCATTCTACATTATTCACCTCTCCCTAAGTTGTTACCTCTTTGATATAACTTCTTTTTCTCACTCATTATTTCCTAATATACTCTTTTTTTATTCCTACTGATTACCAGTTTAGAATTTGTCTTTCCCTAAAATAATCGACTTTTGCTTCTCATAGGCTTTTAAAAAAATCCATACGAAGTTAGTTCATGTGTACTGAACTGTTTCGTTTAGTTCCAAGTATGCTGTCGTCACTCAACAGATCAAAAATAAGCAACAGTAATAAAATGCAGATGAACATTTAATAATTTGCAGCTTTGAAAAACATCTTCCCAGCATGCCTACCTTTAAATTGTTTGAGCGTGGGCAGGGTAGGAAAGTTACTTAGTTACTATTACCTTAAATAAGTTCTATGCTAGCTGCAGTCTGGAAAAGCCAGACGTTTCCAGATTCATTTTTAGGAATTCCTCAATTCTTCATCCTCTTTCCGACTTTCACCTCTCCATTAAGGTTAGCATCTGAGATTTATTCTGACAAAGGATATTAAAAGAAAGCAAATCACTAAACTGACTCTCAATGACTTAGACAATTAATGCTGTGGCAGCTTCTCTCTTACTAATCATTCTTTTCCTTTGAATAATAAAATGCATTTAATTCAGTCCACCTTTTGTCTTAGAGAAATTCGGTCTTCAAATTTACACAAACTCTTTTCAATGACCTTAAGTAAGTCTTTGTTTACAATGCTTTCTCTGCCTAAGTCCACAAATAACAGCATACTTTGCTATGGTTTTCTTTTGAACTTAATGGCTGATAGACTTGATCAAAGAAAGGAAAGCACACGAATTCCATATACTTTCTTTACTGAACATTATTTGGAAAAGCTGAGCAATCAAGGAGAAAAGTGAAAATGCTTAAATAATGCAACATTTTGCTTGCGAATAAAAGACGCCTTTGGAAGTAAATTCACTCTTTCAGAGCAGTGATGTACTTAGAAAAATTCTACCTAAAGAAATAAACACTGGGCAAACGATGTGATCGTCAATCATTTAAATGTTTCCTGGGTAGGAAGATAAAACTGTGAATGTTAAGCAAAAATGGTAAGAATCTGTTTTTCTTACCAAAGCTCTGGTTCTTCTAACATGCTTTAAAATGAAAGGTAATCAACACTTGTCAAATGTTTGTACTGTCACAACTCCTTTCTGATTATTGTCCCCCGTAATTGCAGGGAACACTAGATAGTGTTGTATACATTTTGAATTTAAGTCTTTTAAATTTTGTACAAGGATGTTTATAAATTAAAGCTATAATGATTTTAATATATCAAAACTTTGAATCAGCCAGGTGCTGGGTTACTCTCCCTGTCACCATTAACATGACCTAAATATCCTCTGCATAGCAACACAGACTGTAATTTCAAAAGAAAGAGATGATGTCAGTTTCCTAATGATATGCTGGTCCTAAGAACTGTCCAAAGAGTGGAAGTAATTTAATAGTCTTCCCTGCTTAAGATACACATGGGATACATAGTTAGTCTCATCATCCCTTAATTTATTTATAGTTACTTATCTTAAAAAATTTGGCATTGGCATTTGTTTCTTTTCCCTTAGATTCAAAACCTAATCCTGTAAGTGCCCCGTAAGTGGAGGAACTGAGTTTATGCTGCTTATTTCACTCCTGTTTTTAGAGGGTGTAGTGTAAAAATCAGTCTTTAAATGTTATTCAGATTGAAACTTGCTCTTTTCCATGCACATTAAGACAGTAACATCTGTGAACAACAGAGAATTTAATTAAAACTTGCAAACAAAATTTTCCTAGACCAATGGTATTTAAACTCAAGTGTAGTGGAAGGTGAGAAGAGGAAAGTTGTGGGGAGTGAAATGTAAGAAGCAATTAAAACTATATATTGGGCTTCTTTGTAAAATTCCATATGAAGCTAGGCTTTCACAGCTTTAAAATAGAATCACTTTCCAAGACTACTCCCTTTAGGTACCAAAAGCCTTAGGCAGATGGACAAATCACTTCATTTTAGTGTGACCTCCTACTGTTTTAGGACAACTTACCTAAAAGGGAAATCAGACTCTAAAGTTAAGCATCTCCTTGTTTGTTTTTAAAGATTATTTTAAAAATTTAGACACCTAACTACAACTACAGGTTATCAACCACTAGCCAGGAACTCAGCATAGTCTCCATCTCTTGAATCTTCTAGTAGCCTGCATAACCGTGTCCACCATGATTTCAGTCGAAGAATCTCTTAGTTTCATCAGTTTACAAAATGGCAACACCCACATTGTGAATATGCAAGGCTGGCCATCACACAGTGGCCAGAAATGCTCCTTGTGGGCCCTTATGTGGAGGTAGAAGAAATATAATGCACCTCTAAGCATGACATGCTTGTGTTTTCCCTAACAATGAGTGCCAGAGACTTTCCTAACATTTTTGCAGAACTGGTTATTCAATTTTTATTATTACCTAAAATTCCTAGATTGCCAAGAAGCAAACCAACAGTAGAAATGAATATGGCCAACTTCACAGGTATTTAACATATAACCTCATGACTTGTACACAGTGTATGCCCAATAAGCATTTATTGAATGAAACTGCCTTGCAAAAATACTGCAAAATTCAACGCCCATCTTTTCATGGTTCCTGTTGACAGATTTTAATTTCTCTCTCGTACTTCTTTTTAAAGAGTAGAAAACAAGTTCCAAATTCTGTAACAGAAGTTATTTAAGCAGAGCAGCAATGTGAAATTTGGGATTAGAGCTTCCCGGAGGGAGCAAAAATAAACTTCTTGCCTGTGAACCTGTGAGTCTGCCACAATGAAATCCAGCTCATCCCCCAAAATGCTCAGCGGAACACCACATGAGCAGGTGAAAATTAGAACTGCACAAAAATGTGTGTTTGGAAAGTGAAACTAGTCAACTTTGGGCTTTCTGCCCAGTTTAATTTCTGCCAGAAATTCTCCTGTTATTATATATTTGCAGAAAGAAATTAGAAAAGTGTTATAGCTAAAAAATTTCAGATACATTCATATCTCTATCGCAGTTTGGCCCAGAAAAAATAACTAGCTTCCCCAGGCCAGTGGGCAAGTACAGGACTACGGCTAGAACATGGAAACACTAATACACACACACACACACACACACACACACACACACACTTTTCTTTGGAGGACCATTTAATCACAAGTAGTATCCTATTTGTTTTATGAGATCTAGGAGGAAGACCTCAGTAAGTTTTCAGAGTGTCCCAGTGCAGCTCTGAGTTGAAAGTCTGCCAAGGAAAGCAGATGTGACAGAAAGCCCCAGGTCCCATTCACCAGCAGTGCGGGGCCTAAGGAAAATGTCATAAAACTCATGGAGCCTAACACTTGCCATTATAAGAAATATCTCAGAAGGAGGAATTTAAAATGCTGAGGCTTTGCAGCATTCTCTGCATTGTTCTTTATAAACTCTCAAAACCGAGTGTGGAGTTGGTGAGTAGCTTAGACCAGGAAAAAGTAACACTCATCTATGTATGTCTCCTGAAACACACACACACACACACACACACACACACACACACACACAAACACACAATTCTTGACACCCAACCATGTATGTTTTTCAGGGCTCCATCCCCAGTCTTCTGTTTCTGCCTTATCACACACACTCCATCAGTTCTCAGCTTCATCCATATTACATCAATGTATATGTCTAGTAACTAAGTCTTAACCTTAACCTTGACAAACCTTTTAAAATTCAATGTGGCTTTTTAAAAAACATATTACCCACAAATTTATTTCCATTTTCAACTTTTCCAGTGGTATATTAGAATAGAGAACATCTGGGATTGTCAGGAATAATGGTGAATGTGATATGCAGTCAATTAAAGTGAATAAAATGATAGTTGGGTATTAGCATATATGCAAAACAACAGACCTTTAAATATACATATTTAAATATATATATATAAATATATACACCTAGGCAGCCTGGGAATGGGAGCAAATATATCAGATTATGAGGAAAATGTTGAACTGGCTTTTTTTTTTTATGGTTAGCATTTTTATTTTTTAATTTATTTTAATTTTTTATTATTATTATTTTTTTTGCAGTATGGGGGCCTCTCACTGCTGTGGCCTCTCCCGTTGCGGAGCACAGGCTCCGGACGCACAGGCTCAGCGGCCATGGCTCAAGGGCCCAGCTGCTCCGCGACATGTGGGATCTTCCCGGACCAGGGCACGAACCCGTGTCCCCTGCATCGGCAGGCAGACTCTCAACCACTGTGCCACCAGGGAAGCCCTGAACTGGCTTTTGATGGGTAGATTTAGCTCAAGAACGTGGGGACAAATGAGATGGGAGGTCAGTGAAAGCTCTTCTCTTGCAGCTGACAATGGCGCCCAGGCGGAGTGGGCATTGGATGTCTCATGGTTCCTTTAAGCTTTAGACCCATCCCTGAAGCCTGGAGTCAGGAGCCCTTAACACCAGGCCACCAACACTTCTGAACTGTTCTTGGCCTTGGTTGAAATGGGTGCCCTAGTCCATCCTAGGCTCCATCCTGTCGTGTTCCTAGCTCTCCTTACTTCTGACCTTGTGATTTATTTTCCCGCTTAGCTTCATCCGTCAAACCTGATGCATTGTACCATTTCACTGGCTCATAAGCTTTTGCTTTCTCTTCCATTATTGGATTCTTCTTTGCCTTTTCTGCTTTAGATTCTCCTGATAAACAGTCTGGCACCCACAGCCCCATCTTTCAGTGCCTCCCTCCCCAGCAAGAGTTCTCCTTCCATCTTTACTCAGACACTGTGAGTGGATCCAAATACAGAGAGATGAGGCAAAAGAGGCAGAGAGCTGAGGGGCAGGATGTGTTGAGGATGGGAAGACTACGCTGTGGGTCAAGACCAGTTGTAGTTGAAAAGAAAAAAAACTGTGATCTAAAAGAGTATTCTGAGAGTCCAAGAACTAACTCAAAGTAATGACAAGGTCCATTGTATGGCCTTGAGCAGCTCCATCAGAAAGGAGACAGAGTCATTATGGTTGAAGTGGTTGAAGAGTTCAGTTTCTTGAAGTAATGTGATGCTGACATCAGTAAGGATAACCAAAAAGTTCTTAGTTTCAAGTGTTGGAAAGATTATAATAGAAAAAGGGTATTTAATAGCTTTCTACAACTCCAGAGAGGACAGAAATTTAATTTGAGCTCAAGAGTGAACCTCTGAAAGGGAAGGATGCCTTTAACAAGAGAACAACCTATTAAATCAGGTAGATAATTTTCTCTCAAACGGTTCTCATTTAGTGTGCTGTTATTTTGAATGTTCATCATCTAGGATAACTTGGTACTTTATATTCTTATCTTGCTCTCTGGGGAAGATGTAAAGGTTATTGTATTAGTCTCATATATTGAACAATAATAATAATGATAATACAGCAAAAGCTTATGTAGAACTTACTATGTACCAGGCTCTATTGTTTTTGTCATTTTACAAATATGAATTTATTTAATCCTCAAAACAACCCTGTGGGATAGATTTTATTATTATCTCGATTTTCAGATGAGGAAATAGGCACAGAGATGGATTAAATAATTTGCCCAGATTCAACCAGCTGGTTAAGTGTCAGAGCTAGAATTCAAACCCAGGTAGTCTGGCTGCAAAGTCTGTGTTCAACTAATAAGGGTTTACCTGACAGCATTTTCTGGTTTCCTAGTAAAGTGTTATGTGGGTTTCCTTTGGAATTTCTTCTGGCCCTGGGAGATGGTGTTTCTGTGATTCTGATAAACTGAGGACGCTTCATACATCTTAAGGATAGTGATAGCTCTAGAGTTAAGTAATATATTCCAGAGGTCTTTACTAGAAATGAAATAAAAAAGAAGGAAGGAGAAAGGGAGAGAGAGAGAGAACATAGCACATCATTTGTGAAATCTTTCTAATTTCAAAAAGTATTCAAAAAACTTTCTAATTTCAAAAGGCAAAAATGATATCAATAATGAAATTTTATATGTCAACTCCTGGAACTCCTTTTACATAGCTATCTATGGGAGAATAATCCTGTAGAAAATGTTCATTATTGTCATCGTTATTATAAAGATGTAGCTTCGCACTTTCTCAATACAAATGTTTACAAAACTCTGTCAGGCTCTTAACGCAATGTTACACAAAAGGTAAAAAGAGGTGTCATTATGGATGATATTATGGTTATTGAATGTTGTTTGAAGACTACTCATCTTTCTTTGAACATCTAAATGGACTTTTAAAATATGAAAGAAATGGAGAACAATATGGAGGCATAGGTAACACTGTGCTTTATAGAAAATAACATACACATAACACAGACACATACATACACACATATATGTATATATGAGCATAATGGAGCACAAATTGAAAGAGATGGTTATAGTATAACATAATGACATAGTCGAGAAGCTGGGGCCAGTGGAGCTGAAATGGTGAATTAAATGAAAAGCAGTGAAAATTGAAGTTTGCAGTAATTTGTTGCTTCTATTTAAAGGGTGGACTGTTAGAAACTATAAATCGTAGTTTTGAGCTGACAATTGCAATAGCTGGACTAGATCTTTGTAGGGAAAAAAATATTGCAACTTTAATACAAACATATGCCTTCCTTTCAAATTTCATTTCTCTGATATTTTACAGAGTTAAACTTGAGGTTATTGTTCAGCTCTGGATGAATGAATGGATGATGAATGCTGAAATTATTCCCATTCCAGAATGAGTCAGTGACTGAAGCACACATGCAGTAATACAGTTACATTCCTAAAAATAAATGTTTTTGAGTCCTCGGGGACCCAGAGGGCTAGCATAGTTTCTACTGAAGAAGTCAGGGCTGTAACGAGGTTCTATTCCCACTCTGAGCATCCTCGAATGGCACAGAGGACAGAAAGAGCTGACCAAGCGTCTGACTGCTGCCCGTCGCTCTTTCTTTGGCACCTCTAGCTCTGGCCCCTGTGTTCCAACTGGAAACTGGGCTGGGCTTCACCTTAGTAGCCAAATAGCAGACTTTTACCCTATATAATACTCAGGAGAATCGGTCAAAATCCAACAGAAGCAGAGACAGTGAACTTTAAACAAAGCTTGTAGCTGGAATTGACCACCCTTAAATAATGTGACCAAACTCACTTTATTCTATCTCTTTCCCAGAATATTCCAACTTGACAATAGGACCCTTGTGTCAACAAGAAAAACTTCTAACTTATAAGACAGATAAATTAAAAGGTGATCCTTGGCTTTAAAAAAAGATTTTTCACTGTTTCCCTGGAGCACTTATTTACTATAGTTACTTATGAAGTCTAATTACTTGACAAAAAGGCTTAGTGGTTAGATAAGATAAAACTGAATTCTTATTATGATGGTACTGACTAAAAATAAAATAATCAACAACAACAGAGATAGTGATAAAGCACCCTTCAATTTTAAAGCAATTCAATGGGGAACTATGACTGTACTCATCAAAATTTAATATACATAGTTTAAACAAACCTAGCCACTTTATAATGTGAGTTCTGCCTACATCTTATTTCAATGCAATTAACTTCCTATGAATTAAAAAATAAAATAAAATTATTATTTGAACATTATTTTCTATTCAGTTCATATTTATGAAACTTAACATGAAAACCATTGACATGTTTTGAAATCATTTATAATGCTGGACTTTGCTTTTAAAATTAATGGTGAGGGCTTCCTTGGTGGTGCAGTGGTTAAGAATCCGCCTGCCAATGCAGGGGACACGGTTCGAGCCCTGGTCCGGGAAGATCCCACATGCCGTGGAGCAACTAGGCCCGTGCGTCACAACTATTGAGCCTGCGCTCAGAGCCCACGAGCCACAACTACTGAGCCCGCGTGCCTAGAGCTCATGCTCTGCGACAAGAGAAGCCACCGCAACGAAGAGTAGCCCCCGCTCGCCACAACTAGGGAAAGCCCGTGTGCAGCAACGAAGACCCAACGCAGCCAAAAATAAATAAGGATAATAAATAAATAAATTTATTTAGAAAAATTAATGGTGGTACAATTTTTTCTTTTTAGCTTTTCTATGTTGATAACTACCAAGTTAATGCATTTATAAACACACATGCTGATATATTCAGATTTGGGGGGAATGTGTTATTGGATCTTTGACCAACAAAAATTTCCTAAAATAAATTCTTTCAGTATTATATTTATTTTAAGTCGTATGTGTGCCTGGAGCAATTTGGCCATTATTTACTTTTGAACAGTCAGACATACCTAAAGCATTCACCTCGCCGGGCAACAGGATATATCCCGCATACAATTAGAAAAAGGTAGAAGACTAAAACCTACTTGAAGGTCTGCCAAAAAGAGCAGTGAAAAATGATGTCTCCAATGACAAGGTGATGGTGGGGGTCTGCGCTGGGGGTGGGGGCAGAAACAGCTCATCTAGCACAGAAGATGAGCAAACTTAAACGCTTAGTCAAGTTAAAAAATAAACCAATCACCATTTTTTTGAGTTTTAAATGAATATCTGGATCAGTTCTCCTTTTCCATAATTTATCCTAAATTAAAGAGAAACAGGAAATGCAAAATAAAAAGCAACAAAAACCTGGAAGAAAAAAGGCTTTATGAAGGTTTACCTCTAAATGTGTTCCAAGTCATGGGGGTGGAGCAAGGTTGGGGTGATACGGCACAAAGCTTTGCAGAATGACATATAGCACTGAAATATAAGTCAAGAGAGTTGGTTTCTAGTTCTCTCTGTCTAAATCTTGTAAGTTACTAGTTAATGTTCTGTGGCTCAGTCTTCTTATCTAGAACTTAAAGGTGTTAAATCAAATAGTCACTGAGGTTCTTTGTGTTATCTATGTAATAAATTCCTTTTATCCTTTGTGATATTTTAAGAAGTACAGCCACTCTACCAGGAATTTGGATTACCTATTGCACTGCTCACTGCCAGATTATTTTTATGCCATCATGTATGCCCACAAAGTCCCAAGAGTCATTAAATATAGCAATACTCTCATTTCTTGTCTCCAAACTGATACAAATAACTCATTGAATTTGCTGATTCTCAATTCTTAAGAAAAAAAAAAACCTTTATTCTTTACACTGGCTGATTATCATTGTTCGTTGTGCTTTTCCTGATTATATTGTACAAATGGAGAAGTACTCAGGTTAGTTAAATTTGCAAAAGAAGGATTCCAATGATTAGGAAAATAAATTGGATGAAACTTTTACTCTGGAGTTTATAGGTAGCGTTTCATAGACGGAGAAGTAACATTGTGGATATATGTGATATAATACAATAAGTATTTGGGTTTTGTCCCTGGTTCCTGGCACAGAGCTCCTAAAACCCTTCAAAACTCCTGAGTGATGTTGTCTTTGGTATGCTAGCGAATGAGCTAATTCCTGGCCTTATGTGGGGTGGGGGGAGAAATAGAGATAGCTTCAGGATGGGGCCTGGTTGCCAGAAAAAACACCCAAGCGATTAGAGTCTGAATATTCAGCCCCACTTCCCACCTTGGAAATGGGGAGAGGGGTTAGAGATTGAACCTACTTAACGATGGCCAATGATTCAGCCAATCATCCCACATCATGAAACCTCAATAAAAATTCTAAACAACAGGATTTAGTGAGCTTCCGGTTGGTGAACATGTTGACGAGTGGTGAGCCCAGAGAGTGCATGGAAGCTCTGTGCCCCCCCTGCCCATTACTCTATGAATCTCTTCCATTTGGCCGTTCCTGAGTTAGTGTCTGAAGTGCGGGCAATCGGTGGGTTCTGCTCTAACTCTGGAAGTTAATGTGAGAATGGAACTGAATTGTTGTACACCCCGCTGGTGTCAGAGAATTGGAGAATTGGTTGGTGTCAGAAAATACCATGCATTTGGTGTCAGGGAAAAAACAACAACAATACAACATATCATGCAGTCACATAAAAACCATGTACTTATATTGAATAAATCAGTGTTCTAAAAAAAGTTATTCCTGAATCAGAAAAGTCTGATGTTACCCACATTCTGCAAAGGATGAACCTATAATTTGAATGAGCAAGGGTTTGTCTCAGTAGCAGGGAAAAAAAAATTACAATTTAATTAAATTTCAAAGTGTAACTTGAACGCTTTTAAAAGAGGGGGTGGGAAGCAAATAAAAAGGACAACATAATGTCATTTAAGTTCTATCCCTCACATATTGTTCAATCAGAAATCTGGGAATTATACTGCCAAGTACTGATTAAGTTTCTGGCCTGGTCTGTAAATTACTGAATCTAGAGGTGACTCCAAGCTAACAAACAAGCGTTACAAAATGGTCTCTTACTGCCCAGACTTATGTGTATGCATGAGAGAGAGAGAAGAGAGGAAGTATCAGTTTCCAGTTCCAAGGTTACCATGGGGGCCCAACCCCAAATTGTCTCATCATAAGTAATATTTTACCAAACGAATAAAACGAATACTGATATGCAGAAGTTTTTCAATTGTGGTAAAGGTAAGTGAGTGGCAAAATACTGGAAGTGGCTGAATAGTAGACAGCTACCAATGGTAAACAATAGTAAACTATCTATGAACTTTGTGGAGTTTTTTACCCAAAAGTAAACTTGAGGAAAGACAACCAACCCTCTCTTCCTTTGTAATCACTGAAGACTTGAGGCCCGCCTGACATTTTCTGAAGTAAAGCTCTCTGTGATCATTAGAATATCTACTTTTATTTTTCAGGTGGTTGAGGGAAGTTGTATCTAAAAGATGCACAACACTGCATGCAGAAATATTTACTCCAAACTCCAGACTACATTTTCCCCAAACAGCTGGCACTTTGCCACATTGTAGGCATCTGAAATGCTGAATGACTTTAAAAAATGGATCTAGTTGTTCATTTACATGTTAACAGTAAAAAAGGTAAAAGATTCAGAGATTAGGCAGAGAGGTAGAGAAATATTTAAGCACAGAATTCAACACTTTCCCATTTTTTTATCCAATATTTTTGCCACTCAATGGTAATAGCTTCTAAAACTCAAAACTGGTGCTCATATTAAAATTCAGGGCTCTGAATGTAGCTGAGGTAAATATTTTACTCGTCCTTTGGCACCCTGCACATAAAATTTTTAAATAATTCAAACAAACTCCAGCTCCTCAGTGACCAAATAGAGTTCTGGTAAAAATAAAACATCTTTCAGTTCAGCACCAGCTGGCTAAATTTAAACCCTGTATTATGTAATCTTAAAGTGTCCTTGCTTTTAGTTGGTGTCGTAAGAGATTCTGTTATAATGCCTCTTCCAAATCACTTCAGTCTCTAACATCTAGACATTTAAGGCACAACAGGACCAAATTAAGGTGTTCATAGGCAACTGAAGATAGAATAAATTCATTTGAAACAGTATACAGGCCATGTTATTTTAAAAGTAAAATCTCAGGCTTCTCTCTTTAAGTTTGTAGTTACTATAATTAGGCCCGGCAGATCCAACCGGCAGTGCTTTTCTTAATTCTGCAAAACATGTAAGAACCTGATTCTTTAATCCTTATTCCAGTAATACTCCCAGAGGAGATGAGACTGGCTGGGGCAAGAAGCACAAAATCAAACTAAGGCTGGAGAAAGAATACATTTTATACATTTCTCTGAGCAAGCTGCAACAGTTGAGCATATTTTCAACTTTTTCTTTCCCTCAGCAAATTTTAAGAAGTATAGTTAAAAAAAAAAAAGGAAATATAGATTAGGGTTTCAAACATATTCATTGTGTACATTATCAATTTATGCTCATAAAAGATAAACTAATTTTGTCAGTTTTCCCTTTTAGCTATAAATTGAAGTATAATTTTCATTGATGTCTGTTTATCAAGTTTGGTTCATATCTCTTCAATACTAAAAATAAAAAATGCTAACAATTCTACAAAATCCAATTGAATATTTGCTGTGATGACAATTACAATTTGACCTGTGGTCTTCATTGATCTTAAGCAATCAGCAAGAACATATCACAACTCTGGAAGTAGAGTATCAATGACTATATAACACATACCTTTTGTAATATTTAGACTTAACCCCAAGTTCGTGGAAATGTCATATATCTTTACAGTTCTTCACAGACTAGTTTCCTCCTTGGTACAGCAAATTTCCCAGTCCCCTGAAAGCAGTCGGTGGAGTGGAGGCCAGCTCCACTGAAGGGTCTATCAAGAGAGTAGATGGGACGGCTGAATTTATTTCAGCCCTGCATCTAAAGGATGCAACTTAGCACCTATTTTTAGGAACTGAGCTCTGTATAGGTGGGGCCTGAGTCAACTACTCTTTTCAGAAGTGTTCTCTGAGGGCACTCTGCCTCGTAGTGCCCTCAATAATGTATGCATAGTATTAGCACATGTGCAGTCAATCAAACTCCCTTCCACAGCTATGACCATCGAGCCAACTCTGACCTTCTGAACAAAGCCTAAAATATAACCAGCACTGATGAGGAAAAAGAGGAATGAAAGCTCTTTAATTACTTGCATTTGTTTTAATAATTTCAATCTTTAAGAGTCAAGAATCTGAAAATAAAGCACAGAGAGAATGTTCCAATTTATTCTGGTGGAATTTGGGTTCTCAGGAAGTGGAAACGCTGTTTTTATTTACAGAATGTTCTTAGGCATGGAAAATATTAGTTTGCTTTTTGAGACTTCACATATAAAGCAAAACACTATTGTGATGTTTATATAAGTAAAGAAAGTGCTCTTTTGGACAAAAAGTGAAGGAGGAAGGAGTGATAAGGCATTCTAGAGAGAATAAAGGGCATACCTACTGTGTGATTCCTGCCCATTAATATTAGCTTAAAATCACTTGGCAGGAGGAACAGCAGGCAAGGGACGGGAGTCACCTCACATGCTCCTGAAAGAATCATATTAAGTGTCCTTTGCTGCCACCCTGCTTATTCAGCACACCCTGCAGACCTGACCCGGAAGGAAGTAGGAGAGCTCGCCATTTAGCTCCATAATGCCAACATCTAATACATTCTAAGTAAATATAAAACAACCAGCTTCCCCTATCTTTCCTCTCTTCTATTATTTTCCTCATGTGGGCTTAAGTATGTATACTAATGCCCTCACAGCAAGCCCAAATAAAGAAAGAGAAAATTGCCCTTTGACTTAAAGAGAGCACCTGACTTACATACTGTTTATTTCATACAAATGCTTACAAGTAAGCTATTTACCATATTATTTACTAATAAAGACCAGTATATACATTACATTTTTTTCCATATACAATATTGATTTCTATTAAAAGTAGGTCAAGGAGTGATGTTCCAGCTGATTAAGAAAAAGCTCCTAAAATAGTGTTCTTGTACACTTCACAAGATTTTTCAGGGCCAGCAGCCAATATAATCTAATTAGTTTAGAGTTGTGCTGTCCAGTGTGGTAGCTACTAGACACATGTGACCATTTAAATTTTACTTGATTAAATTAAATAAAATTAAGAGTTCATTTCCTCAATTGTACAAGGCACATTTCAAGTACTCAATTTCTATATGTGCCTGGTGGCTAGGTATTAGACAGTGCAGTGATAGAACATTTCCATTATTGCAGAAAATTCTATAGGACAGTGTTGTTTTAGATCACAGGATTTTAACACAGCTTTGACACTAACTAAACCCTATGACCTGGCAAATTTCATATGTTGTCTATGCTTCATTTTACTTCTCTATAACTAAACAGGACTAAGTTTACCTACTTTAAATGGTGGTTGTGAGGATTAAATGTCATAATATATAGGTAATACTCATGAAAGTCTAAATCTAGGACAAAATATTTATTTTAAAATAATAATAATTATTATTATGACTTTATCCTGCTATATGGATAAGAAAATGACATTAGGCTGATCTAAGATCACAATAGTTCGATTTAAGTCATGAGGAGATCGACCCACAATGTAAATATAGTTAAATTTAATCTGGTATTTGCATATAGGTGCTAATGATGCTTATCATGGTTTTAGTCTTTCAAAATATTGATAATTACTCAAGAATATGACTTGTAGCTTTCTTATTTTCTCTTCTTACTTAAAACTGCCTGCCTTCTCCTTCCATTGTAGTGATAGGTTTCTTCACTTGTTTCTCTAAGTTTCATTCAAGATAACCTTTCTTCAAACTTTCTGTTTTCTGCCCTTTCAGGAAAGAAATATATTTGATTTAAATACATACATAAATAAAATTATTTTTTCATATTTTCTAATGTTTATAATCATCCCAAAACTCAATGATTATGCATTGTTGTTGTTGGTTATTTTTTGCGTTACGCGGGCCTCTCACTGTTGTGGCCTTTCCCATTGCAGAGCACAGGCTCTGGACGCAGAGGCTCAGCGGCCATGGCTCACGGGCTCAGCCGCTCCGCGGCATGTGGGATCTTCCTGGACCGGGGCACGAACCCGTGTCCCCTGCATCGGCAGGCGGACTCTCAACCACTGCACCACCAGGGAAGCCCTATGCATTGTTAAAAGAAAAAAAAAAATGGATAGGAAAAGAATCCTTGTTGAAACATTATAAAATAGGTGGTAATGGATTAAGAGCAATAAATGTTAGATCTGAGGTAGTATGCATAAATTAACTAACGTAAGATCAAGCAAAGTTTTTCAGTTATAGAATTAGCTAGCTATCATACAATTTGGTTTATTCATTTTAGTCATGAAGACAATGAAAATGTCAGCACCTAGATTCTTACCATTTGTTATTTCAGTTGTTTCAGACACTGATTTTCATTCTTCATTTTGTAACAATCTAACTAATTGCTATGAAATTACTCTGAAAGAAAGATGGATGGAGGAATGGATAGATGGATGGATGAATGGGTAGATGGATGACAGCTAGCTAAATAGGTAGAAAGATCCAGAAGGTTATTCCTTGTATCAAAAATCTTAGAAAATTTAAGTGGAAAATTTTGTTCCCTATCCAATCCATAAACATACTTTATCTTCACAGAGCCTAGATACCTCTACCTATTAAAGCCTGTATTGTACTCAATTGGAACCTACATAAGACTGTTGCTTTTAGTGAGATGGAGTCATTAGCATCAGGCCAATGATCCCACTGAGAAAAATTAGAAAAACTGAATCAGTTACAAAAGTAATATATGTAAGGTATCAAGGATCAGCCAAACAATAAGCACCAGAGAGAGCACAATTCAGGAAATGCAAGACTAAGAGCTAAGAATCTGAAGCTGTCCCTGGAGGTTATTTTTCATTTCCGGATGCAGATAGAGGCTGAGAATCCAGGCTCAACTCAGGAAGAGAACTGCTGCCGGGGGACAGTTTTGGCAGTTACATGGGACTGGAGTAACAAAATTGGAGAGTAGCAGGACCTCAAATTCGTTTTTCTCCCCAAGATATTTGCTAAGTTTCAAAATTTCACAGCAAAGCAGGCTACAGTCATATAAGCCCAAACACAGAGAATTAAAGTGGAATAGCCCGCATTTTCATAATACTTAGGAGACAAAGGTCTACTGGGAGGACAGGTGACAGCTGAAAGTCCTCAAAGGAAAGGAAAATTGACTCTAAAATAATCTGAGATAACTTTGTTCCTAGTGGTGCTTGATAGTGTGGGCTGAGCTGGAGGCTGAGTGAGGATCCTGTTTCAGCCCCTAGAAGGTGGGAGAGAGGTGAAACAGCAAAGTTGGGGACCTGATCAGGCTTGGAGTGATAAAAGTGGTGACTTGAGTAGACTCAGCCATAGCCAGTCTCCCCCTCAAGACATTTGCCAAATTCGGAAGCTTCATGGGGTGTGAGGCTATATATCCAAGCTGAAGACCTCTGAAAAGTAGAGCAGAGATAGAATCTGACAGATTCTCAAAGAAAACTTAAAGTGGTCAGCCCCACTACCCCCTCCACTCTATCTGCCTAGCAGAGGACAGGCTGAACCTCTCTGATGAAAGTATATCATCTGGAGCTTTCCCACCTTTGCTTTTTGGAAACACAATGCTTGACTTTCAATTAAAACAAAATACCTGGCACGCAAGGAGACAGAACACTGTTGCTAGTTACAAGTAAAAAAAAAAAAGGGAGAAAAAGCAGATGGTATAGATGTTTGAATTAGCAGATAAGGACTTTAAAATAATCATGATTTATATATTTAAGAAAATACAAGAAATAACATAAAAAGTATATAAAAGATGGAGAATTTCACAATAAAATTAAACTTACAAAATAATAATGAAATGGACATTCCAGTATTGAAAAATACAATATCAGACATTAAGAACTCAAGGGATAGTTTAATAGCAAATGGGAGACACCAAAAGACAAGATTAGTAATCTGGAAGACAGGTGAATAGAAAATAGAAAGCTTTGGTTTGGATATTTTATATTGAATATCAAAAAGTGCTCACAGGGTTTTCTGCAGCAATATGACATTGTTGAATCATATAACTATCGTCCATTAAAATCTGTCTTTTTTGCATATATTACTGACAAGCCACATCATTCTCCTATAATTGTTTAGTTTATGCCTAAGCGAATGGCAATGATTCCATTCCATTATTCCAGCTCGCTTCTGCCATCAAGCATAGTTGTTCTCTTCACAAGGCAATATATGTGTTATCTAAGTCAATGATAAAGGATATTTAACAGAATGGAGCCACTAACATATATAAAGTCATACTCCTGCTAAAGATCTCCCTCTGAAGGGAAACTGATATATGAGTTTAGATCCATTTGTGTATCTACATATGTAGATATTCTTGATGACTTGAAATAAAATGTATCTGATTAGGGGATTTCAAAATTCTCTGTGCTTCTTTACTAGGTCATCAGTAATCTTGAATTTATTCCCTTTTCTACTTTTGCTGGTACCATTTGTAGGTTGAAGCCTATTCTCCTTAACAAAAAAGATACCATCTAGGAATTCATTTGGTTCACTTTCTTTTCTTGTTCATTAATATTAAAAATTTCCAAGAAAAGCAGTGAATCTCTCTTCTTCCTTTAATTTTCCCTTAATAATAAATCTATACTTTATAAGAGAATTGTGCCAGGGTGATTTACATTTATTTTCTTTTATTCTTACAACAACCCCAAGATTTTGGTATTATCACCATTTCATAGAAGGAAACTGAGGGCGAGTAAAGTTAAGTAACTTCTTCAAAGACAAAAGTTAATCAGCATTATTGGGAATTAGACTCAATTCTGTTGATTTCATATGTTTGGATTATTTGGGATATATTATTTATCCTGACCTTAATCTAAAAATTCTATCCAATCGCTATTACATATCCTGAATGACATGCTTTGAGAGGGGTCACCTCTTTCACCTATTGATAAATACGGTGGCTAAGGCACAGTGTAGGCCTTCAAATTAGGTAGGCTCTGGCAAGGCCTTTCGTACATGGCAGCAAGCAAAGTGAACTATCAATCAGTGGACACTCCAAAGACAAAAAGAGTGGATGAGTGAGAACTTTAAAGCTGGGACAATTGTACTCCAGTTACCTGCTATATAGTCCCTGGACCAATGGGACCAATCTAAGATTTCTAGAATTAAAGAACAAAAAGTCTAAAATTTTTAGAATTAAAGAACTTGAATTATTACATAGTCTCAAATTCTACATTATTATCTAGCATACATGAAGTACTAATCCACCAATTAGAGTTTAACAATCTGCTTTGAACATTGTTGATGGCATGACCCATTCAGTTGTCATGCAAGCAGGATTAGGGTATTAGTAACTAAATTATGGCTGAATTTAATTGACTGTAATTTTCACTTGCTCAATTCCATTAAAATTACATCACAAGGGGGCTTCCCGGATGGCACAGGGAAGAGAGTCTGCCTGCCGATGCAGGGGACACGGGTTCGTGCCCCGGTCCGGGAAGATCCCACATGCCGCGGATCCCACATGCCGCGGAGCGGTTGGGCCCGTGAGCCATGGCCGCTGAGCCTGCGTGTCCAGAGCCTGTGCTCCACAATGGGAGAGGCCACAACAGTGAGAGGCCCACATACCGCAAAAAAAAAAAAAAAAAAATTACATCACAAGGGGCTTCCCTGGTGGTGCAGTGGTTTAGGAGTCTGCCTGCCAATGCAGGGGACATGGGTTTGAGCCCTGGTCTGGGAAGATCCTACGTGCCGCAGAGCAACTAAGCCCATGTGCCACAACTACTGAGCCTGCGCTATAGAGCCCATGTGCCACAATTACTGAGCCCATGTGCCACAACTACTGAAGCCCGTAAGCCGAGAGCCAGTGCTCCGCAACAAGAGAAGCCACCACAATGAGAAGCCCATGCACCACAACAAAGAGTAGCCCCCACTTGTGCAACCAGAGAAAGCCCACATGCAGCAACAAAGACCCAACACAGCCAAAAATAATAAATAAATAAAATTTTAAAAATTACATCACAATATTAAGGAAGCATGAGTAAGTCTTTCAGGCATACATGACTCACATTTTAATTGTATCTCATGGTCTTATGTAGGATGATGCAAACCAGGATGCTTTAGAGAGTGAAAGGAACACTATAAATAATTATGCTAACACAACAGCACAATCTGAAACAGTCCAGGGCAAACAGGGATGTGGAATCACCTAATAGGCCAAATGTGGACCTTCTTGACTCACCATCAGGGTCTGCATACAGGGGGATGTCTAGTGACCTGGCTCCCAATATAAAAAAGAAAAAGAAAAATGTTCATTACTAGATACTTCAGTATGTGAATCATCCTTACTCTTTAAATATAATTTGTATAAAACATGTTCCTTATAACAAAGACAGGGATGAATTAAAGAACTCTAGGGAATCTATGAGATTTGAACCAGAAAAGGGTAAGTTAAAATTAGGGTGCTACCTGGTTAAAAAATGACAGAGGACTAGACATTCCTAATAGGATTTTTATTAACTGTCAAGTAAAATGGTAAAAAAGAAAAAATAAAAAAGCAGCACAAAATAGCATGAATTGCTAATACAGTAATGAAAGAGAGAGAGTATTAATGTGATTTTATGTTTGTGTAAGAGAGAAGATGAAGGAGATTAAAAAAATAAGAGAAAAGGAGGAAGAAGAAGAGGAGAAAATACTCTGACATTTGTACAGAATTTCCAATAATGGTTATGATTGAGAGCGACAAACATGAATCACAATTTTGGATGATACATTGCATAGTGAACTCTCTGAATCAGAAGTGGACACAATTTTCTCAAGTAAGAGGGAAAGACTGACTCAGTCCACAGCCTCATGTTGCTCTGACCAAAACTAGGAGGTCTTCCCTCAGTACCATGTGAAATACTTCTGGGCCAACCTGAGCTATAGCCCTGACTCATCTCCACTCCTACCTCTCTCTGTATATATCAATACATGCACTACATCTCTCAGAAGGGAGAAATGGGGTGGATTTTAGGCTCCCAAAGAAGCACTTTAGAGAGTAGATGATGGAACTTTGTACAATTTTTCATGCTTTGCACCATGCAAAAGCAAATTTACACACTGTATCTGATAACCTAAGTTAATTTTGTAAGGTATGGGGTAAAAGTTTCAACCTCTATTCAGCAAATTTGGATAGGACCCAAAATTAAAGATTTTAGATGTGGTTCAGAGACAAAAAGGAAAAATTATGGGAGAAATTATAAGAGCCAAGTGTTTTGTGATGGCAGAAAAGGAAAAAATTCACCTACCCTATCTGAAGGAAATGGCAAGTCTGAATCAATCTCAACACAGTGCAAGTAAAGTAAATAAGTCAAGATGTCATAAGGAGGCACTGCTAGAAGAAGGCAAAGGGCACTGACTTGATGAGGCCAGTTGATAACATAGTTTTTTAAAATTAGTTGATTTTTGAAATAGCTGAAAAATTTACACTTATATTCTTGATGTTCTCAAAAATATTCAGGAGAAGCCTCTACAAAACCATAATAGGTGCTATTAAGGAGAGAATGGGATGGAATGAAAAGAATGGAAAAAGTGAAGACTAAAACTGTTTGTAAGAAAATGCAAAATTCAATAGAAAATTAAAGTAGCATTTGAGATAGTAAAGAGCACATATGAAAAAAATTAATTGAATCAATGAAGTGGGGAAAGATTTGAGAAATTTTTCTGTAATGCAGGAGCAAAATCAAAGAGATGAAAATGATGGCCTAGATAATCATGGATACGAATGGTAGAGATATGATCAAAGAAACAACTGTTTCAGGGGAAGAAAGAGAAAAATAGCAAGTACATAAATAATTAAATTTAAAAGAAAAGAAAAAGTTTTCAAGCTGAAGATCTGAGAGGAAAAAAACCAAAGGCTCATCAAGATACCTGGATATGCCCTTATAAATTTTTGAATTTTAAAGATAAAAAATAATGAATAAGGAAAAAGACAAGCTGTTCTCAGAGTTCTTCACTGAGACATTATGTATTATGATAGAGTGGAATGTTGTATATGAGGTGTTTTGCTTTGTTTGTTTTTATGATGGACATAGATTTGAATGAAGAATTCTCATTATAGACAAGTGCCTGTTATTCACATATGAGGCACATAGAGATATATTTTTCAATATATAAAAAACTTCTCAAAGAAAATGGTTAATATATCCTCAGTAGGGAAGCAACTAAAATATATCTGCAAGCCTACAAAAGGTGATTCAACATCAAGAATAAAAGAATGAGAAATTTATTGTATAAAAGACTTATTATTTGAATTAAAAGTAAACAAATATTGTAAATGCAGTTACAAAATTGAATGTAAACTCCCCCAAAATCTTTGAAAAATGTATATGGAAAATAATATATTTTTAGTATTCATGACATCTTATCTTAATCATGTAATAATTCAGGGCTCTAATCATAGATTAAAATAAATTATGTCACATTAAATGTCAAGAGTAGAGAAAAGCAGGGGAAATAAAATCGAGTGTTTTTTTTGGAGTTTGATGAATTTATTCAATCACTCACACATGCATTCATTCATTGAGTAGGTCAGTCATCAAATATTTATAGAGCAGGTGTGTATCAAGTGCTGTCTAGATATAGTGTTTATAGGATGAACAAAAATCCATGGGCCCTAGTAAATACACAAATATATATACTGCATAAAGAGGGATAAGTTTATGAAAAAGAAGAAATCAGTGGTATGAAAAAGAAAACACTTTAATTTGAGTGGTCAAGGTACACACCTTAAGGTGGTGACCAAATTTCAAATTTCATCAGAAAAATGTACACAAAAATTTAATAAAAGAGTGAGGTAAAAAACATGATAAATCAATATGGCACACTAGCCCCAAAACAAATTTCAATTTACAAAGCTACATTAATTCAAATACAGTGAAATTGGTGTTGAAATCAATATTCCTTTTAGTGGAATAAAAATAACTATTCTGAATCAAGCATAACAAAATGGAATTAATTCTCCAGAATAAACTCAACTAAATAATTGGAAAAAAAATATTTCAAAGTCTCACCTTATACTTTACTTCAAAATATATTCTAAGCTAATAAAATACTTAAGCCTAAATGCAATAAATAACCATAATAAATAGAGGCATGTATTTTTTTCAAAGTCATATATGGTCAACATTTCACACAGCACAAGAGAGTAGGCATAAAATAAAACCTTTCTCCTAGCCTAGATACCCAAACCTTTTGCATATGGGCAACAGATTGTTGTTAAGTTTTTCATTATCCTGAAATGTTCTCTGTACATAACAGGACACGTATGTGAGTGATAATATATGCATAAAACATGTCTGTGTGTGTGTGTGTGTGTGTGTAGATATATATATATATCTCCATACTTCCCTTTTTTATATGAATAGGAGAATTATATACCCAATGGTCTGCATTTGTTTTATTTTTTCGTGAGCAATGATGCAAATCCATTTCTATCTCCAAAGCAGATAATGTCATTCACCATAATTGTAGATTAAAAAAACTTTTAAGTAATTTATCATTCCAGTAACTGAAGAACCATACTTGACAACATTCAATATCCTTTCATGATTAAAAACTTTCAACAAATTAAGAACAAAAAGAAATTTTTTAAACTTCAAAAATAGCATGTATATAAAATGCTATAGCCAACATCACACTTAATGATAAAAAGTGAATGCTTTGTTTTTATTAAAAATTAGATGAAGATGTCTACTCTCATCCCTTCCACTTGGCATCATGCTGGAATGTCTTGCCAGTGTAATAGGACAAGAAAAAGAAATATGCAACAAAATGATTAGAAAGGAAGAAGTACAACTATCATTATTCAAATAGCATTACTATATATTTAAAAACCTTCAGAAATTACTATAACTAATAAAAACACAATCAAATACCACCACACATCTTGTAGAATATAGAATACCACTACACAGCTAGTAGAATACTAATTCCTAAAAATGTATATTTATATATGCTTATTTACATGTAATCCATTGAGAAAAAAACTAGGAGGAAATACACCTGTTTCTCGCTGGGTAGGAATATCAGTAATTTTTATTTTCTTTAAACTTTCTCTATCTTGTAATGGGAAATCCATATTATATTTACAACAAGAACAAAACAATAAACCCCATTAAATTTTTTTAAAAATAAGAAACATGCTGTCATTTGCCATTGGACAATATACATTTACAAGTGGAAGAACTTTTGTAGCCAGATTTTTTAAATCTAATTTTTTAATATCTTATTTTTCTGTTGCCTATATATGTTAGAAACAACTAGATTGCTTAGAGAATTATTTATTAATAATCACCTCTCCCCAAGACCTGCACATGCCATTCTACTGTTTTCTAGCATTGCACAGGTTGGAGAAAAATTCAGTGCAGCTTGACAATGTTGCTTTGTATATGATGGATTTTCTTCCCGGGATGCTTATAGATTTTTATTCTTTATCCTACATATTTAAGATTTTTTAATGGAAGAAGTAACTCAATAATATATGATAATAACAACAGTAGTCTACAAATGAGCATTATGTATGTGCCAGCTACATTCCAAACACATTGCAAACATCATCCAACATAATCTTCATAAGAAATATATGAAGTAAGTTCTGTGTTTTGTTTGTTTTTTAAATGAAGAAACAGAAACACAGAGAGGTTAAATATTTTTCCCAACATATTTTCCCCAAAGTCTAACAGTCAGAAATTGGACCAGGCTGGTGCCAAATTCAATGCTTTCGATTACCAGGTTGTAAGTTTTACTCCTTATAATAATGGGCAAAATATTTAATCTCATAGTTCTTTATCTTTTAAAACAAATACAGGAAATATATTTTTAAATGACTTCATCCATGACATAAGAATAAAATATGTCTCCCCTTAGTGAATTGTGACAAATAAATGATATGATATAACTCATCTAAATGTTCTTGATATACCAACGTGTCACTTATCATTTTATTCCTCTAAGCTCCAAATCTACCCTCTGTGGCTCTGTTTGTGATACTGGAACGTTTCTCCCTTGCCAGTTCGCAAGATGGTAAGCTTCATCAGTAGAGAACCCTGGAGGGATCTGGAAGAGAAACAGTTCTTGGTTTCTGCGCATCCTCTCTCCTGGCAGGCTCCTGTAATGCTCTGTGGCCAGCAGCATATGGCATCTCTCCATGGTACCTCCCTCAGCAACCCAGAAGGTGATTTCCCACTTTCCCAGTGCAGAGCCTCGATGAACTTCTCTGCCATCCAGTGGGCCACAGTAGTGCCCTGAGGTCTGGATCCCAGCTTTATTAGGGCAGAGGCCCCTTTCCATATTTGTTTCTTTCTTGGGTGCTCTGTGTTATCCCTAGAGGTCGTGGCTGCTCTCTGTATCTGCTATTTCTGTATTCCTTAGAGTTTTCTTTAACCCTTTATATTGAACACCCTTTTGCTCCTATTTCCTGCTATAGCTGACGATTCCTTATTTTAAACTTTCCCTGTTGAAATTACTGTAGGCTTCTTGTCTCCTGATTGAAATCTTATTGAAAGAACCATTAAGTGAAATAAAATATAAATGGCTATTTTTGTGATTGAATATCCTCTACAAGTATTTGTAGTTATCTCTGAATCTCCCAGCCTTAAAATATCCAAGTTTCAATAATCTCATTTATATGCTGGGAATAATAACACTTATCTAAAAGGATAAGAAGTAGATAAGACAAATGTTTGTAAGAATGCCTTATATATTGTTGAAGCACAATAGAAATGTAAGCTATTATTACCACATGGTAAACTCTGTGAGGGCAGGTCTATTTCTGTCCTGCTGTTCCTGGATACCCAGGGCCTTTCACAAGGCTTGGTACACTGTGGGTGCTCCATAAATGCTGGTTTGGTGAACAGATGCTTGGACACATCTCTATTACTCCATTTCATGTTTAAGTCCATTTGAACTGAATTTCAAAAATGTTAGATAAATCTAGTGCTTTTAACTTTGCAAAAGGTAAATACTATACAATTAAAAAAAACTTTGTATCCTTCAACTGCATGTCAAAATCTTCTACTGTAGATTCTTGCCTCCAATACATTTGTAGCTATAAATGAGATAGAAAATACGGAGAAAACGATGTAGCCTCAGAGACTAAAACTGTGATGCTCTGTTTAATTAGTGATTTTCAGGTGCATTTTGTAAGGATATTTACTGTTTGTAACCTGATAAGACATGTAATTGACTATGATTTTTCTTTTGTTATCTTTAAGCAAATTATAGGTTCTGATGGCAAACTGTTTATGTTTCTGCATAACTACAACACTGTTTTAAGGCATTTTATTATGTCGATAAATAACTTCACACTTGATGCCCTTTATTTTCAGGGAGAAAAGAAACAGCTTTCATAGATTTTTTTCACTCTTAGTAGTCTCTCCTACAATATTTTAACCAAAAGCCTTGACAGATACCAAGTTAAACTATGTCACAATGACCAAGATGAAGCTGTACAATTTTTTCTTCTTACATCAATACTCAGGCTTGTGTACACATACTGTTTGTTCCTCCTTCTGCAACATTTTTCATAATGATCTCCAGCAGTCTTGTCAAGGAAGTTTATTGCTTTTTTTTCTAAGAGTATGGAATTAGTAACATTTCACAAGCTGCTCTGATCATGGGTGGGGGGTGGGTGGGGGAAGAAAGGCAAGGGTTCTGGGTTCCCAAAACTTTTTCTAAAAGTAATGAAAAATCACTTATTTTTTAGTGGACTTCCTTCTCTGTGTCTGTGTCTGGTGTTTCTAAAAAAAACACACACAAAAAACAATTGGAGATGAAGGATAGCCTCTGAGCTGTTATACATATATATGTATTTAGTATCTGTGTAAGCTTCTTTCCTTTGCTTCACGTAAGTGAAGAGCAATATCCATACAAAGTAGATACTGACTTTTGACGTAGGAACATTCCGTTGAACATACTAGGATCAAATGTTATCCCAAGCAAAAATAATGAATTAAGTCAAAAGCACATCCAAAACATCTGTTTGTTTTATGAAATACAGAATAAATAGATAGATAAGTAAATGAATAAATTAATCAATGAAAGTCAAGAAGATTTGAGGGAAGGATTTAGCAGTACAAAACTAGGTTCACTGGGCTTTCTCATGAACTTATCACCTTTTTCAAGAATGCCATTTGAATGTCATAAACTGCTTCATGTGTCCATTAAGGAGGCTTGTTTCCATGCCTTTATTGCACTCAATGCGCTTGTCGTTGTAAATAACAAAGCATAGTAAACGTTTCTAAGCAACATTTGATTTGTTTATGTTGGGAATTGGGAAAATATGTAGGGATGATTTAATATGGACATTTTTAGGCTGTGAATTGAAAAAACATAAGCAAGATGAAAATAAAAATCTAAAAATGATGCAGTGGAGCTTGGAAGAGGCGTCAGGAACAGTTTCATTATCTTTGAAGTTTTAGACACTTGTCTGTTTCCTCATCTATTTTTATTGACTAACCAAAGAGCCATTTATGTTTTGCTTCAACTGTCATTTTACATTGATAGGTCAGTTTTTCTTACGCTTCAAGCCTTACTTATTTAAAAAAATATTTTTCTGTTGACAGGTCATAAAAACATGAATACAGCAGACTTTACCTGATACAAAGTTTTTTCAAAACTTATCATTTAAATTTATGCCTCAGAAGTGCAATCCATAGCCAACCACCTTGTCAAGACCTGGAAAATCATGTATTCACATAAATAACATTCCTTGAATGTCTACTAGGTACTGAGTAGGCAAGTACAACTTGCCTTGTATTGATGAACTTACAATTGTTTATTGATGCAAAGAACTTGGAAACATCTTAGAGATATGCTTTAAAATGATTCACTCTATAAATATATCTTATAGATGTTTTATAGAATGCACTTTCCCTAGCTGACAAACAAAATCTGTGCCATTTTGAGTGCTATGCCGTATAATAAGTTATTTTTATGTAATATTCAAGGTAATACCAACAACAGGCCTAAGAGATAGCTATTATTAACTTTACTATTTTAAAGAGTAGGAAATTAAAGCTTAGATCATTTAGGTAACTTTCTCAAGGTTGCACTGTTTATAAGCGCCCAAAACAGGATTTAACTTGGACTTGCCTGCCACCAAAGGGCATTTTCAACTATTTTATCACGAGTCTGTATATGAAAAAGCATATTCCCATATGCACAAAATTATCACTATGTTCAGTGATTCTTAGTATTTCAAAATTAATTTATTCATTCAACAAGTATTTTGAACATATACTTCACACAGGGCACATATTGCTATGTACTTGTGAATAACATAGACAAATAAATCATAACACAGTGTAGAACATGACAGAATCATCATATAGATATATGTAGAGGTTGCATGTGCAATTGGGGGAGGGGTTGCATTTGAGGGAGCATCTGAAGAAGACGTCCTGGGATCATTTTATCTGTTATTCTAATGTCAGTGGCTCAAAACAACTTCCCTTTAAGCCATCTAGGTATTTTCTATTTTGTAGAATGTTGTACTTCTCAAAGTGATTTCATGGAAGTGGGGGCATCAACATGGTAAACATTTCTCCATGGGCCCGTTTTTTCTTCTTTTAAATTTTTTATTAGAGTATAGTTGCTTTACAATGTTGTGTTAGTTTCTACTGTACAGCAAAGAGAATCAGCTATACATATATATCTTATTTTTTGGATTTCCTTCCCATTTAGGTCATCACAGAGCATGCAGTAGAGGTCCCTGTGCTATACAGTAGGTTCTCATTAGTTATCTATTTTACACATAGTATCAGTAGTGCATTTTTGTCAATCCCAATCTCCCAATTCATCCCACCCCCACTTTTCCCCTGGGTATCCATGTTTGTTTTCTACATCTGTGCCGTTTTTTCTTATTGAAATATCTATTCACATATCTAGAGCTGAGGTTTCTGTTATATTGTTTTTCTAGCCCTAATTAACTAAGATTTGACTTATCTTCTTGCTCTTCAAGCCCAGGTTGTGTTGGGCATGAAGACATATCAAGTCCATTGCTGTGAGGACATAAATGATTATGTATGTATAAATGAAGACTTTAAAAAAACATAAGCAATAATACCCAGCTGGTCTAAAAAAAAAGTAAGCTTAACCTGAATGAAATGAAAGTACATGGTCAGAACATTCCTCTCACAGAACTGTCAGCCACAGATGCTTACTTCAGGAGTTAGCTGATTTACAAATACGACAACAGGAAAAGAGAGCTGATATCACCTCTACAATCATTTGACAGCCTACTGACACATAAATAGCTCAGAAAATATCTTGTCAGACTTAAGAGCTAATTCTTTTGAAATCTAGTTGGAAATTCAATTTTAAATATTATGTTTAAATGGTTCCTTTGTCCCCAGTAATTCCATAGCCACCCCCATCCCATACACCCAGTTTTCTTCCTTTACTCTCACAATTTATCATTACCTATTTTGTTACTAGTTTATGTACTTATTGTCTACCTTCTCCACCAGAACGAAAGATCCATATGGGCAGGAACCACGTTTTTGTTCATCATGGTATATCTAGTGCCTGGTGTCCAGTAGTCACCCCATGAATTTGTTGCTTGAATAAATGAATAGTGATTTCTATAGCTCTATCAGCATTTATTTCCATATATTTGTATCCATATCCATCTTCTTCTCTAAACTGTGAGCTCTGTGAGAGCAAGATTATAGTCTTAATTTATATTTGTGTCTTCTGAGCCTAGTCTATAAGAGATGCTCAACCATAATTTGTTAAATGAATTGATTCAACCCAGATATTGCAAGACTGCTCCACTCACACAAACAACTCCAACATATAATTTCCTTGAATGACTTTAATGGGGAGAGAGGGAGAATCCCAGAATCCATTTGAAAATATATTTCCTATTTCTCTCTGTCTGAAGAGAATTTTTGCTGATCTAAAATTTATGGTACTTTAAATTTGTGTTCTTATGCCTTTGTTAGCTATTTTCATGTTGACTGGCCTGTACCCAAAACTCAAAAGTTTGATCCCACTCCAGCCTAACTCCTGCCTCTCTGCAAACACAAGATGGATCTCAGTACTTATGAGCTGCTAGAATTCAGTGGTATTTCCCTTAGCAAACAAAAATCCAAGATAATATAGTTTACCAAACTAGACCAGAATGCAAGGAAATCACTTGGGAAGTTTATAAAATGCACTGATAGAGTCCAAATCAAAGAGATAAGCTACATTTTACTTTAAGCTATAGGTTGCATTGAGAAATCTGCATTTTAATAATCATGCTAGCAGGGTGATTTGAGAAACTCAAATTATAAGACCTGAGAATTCAGAGAGGATGCTTTACGTATCCTTGCATTGTCAGTGCCTATGTCTGACACATAATTGGTATTAACGTCCTCCCTTAAAATGTAAATGTCTATGCTCCCTAGAGAATCGGTTTTCTCATGATCTATCTTGTTTTTTAACCTTTTTTCTGTACCCGAATTCATTTCCTATTACTTCTTATCCTATGTTAGGGCCTAGCCTCAATAGGAATTCAGCCTATTGGTTTATATTTAATGACAACCTTCTTTATGCCATTAACAATTTCCAATATCACTTAAGATAACTGAATTGTTTATTAAGAGCCAGTTGAAATGGAAACAACTTAAGCGATGTCTTATAGCCACTGGGACCCAATCCAGATTGCTTGGTGATAAATGACAAACATTGAATTTATTCCTTTGTAAACCTGTAAAAGAATCTAGACTTTGTTCTTCAGACAATGTAATATCATAGATTGAGCTATGTCCTAAAATAGATTTTACTTAAAGTTATAAGATTTTATATTAACCTCTTCTAAAATACTTTATTCACTAATATTTGTTAAACTTGAAAATCTCTAAAAAACTTCCACCAAGGTGGAAAGAAATTGAAATAACAGTGGTCTTTTAAAAAATGTGGAATCAAATAAGCAACAAAAGCCCAGTTCCACTGTCCAAATAGCCACGTTTTAATAAAATAGTTTTTCACTTATATTGCTATTATAAAATTTAAACCTAACTTTTTACAGCTTTTTATGATTCTTAAGCACATAGATATGCCACTCACAGTACTGAAACCAAGCAGGACCCTGTGGGGCCCTCCCAGATACAAAAGCCTTTCCGTGTCCCCCATTTCTTGTTTGTAGGAAAAGGTTTCAACCTCCTAGACCTTCCTTGAGTTCCAAAGGGCAGATTCAAACAGTTACTAATTAGAGGAGTGAGGGAATGCAGAAACAAAGGAAAGGCAGTCAAGAAACAATAGTGCAGTGATGGGGCAGGGTCCTGGTTCCTCTTCAAGGGGTATACATAACAATCTGATATATATTTCTGAGTTCTTCTACAGGAACTAAAGTCCCCACCCGGGTGGAGAATGATAACTTTAGGCTGAGCACAAGGACATAGACCTCAGACTGATTGAAACCAGAAGACTGATGATTGAGATTCCTGGACCAACACCCTGTTACCTCACCATCAACCAATCAGATGAAGGCCACACACCCTGCATACCTCCCCCTAAACTTTGCCTATAAAAACTTTTCCAGGAAAACCATCAAAGAGTCTGGGCTTCTTTTTTTTTTTTTTTTTTTTTTTTGCAGTACGCGGGCCTCTCACTGCTGTGGCCTCTCCCGTAGCAGAGCACAGTCTCCGGACGCGCAGGCTCAGTGGCCATGGCTCATGGGCCCAGCTGCTCTGCAGCATGTGGGATCTTCCTGGACCGGGGCATGAACCCGTGTCCCCTGCTTCGGCAGGCAGACTCTCAACCACTGTGCCACCAGGGAAGCCCCTAGTCTGGGCTTTTTGAGCATGAGCCACCCATCCTCCTTGATTGGCCCTGCAATAAACCTTTGCTCCAAATGCCGAGATTTTTGTTTGTTTGGCCTCACTGTGAGTCAGGCACACAAACTTGGGTTTGACAACAGTACTATGAAGATTTCAGTATTTTAGTTAATCAAAAAAGTTACCACACGTTTAGGGATTTTTCTATTTTCAAAATTATACTAGTAATACATGGAAAATACTTTCTTGCTGTAGAACATTAAAACAGCAGAGAAACCTAACAACACATCTTAGAAAACTTTCTATGTCAGTACCAATGGAACTATCTTATTCTTATCAAAGTTATATAGTATTTCTTGGTATTGGTGAGCCATAATTTATTTAATCATCCCCCTATTGATAGGCATATAAGTATTCCAATCATTCTCTAATAAAATCAATACTGCAATATATATCCTCCAATATTGATGATTATACTCATTTGTAGTGTTTCTTTTAGATAAATAGATAAAAGTTGATAAAAAATTTTGGGGTGAGATTTTGAATTTTAATTAACATTTTAAAATTGTCTCTCCAAGAGATCATACCATTTCTGTACTACCACCCCTAATGTATGAGAGGGTTTATTTCTTTATATATCCTACAAATGCAAATTGTTACACAACTTTTTTTTTTATTCTAATGGTCTGATGGAAAATATTATGCCTAATTATTATGTTAATTTCTATTTTTCCAATCATTAGTAACGCTGTTCACATTTTCATATGATTATTACCTATTACAGTTTTGTTTTGGTTCATATACTCTGCCCAGTTTTAAGTCTGGTTGTCTCTTCTTTGGTAGATGTTTCCTATATATATCCTGGATATTAGTGTTTTGTTGGTTATAGGTGCAGTAATCTTTTTTAATTTTTCTAGTCTTTTAATTAGTTAATATATTGTTCATAGAACTGTGGAAAAAGAATGTCACCTGCCATATCAATAAACAAAGGACATTGGGGCCACCAAGCCATTGGCTATTGTAGCCACCCTGATGGTACGACCTGAGGGGGTTCAGGATGAAGAAAAATAGGACACTGGTCCTAGATAGTTGAGGTGCATATCAAAGGAATAATTTCATTAAGCCCATACTCTTGTATCTTCCCTTACATAGAACAGTGTTAAATTCATTAACTTGAGATGTCTGTTTTTTCCTTAATTAGCAGTAATCTTTTGATGTTCAACTACCTCCTGGGCTTGTTTGGGTTTTTTTGCAAAAACTCCTATATATCCCAGCTCTTCCCTTACCTCCTTAGAACAGTCCCTTGGAGATATCTGAGAGGCTGTGTCCTGGGCTTAATTTCTCAGTAATGTCTCCAATAAAACATAATTCTCAACTTTTAGGTTGTGCATTGTTTTTCAGCCAACATAAGTTTAAATACTTTTATGATGTTGGGTCTCATATTTTCTCTTTCTGGTTCTTGTTTTTAGTGTTTATTTTCCCCTCTGAAGTCATAAATATATCCTTCTATAATTCTTCTAACTTGTTAGAGTTTCGAGTTTTATGTGTAACTCTTTAAACCATCTGGAAGAAAGTTTGTGTATAATGAAAGACATGAACTACTTTTTATTTGTTTTTTTTTTGCGGTACGCGGGCCTCTCACTGTTGTGGCCTCTCCCGTTGCGGAGCACAGGCTCCAGACGTGCAGGCTCAGCGGCCATGGCTCACGGGCCCAGCCGCTCCGCGGCATGTGGGATCTTCCCGGACGGGGGCACGAACCCGTGTCCCCTGCATTGGCAGGCGGACTCTCAACCACTGCACCACCAGGGAAGCCCTATTTGTTTGTTTTTAATGACAGACAGTTATCTAAGACTAGTCTATCCATTTCCAATGAACTTGAATGCTAGATGTTTTACAACTAAATTCCATAGTATACAGAGTTCCCTTTCTAAAATCTCTAATTCATACCTGATGTCTATGTAGATATAGTTCTGCTTTGTTATACATGTTGACTCATATAGTTTCGTTTCTTGCCTATGTTGTGATTTTTGATTGTGAGCTCATGTTCACTGGAACTCTATCCCTAGACTTTATTGAGGCCCCAGTTGAAAGTACGTTCCTCCAGAGAGGATTTATATTTTGTCCTACCAGCTATTTACCAACCTGGGTCCATTATAAATTAATATTAAAATGCCTTAATAGTTTCCTATCTATAGTATAACTAAAAGTAATGGGCTCCATGCTCTGACACTATCTTCCCGCAGAGCAGTACATCATTGCTAGGGATGGAGACTGAAGATATTTAAGCAATGAGTCAAAAGTATTGTGACGTGATGATGTAAAATAGGTTTGGAGGTGGTGTATCAAATTCTTCCCTGACGTTTATGAAAAGCGATGGTCTTAACAATCACTAGAGAATGATTACATAACCCCTAATAAATCTGGAATTACCTAGAATGTTACATGCTGAAATATTAGACCTAATAAACTGTTAAACAGGATGAGTTTCCAATTGTGTTTGGCAAGAATTAATTATCTTTTTTTAAATAGATGATCTTCAGAAAATTGAACAACTGCCTTTTTGTCTTAGGCAATACAAAGTTATGTGTTATTCTTTAAGAATTCTGAGACCCTCTGGCTGGGACTTTGAGTACTCTTCTAATTGAGGCCTCATATAGTATTTCATCACTTTGGAAGCTGCGATCATAACTGTGACAGGCAAAACTTATTCATAGAACATTATTTTAGCCCCATCCTCATATTTATAGATGTTCAAAAAAAGCCAAATATAGAAACGTGTAACTCTTTGTAAATGTAACTTCAGAAAGAGAAAAGTTCATGTGCTACTATGTTTTCATATTTATTATTAATAAGTTATTATTCTTATAATTCATCATAGATACTATTTATTTTAAAGGGCCATGTGAAGCTGCATTAAGCAGAAATAATAAGAAATTACCTTTAAAAGTAAAATGTTTCTAATTAATTTTGATTTCAAATAAATGAGGTATTTCTAATATTAGATTGTGTGGAAAAAATACACATTTTTAAATAAAAGTGTGTGGCTCAAAACCTGAAACTACAAATACATAAAAAACTTTATATACTTTGAAAATTGAATTTTAAAGAACTGCTAATTAGCTAATATACTTAGTGGCTTTTTTCCCACTCCCCATATCTAGGATGTCTAGAGCTTAGCATTGCCCCTAGAATGCTAGTTTTTTATTGTGGTTAAAAATAGACAAATACTCCACTCCTTCACTTTTGTAAACATTGTTAAAACATGTCAATGAACATTTTAATTAATTCTGAAAGCATAAAAATTGTCTTCCCTTTTCATTCAAACCAGCTCTTAACCTGGCAACTGAGTCTAATTAACCTCAACCTGAATTGTTTCACCCTCATTTTAGAATTGAGAACCCACTCTGGCCCCAGCTCATGGGGTATAAGGACATTCATCGAAATGACCTACTAAGCATCAAACATATGGAGGGTCCCTATTTCCCTCAAATTCCTTACTTTCAATAACCCTTCATGATTTTGCTAGATCTACCTGGAATTTCCACCCTTCCTCCTATTCCTCCCTCTCAAACATCCCTTCTTTCTCTTCTTGATCAAATCCCAATCATACTTCACAATCAGCGGAAAAAAAAAAAAGTAAAAGAGAAAAGGAAAAAGAAAATCAGCACTTCTACAAAGCATCTCAGGTTCAGGCACACATGGCTTCTTCTGTGTCCTTCCATGATAGAACTGTTCATCCTTTAAAGATGATGTTTGTTTATGAACCTGCTTCCTTTCTTAAAATAAAATCACTCAGGGACAGAGTGGGTCTTCACATACTCCCCAATACCAAACACAGGAGCAGGTCCATAGTACATGATCAGTAAACATCTGCTGAATTTATGGATTTTGCTACTGCTCTCCCTCTGTGTTTGTCTCTGACACCAAAAATAGTTCTTTAATAACTGGATTCTAGCTACTTCTCAAAAGTGTTTTAGAACTGCTTTTTCTTCTCTGTATCTTCCTGCCTTTTTTCCTCCATTCTTACTTGTGTTTCTCTCTGTCCCTTTCTCTGCCTCTGTCCCTCTCCTCCTTTCTTCTTTCCTTCTTCCCTTTCCCTCAAAATCACCAGCTCAAAGTAGTGAGTTTTCTTAGTCATGCACTAATCCTTAGTGACTAGGTTTTTTGCTTAAACACAGCTAGGATTGCATCTTCAACACCAGTCATCGAACCTCTCCAATGTGGACCTAACACATTCATGAACCTCTAACGTTGCCTTTATTTTGAAACACTGACGGTCATCTGAGCCATGCCAACCTGGAGAGACACATGAAATCATGAACTCAGGTTAAGATGTGGGGTTCTTGTGTTTCACTTTTGTACTGACATTCTAATTTCAAACCTATTAGGTAACACAATTCTCATGTCCCTTTCCCTAGAATAACCACTTCTAGTTCGGCTCCCATGTGTGGGCTCCAAGTCTTCAGCCAGCCCTGTGATTCTGCCTGAACTCTTTGTCTCCTATCTGGGCCTGTTCTCTGGAGATCAAAAGAGAGCAATAAATACTCCAAATGTATAAGATGTGTATTGAGGAACAAAGGGAGGAATAGTCACACACTTTGCATTGGTGACAGTGGTAAGGTGTAAGGGTTTTACTGCCATATATATCTTTCCTCTGCTTCTAGTAACGGCATAGAAACCAGCAATATAGTCAACTCAGATCATGGGGCTTGGCATCACCCAGGGAGGATTCTGCCTCAAATCTTCATGGATATATTTGTCTTAAACACATTTAAAAATATGACTTTGTATACCCCTAGGGATGAAGAAAAAGAGAAAATATTTTATTCAAGTCTTTGCTTAAATGTCATCTTTTTGTTGTGGCTGACCCTGACCACCCCAATTACAACTGCAGTCCTTCACCAAGAGCCATCCATTCTATCCTGGTCTATATTTTCTATAGTACTTATTACCTTCTGGTATGTAATCTACTTTTCAACTATTTTTTATTGTGCATTGTGTGTTTCTCCCTGTTAGAATACAAGCTGCACAAAGGCAGGGTTTTTTCTTTTTTCTCGTCTTTGTCTGTTTTATTCATGGATGTTCCCAAGCACTTAGATGAGTACCTGGCTCAAGTAAACACTCAAAAAATATTTGCTGAATGAATGAATGGACAAATGAAAACAGTGCATAAAAAATATTCTCTAGGAACAGATATACCTTTCTGATTCTACAATCACAATATTTAAAAATAATATTTAGTTCTTTCCAATTGCAAGGGAGTAAGATGAATGAATGGTTTTCAAGTGGGATATTTTTATTTGTTGTTCTCTTTCTTTGATGGCATCATGTTTTAAAATTAAGTATGACCATGTCCCAGCTTAAAATGATTTCCTGGATTTTGATTATTAATCAATGGAAATTTTCCAGCATTCCAAGGTGCTGATTTATAGCTACCATGTGAAAGACTTAATGAATAGACCTTTCATTACAATTTCCTCAGAATAGCAAACTCCCAGCTGCCCCATCCAGCAGAGCCCATGATTTAACTCTGGAATTTGTTTTGACTCACTGACTATAAAAGGGACTAAAAGGGCCATGTGGGAGTCATTGAAAAACTGCAGATGAAACCCACTTTAAGAAAGAGAAAAAACAACTCCAAACTGAGTAAACAGATCAAACATAGCAAATCCTTTTGATGTGACAAAAGGATTCTTCACTTTGTAAAGCACGTCACCCACCTCAGGATTATTTTAAATGGTGATTCACTAACAATATTTTTACTGATGAAATGTCTCCTGTGTGAATCAAAATAACATGGCTGTTTTTCAGAAGATTGTCTGGGGGCGTGAAAGAAGGTATGAACAGGGAAGGAAGCAAGTCTGGAAGCAGAAGTTGGTGTTGAGAGTCTAGGGTTCACCATGGGGTGTCCAGAGACTAAGCTGAAAACCTGTGCTCTGAGTTTCATTAGAGAGAACACATCAGTCAGAGCAGAACAAATGGTGCTGATAGCCGTCACAGGAGATGCTCTGTGACTAAATGTCTGATTTATTTATAAGCTTCCAAATGAAGCCCTTTTTTATTAAAGGAATGGTTCTGTTAATTTTAAAGCATCCTGTTACGGCATTTCATTTAACTTTGTTGACCTTAGGAATTTAGAGAATGGGTTGTTTCCTGACCTGAGAGGATTCATATTCCCAAGACAATTAAGGTCTAGAAATGTTATAGAAAAACGCATAGTCTCACAGTAGATATTTCTGTTTCTATTATAAAACCATTGTTTTTTAGTGCATTGAGAAGGGAACACAGGTGAAACTACATTTCTCTTAATTTTTTCACTAGGAAATACTGCACAGAAGAGACTGTCACTAGATCTCGAAGACAATCTTTTTACTATGTGGATTATTGCTGCTTACTTGCTTATTTTGCTGACACAAATTTTCTTTACATTTATCCACATATATTTTAAGAAGGATAAATTTGCGGAGACAGGGTAACAAAATGAATAACTATCATCGGGATCCCTTCCTGTGCAAAAGGTAGACAATGAGTTTCTTGGAGAAATGACATCTACTAAAACTATAATGTCCAAAAGAGTGACTACTTGTATTTAAGTTAATTAAAGTGCAATAAAATTCACAATAAGTTGCTCAGTCTCACCAGCTACTTTTGAAGTGCTTAATTGACATTAGTGGTTATTGGCTAGTAGTGTTATCACATTGGACAGCATACATGTGGATCAATTTTATATCACAAAAATCACTACTCTAAAATGCCTAATTTTAAACAACAAATGAGATATGTAAATAATAATCACTCACACACAAATATATATAGTGCACCTACATCAATATTGTAGAAACATTAATAATTGAAAGGATTCCACCACTTAAAGAGCAGTACAAAATTTGAAAAAACAGACCACTCAGTTTGTTTGTAAAATCTGTCAGAGAAGATGAATGGCCACTATAAGAATAAAGAATGAATTTAGCTTTAATGGAGCATAATAAAAAGAGAAATACAGCAGGTAAAGGTTTATCACAAAAGCCTTGAAAAAGTGACTTTGGGGCTTCCCTGGTGGTGCAGTGGTTGAGTGTCCGCCTGCCGATGTAGGGGACGCGGGTTCGTGCCCCGGTCCGGGAAGATCCCACATGCCGCGCAGCGGCTGGGCCCGTGAGCCATGGCTGCTGAGCCTGCGCGTCTGGAGCCTGTGCTCTGCAACGGGAGAGGCCACAACAGTGAGAGGCCCGCATAAGGCAAAAAAAAAAAAAAAAAGTGACTTTGAATGTATACTTTATCTGTTAGCATTTTACATGTTGATGACTTAGAAAATTAATATAAAAATTATGGTTTAGAGAATAAAAGTGAAAAGCAGGTAATTGTCATATAAAAAAATCCCAAGTAATTTAAACTTGATAAACATTACCTAATCACCTGTGATATGTGAAGCATCCCTTGGACCAGAATTTTTCAGCAGAAAAAGTAGATGTTTTACACTATGTACAGGTGGATCAAACCTAAGTAGATCAAACCATGTAAATCAGTACGTAAGGTTCTCAATATTCACTTTCTAACTTATCCGCTTTTAAATTTCTAAAGGAAATTCCACAAATCAGATTTTTTATATCCCTACGATACTTCCATCAAAACCATTTATATAAATTTATTTTTTTCTCATACCTATCACATCATCCAGATTTGTCAAATTATGGATTTATCACGCTTGACATTTAATTTCAAATGAGCCATGTCTTCCTAGAATCTTTGGAAGAATTAACTGCTAGAGTACATACCACAGAAAATGTGAATGGAATGCACTAATGTGTACACACAGTACTGTGTTTTATTTGACACCCGTAGATCAGTGAGGAAATCTTAGCAAACCTAAGAAAAGGGTGGTAAGAGCAATTAAACACAACCTGAGATGGCTCATCAAACATAGAAAGGAGTCTGGGGAAATCCCAGTGCCTTTCTGTGCTGCTCCCTGGGACCTGCAGTTGAGGATAAGGGGCCTGAACTAATCCATCAGGGATCTCTCTTCCTGAGTCCTGAGATGGGACTATCAATTTACATTGATTTTACTAAATTCTAACAATGCAGGACATTAGGTAGCTACATTTTAATGATCTATCGTTAGTTTATTTTAAAAATTCTACTGTTTATGAAAGAGCTATAAATAAATAATACCTTCAAGTATGAAATGCTTGAGGCTACTTAAGTGGTTTAACTAATATGCGAGGCCATTATAGTCACTCATATAATTGTATAAACTCTGACATCTTTCAGTTATCACATTTTATTTAGTCACTTGTATTTATCTTCTTGGAAAAAATTCTCTTTGCAGCAGAACGACAACATCAATATACTCTTTGGTTGTGTAGGTTTTGTCAAGATTATAAATTAACTCTAAGTATTAAAAGGGCTTATGATCATTCCATCAGAGAGAAAAATTTTAGCCACCATGGAAGAAGTAAAAGGATCCCATAATGGGGCTTCCCTGGTGGCACAGTGGTTAAGAATCTGCCTGCCAATGCAGGGGACACGGGTTTGAGCCCTGGTCCGGGAAGATCCCACATGCCTCAGAGCAACTAAGCCCATGTGCCACAACTACTGAGCCTGCACTCTAGAGCACACGTGTCACAATTACTGAAGACTGCGTGCCTAGAGTCTGTGCTCTGCAACAAGAGAAGCCACCGCAATGAGAAGCCCACACACCGCAACTAAGAGTAGCCCCCGCTCGCTGAAACTAGAGAAAGCCCGCACGCAGCAACAAAGACCCAACACAGCCAAAAATAAATAAATAAAATAAATACATTTATAAAAAAGAAAAAAGTATCCTATAATAAAAGAAGTTTCTCTTTTAAAAAGCAGTGATGGACTTCCCTGGTGGCACAGTGGTTGAGAGTCCGCCTGCCGATGCAGGGGACACGGGTTCGTGCCCTGGTCCGGGAAGATCCCACATGCTGCGGAGCGGCTGGGCCCGTGAGCCATGGCCGCTGAGCCTGCACGTCCAGAGCCTGTTCTCCGCAACGGGAGAGGCCACAACAGTGAGAGGCCGGCGTACCGCAAAACAAACAAACAAACAAAAACAAAACCCAGTGATGCATAGGGATTAAAGTTCTTGGGCAATGTGCAGATAAAATTAAAATGAAGTTGGTTGCTATCATCATCCTTAGTGCAATTTCCCTATAATGTTTTTTTTCAGTATACCTGGAAATTTAAATCTGTGATCACTCTTAAATTTGTCATATCTCTTTTAAAAAAATACATCTTTATTGGATTATAATTGCTTCACAATACCGTGTTAGTTTCTGTTGCACAACAAAGAGAATCTGACATATGCATACACATGTCCCCATATCCCCTTCCTCTTGAGGCTCCCTCCCATCCTCCCTATCCCACCCCTCTAGGTCATCGCAAAGCACCGATCTCCCTTTGCTATTCTGCGGCTTCCCACCAGCCAACTACTTTACATTCGGTAATGTATATACGCCGATGCTACTCTCACTTTGCCCCAGCTTCACTGACCCACCCCGTGCTATCAAGTCCATTCTCTGTGTCTACCTCTTTATTCCTGTCCTGCAACTAGGTTCATCAGTATCAATTTTTTTTTTTTTTTTTTTTGCGGTACGCGGGCCTCTCACTATTGTGGCCTTTTCTGTTGCGGAGCACAGGCTCCGGACGCGCAGGCTCAGCAGCCATGGCTCACGGGCCCAGCCGCTCCGCGGCATGTGGGATCTTCCCGGACCGGGGCACGAACCCGTGTCACCTGCATTGGCAGGCGGACTCTCAACCACTGCGCCACCAGGGAAGCCCTCAATTTTGTTTTTTAAATTCCATATATATGCGTTAGCATACAGTATTGGTTTTTCCCTTTCTGACTTACTTCACTCTGTATGACAGACTCTAGGTCCATCCACCTCACTACAAATAACTCAATTCCATTTCTTTTAATGCCTCAGTAATATTCCGTTGTATATGTGTGCCACATTTTCTTTATCCATTCATCTGTCAGTGGACATTTAAGTTGCTTCCATGTCCTGGCTATTGTAAATAATGCTTCAATGAACATTGTGGTGCATGTCTCTTTTTGAATTATGGTTTTCTCAGGGTATATGCCCAGGAGTGGGATTGCTGGGTCATATGGTAGCTCTATTTTTATTTTTTTAAGGAACCTCCATACTGTTCTCCATAGTGTTTGTATCAATTTACATTCCCAACAGGGCAAGATGATTCCCTTTTCTCCACACCCTTTCCAGCACTTATTTTTTCTAGCTTTTTTGATAATGGCCATTCTGACCAGTATGAGGTGATACCTCATTGTAGTTTTGATTTGCATTTCCCTAATAATTAGTGATGTTGAGTATCTCTTCGTGTGCCTCTTGGCCATGTGTATGTCTTCCTTGGTGAAATGTCTATTTAGGTCTTCCACCCATTTTTTAACTGGATTGTTTGTTTATTTGATATTGAGCTCCATGAGCTGTTTGTATATTTTGGAGATTAACCCTTTGTCTGTTGTTTCATTTGCAAATATTATCTCCCATTCTGAGGGTTGTCTTTTTGTCTTGTTTATGGTTTCCTTTGTTGTTCAGAAGCTTTTAATTTTCATTAGGTCTCATTTGTTATTTTTGTTTCTATTTTTGTTACTCTAGGAGGTGGGTCAAAAAAGATCTTTTATAGTGTCTGGTCTTACATTTAAGTCTTTAATCCATTTGGAGTTTATTTTTGGGTATGGTGTTAGGTAGTGTTCTAATTTCATTCTTTTACATGTAGCTGTCCAGTTTTCCCAGCACCATTTATTGAAGAGGCTGTCTTTTCTCCATTGTATGGTCTTGCCACCTTTGTTGTAAATTAGGTGTCCATATGTGTATGGGTTTACCACTGGGCATTCTATCCTGTACCATTGATCTATATTTCTTTTTTTGTGCCAGGACCATACTGTTTTGATTACTGTAGCTTTGTGGTATAGTTTGAAGTCAGGGAGCCTGATTCCTCCAACTCTGTTTTTCTTTATCAAGATTACTTTGGCTATTCAGGGTCTTTTGTGTTTCCATACGAATTGTAAGATTTTTTTGTTCTAATTCTGTGAAGAATGCCATTGGTAGTTTGAAAGGGATTGCATTGGATCTGTAGATTGCTTTGGGTAATAGAGTCATATTCACAATATTGATTCTTCCAATCCAGGAACATGGAATATTTCTCCATCTGTTTATGTCATCTTTGATTTCTTTCATCAGTGTTCTATAGTTTTCTGAGTACAAGTTTTTTGCCTTCTTAGGCAGGTTTATTCCTAGGTATTTTATCCCTTTGTTGCAATGGTAAATGGGAGTGTTTCTTTAATTTCTTTCTGATTTTTCATTGTGGGTGTATAGGAATGCCAGAGATTTCTGTGCATTAATTTGGTATTCTGCAATCTTACCAAATTCATTGATTTCTAGTAGTTCTAGTAGTTTTCTGGTGGAATCTTTAGGATTTTCTATGTAAAGTATCATGTCATCTGCAAAAAGTGACAGTTTTACTTCTTTTCCAATTTGTATTCCTTTTATTTATATTTCTTCTCTGATTTCCATGGCTAGGACTTCCAAAACTATGTTGAATAAGAGTGGCAAGAGTGGACATCCTTGTCTTGTTCCTGATCCTAGTAGAAATGCTTTCAGTTTTTCACCATTGAGTATAATGCTTGCTGCAGGTTTGTCATATATGGCCTTTATTATGTTGAGGTAGGTTCCCTCTATGCCCACTTTCTGGAGAGTGTTTATCATAAATTGGTGTGGAATTTTGTCAAAAGCTTTTTCTACATCTATTGAGATGATCATATGGTTTTTATTCCTTAATTTATTAATGTGGTGTATCACAATGATTGATTTGCGTATATTGGTGAATCCTTGTGTCCCTGGGATAAATCCCACTTGATCATGGTGTATGATTCTTTTAATGTGCTGTTGGATTTTGTTTGCTAGTATTTTGTTCAGGATTTTAGCACCTATGTTTATCAGTGATATTGGTCTAGAATTTTCTTTTTTGTGATATCTTTTTCTGGTTTTGGTATCAGGGTGGTGGTGGCTTTGTAGAATGAATTTGGGAGTGTTTCTCCCTCTGCAATTTTTTGGAAGAGTCTGAGAAGGATCGGTGTTATCTTTTCTCTAAATGTTTGATAGAATTCACCTGTGAAGCCATCTGGTCCTGGAGTTTTGTTTGTTGGAAGATTTCTAATTACGGTTTCAATATCATTCCTTGTGATAGGTCTGATTATATTTTCTAATTCTTCCTGGTTCAGTCTTGGAAAATTGTACCTTTCCAAGAATTTGTCCATTTCTTCATGGTTATTCATTTTATTGGCATATAGTTGTTTGTAGTAGTCTCTTATAATCCTTTTTATTTCTGCAGTGTCAGTTGTGATTTCTCCCTTTTCATTTCTAATTTTATTGATTTGTGTCCACTCCCTTTGTTTCTTGATGAGTCTGGCTAAGAGTTTATCAATTTTGTTTACCCTCTCAAAGAACCAGCTTTTAGTTTTATTGATCTTTGCTATTGTTTTCTTCGTTTCTATTTCATTTATTTCTGCTCTGATCTTTATGATTTCTTTCCTTCTACTGACTTTGGGTTTTCTTTGTTCTTCTTTCTCGAGTTGTTTTAAGTGTAGGGTTAGATTGTTTATTAGAGATTTTTCTTGTTTCTTGAGATGAGACTGAATTGCTATAAACTTCCTTCTTAGAATTGCTTTAGCTGCATCCCATAGGTTTTGGGTAATTGTGTTTTTGCTGTCATTTGTTTCTATGTATTTTTTAATTTCTTCTTTGGTTTCTCAGTGATCTCTTGGATATTTTGTAGCATATGTTTAGCCTCTATGTATTTGTGTTTTTTTTACTGTTTTTTTGCTGTAATTGATTTCCAATCTCATAGTGTTCTGGTCAGAAAAGATGCATGATATGATTTCAATTTTCTTAAATTTACCAAGGCTTGACTTGTGACCCAAGATGTGATGTATCCTGGAGAATGATCCATGTGCACTTGAGAAGAAAGTGTATCCTGCGACTTTTGGGTGGACTGTTCTATAAATATCAATTAGATCCATCTGGTCTATTGTGTCATTTAAAGCTTGTGTTTCCGTATTTATTTTCTGTTTGGATGATCTGTCCATTGGTGTAAGTGGGGTGTTAAAGTCCCCTACTATTATTGTGTTACTGTTGATTTCTCCTTTCATTGTTGTTAGCATTTTCCTTATGTATTGATGTGCTCCTACGTTGGGTGCATAAACATTTATAATTGTTATATCTTCTCCTTGGATTGATCCTTTGATCATTATATCTTGTCCCTCCTTATCTCTTGTAATAATCTTTATTTTAAAGCCTATTTTATCTTATACGAGTATTGCTACTCCAGCATTATTCTGATTTCAATTTGCATGGAATATCTTTTTCCATCCCTTCACTTTCAGTCTGTATGTGTCCCTGGATCTGAAGTGGGTCTCTTATAGACAGCATATATATGGGTCTTGTTTTTGTATCCATTCAACCAGTCTGTGTCTTTTGGTTGGGGCATTTAATCCATTTACATTCAAGGTTATTATCGATATGTATGTTCCTATTACCATTTTCTTAATTGTTCTGGGTTGTTTTTTTGGGTCTTTTTCTTCTCTTGTGTTTCCTGCTTAGAGAAGTTTCTTTAGCATTTGTTGTAAAGCTGGTTTGGTGGTGCTGAATCCTGTTAGCTTTTGCTTGTCTGAAAAGCTTTTGACTTCTCCATAGAATCTGAATGAGATCGTTGCTTGGCAGAGTAATCTTGGTTGTAGGTTTTTCTCTTTCATCACTTTAAGTATATCCTACCACTCCCTTCTGGCCTGCAGAGTTTCTGCTGAAAAATCAGCTGATAACCTTATGGGGATTCCTTTGTATGTTATTTTTTGTTTTTCCCTTGCTGCTTTTAATATTTTTTCTTTGAATTTAATTTTTGTTAGTTTGATTAATACGTGTCTTGTTGTGTTTTTCCTAGGGTTTATCCTGTATGGGACTCTCTGTGCTTCCTGGACTTGGGTGACTATTTCCTTTCCCATGTTAGGGAAGTTTTCCACTATAATCCCTTCAAGTATTTTCTCAGACCCTTTCTTTTTCTCTTCTTCTTCTCGGATCCCTACAATTCGAATGTTGGTGCATTTACTGCTGTCCCAGATGTCTCTGAGATTGTCTTCAATTCTTTTCATTCTTTTTTCTTTATTCTGCTCCTCGGCAGTTATTTCCACCATTTTATCTTCCAGCTCACTTATTCATTCTTCTGCCTCTGTAATTCTGTTATTGATTCCTTCTAGTGTATTTTTCATTTCCGTTATTGTGTTGTTCATCTCTGTTTGTTTGTTGTTTAGTTCTTCTAGATTCTTGTTAAACATTTCTTGTATTTTCTCAATCTGTGCTTCCATTCTATTTCTGAGATTCTGGATAATCTTTACTATCATTACTCTGAATTCTTTTTCAGGGAGATTACCTATATCCTCTTCATTTATTTGATCTTGCAGGTTTTTAACTTGCTCCTTCATCTGTGACATATTTTTTTGCCTTTTTTTTTTTTTTTTTTTTGCGGTACGCAGGCCTCTCACTGTTGTGGTCTCTCCCGCTGTGGAGCACAGGCTCCGGAGGCACAGGCTCAGCAGCCATGGCTCATGGACCCAGCCGCTCCGCGGCATGTGGGATCTTCCCAGACCGGGGCACGAACCCATGTCCTCTGCATCAGCAGGCGGACTCTCAACCACTGCGCCACCAGGGAAGCCCTTTTTTTTTTTTTATGTTTGGGATTGTGTTCCTGTTTTACTGGTTGTTTGGCCTGAGGCTTCCAACACTGGAATTTGTAGGCTATTGGTAGAGCTAGGTCTTGGTGCTGAGATGAGGAACTCTGTGAGACCACACTCTGATGAATATTCCCTAGATTCTGAGGTTCTCTGTTAACCCAGTGTTTTGGACTCAGAGCTCCCACTGCAGGAGCTTCCACCCGACCCCAGGCTCGTGAATCAAGATCCCACAAGCCACGTGGAGCAGCAAAAAAAAAAAAAAGAGAATAGCAAAGTAAAAAATTAAATTAGACTAAGAACTAACAGATATGGTAGAAAGAATGTAAAAATAAAAATATAGATGAATCAACAGCCAGAATGTACAACAGTACCACAGTAGTAAAAAAGAGGAGGAAGGAAAAAAAAAAGGGCACGGTTGGGGGGTAAGGGAGTGGGAGGGGGAAGGACTCAGCTGTGGAGAGTGGGGTCTAAACAAGGGCGAGGTTTGGGCAGTGGGCAGAGCCAATGCTCAGGACCCACAGGGCTGGAAAATGCCCTAGGGGATATAGGGGGTGGGGCTTAGGCTCAAGGAACAGAAGGGGCCCAGGCTTGCCCCACTCCTGGTCTCAGAGGACAGGGGACCTCACCTGGGAGCCCAGCAGGCTTCCTGAGCTCAAGTGGGCGGGGCAAACACTATCCTCACTTCTGCTCCTCCGGTCTGGCGTCTGGGAGGGCCCCTCCCGCCTGCCTCTCCCGTTCTCCCCTGGGCCTCCCTCCTATGCCCCCAAGGACCCATGTGACCTGAAGGCAGCTTTGGAGGGCAGGGGATTGGCCTGGGAGCTCAGCAGGCTCCCCAGGCTGAGTGGGCAGGGCAATCGCCCTCTCCTCTTCTCCTGCTCCTCCCACAGGGCCCCTCCTGCCTGCCTCTCCTGTTCTCCCCTCAGACTCCCTCCTATGCCCCCATGACCCACACAGCCTGGATGGGGCTTTGGAGGGGTGGGAAGTGGATTGGGAGCTCAGCAGACTCCCCAGCCTGAGTGGGCCAGGCGATTGCCCTCCACTCCTCTCCCACGGTTCCTAGAGAGTCCCTCCCACCTGTCTCTCCTGATCTCCCTGGCCTCAGGGGTGTGGCTCTTGTATGGCCTCCACTTCTCCTCCCCCTTTTGTCCCCCTACATCCTACCAATTCACTCTGGGGTTCCTCCTGTCTCCTTGGGGGTCAGAGTTCCCCGCTAGCTGCCGGCAGGCACCCTAGTTGTGGGGAGATGCTAACTCCGCATCTTCCCACACCGCCATCTTGACTCCTCCCCTCTAAGTCATATCTTGAAACTAAATTATAGCTGCCCTCCAAGACTGCCTTTTCTAAGCTTGTAAATTAAGGAGACTTTTAAGAAGCTTTGCAGGGGAACCAAAGAAAACACGGGACAGGAGAAGTAGGGTGAGATGAGAGTTGTTTATCTCATGTAACTTTGATCAGTTTGCCAACCTCATATACACCTCCCTGTGCTAAGATCTCCACAGGCCAGCATCATCAGAACATAAATCATTCCCTAAAGCTTCCCTGTTTTTGGCCTCTGCTAATCTAATTCTTTTCCATTCAGCCAAGTGCACACAAAGTTTAATCACAAGGCTAGAAATATGTGGAGTAAATTCTTCAAGACTGATACTAATCCTATTAGGATATCAATTGGGCATACCAAAACTAATTGAAAATGAAAAAGAGAGATTGAGATTCTCATTTGAAGGTATTTAGAGACCACGCTTGGCCCATCCTTAGAAAACTCCCCTTTATTCTTTCCACACCACCTCCCACTGCAAATTACATACTTAAACCAATTGGAAACAGAATGGGCTAAATCATATGTAAATCATTCTGAGGTTCAGCCTGTACTATCATAGAGTATAGCTTCTCAAACCTTAACGTGCACACGAATCATTTGAGGATCTTGTTAACATGTTGATTCTGATTCAGTAGGACTGGGGAGGGGCCCAAGGTTCTGCATTTCTAATATTCCTCCAGGTGATGCTCCTGGTCTGATTCACAGAAGACATTTTGAATAGCAAAGTTTTAGAGTATCATTTGCTTTCCAAAATTGTGACCTGTCTGTCATATTCCAAAGAATATTCCACATTGCTCATGTTGACTGGTAACTTGATGGCTGGCTATATATAAATATATATATCAAAGAATGTCCTAAAAGTTGTACTAATTATGATCTTTAACAAACATCACAAATCCTATAGTATGCATTACTTGGCTAAAATGGAAAAACCCAGAATGTGACTAATCAGAAATGATAAACGATATCTGTATTTTATAATAAATTATTTATATTTTGCACTTCTGTCATAGTTGAAATTATATTGATAGTGTAATTTCTAACATATGAGCTAGTGACTTTTTAATGACATTTGTAAAACAATCAAATTTAAGAGCTTTTCCCTTAAATTATGACATTCTCATGTCACTTTTTATTTTGAATTCATTAAGCACATTAAGTTTAATTGTCTGAAAAAGAGATGCTGAAGGCATTAAATTTTTTTTGTTTTTCCATCAACAATTACTTATATTTTATCCTTTTATTTCCCATAGACAGAGAGACAAATATGTTTTCCTTTCTTTCACAAAAGGAAAAGTCAAATGACGGTCAAATGCATTGCTCCAAAAGCATAATACAGAAAATGCTTATTGTACTGATTTATACTTAATTAAAATATATTTTACTTTTAAAAATTAAAGCACATATGGTATAGAGAGAAGTATTTAAATATACCTTCCTTTTTTTCCCCTGAATTGTGTTTCTTGAGCTATTCCTTCCCAATTTTTAAACAAAACTTTTTAAGGTTTTATTTATTAACCACTCACGCTGTATAATATATAATCCCAAGAAATCACATCAAAATATTATGCTAACCTTCAAAGATGTGGCTGTGACCACTTTCAGGTGACATCTTTTCAAAAGGTGTTTCCTCACCTTTCTTGTCTGAACCTTTCACAGAATCATCGGACTGGCTCCCAGGCTGACTCTTAAATGTTGGTGAATACAAATTTCTCTCAATTTCCACTTCCTGTTAGAAGACATTAAAGGGATGTGTGTTAAAGCTATCAGTGGGAAACAGATGTGGTTTTTAGGGGGTTTAGAAGGCGGGAGTGAGTGAGGGAGGAGGTTTCTATGAGTGATGCTTTCCAATATGCTTTGGGTAAAATGTTGATAACTTAGCCAAGAATGGCAAACACATATGTGACGCTTAGTTTACTTTTCTGCCACAGGTTCCACTTCTGAATTAGCTTTTCTTTCATGTGGCTTTTTTTGCTCTCATAAAAGAGAGAAAGTGGAAATAAGAGCCAAAATACAACATAATATAAGTTAATAGATGCAACTTCCTAAGGCCTGAGAAATGTCCATAAGGGATTTCAAAAAATAGCTATATATCAACATTATATGCTTAAGACAGAAGGAAATGAGTTTTTCTTTAATGTCATGCTCATCCTATGGTGATAAACTTAGTAATTACAGAGCTCCCAAACCTATTCAGCTACCATACAAAAGTACAGTTTGGCAGTTCAGAGAGATTATGAAATTACTTCTTTGAGACAGTAATTCAAAATTGGAGAGAGAAAAGTTTCCCAATGGAAAAAAGTATAAAGGATATTTCGAATACAGGGAGTCTAGTGTTTCTTATTTTATAAATTAATATAATCCAATAAAACAAACCAAGTCAGACTAATTATTTTGAATAAAAAATTGTGAAAAATAAGTAAATTAGCCAAGACAACTTGAGAAGCAAAGCGTATTTTTTTTAAAATCAAGTAATACATTGAAAAAGGTTTTAATAGCTACTCACAAGTTTTATATTTTTGTACATGAGGTGGTATTTTCTAAACAACAACCATTCAGACAAAGATGTGATAAATTGCTCTTCACTTTTGTTACATTTTAAATACACTGGCATGAATGAGTCAAGTTTGAGAGACAGCTAAAAACTCTAAAACATTTCTTAGAGTAGGTATATTTCCTGTATCTATGATATGGTTAGAAAGGCAATGCTTTCAGATAAATAACCTCTTAACTTCTTAGCATGTTTATGTTTTCTAATTTTCACACACAGAATATATATATATATATATATATATATATATATATACAGATACTACATACATAATATATATACTACATACATACAATATATAATTAGAAAATATTGGCATGTGTTTAATCATCTCATCTTTAAATCTCCCCCCCATGCCCAGTATATGATATATACTACCTTCACTGTGAATGTTTAACTGGAACTAAAAACATTTACAGGAGTAAAACAAAGGAAAAGAAGTTTCCATTTTTTTCAAGGCATTGCCTTTAACATTTGTGTTTCCAACTATTAGCAAAAACCCAAAGGTTCATAACAGCAGTTTGCTTTATGTTGTCAAGACACAGTGTCAGACAAGCCACGGCATGTGGCATGAGCTCCTGAGCTAGTGGACGAGCACAGAATTCCCAACTCAGTTCAGTCTGGTGTCCTCTCCCACTGTCACATGAAGTGACTCTATGAAATGGATGCGATATGTTTATTTGCTCTTGTTTCAGCAATTTAATCCAACTCCTAGCACTGGCAAAAATAAACTAAGTTAAATAAAGAAAAAATCAAGATGCCTCAAAAAGTAGTGATTCTTGTTCAGAAAATTTTTGTTTTGACAAAGGGCGGAATGCTGAACATGGTCCACGAACTTGATAGATAATGTGAAAGTATCGTCTCTCTGTTTCATATAGAAACATGAAATGTGATTTGGTAAAATCATTTAAGCAAATTTCAGGCAGTGATGACACTAACTTATGCTATATTGATATTCTCAACTCCGAATTCACAACTATCAAAAGTACCTCACATATTGAGGCAGTAAGGGGCCCCGCAGACAACCCACAAACGAAAATAGTAGACCCATTTCTACTCTTTGATCATCAGATCCAAGTCAGTCTGTGGCAAGTTCCTTAGCACCCTGGCAAGTGGTAAGAAGGGGACTGTGTAGAAAAGAACTTCTTAGATAAGGTTGCATTGAGCTATCTCTAATCAAAGCAATGATCTGCTTTAAAATCTTTTAATCTGTTTTATGCACTGTGCTTCTACAAAAGATTTACTCTGAGTGAAAATCTACAGGCTTAAACAAATGCACCCAACACCACTTTAGAGGGGAAAAACACCACAGCTTTTGATTATGAGAAGCTTGGATTCAAGCCTTCCCTTCTCTACTTATTAGCTGCGTGACTTTCTTCAGGTCACTTGATACATCTGTGACTAAGTTTTCTCGTATGTTATAGGAAGAGATTTAGTCACTGAACATCTAACCTCCAACAATCAACCATTAGTAGTGCAATTTCATTTGAAATTAAATAAAACATAATAAAGGATTATAATTCATCTGTGTAGGTTCCAGTCTAGTAAGGGAGACAAAGCGTAGTAAAGCACATAAATAAATGTAAGTATGCAACTATGTACAGATTACGAAGGAGAGATACGTACACTCTGAGCACCTCAAATAGAGGAATTAGCCTAGTGAGGAAAGTCATAAAAAGCCACCCTGGGGAAAAGATCTTCAGCTGATATTTGAAGGATAAATATCCTACTTTGGCAAAATCTACTCTAGAGGTAGGCTGAGCTTTTCACGCTGCAGACCTGATTCTGTCATGTGTGCAAATGTACACACTCACACACACACACGAATTGCTAAAAATTCTTCAGTAACTCCTCACTCAGCTAAGATCATAATAGTTTGTATGTCCCTTCACTGGCACCACTGACATTTTGAACCAGATAATTCTTTCTTGTGAGGGGCCTATTCTGTACATTGTAGGATGTTTAGCAGCCTTCCTCCTTTTTGCCCCCTAGATGCTAGTAACGCTGCCCCCTAGCCGTGACCATTAAGGTGTGTTCAAACATTGTCAAATCTCCGGTGGGGAGCAAAGTCACACCTGGTTGAGAGCCACTGCTCAAGAGCTGGATGGACTGGAGGAAGGTCAATATGTACATGAGAAGATCAATTATGAGAGTATGGTAGTGCTCCAGGCAAGCAACGACAAAGAGTGGTGATGGAAATAAAGAGAAGTGAACTAAGCTGTAAGCTATTTAGGATGTAAAACTGACAAGACTAGATAATGGGCTGAATCTGAGGTTTGAGAAAGACAGAGAATTTCATTTTTCTTTCTGGCGTACACAGCTAACTGAGTCGTGGTATGATTAAATAATGTCAGAGTACCAGAAGAAGCCTGATTTGGGAGAAAGGAAAGACCATGAATTGGGTACCAAGATGTTCAAAAGACATTGGATTGATAGTCCTGGAGCTCAGTGGAGAGGTCTTAACTGAACAAGTAATTTGTGAGTCATCTGAGTTACAGTGGTTGGTAATTGAAACAGAAGGTGTGAATGAAGTTGCTTCAAGTGTGATGAGGAAAACATCCAGAGCCAAGCCTTAAGAAATGCTGACATTTAATAGCAGACAAGAAGAAGGATGGAAGAAAATTAGAAGCGAAGAATATTGTTAACAATATTTAATTCTTACTGAGAGTATAAATTAGATAGGAACTTAAATATAATATATCCTTTGAGTTTAGCAACATGCATATAAACTGTAGAGCAAAACTGTTTTGGTGGAAGTAAAAAGACTGGAAGGCAGATCGAACTGGTGAAGGGTTGACTGAGAGATAGCTGGTGAAGATAATTTCTTGAATAGTTTAGTGTTAAAGTGAAGGGGAGAAATAGAGCAGTAACTTGAGAGACGTGTTTTGCTTATGTTGGTGGTAAAGAGAGAGACTTGCATATGTTGAAAAGTCAACTGAAGGGATTAGTGAGTTGGAGAGGTTGGCTGTGCTGAGGAGAGAGGGAAAAGTCAATGATGTAAAATCCCTGAGAGGGGCAAGAAGATGGCACCCAAAGCGCGGAATCAAATATAACACAAAGATAGGAGAATGTAAAGCATTCTGGTTGTCACTGATGGGAAGGAAGGTGAAGTTACCATAGATATAGGTGATTTGTATGCTTGGAAGCTTGAAGACAGGAACATCTCAGTCTGAAATTGTCTGTTTTCTCTGTTAGGATGTGAGGTCTGAAGAAACTGGGAGGAGTATTGGGAAGACAATGAAGAAAGTTTAAGTTCATTGCTGTGGGGTATGGGACGTGAGATGAGCAGACAGAGGTGGCCATGCTTAATGCAGCACTGGGTGCCCATTTGAGGTTAGTAATATCAAGTTTACAGGGCTATTGTTAGGTGTTATTGAGTGAATTTGTCTGCAATTTCTCCACAGTTCTACTTTAGACAATGAGAAAGTGGATAGCTGCTGACTTCAGCCAGATGGAGGTTCTGTGAGGAAAAAATAAAAAGAAAATGGGTATTGTAGGGTAGTCTAAGGTGTGGGAGGGGAGGGGTATTAGGGAATTTAGGTTACCATCAAGAGAAATAAAAGAGTGATTGAAATGATACACACGGCATGCAAGATGGATGGAAAGGGAAGAAAGTAAAGGAACAGTGGATCAGAAGACAGAAAAAGGATCATCACACTCACTCTCGGTGAGTTTAAAGAACACTTGTATGTACTGTGAATACTTGGCGAAGCAAATTGGAAAGAAAGGCAAATGAGCTGTTCGCTTTACTGATTTGGGAAGTAGAACAGTTACAGTTGTTAGGATCCATTTGTGACCATAAAAATGGAAGCTAAAGTGGAGTAGAGGAAAAAGTTGTTAAATAAGAGGAAAGCTAGGAACTCAGAGGTTATGATATTTCAGGTTAATGGAAGGGCTTGGAAGGCTGAGAAAGACTGTAAGTTAAGTCTCAGCCTCCCTGGTAAGCAAGGGAACCTTAACTGAAATTTAATAAATAACAGTGATGAAGGGGGACAAAATGGTACACCTGACTGCCATGAGCCTCAGATGATCACAGTTTTTAACAAGAGAGTGGGAGAGGAGTGGCCAGAAAGAACAATGGCCTCGAAATACACAAGGAGGATTCAAGGATGATGGTTTTTCAAGGGAGAGTCATGCTCCTGTTGAGGCAAGAAAGTAGAGAAAGCATTTGTGGAAGAGGTTGAGGGTAGAGAGGAGATTGCTGATGATGGACAGGTAGCTCCAGAAGCACTGGTGCAAGCTCTGGTTTAAATAATATCCTAATAAATAAAATCTCTCAATAATGTTTATAATCTTTTCTAGCTTTAAAACACCTTGAAACCAGGAAAGACATGGAAAATAGGAGAAATTTAAGCTTAAAAGAGAATGAAAACCTTTTTCTTACATACATTTATTTCTTTAACGTGATATATAGTTATTATCTTAGAAGATAAAATATGTATATTTAAAAGTGTCAGAATGGAAAATGCCAACTTTCAATCACAATCTAGCATCTACTCCCCAAGAGAACATGGAGCTATATAAGATCACCTAAAATGGTCAGAACATCTTCCCAGGCATTTCAAAGGAAAGTGGATTGCCTTATTACTTTGTATTTTTTCTTCTCAGTATGGGTTCATGAGTCACAAGGTCACTGAGGTGGTAGGGGTTGGAAGGTGAGCAGGGACTAATAAAATGAGAATGTTTGGACTTGTCTATATTTAAAGTGCTGAGCTAGCTCATGTACATTCCCGATTCAGTGGGTTCTTGCCTTTAGAGAAATAAAAAGGAAGTTTTATGCCGACATAAAGAAAAGGCCAGAAAGAAAGGGAAATTATCAAAATACAAGAGACAAGTGAAGAAACCTCCTCATGATGAATTCTGCTGACTTGAGGGAAAAGGAGAACTCCAATCATGGCTTGAAGACTTCATGAATGAACAATTCTGCTGAAGGTTTATAATCCCTGTTTCCCAACCCCTTTCCTGGAAGGTTTTACCTCCTCCCTCTGTGTATTTTTTCTTTTTTAATTAATTAATTAATTTATTTATTTTAGGCTGCGTTGGGTCTTTGTTGCTGCGCATGGGCTTTCTCTAGTTGCGCGAGCGGGGGCTACTCTTTGTTGCGGTGCGTGGGCTCCTCATTGTCGTGGCTTCTCTTGTTGCGGGCTCTAGGTGCGCAGGCTTCAGTAGTTGTGGCACGTGGGCTCAGTAGTTGTGGATCCCGGGCTCTAGAGTGCAGGCTCAGTAGTTGTGGCGCATGGGCTTAGTTGCTCTGCAGCACGTGGGATCTTCCCCGGCCAGGGCTCAAACCTGCGTCCCTTGCATTGGCAGGCAGATTCTTAACCACTGCGCCACCAGGGAAGCCGCCCCCCTCTGTGTATTAAAAATATCATTTCCCTCGTAACACAACTCAGTGCAGCCTTCTCTATGAAGTTCCTTCAATCATTCCATTCCACAGCATCTTTCATCCATTCAACATACTTTTGAACACTTATTATGTCTCAAGCACTGTTCTAGGCACTGTGAATACAAAGATGATATGCAGGTTGGGTCCTCAAGAAGCTCATAGTCTAGTGACAGAGAAAGTATATCAATTGACCCTTGTAACACAAAAAAGAGTGTGTAATGATAAGGAAATGCAGGCATCCTGGACACACAGAGGGAGAATTTCTTTAAGATGTGGTCAGAGCGAGCTGACCCGTATACCACAAAAAAAAAAAAAAAAAAAAGGTTATGTCAGAGCTGATTCATGGACTGAAGTTGAATTCCATCCTGTAGGTAACAGGAATCCTTGAAAGTGAATGAAATAGGGGTAACAAGATTAAATTCATACTTTAGATAGATATCTGTCAAGTATATGAAAAATATATAATAATGGAATAAGATCACTATCTTATATAGTAAGTATAATAAGGAGCTTATTAAAATTTCCATTTGAGGGACGGAACAAGCCTACAACAGACTAGTGAGAAGGGGAGTAGAAAGAGAGCACATTAAAAAGGTATAATATTTACACATAAAATTAGTAATTTATAAGGTAAAGGTAGTAGAGGAGTGAATGAAGTCTAGCATAGCTCATTGATATTCTAATTTGGATGGTTGTATAAAATTAATAAAACAGGATGAATTTCTTTTCCAAACCCAAAGAAGTTAAGGCCAATTTCAGGGTTCCTTCCGGACCCACCACAAAAAGTGAGGTGATCTAGGAGGGATCCTGGGAGATCAAGCATATACCACACCCTAACGGTTTTGGGGCAATATTACTCCGGATGGAAGCCACAGGCGCTTCTGTTTCTCCCGGTACATATTTCACACATGAAAGTGAAATTTAACCTTTCCATGAAAATATTGATAAAAAACAACAGAGTTATCTTGCTTTAAAAATGATGCCTGGGTTTCATTTTTGAGGGGTTGGTAGGTGCAGCCTCCTCTGTGAATAAGGTCTTTGACATGTGGAATATGAGTTTTCCATGAGACATCCAGATGAAGTCATCCAGGAGGCAGCTACATTTCTCAAAAGAGAAATCTGTGCTAGAGTGAAAGATTGAGGACTCACTAGCAACAAGCTGATAGTTACAACAGTAAGAGTGTATTAAATTACCCAATTAGAGTATATGGAATAAGTGCAGAGAGCTGAGAAAGAACCTCACTGGCAGGAGACAGGCGAAGGAAGATTATCTGGGGAAGGCAGTAGAGGAGGAACAGTCAGAAGCAGGGCCACTCCCAGTCCACTCAGTGCCTTGAGCTCATCAGAAAAAGGTGCCTTCTCTTCCAGACACATTATTCCATCTGTCAGAAAGTTGTCATACTATATTGATTTTTAGACCAGAACATGTTACTGCCACCTGCTGGAAAATGTCATAATAGATACACGATTCTATCTTAGTTTTGCTGGGCACCTCTTTCCCTAGATGTGTGACCTTAAGCAGATTACAACCTGCACAACTGTACGTGGCTGCCAGAAGCAGCCAATGAAGAATGAAGGCCATGAATGCCAAGGATGTAGGGCATTTTCAGAAAACTGGAGAAGAGAAACGCTCCTTGAAGAAATCTTAAAGGCCAGCATTTCCTGAATATTACTTTGTGCTAAAGGTTCTGCTCTATATGCATAGTTTTATTTGATACTTTAAACAATACTCTGAAGCAGTTATCTTTTTTGTTTGCTTGTTTTAATACTTTGAGTTACACTGCAATACTACATCGTTTATTTTGTTGTTCAAACTGTTTCTGCTTTGGCCATTGGGAGCTCGCTCTTTCCTTCTTTCTTTTTTGGCTGCACTGCCCTACACGTGGGATCTTAGTTCCCTGACCAGGGATCAAACCTGTGCCTCCTGCAGTGGAAGCTCAGAGTCCTAACCACTGGACTGCCAGGGAATTCCTCTAAAGTTAGAGAGCTTAAGTAACTTGAATAATTTGCCCAAGTCCACACAGTATTAAGTGCTAGACCTTGGTCTCAAATGCTGATCTGTTTGATTCTTAGCTGATATTTTTAATTGCTACCTAAACCTGTCTTCCTACTGTAATTTATTAATCAATCCCCCAAATTGAAATAATATGGGTTAGAATGGGATGACAGTACCAACTCCTTTACAGCTATAAATGTGTCTTATTCCTCCTTAGACCTTTAGTAGCATTATGCCTTATACATTGCAGGCATTTAACAAACATCGAGCTGAATTTTTAAAATCTCATGACATTTTATATTCACATAGCATCCAGGAACAGAAGTAGAAAATAGGCAAATTCAATGATTAGATGGGGAAAGCGTGATGAATGTTACAACATAACACACTCTATTGCATGCCACTGCTCAAGAAGGGTCAAAAGAAATCTTGGCTAACTCCCTCATTTAATCACACTTGATCAATATTTTCAATGTTGGGTTTATCAGGTGAATTAACTGGGCTGCATGATTTCCCAATAACTTCTCAGTAACTTGGCATTTAGAACCTTTTAATATGGCTCCAACGGGCCCCATCTGCCTATGCTAGCCCATCCCTCTGGCTGTTCTCAAAGGTAAATACCTTTGAGGTATTTACCTGAATACCTATTTACCTTAAGGTAAATACCTAAATCATCTCTGCACTTTCTGCTTCTCCACCTGTGTTCATACATGTTTGCCTAAAAACACTCTCCCCCATACGCCCACTTGCCATATTTTCCTATAGAAATTCCAACTGTCTTTTCACATGAGGGTTAAGTGGCTCTTGCTTTAGGAAGCTTTCTCCTAACGCCACAGCGAAAAGCAATCCCTCCCACATCAGAGCTCCTCCAGTATCTGCAATCTCCCTGATGCCTCTTTTTCACTCTGCTTTGCATTCTACTCATTTTTTTTCTTTTTGGAGTTTTTAAAAAAAAATTTGTTTTGTTTTTGAAGTATAGTTGATTTACAATATTATACTAGTTTAAAGTATACAGCATAATGATTCAATATTTTTATAGATTATGCGACATTTAAAGTTATTACAAAATAATCTACTCATTTTTGACACATCTTGTTTTCCCCATTACACTGTCAGCTCATTAAGGTTAAGCTTTATTCATCTTTAAGGTCCACATGACATCTAACACACTGCTTTCCTTGAACACTGCAGATACTTACTCAATATCTGTTGAATGGATTCAAATAATTTTTGAATTTTATATTCACATAAAAACTTAGAACTCAATACAATCTAGAAATGTCCAGAGATGGTAAAGACATGTGAGATAGAGTGAAAGGGCAGACATTAAAAACAAAACGAGACAAAACAAAAAAAAAACAGGCTAACTCCTTTGGCGAGAGAAGGAAAAACAAAATTTATACACTACACAGGATAACTCAAAACTTTACTGCCAATACTTTAAAAATATTCCTTTAGACACAACTCAGCAGTCTAATGGAAAGCAATTTTATCACAGTTTTAAAACTTTAAACTTAAAAAAATCTATGACACATGAAATAAAAAATTGGAGTATTAAAATTATTGTCTATAAGCAAGAATATATGCATTTTTGCTAAAGTGCTATAAAAAATTTCCTTTTTTAAAACTGATCATCAGTTATTATGGTATTTCTATTTCTATTACTCCTTCCAGCATGGGTTTAAATATTAAATAACAGAATAGAAGCTACCATTTTCCAGGGAAGAAAATGAATCAATAATTTTTATAACTTTCAAATTGCTTTTATCAATGCTTATTGACTGTACAGCAATAAAATTAACATTGTCCATGTCACTCCTATAGGTACTTTTTTCCCAAGTAATCCTACAGTCCCCTGTTCTACTATGGTGCACACAGATACCACATCCAACCACGTTAATTAATCCATTTCACTTACTACTGTTATGGGCTGAATTGTGTGGCCCTCCCCCCGTCCCCAATTCGTATGTTGAAGCCTCAATGCCCTGTAGCTCAGAATGTGACTGTATTTGGAGACAGGGCCTTTAAAGAAGTGATTAAGTTAAAATGAGGCCCTTAGGGTGGACCTTATCCAATCAGACTGGGGTCCTTATAAGAAGAGGAAATTTGGACTCCCTAATAGATACCAGGTGTGCACATGCAGAGGGATGGCCACAAGAGGAGGTACCAGAGGGTGGCCATCTGCAAGCCAAGGAGAGAACCCACCCTGTCAGCAAGCGTATCTTGGTTTCGGTCTCTGGAATTGTGAGAAAATAAATCTCTGCTGTTTAGGCCAACAAATCTGTGTATTTTGTTATGGCAGCCCTAGCAAACTAATATAGTACACTTAGAGCAATAAGGATATAACTGGCCATTGAATACATCTATTAAAATAAGTTCCTCAGTAGCTTTAACAACAACAGACTTATTCAACTGGTTGTGTCTCTACAGCCAGACAGAAACGTTCTTACTAACTACCACTAAGGTGGTCTCTCCTTAGTGAGAGACGGATAAGTCTCTCACTTATTGGATGAATTTAACAGGATAACTATCAGAGTAGCTGTGCATCACAATTTTTGAATGCGTTTACCTCACCATGTCTACTCTGTTTTGGAAGTAAGGCTCACATGTGATATAAGGTATGCAGGCCGTAGTTTCTGAGACTAAGCCATAGGCAAAAGTTTTCCTAGTTATTTTATAACCTCCTGACCAAAGTGAGATTCATTCTTGAAATTCTGACTTTTGCAAATACGTTCCCACTGTGACTCTGTCTGCATTCTGGTCAATGTTATTAAATTCTGACAGATTTTTAGGTCCTCAGGTGAAATGAACATAAGCCTTATCTGTCTCTTGACAAGCCAATACAAATCAAGGCACAAAGTCCCAAAGAATTCTCTGGCAGAAAGACCTAAAGCAAAAAACCATAAACACATAAATAGCACTGACCCTCAAGATCATTCTCTCTGTGTTTTATTTTATGTTACATTTGATTTCTTTAATTCTAGGTCCACCACTTAAGGCCATTCTTCACTTTGACTTTAGTTCTGGAATGATATAAAGACTTCTTGAATTTTATCTCTAAACCTGTGATGTATACTAAAATTCTCCCCAACATTTCTTCTTTAGAATTCCTGAAACGGATGCCACGGCCCTCAGGAACAAGGGTATGTCTCTACCATCTTTCATCTTTTCCTCTTGGTGCCCTGCAGAGGGCTAGGAATGGAGGAGGCATGCAGTAAGAAATGTTCTCAAAATAAAAGACGGTCTCTAGGATTTCTGTAGATCACCTAATGTAATAAATGCGCCTACCAATCTTTACTATATTATCAAAGAATTTGACAAATATATTAATTCAAAAAGAGGGCTTTTGCTCACAGATGCAACTAGTGGGCCATCATATAGCTGCAGAACTCAGGAGAGCTCAGCCACCGGGACCTTGGGTCTCCCTGCAGCCAGAATCAGGTCCCTTCAGATGATGCTCTCTGGTGCCTGTGCTCTGCCAGAGAGGCTGGTGAGCCTGGATGGCCGAGCCAGCACTGTCACAGCCAAGTAAATGCTGTCACTTATACTTCTGGGGCTGGAAACAATGTTGCTGTCAACTATGGGTAGACCTTCAACCTTTCCCATGCCTGTTACGTTATTTCTCTGCAGAATGAGCCTGCTTCTCATCGCCTCTCTTAGAACGTACAAATGGGTATAAAGCAACTCAGCACACATTCACCTTCTTGGTGTGAAACCTTGTACTGTGCCCTACACGTTAAGTTAGATGTCATCATTCCTGTTTTCTAAGTGGAGGAAATGAAGTATAATTATAGTCCTGGTTCATAGCCCTATTTTTGGTTGAGTCCAAAATGAAAACTCCTAGGTCCCAACTTTTTAAAGAAAATATTCTCTATATGTGTGTGCCCCATTATTTAATATTCTTGGAAGAAGGACTCTTCAGGGAGGGGAAAAGCTGATTCGGGTCTTGAATGCATGTCTCCTCATTTCTTTAGTTTAACCGATCTCATTTAGAAGCTGGGCATGTCCATGATTATTTTGTTATTTGTTATTGACCTAACAGAAAGAATGCTGTGAAATTGAAAGAGGTATGTTTTGAAGTTCCCCATGCACAAAAATAAACCATGTTGTTATTTGAGCTTTGAGTGGCAGTGCATATCATTATGTCCCTTCGTTTCTCACCTCCTTAGAGCCCATGTTCATCTGACTTGCTGTGTGCCTAAGAAAGCCTGTGGCATTTTATACTCTGGGAGAACTGAACACAAATTCCCCCTGTGATGGAGCTTTTTAGTGCTATGTACCCTTATTTTCATGCTGGCATCCTATTTCGGCAGTTAATTTTCCATAAAAAGCAGAAATACCCCCTTCTTCTCCTTCTCAGTCAAGAATCAAATTCTACAGCTTGCCCCAGTTGCTCTCATTTTCTTAAATAGACCCCTAAAGTATTTTATGATTATCTTTATTAGTTGGAGACTATATCCAGGCTTGAAATAATTCTAATGAAAAGAAAACTTCTATTAAAATATTCTAACTAGTTTCAATCGACCATATTACTGGCAATGGAAAATTCCCTAATGGCTAAACCTTTTAAAGCTAATCTGCTTTAACACAACTTAAAACTGATATGCCATTTGAGATTTAGGTGTTAGCATGCAAAGTGTTTTCTTTTCCTATTCTTATATTCACTTGTTATTTCATTTCCCCTTAACTTTTTGAAAATGAGATAACCCAACAATATTCCCTAGTGTTGCATGAATGTTAAAAGCAAATTTCTGTATTCAAACTATCATACTAAAAAATGCAAAAGAATAAAGTGAAAAAATGTATATTTGCATGGATGGTGATCTAACAATGCTCAGAGTGAATCGTTTATGTTTCCTGAGGGGCATGAAGTTCTTGGCAACGAGAACATTCACATGATTGTGTTGAGTTGCAGTGACAAGGTGGAAAACGGCTGGAAGCTAGGTGGACCTGGGTTTAAATTTCAACTTCATCACTTTCTGGCTTAGTGAACTTGAGAAAATTATTTCATCTCTGTGAGCTTCCATTTCTTCCTCTATAAAATTATGATAATATTGTTCACTTTGAGGTGAATATAAAATATGGTATTGGGTAGAGTAGGCATTCAACACCTGATAGCTACTCCATAGACATTTCAATACACGATTTTAACAATCATCAATGAAATACTAAGAAGGAAACAGAGTTTTCCAAAGTCAAAGAGACACTTCAGAGAAGATTTCTTGGGGAATGTATTTGATTTCTGGCTGTGAATTCTCTTCTAGACACTAAATTGAATATTCAGAAAAAAAAATGTGGTCCTCATAAAGTATAAATATTTATATTCATGGGCTAATTATGCCATGTTGAGATTTTGTTAAAAAGAGCCTGAGATACATGTTCTTATGAAGCTTCTGACTGTCCATGTTTTACAAAAGATAGAATCTTCTAATTATCAAAAAAGATGGGCTTTTATCTTCTTTCATCTCCTATGAGCTACGGGAACTTGATATATCATAAACTCCCTGTAACTCTTTTTCTTTACCATAAATTGAGGGCAATGGTAACTCAGACTTGCTGAAGTGATAATTAGAATAATCACTGAAAATAATGCCTATAAAATGCCTTAGATGCTTCGGAGGCAGTGTTGCTCTCATTCAAAGTTCAAATTGTTCAGAATCAAGAAGTAGAAATATTGAGACTTGTGAAGGTATCACATACCCTAACACTGTTATTTGCTGTTTGTAGGGAATACAACACTCAGCACCATGGAGGAACAGGTGGCAAAGAAAGCTTGCTCAAGTCCTCCCTTCCTTGGGGACTGTGCTCTCTGCTAGAAATAACACTGTGGAGCTCTAGGAAGCCAGATACGCTCCCAGAGAGAAGTTCACAGATACCCTCCCAGAGAGAAGTCCATGCAGTGGCACTGAAGAAGTGCAGAAAAGGCCTCATCTTTTCCTGGGATAGTTCCCAGTTCTGTATTATGTACTACAGATGGTCAAAAAAATGTCAAGGGAAATCAGCCCCACTGAGACTGAGGTAAATCATTTCAAAGGCTCAGGGAAAAGTGGAAAGCATACTAGCACTCTACAATCTCTCATCTCTCAGAAACTCATTTTATAAATCCCCATGAACAACACAACAAGCTGTTTTAAATATAGTAACACAGAAGGGGAGGCTCCAAGTGGATTATCCATATAACATTTTTACAATGCTGAAAGGGAAAAGAGAGCTCTTATAGGCCAATTAGATCAGCACTTTGCATGCATGACAGACTGATGTTTAACATTTGCAGCAATGAGGGAGAGAAGCAGAAGCAAAATTGTCCTATAAATAAACTGCTGAACTTTAGCATGTGCCATATTAAGAAATTTTCAATCTTCTTAACTCAGAAACTGTGTGTTTTGAATCATAATTATTTCTGTAGCCTTTGGAACAATTGTTGGCATCTTAAGTATAATCCATTTGTTCATTCAGCAAATATTATTAAGCAACTATCAAATGCCAAAAACGTTACCAAAGACTGATATTCTAGAGAGACGAATAGTCAAGAGCTTGTACTTCAAGAGCTCCCAGTCTGGTAGAAGCACCTGTAGGCTGGTGCAATTGTTCTCTGAGGTGGTGAGTCATGAGACTGTGCACAAGTACTGAATTTTGCAAGTGAATTACATATACTCCCTCTTTGCCCTATTTCATGGTGATCCCCATAGTATTTTATTCTTGTTCTGCATTTCAAAGCATTATCTTAATTTAAAAGGGGTGCAAGGGGCTTCCCTGGTGGTACAGTGGTTGAGAATCTGCCTGTTAATGCAGGGGACACGGGTTGGAGCCCTGGTCTGGGAAGATCCCACATGCCGTGGAGCAACGAGGCCTGTGAGCCACAACTACTGAGCCTGCGCATCTGGAGCCTGTGCTCCGCAACAAGAGAGGCCACGATAGTAAGAGGCCCGCGCACGGCGATGAAGAGTGGTCCCTGCTTGCCGCAACTAGAGAAAGCCCTCGCACAGCAACAAAGACCCAACACAGCCAAAAATAAAAAAAAATAAAAAAATAAAGGGTGCAAGGCCAACCACTGCAGCAGAAAACCATGAGTTCATTTAGGAGAATGTATCATTCCTATGACCACCATCCATCATGTGCATTTAGAAGTTAGGCCACAGAGACTACTATCTCACACCAAAGAGCTGAAAGAGTCATTTGTCAGTGGACATTTTGCTCTTAAAACTGGATATATTTTAAGAAATCACATTTGTCAATGGAGAATACCTAAGAAGCTAAATTAAAGAGAGTGAATTTAACAACTAAAATTCTATAAAGACCATTAAATTTACCTTAAAATATTGTTTCTGTCCATGCACATAGGAAGCTTCAAAGAAAGAGTAGTGAATATATTCAACCCAATTAAAATATTATTCCATTTCAAAGAAATTGTATCTGTCTTCTCCCTTAATTTTCACAACTGGATTAAAGTGAAACAGGCATTATTTTTTCCTCTAAATCTATGATCTTGCATCTCCAGTCCACCCTTGCTTCCTTTTTTTAATATAATTTTTAAAAAATTTATTTATTTTATTTATTTATTTTTGACTGCGCTGGGTCTTTGTTGCTGTGCGCGGGCTTTGTCTAGTTGTGGCGAGTGGGGGCTACTCGTTTTTGTGGTGTGCGGCCTTCTCATTGCGGTGGCTTCTCTTGTTGTGGAGCATGGGCTCTAGGCACACTGGCTTCAGCAGTTGTGACTCGTTGGGCTCTAGCGCGCGGGCTTGGTAGTTGTGGCACATGGGCTTAGTTGCTTGGTGACACGTGGAATCTTCTTGCGCCAGAGATCGAACCCGTATCTGCTGCACTGGCAGGTGGATTCTTGACCACTGCGCCACCAGGGAAGTCCCCAACCCTTGCTTCTTTTCTGTATACCAAGTGGTATCCTCCTTTTCCTAAGACTAATTCTCTCGCCTGTGCCCTTATTACCACACCTTCTGCCAGAGTTCTCATCTCTGGGTGTTGTTGGGGCCCCACTCTGCATTAATTAAATCAGAATCTCTCAGAGTGGAGCCAGAATTTAAGTACTTTTAAAATATTTTGCAGGAGATTCCTATGTGCAGCCAGGATGAGCGTACTTTCTTGCCTTTCTTGCCTTCTTGGAGATCTTACTCTATAGTTATCCAGTGTCTCTAATGTATGTCAGAAAAATTATCTAAAATTTGAAAATAAGGCCAAAAGCATGGAAGGCACATTTCAATATCACATTGGAGCTAAGGCACATAAGGATTGTCTTGGGAAATGTATTTAATTCACCTCATATGTTTACTAGAGATCTGAAGTCCAAAATCGGAGACTTAGAGAAGACACATGTCAATGTGTATATTTTTGTCCAAAAGAGTTGCAATTTCCGACCGGTGGAACTGATGACTCCAGTGACTTATGGTGTGTTGGACATGATCAAGTTTTATATCTAATCTAGTAATCTTATCCTAACATATCTTTGTTAGATTGCCTATAACAATCTCAGCTTCTCAGATGCTATAGGAACAGGTCACAATATCACACTGCTTCCTTCATTAATTAATGAGTTATATAAAATCTTGACTTTATATTTCCATTTGTCTGTTATGATTTTTGCCTTTTTGAAAATTATATTTTAAATATTTTAAACTTTTCCCCAGTTATTAGATTCCTGCTAAAGAACATTCCAAGATGCCAATGTTTATCTAATGTTAAAAAAATTTTTAAAAATTTTCTTCTCCTGGTTCCCTTTCAGGAGCTCATTATCTTCCTCCTCCTTTTTGAAAACCCTGGAAAGAACTGTCCACTGCTACTACCTCCACTTCATTACTTCTCACTTGCTCCTCAACACATCCCAATGCAGCTTCTGCTTCCACTGATTCACTGCATTGATCTTGTCATGTTGTCAATCTCATCTATATCCTCCTTGCTGCTGAAATCAATGGACATGTCTCAGTCTTTAATTCACTTAACACTCTAGGCTCCTTTCTCCCCTTGAAATCATCTCCTTCCCTTGACTTCTATGACACTGCACTCTCTGGATTTTTCTCCCATTTCTTTGGTCACCTTTGTCTATTTCTTTCTTGCTCTGTCATAGTCCTCTTTTTTTCCTCTCTCTCTAATATTCTATTACCTAGAATATATGAACATATACATAAACATATATTCTAGGTAATCTCATCTTCATGATTTCTATCTGTATATTTTAAACTCCCTATAGATCTTGCAGATATCAGAAGAATAAAAAAGGAATGTTGTTCATCTCTCCACACATAATATGATAGCTCAGATGAAGAGGACTAATTCCTTGAAATGCACTAAATACCAAAACTTACCCAGGATAAAACATAATTTTCATAACCCCATAACTACTAAAGAAATTGAATTTGTAATTTTAAAACTCCCCAAAAAGAAATATCCAAACACATAATATTTTCACTTCAGAACTGTACTAAATATTTTAAGAAGAATTAGGACAAATTGTATAGAATCTCTTCCAGAAAAATAGAAGAGGAGGGGACACCTCCTAATTAATTTTATGAAACTAGTATTACACTGATATCAAAACCAGACAAAGATAGTACCAAAACAAAATAAAACTACAGAACAATATCATAAATATAGGTACAAAAATTCTTAATAAAATAGTAACAAGCAGAATTCATAATATATAAAAGAATTTTACACCTTGAACAATTATAGGCATGCAAGGTTGGTTTAATATTCTAAAATCAATCCATAAAATCCACCACATTAATAGATGGAAGAAGAAAAATCTCAGGATCATAGGATTTAATGCAAGAAATTTTGACAAAATTAAGCAATAATTCATGATAAAAAAATCTCTGAAAAGTAGAAATAGAGGGAAACTTCCTCAACTTGACAAAAGCATCTACAAAAAACCTAGAGCTAACACGATACTTGACTGTTTCCCACTGAAACTGGGAACAAGGCAAGAATGTCCACTCTTACCAGTCTGATTCAGTATAGTACTGGGACTTATAGCCAGTGCAATAAGGCAACTAGAGGAAATAGAAGCATGTAGATTAGAAAGTAAGGATTAAAACTATTCCTATTTGGAGATGACATGATTGCCTGTGTAGATTATCTTGGGTAATTTACGAAAAACATCCTAGGATTAAAAAGTGAGTTGAGCAAAGTCTCAGAATACAAGATATACAAAAAATATTTAATTTCTTTGTACTAGCAGTGAATACTTGCACTTTGAAATTAAAAATACAATAAGATTTACAATTGTTCACAAATAAACTACATGTAAATAAAACATGTACAGGAGTTAGATGCTAAAAACAACAAAACACTGATGAAAGAAATAAAAGAAGATCTAAGTAAAGGAAGAGGTATATATGTGGAAATCAAAGAAACTAGAATAGCTAAAACAATTTTGTAAAAAAAAAGAATAAAGTGGGAGGAAAAAATCAATCTGATTTTAAGAAGTATTGTACAGCTACAGTAATCAAGACTGTGATATTAGCAGATAAATGCATAGATTTATGGAACACAATATAGAACCTAAAAAAAGACCCATGCAAATATGCTCAACTGATTTTTGACAAATGTGCAAAAGCTATTCAATGGAGGAAGCATAGCTTTTTAGGCTTTTCAACAATTACTGGAGCAACTGGACATCCATAGGCAACAACAACCAAACAATAAAAAAATCACAAGGGGCTTCCTTGGTGGCGCAGTGGTTGAGAGTCTGCCTGCTGATGCAGGGGACGCGGGTTCGTGCCCCTGTCCGGGAGGATCCCACGTGCTGCGGAGCGGCTGGGCCCGTGAGCCATGGCCGCTGAGCCTGCGCGTCCGGAGCCTGTGCTCCGCAACAGGAGAAGCCACAACAGTGAGAGGCCCGAGTACAGAAAAAAAAAAAAAGAAAAAAAGAAAAAAATCACAAGGTAAACCTTACATCTTACACAAAATTAAATCAAAATGGAGCATGGGTTTAAATGCAAAATGTAAAACTGTAAAACTTCTAGGAAGTAAACATAGGGGAAATTATTCAGGATCTAGAGCTAGAAGAGTTTTAGACTTGATATTGAAATAATGATCCACAAAAGGAATATTGATAAATTAGACTACATCAATATTGAAAACTTTTGCTCAGCTAAGAACGTTGTTAAGAGGGTGAAAACACAAGCAACAAATGGGGAGAAAGTATTTGCAAATCATATATATGTCAAGTGACTGGTATCTAGAATATATAAAGAACTCTCAAAACAGGAAAAATAACAAAACATAACAAAATTTAATTAGAAAATGGGTAAAAGTCATTAAGAGGCATTTCATTTCAGAAGCACATGAAAAGATGTTTAACTTCATTAGCCATCAGGGAAATGCAAACTAAAATTCAATAAGATAGCTAAAACAAAAATAGGGACACCACCAAAAGGATGTGGATAAACTGGATCATTTATACATTATTGGTGGGGAGGTAAAATTGTATAGCCAATCTAGAAAACAGCTTGGCAATCTTCAGAAAAGCTATACGTGAAACTATCACACAACCCAGCAGTTGAACTTTTCGGAATTTATCTTAGAAAACTTAAAATTCATGATCACACAAGAGCCTGTACATAAATGTTCATAACAGCTTTATTTGTAATAGCCCCAAACTGCCATCGACACATATCCTTCAATGGGTGAATAAACAGACTGGTGCATCCATATCATGGAATACTTTTCAGCAATAAAAAAAAAAAACTATTTACACATATACTCAATGACTTAGATGAATCACCAGAAAATTAGGCTGAATGAAAAAAGCCAATGCTAGAAGGTTACAAACTGCATGATTCCATGTATAGGACATTCTTGAAATGACAAAATTATAGAAGTGGAGAACAGTGGAGATCAGTGATAGCCAAGGGTTGAGGAAGTGGTGGGACTGGAACGGAAATGGATGTCACTATGAAAGGGAATAGGAAGGATCTATGTGGTGATGGAAGTACTCACTGTGAATATCCTGGTTGTGATACTGTGCTAGAGTTTTGCGAGATGTTACTATTGTGGAAAACTGGGTAAAGTGTGCAGAGGATTTCTGTTATTTCTTACAACTGTGTGTAAATCTACAATCATCTCAAAATAAAGCTTGATTAAAAACACTAACTTACTAACTCATTTGGTAATTAGTTATTAATCACAAGTAGATTTTGCTATTCAAATATATTAATTCAACATTTAATTCATAGATCAAGTTAGCAGAAAAATTGTGTTGAGGAACTTTTTACTTTTAGTAAACATTTATATTGGACGATTTCATCATCTGGACTAGCAGCTCAAATGAGCTAAAAGGTATGTACAGAATAAGGATAATTGAATGTTATTATACACAGATATTGTGAGTGATCAAGAAAACAAACTGAAAGTAGCTTTGATGATATAAATCTATCATAACTATGGCTGTGGGTCAACTGATTTGAATCATAAATATATCTAATGCTATTCTTGATGGCAAAACTCAATTTTATGTGGGAAGAAATAAATTAAGCAACACTAAAATAAAACTATGAAAACACCATATTTACCCAAAGGTTACTTATTTGGCAACTACAACCATTAAGAATTCAGAAAGGCAAGTAGAAACAAGTAAATATCTCTAAGAAGCCAAGAAATGTCACTAAGTTCACAAAATGAAGCGCAAGCATTTGGCTCAGGTCATTACTCTTTTAATTTTCCTTCAGAAAAATTTCACATAGCTTGGTTATTTGACATTTTGAAAGTGGAAAATTAGAATCTGTGAGAGTATATGAATGTAAATTGAGACTATTTTGCAACGATAGTGGCTATTTGGGGGGAAGGAATCAAATTATTATGCAGGGTTGGTGAGAGTGAAGGGGAATTTTTAATTTTTATTCTATACGCACCGGTATTTTTGAACATTTTACCAGCATGCATTTCTTTATTTACTAATTTTACAAGGAATGAAATGGAAAATAAAAATAAGACATGAAACATACTCAGATAAATTCTATTGCAAGAAGTAAGATAATTATTCCAATGAAGTAAAAATATGAAAATCCTTCATGAGAAAAACCAAGAGAATAGAAGACAGTAATTTCTTGTTAAGGAGAATTAATCACAGAAGAACGTCAGCTCCTATCAACTGGTGTGCTGGTAGCTTAGTTTTTGTTCTCATACAAAATGCAAGTGAACACTTTGTGAGAAAAATTCTAAAGGAGCCCTAACAATAATTATAACATGCAAGGCTTTACTAAGAGAGTCAGCTGATTCCTTTTTCTGACGGGGGGTGGGGGGAATACAGATTAGGGCAGAAAAAACAATCACTGGTGCTGGTAATAATGCAATAATAGCGTCTAGTGATAAGAGTAGCTACATTTAAAATCAGCTGTAGTTTGACCTTGGCACTTTACTACTTTTTTTCTATAAAGTGAAGTCATAAGAATGAGTTTTCACAAAGCTGGGCAAGGACATAACTAGTGTTTGACTCCATTTAGCTAAAGTGTTTTCTGACAAATGAATTTCTGTATTTCCTTAGGTATAACTACTTTATGAAAGGTTTCTGTAGAACCTAAAATATAAAGAGTAATCTGTTTTTCTACTCTGTAATAACATCTTGGTCAAATAACAGCTTTCCTGTAGCCTAGAGCATTGCTGTAATATTGGCTAAGTCTGTTTGCTGATTTTGGGCAACATAAATTCCTGGTAGCAATGGTGACTTCCTAAATATCGAGATTTGTTGGAAAAGCCTGTTTGGGTAAGAAAGAAAGATTTTACTGTGCAAACCCAGAAGAGGCCAATCTCAAAGAGCAACAAAAAAGTGGGGTGGGGGCGGGCAGGGGGAGAATGCTAAAGCCAGTTTTATCTGTGATAGACCATTATCCTTTTCAAATATCATAGCTGATGATTTTCAATTTGGGAAAGAAAAAAGCCAATTTTCTAAGAACTGTACCAAAATAGGACACAATTCTTTCTTTGAAAGTAATAATAATAAAAAGTTAATCTGGTAGATTGCAGTAGGCAAACTCCAAAGGGTTTTTATTCTTTGTTATTTACAGCAATTCATCTTTTGTCTGACAGGCCAGTTGTAGAAAGATTATATGGTAATAAAATGCCCCAAGAGATAAAGAATAAGACTTGAATGTCAAAGGGAAAACTTTTTAATTTGGACACCAAATAGTGGTAGAACAAAAAATTCGCTACCAACAGAGTCTGCTATATATCGTAGAGAAATAGGAAATTTGGTGAATAAATGTGACACAAAACTGATAAGACCACATTACAATGCAGAGGAGGTGAGCAATGAAAACTGTGTTGATGGTCTCTTCAGCTTTCTGATCCTTCTGAAGATAGTACTTTTATGGAGATTAAAGGAGAGCATATATTACGATCTTTATTATGTCTAAAAACAATGATATTGTCACCATGTTAAATGCTAGATTTACAACAAAACTTTTCCTAGAAATAAATCTACGTTAATGATAGAGTAAGTGTAGTTTTCACACAGCATGTTTTCAAGCTTTAACTATAATTCTTAGCTGTCTTGAAGCTAATTGCTTCTCTACATTGTTTATTTTTATGTTAAGTTGTTTATATGAATGTCAATATTCGTACTTCTGCAGTTGTTTTTGACAGAAAGTAGTCGATAAATGGCCATGTTAATGTATATAAAGGCGGTCATTGAGAATGGATGAGCTTTAAAAGCTACATCCCAAAGAATTCCTTTGCTTTAGGATTCTGATTATTTCATCCTAGCACCTATACTTCTCAATGCCCCTCCAGGTCTCTGATTCGGACAGCTGTTTCCATGATCTCTAGATTTCTCCCTATTAATTGGTGTCCAAGCCGATCTAAGTCAAGCAGTTATTATCAGGGTTCAACAGTTCTGTAGGGGTAACCACTTACTGTAGGGGTAACCTACATAGGCAAATAAACCCTTCAGCTGAGACCACTAATCTACACTAGGGCAACCTGGACACAGAGTATGAAATTCATCTTGGACAGATAACTGCTCATTTCTAACTTTCAGAAATGTTGATACCACCCCCTCTACTCATTGTGTCCTGGAAGCACAATGACTACCCTACTCCCCACCTTCTTCCTCAACAATAACTCAGGTTTAATAGGCAGCACATTAAGGAGGTTTAATAAATGGTTCTTGGATGAATGAATGAATGCATTATATCCTATATAATCTTATTTTGAGAAATCTTGAATTGTGTCATTTTATTAACTTTTTCAAATTGAAACTACCTGAAGCATTTCATAAGAATTTTGAGTGGCACACAAGAGTATACGAGTAAAAAGTAAGTCTCCCTTCCACCAGGGAACTCAGAAACTACTCTTATATATTTTTCCACTCATAATCAATGCATATCAAAATATATACGTACGTATTCAGACAATTTCACCATTTTTTATAAATGAGATTATACTCTACACACAGTTCTATACCTTCATTTTTATTTAGTAATAAATCTTATAAATTATTTATATCATCACATATAGACCTTCATTCCTTTTCATAACTAGATAGTATTCCAATGTATGAAATATATTAATAGTTTTTTAATTGTACTTGTAGAATTAGAATACATGGAAGGTAAGGTAAATCTCAGTTTTGCAAAATTATAAACTCAAAGTGTTCATTAGGTTTTTTCTTAGTTTTCAAGTGACCTTGAGCATCTGGGTAAAGATATTAGAGAAAAAGAATAAACAACAACAGTAAAAACAAAAAGGACAAAAGGATCCTTTTATATCTGAACCTCTAAGAAATAAATATCTGCTTTATCTTCTCCATAACTTATTTTTCTGGCAAGAAATGAGGAGATGCATTAAAACATGACTCTACCCAGAGCTTGGGAGCAGGGAATTAATAATGATGGAAGGATGAAGGCTAGAGATAGAGGACTGAAGATCAAAGTAGCACATACAGATCCGACAAGAGGCAGCTCTTTGATTTCATGTCAACCACTATTTCCTGAGTGACTACTGTAGGCAAGACGCTTACTTGCTTTTAATCTAGAAAGACAAATGACAATTCAGCACAACATATGTTCAGTCCCAGGTGAGTGATTATAGATTATAATTGCTAAAAGAGTCTGCTGAAAATATTAACACTGCATGTAGCTTCCTTCTTAGGCCAAGGGGAAGTACTGCAGTATTTAGTGGTCTGCCTCTATGGGGGAGAATTTGGTGCTGCTAAATGGGAGATTATCTCCTCAGGATAATAATCTAGACAGGCTAATATGTCACATGTGGTTCAATAATTTCCAAGCAACTGTTACATTATTTATTATTCATATAAATCCTGAGCTTTAGAGATTTTATGCACTTTGATAAAATAATATATTTGAAAAAATTCTAAAGAAGTTAACAGTTCTCAAAGAACTTTTTACTAATTAACCATCCCAGCCATAACCAGAAGTCCTTGTACAATATTTCATAAATATTATACCTATTATATATGTTTGTAAAAACCAGTATCATGTCTGATTTTTCATTGCTTTCTCCTATTTGATATGGCATAGCAGGAAAAATATCGTTTGGGGGATCAGACAAGCCTGTGCTCATATCTCAATTCAACTATTCACTAGTTGAGTCATTTCTATGAAGTTTTTCCTGGTTCCAGTTCTTGGTGTGGTTGTGGGGACTTCCCTGGTGGCGCAGTGGTTAAGAATCCACCTGCCAATGCAGGGGACACGGGTTCCAGCCCTGGTCCAGGAAGATCCCACATGCCACCGAGCAACTAAGCCCATGTGCCACAACTACTGAGCCTGTGCTCTAGAACCCACAAGCCACAACTACTGAAGTCCACGTGCCACAACTACTGAAGCCCACATGCCTAGAGCCTGTGCTCCACAACAAGAGAAGCCGCCGCAATGAAGAGTAGCCCCCACTCGTTGCAACTAGAGAAAGTCCGCACGCAGCAGCGAAGACCCAACGCAGCCAATAAATAAATTAATTAATTAAAAAAATATATAAAACAAAAATATGCATTGATTTATATCTATCAAACATATATATTTTATATTATTAAATCATTTGTTTAATATTTTATTAATACTATTTAATATATTAATTTTTATTATACTAATTAATATAGCTAATTATATATGTTACATTATTATTTCCAAAACTTTAAATCAAAAAATTCTGGTACATATTAAAGCTGGGATACTAAAGAATAAGAAAACAATTTTCACTTTTACAACTATTTGCACAAGTATGTTTTGCTTTAACATCCATTGTAAAATCATATTATTATAAGAGATTAATAAAGCATTTAGTTCTGGTTACTTTTCTAGGCACTATATACACCAATAGATTTTTTTTTTAATTTTGTTATAGTCTACTTATACTCCAATTAAAGTTCACTCTTCTTCAGTATTGGGTCTTCCCTTTCTAGATCAGTACCTGGCTTGTAATTTGCTTAAATCTCCCTCTATGACTCACATATAATCATCAATTTCTACCATTAACTACCATTCTTAAAGCCAGTCCTTGGATAAACCACAGTGGAGCCACGGCATTGCATTTTTAATTGTATAATCTGTACATGATGTAATCAAGAAGTCCAAAAAGTTACTAAACATAATAGGTAAGAATTATTATATTTGCCAAGAAATGCTGCCTGGTTGGGAATATTTTTTAGATTCAACATGGAAACTAAATTTAGAATCCAGGGACAGATCACAGTAAACTGCAATGCCACATGGAAAAAAAATACCTTTCCTCTAAAAAGTATGTTAATTGGTGGAATATTTTTTATTAAATATTTTGGTTTTGGTGTTAATATTGTTCAGTTCTGTGCAATTAAGATCAGAACATGCTTGAGATATGAAAGTGCAATTGATAAGGTCTTTCTTCTTCAAGCATGAAAATATCACTTGCAGATGGAGAGACTGGGAAAACTTAACTATTTTTATTGAAATACATGATATTAAAAAAGTAAGCATCAAAATATTATGGGATGTGAACTGTATGGTACTCAAAGGCAAAGAATGTAGAAAGTGAATTAATGAAGAATTTCATGTAGAATGGGCTATGACAGAGGTATACCAATCCAGAATTTACTTCCAATAATCGTAGGCTAGGTAATTTCGTTCAATCTTCCAAACAATAGCAATTAGCTCAAAAGCTGGACAAAATATTTAACAGTTGTATGAAGGCATTGGAAAGCATTAAAAGTAGTGTAGATTTATAGAGCCAAGATCCAGGAGAAGAAGGGAACCTCAAAAGGTGACCTCACCTTTGGGGCTGCTTTTCTCCTAGAGTTAGGATACCATAAAATGTGAGAGAAACTAAGAGGTTGAGCAGGGCTGTTGACAAAACGTGGAGGCTTGAGTAACAAATAATTAGAGTTTGGAGCCCCTAAGGAGGGATTATCTAGTAAATGTCCTAAGCTTTGAGATTGAACCCTGAGGTACTACAAACTAAAAGGAAGGATGAACTGACAATTGACTAGCACTGAAAAGGAAAGAGACCCAGTTTCAAATGATCTCAGTCCCTTGACTGGCATATGATGATTTGAATGTCGAATACTCATAGTATCCTGCCAGATGTAATTATTAATTCCTACACATTTTCATACGCAATGTCTAAACTAATTCACAAGTAGCCAGAAACATAAGAATACAAACCCACAAGACCAAAAAAGTGACAGACAATAAAAACAATAGAAAACTCAGAGTTATCAGATACAGAATTTAAACTATGGTTAATACATTCAAGGAAACAAAAAGACAAGTTTAAGAATTTCAGGAGAGAAAAAGATATGTTTAAAAAGAGCCTAATGGAAATTCTAGAAAAAGGAAAATACAGTGCCTAAAATTAAGAATATAATATGATTTGAATTCTATTAGACACGATTGAAGAGGGAATTAGTGGACAAGTCAGAAAAAATACAAACTGAAATATGGACAAAAGTAAGGTTGCAAAATACAGATGGGGCATAAGAGACATAAGGGATACTGTGAAAAGGTCTCTTATATGTATAATTGGAGTCTTCAAAGGGAATGGGAGAGGGAACATGATGCAAGCAAAGTTTAAAGAGATTAATTGACTGAAAATTTCCGAAGACTGATAAAGGCACCAAACCACAGATAAAAATATTTCCAAAAGGAAAGAATTATAGATAAGCAAAATGACAATCCTTAGAGTGTCATCATAGAAAAATGACTGAAAGTTAAAAACAAAGAAAGACCATTCTAGATCATATTCCAAGAACAACAATAAGACTGTCAGTTAACTTCTCATCAGAAACCGTGTCAGCCAACCAGCAATGGAATCATATCTAGCATTACAGTTATTTCATTTTAGCATACTGAATGTACCATGCCTTATCCAAGCGAAACATACTTCCAATATGAAAGTGAAATAAATATATTTTCAAACAAATATAAATAGAGAGCATATATTACCACCAGCCACAGATCAAACAAAATACCCTAAAGTGTTTTTCAGATGGATGGCCAGTGATCCCTGAGAGAAGGTCGGAGATTCAGGAAGCAATATTTGAAAAGATATTTGAGTGATATTAACTGCTTAAAAAATAATGTCTTATAGAGTTTAAATGTAGAGAAAATTCATATCACAATAACATATCAATTGTGAATGGAGCAAATGGAATTAAAGTGTTCTAAAATTTTGCATTGTCTAAGAAGAGGTAACACTACTAATTTATATCAGGTTTTGATAAGAATGCATGTTTTAATCTACAGAATTATTCTCAAAGTGTGGTGTACTGGTCTAAGGGGTCCCTAAGACCTTTTATTGGGTCCATGAAGACAGTTTTATTTTCATATTAAGATGTTATTTGCTGTTTTCACTGAGTTGGCATTTTATCTGTTTGTGCAGAAGACATGATGAGTAAAACTGCTAGATTCTTAGCCCAAATTAAGGTAGTGGCACCAAACTCTACTAGTTGTCATTGTACCCTTCTGTGCTAGGGGTCAGTAATTATTTTTTCTGTAAAGGTCCAGACAGGAAATGTTTTAGACTTTGTAGGCCATACAGTCTCTGTCTCAATTACTAAACTCTGCAGTTTAAAAGCAAAAACATCTGTAGACAATATATAAATAAATGGGTATGGCTGTAGTCCAGTAAAATGTTATTTTAAGAAAAGTACTTATGGGTTATGTTTGATCTATGGGCTGTAGTTTGCTGACCTCTGTTCTATGACTCACATGTGCAGTGAAAACAAGTCATACACACACACACACACACACACACACACACACACACACACACACACACACACAGGTTTACTTAAGAATGCCCTTGCTGGAGCAGTAGGAATTATTGATTTTATTAAAGCTTGACTCTTGAGTACACATCTATTCTTTGTGACATGATGGGTAGTAAGCATAAAGCATATTGTCTGCATGCTGAAGTATGATGATTATCTCAAGGAAATGCACTTACATGATTGTATCATTTGTGTGCTGAACTAATTGCTTCCTCATGGAATACCATTGCTACTTGAAAGAACAATGAACAGATAAACTATAGTTATTTAGATTTTGAAATTTGGTAGACCAGCCAATGAGATGTGAAGGGAACTCTTATAAGGAGTTTTGGGAAAAAGTTGTCTTTGCTATCGAAAAAGACAGCTTAATAGTTGCTTCTCCTCCACTGGGCATTATCCTTCCTGCCTGTGATGCCCAGAACTGTGACAACCATCTCACAAGGTAGAAGGCAGTTTACCTGAGGACAAAGCCAACAGCATCTTAAGTGACATAGTGCTGGTATACTGAGTTGACAGGATTGCAATACAAGGGTTACTACTCCACTTTTGTCAGGTCATTAATTTATCCATTTATTTACCAAACATTTGTTGAATGCTAATTATATGCCAAGTACATGGGAAAATAGCAGAGTCCCTCATCTCCTAGAAGTTAAATTCTAATAGGGAAGACAGAGAATGAACTCGTAATTAGATGCGTGAGGAGAATTCAGAGTGCTATGGAAATGTGACCTGTCTGGGGTGCAATGAATGCTTTTCTGAGAGAATGTGAAGTATAAGCCAAACCTGAAGAATGAGTAAAAGTTGGCTAGGATAAAGGATAGAGGGAAGAGTTTCCACTTAAAGTACGAGAAAGGATAGAGGGAAGAGTTTCCACTTAAAGTACGAGACAGCAGGGAACGCATGATAGGAACTTAAGGGAAGTCAGTATGCCTGGAGCACAAAGAACAAGATGTGGCAGTCATGGAGGCTGGAGAAGTGACTGGTCACGCTACAATCTTAGAATGTTATGGACCACATTAGAGATTTTAAACTATCCTAAAAAATATGCCAATTTACTGAGACTTTAATTCTGGGCCTTTGCATGCTCAAATTCGCATTTTTAAAAGATCATTCTGGTTATAATGTGGAGAATGGATTAGACTGGGCCTGAATTGAAAGCCAGGACCTCAGTAAAGAGGCACACAGCAGTGGAGGAGACAGAAGCCGCAGTCAGTGGGGCAGTGGCAGTGGTGTCAAGACAGGGAAATGTAACCTAGTCCAAGGTGCAGTGAATGTGAGAATGTGAGGCTTCAGCAGACACTTGAAGGATGCTTAAGAGTTGGCTAGGATAAAGGATAGAGTGAATTTTTGACAGATTTGCTTTTGGGGGGTTGGGGCAGGGAGGGAGCATATGTAAAATGTTATAGAACAAGTCCCAGAGCAAAATTTCTGTACTTTTCATCTAATTTTATAATATGTTTGATACGTTCATACGTTCCAGATTTTGCCTGTCTATACTTCCTATTCTTTCCAAAAGAAAAGTTTCAAGATCCATATTGCCAGAAATGTAATAGTACCTGATGAAATATTTTCATAGGACACATGATTTACAAACATATAACTTCTTATGGGATTAAATTTGATTCATTAAAGTACATGGTTAAATTGGCGTAATCTCCACTCCTCCTAGCTACCTATGCTTTCTCACGTAAGGTACCAAAATTGATATCCCTTGAGTATTTTTAAGACATTTAAAGGAAATAATATATTAAAGCAGGCTATACGTTTTTTGTGTGCTTATTTCTGTTAATTCTTCAATAGCTTTATTCCAACCATAAGTTAAAAGACCTATGTTTAAATAATTTCTGGCTTCTGACCCAGTAACTAGAGATTCTTATTTTATTCATCATAGATAAATAACAAAAAATAACACTCAGATTCTCAGAAACTGAAAATACTTTGTGCATGAAGAGTCTCCAATTCATCATATGACGATTTTAACAACAGAAGACTATTTCTTACTGAAAGTTACAATTTAATATATACTTTGATTCCTTTTAACTGCAAGAATGAAGCTTCTTCAGGTTCTCTCTGAAGTTATAACAGTACTAAGGGATCTAAGTTATATATAGTTATTTCATTTAGAAATTTAAATTTGCCCTTGTGTAAATTTAAAAGTAGATTCAAAACAAATCTTACATTATTTCTTGGTTAAGTCACTTCATTTTCTTTTATAAAAAAAGTAATTAAATTGAATATTATACACTCAGATCAGAAAGTTATGGCATATTTTTGTCTTAAAACCTTCAAAATGTTCACATCTAATATTCTGGAAATTATTAAATATTTCCTTAATACAATCTCAAATGTTACATTTATTAAAATGTTATATAAATTGGGGTTAAATAAAAAATTATGATCATGGAGATGGCTACATTTCTCTCCAGAAATGGTTCTTTCATGTAGGGAAATGTTCCATTGGAATCCTAACTTAGACCGAGAAATTATTTTATTCCAGGACTCCAAAGTATAAACTAATATTCGTACAGTAAACTCATTCATGAGTTAATTCATTTAGTCAAAAATACATATTTGTTTTTCAACTCCTCAAATGAGATTGGGATATTTCCACTTTCCTTCCTTCCATCTCTTTTCTCTACTCAATCCTCAGGGGGTGAGAGGTATTGACTTAACTTCTGGGTCATCTTTACCATAATAAGATTCTTCCTCTTCAGGGTTCTACTTTATTATGCATGTTATCCCATTGGGGTCTTGCCCTTAATACCCTCTTGGCATTAACTTCTACTCCCTTTCCTTGGGAGTCTATCACCATATCAGTTAGTCTAACAATTTCAGTAAGTGCCCTTTGGGCCAATGCATCTTAAGTGTCCTGTTTTACCTTTCTGGGATTTTGCTTTCTCTGAGGATTATTTATTCTGAAAGTCCTTGCTATATAGTCAGTTCCTCAAAGCTTTCACAGAACCATTTTTACTTTTGTCTCCCCACATCTTTATTTCAGAGTTGGTCTAAATAACCGATGTCACCATTACAGCAAAGAGCACCATAGCCATTTTTTTTTTCATGCTATACCACTTTGGTCCAAGCCACCATTATATCTTATCTGGATTGTTGCAGTACTTCCTAACTGGTCACTGTTTTTATTGCCATTGGACACCAACAGGTATTTTCCACAGGACAGCCAAAATAATTCTGCAAAAACTTAACGCTAATTATGTTACTTATTTGCTCAAAACTTTCTACACCGTCTCATCTTACTGTGGGTAACAGCCAGACCCTAACAGCTTCATATAGGTCTTTTCTGTGACACTCCAGGTATGCTCTTGCCTTCAGACTTTAGTACTTTATGTGCGTATGGCTGATCCACTGTTTCCCCGGGTATTTTTATGGCTTACTTCTTCATGGCTTTCAGATATTTACTCAGATGTATTTCAGTGACTTTCCTGGGTCACACCACTTAAAATCACAATCCTCTTTCCTTCTTTGCTATTCCTATGTCCTTATCATTCATTATTCTCTCTCTGTAGCACTTAAGGCATGCTGTGTAGGTATTTATTTATTTTGTGTCTCCACACCTAAAAATCAGCTGTTAAATGAAGGGAATTTTGCCTTTTCTAAAACTCCGTCATCTTAAGTCTAGACTAACACCTGCCACAAACTATGCTCTCAACAATTATCTGTTGAATAAATGATTCAATATAGGCACCAAGGAAGAATTAGTGTAATATTAGAGAAGCAAACCATTAAAATGCCTGTACTACCAGCTTTGGAATGTCATTTGACAAAGTTCATCTAACTACTCCATTTATACTCTCACAAAGGTTTTCCTTCATTGAATAATTGTTTTTCCCCAAAATAATTTAGAAAAACAGAGCAAAAACAAATAATCACAGTAGTGTTACCTTAAAATGGAAAAATATTTTCTTAGCTCTCATGTTCCCTGCAAAGTGAGTATACATTCAATGCTTATGGACACAGTGAATCTTCCACTTCAAAAATAATTTTCACACCTTAAACATGTAATCAATTCATCTGGACCAGTCAACCTGAAGTCTAACAAATATGGCTAAAAGGCAAGAAAGAATATTTCTAAAGCTTATTAACTGTAATTAAGGTAGAAGATACAGTCCTTGTTTTCCTTTAATAAAATCTCTTCTCTCTCCAGTCTATATTCATTTTTCTGCATGTTAGCTGTCTGGCTGTTTTTTTCTTGACTCATTTTGCTAGTTAATTTCCTTCTCTTTGATGTGTTTTCTCCTGCATATAATAGACAATGTTTTCTGAACATTCATCATGTCCTTTATAACAGTTTATTCACCTACCTCCATTGTGTTATTTTAACTTCAACAGTAACTGAAAGCCTTCCAGCTTGAGGTGTCAGCATTAAAATAAAAGATTGAGTATAGTCGAAGGCAGAAATTGCCTGGGTGCCATATAAATCCCTTCTAAATTTCTTTGGAAATGTTACCTTAACTTTCACTTATGATTTGAACACCTAATAATTTAAGATCATTTACATTCCAGAAAAATATAAGCTAGACAAGTGAGCCACCATTTTCTATCATAATTAGTAAACATCTGTTGCCACTCTCATGATACCACCCTCTGCATTTTATGAAGGTTGTATTCTAGGGACCCATTCTCCTTTCAGAGAGAACTCAATAAAGAACTGCTTATTCTGCAGGATTTGTGAAGTGAATACTCATCAGTCCTTGTTGAAAGACATATCTTAGTAAAAGAGATGAGACTAAACTCTCTGTTAAAATATTGGTCCTGGATGTAAATGAGGTTTAAAAAAATGGACAGAGAAAATAAAACGCAGAGACACTAAGAAGCAAAACCTTTAACAGTTTGATAAAACTGTCCCTTGCTAAGAAATGATGACGATACCTTGAAGGAGAAGCTGTGAAACTGTTAGAAATGATGTGTGCCTCAAATTTGAGTGAATTATTCCAGATGTGAGGGAGAAAGGGCTAGGTTGTAAAAAAACAAATATATCCCCAAATCTTTCTTGGATATTGTTTGCCCAGGTTGAAAGGTCTACTCAATAGGCAATCGTTTTTTAATGCCACATTTCTAAACACCCCTTCCTTCCCTCCTTTCTTTCCTTCCTTCCTTCCCACCTCCATTCTACGTTTTGGTCCTTCCTACTTTTAGGACAAAAAAAAAGAGATACAATACCACTGGGGACCAGACAGTGTTCTAGGTACTATGGATACAAAAAAGATTGACAGGATTTATATTGAATAATAGACACCCACACACACAAACACAAAAACACTGTAGATGTTAAAGCTGGGAGCAAATATGAAGATAAGTCATCTAATCCCCATTTTATAGCTGATGATTTGGGCATTTTACAATTAGTTGTCCAAGATCACTCCTTTAATTAAATGGTGAAAATGTGGTACTAGAATCTAGGACTTCTGATGCCTGGTCTAATTCATTTTCTCCTAAAGCATGCTGACTTTCAGTGAGAACAAAGCTTTTAGCTAAATAGCCAAATGAAAGTTTAAAGTGAAGAAAAGATTTTAAAAAATGTTAAGCTGAACTATACTATTAAAAACTTAAACTTGCTTTGACACTCAAAGATGAAGTTCTAAATCTAAGATATTTACTGTTTAAGCTTTTATTTTTATTTTTTTCCTGTTTGTTATAAAGGTCATTATTTAGTTTTAGAAACAGGAAATGGAAAACTGGCCCCTCTAGTTAGGGACATGTATACATCAAAGTATTCCATATTTATGAGAATAAAGAGCTTTTGATTGATACTTTCAAATAAATTCTTTTCTAAATTTAATTTATCTATTTGTTCCTTACCCAAACCTTTAATTTCACAGGTTTAGACAGGTAGACATTTGCTACAAAAGAAGAACTGAATGACAATGAAGCACTAAATAATGAATGAGATGACACTGATATCTGGTTGCCAGGACTTGAAAGCTTAAGATAAAGATTGAAATAAAGTTAAGTGACAGATCTTGTAAAGTAGGTGAAAAGACACAGTATGTTATTGGATGTACCATAACCTACTGTAGAATTCTCTTACAAAACAGGAACATGTGTCCGACACAAATAAAAGTTTATTTGTTTAATAATTTTTTCACTATTTAATAAAAGGTAAAATAAATAATTGTTATTTATATTACAAATGGATTTGTTTGATTTTTAAAAGATAAACAATTTTGAAATAATAATTCAAATCTGGGAGGTTTAATTAATGATCATTTGATGTGTTTAAAATGAATTGTTGTGATGGTCTTCAATTCATCTTTAAAATCATGATTTTGGCCTACTGAATGAATCATGGTTTTTTGAAGTTTTTCTTTTATCTTTTTACTTTTTGTTAACCAATATAATAAAAGCAAAATGCAGAATGCTTCAAAGAATTCTTATTTAAAACTATGCTACGGGGCTTCCCTGGTGGCGCAGTGGTTGAGAGTCCGCCTGCCGATTCAGGGGACACGGGTTCGTGCCCCGGTCCGGGAGGATCCCACATGCCGCGGAGCGGCTGGGCCCGTGAGCCATGGCCGCTGAGCCTGCGCGTTCGGAGCCTGTGCTCCGCAACGGGAGAGGCCACAACAGTGAGAGGCCCATGTACTGCAAAAAAAACAAAAACAAAAAACAAAAAACTGTGCTATGAAATGTAAATACCATTTATGCAGAGTATGTGCCCCTCGATGTGGTATGATTTAGGAGGCTAGGGAAGCCTCTCTTGAATCCTCAAATATTTCCTATCTGCTTTGTAGGATGGAAAAATTTAGATTGTTTTTATATAAGTGTTTTATATAAGCAATGATGTTCACAATGTAAATATTGATTGGAAAAGTGACCCAATAATAACTCGGTTAGTGTATAAGTCATTGTTAAATACTCATCTGAGGGAAGCTTTTGATTTGGGAGAACATACCTTTCAAATGAAGTATTTTTGAGCGCCTGTCACTCTGCTTGGGCTGAGGATATAGAGTAATATATAATTAGTCTATGTGTGCTGAATAATGACATAAGTATTGTCATGTTAAAGAAACGTAATCAGTGCTATGACAAAGGAAATCAGAGTACCAGAGGACCCTAGAACAAAGGGATCTGACCTGACGTGAAGAGTGAAGGTCACCTTATCATGTGAAGAAAAAGTAGAGTGTACCAGGCAGAAAGGGCAATCCAGTCAGGGACTACATATTTACTGATTTAATATTGTCAGTTTTTTTGCCTGATATTATACAAAACATATGATATACAAATCACTATTTTCTATATACATTTTCCCATAAAATCACCTATGCATAAAACAGTCTCTGAGAGGTAAAATGTTAGTTTCTCTCAACAGGATATATGTACGTGTGTATGTATGCATATATGCACACACACAGAGATACTCATACCATACATATATGCACACACACCTATATACGTGTATATATATTGTTTTTATATCTAGATATATCCATATTCTATATTTTAAAAATATTTACCCCATTGTGCTGCTATATTAAATGAGCATTATTTTATGCACTGTGTTCCATTCATGGCATATGATAGTTCACCGCTAAGCTCCTGTTAATTATTTCTGAGTATAATGCCTCAAAACTACTTATGAGCAAAGTCTCTCACCAAATGTGGTGTTAATAATGGCTGAATGTGTTCCTCACCTAGGCTCCTGATTCTTCACTCAGGAACCTATGCCCACTGGGAGTGGCTGATGCTTCATTATCTCCCTGGAGATGCCAAGCCTATCAGACACTGACACCAGCCATGTGCTACATTCTCAGGAGCTGCCCCTATGTGAAGGCTGGCTACCTTCCAGAAGAAATGGGGTTAATAACACTCTGTCCTTTTCTTATTTCTCATGGTTTATTTTGTGCTGCCTTACACAGTTTAATAGTTATTCTAATCTTTTCTTAGAGGTTAAGTCGGTGAGGAAATGGGCCAGGAGCTGAATATGGGTGGCACCCCCTACCCTATATTCGGAATTCCCTTTCCCTTCACAAATGTTGGCTTTAACATGAGACCAAGCTTCTCTTATCAGTTTGCTCCCATAAGATATTTTAGTTCCTAAGCAAATAAACTTCTGAAGAGTCCTCTCCAGTTCCCCAGGCATGCTTGCTCAGATATGTTAGAACCACAGCAGTGAATTATTATATTTGTGACATATAAAAATGGACATTTTTGGGAGTAGAGATATTTTCAGGAAAATGTTTCAATTTTATTAATTCATGAAATTTTCTAGGTAAAATGGTGCCATTCACATCAGTTTTTTAGTAAAAATTAATTTATATTCTATTAACCCAATTCAGCTCAACATTTTAAATCACACATGTTCATGCTATATTATTTTACTGTGATTCCTTCTATAATAAATCATTATTGGTGACTTTCCATGTCTTGGTAGAGAGCTAATAGCTCATATGTGAACTGTACAGGTTTTGGAATTCAGACAAAATTTGGTAAAACCCTCATCCTGGCACTTACCAAACTTAATGTTTGGTCTTGGGCAAACTATTTAATTATTCCAAGCCTCAATTACAAAACGAGGGTTATATAGGTACCCACCTCATGATGTTGTTGTGAATTTTAAAGGAGATATAATCTGGACAAATGCTTAGTATAGGGATGCCAACATAATAAACTTCTAAGAAGCAATAGTTGTTGCCATTACATATTGTTGTTTCTTTAAGGTATTTTTTTCCTTCTGAATCAATTTAAGAAAAGGGCATCAAGATGAACTTGTTCTTTAAAGGAAAATGCTAAAATCACGGTATGGATAAAACAACTTTCTGTGAACCTAGTTTGCTCCAAGTTAAATCTTTAGTAGTCTTAATGGAAGACTTTCTACCAGCAGACATATTGTCTGTCCCTATAATAAAAACTCATACAGGGAAAGAATAGATAAAAGTGTTGATAAGAAAAGCTATTTTTATTAGTTGATAAGAAATAGGCATCTGGGGTCCTATGGACATTTTAAAGAACAATGTATCTGAATTTAAATTCTGAACTATATTTAGTCATTAAATTCAGAATATGTCAAAGATAAAGATTTCAATCTCACTAGTCTATTCAGTTACTAAAACTCATTTAGATATTGTATCTTCTGCTTATCTGGTTCTGTATGGCTAACCCAAAGGTCACTGAGCTCAAAATATGATGCTTTCACCAGGAAAAACCCTAGCTAATAAAAGACTTATCTGGAACTGAACTTTCCTAGATTAGGGGGTCATAGAAAGAAACAGCAAAGCGTGTCAAAACACTAAATAAAGGCTACTCAAATAAGATAATCAAGTATTTATTGAGTTCCTGCTCTGTGTATAGCTCTGAACTATGAGACATCAGAAAATCCAAATACAAGCAAGACTCGGTCTCTAACTTCAAGGAGCATATGACTGTGGAGAAGAGTTAAGTAGATATGGCTTCTACAACCAGAGATTCAGAGTGGTTAGATTAAGAAACTCCAATGAGTAATGTTGAGAGACTATTTGGAGCACTTGGCAAGTTAGAACTGAAACAGGTACACTCAGGCATGTGGCTGAGACATGATTGGAACAAAGATTGAGTTCAGACTGTGGAAGGCTAAGCTGATGATTTTTTGCTTAAATATTAAACCATCTTAAAGAACTCTGCTTGAGTGGGATAGGGTAGCTCATGGCAGGGTAGCACTCCTTCCTAGAAAAACTAGGAAAGCCAAATAGAATACAGAAACCATCTGTTTGAAGGAGATGGAGAATTACAGAAGCCAACGAGAAACAGAAAAGCTAACATGAAAAAGCGGGAAACAACCTAGAGAAGTGAGCTGACCTTTGCTAGCTTATCCTGGGGAAATGTGCCAATTCTGGGCATGGGCAGGGAACTGAGAATCCAGACCAAACTTGCTGGGAATGCCAGTGGTGGGGACAGCCACTGTGGGGTGGAGGGCCACTATGGACGGAAGAGGCTTGGGGGGTTTCCAGCACAGGGCCAGTTTCTCCTCAGGATATTTTCCAAATACTGTGGATACCTGGGCTGGGAGACTAAAAATCTGAGCAGAAAGCCTCTGGACAGCAGAGTAGAAATGTTGGAATTCTGACAAGACAGTGAGTAAAGTGTAGGACACACAAGAAGGAGGGATCTGCAGATTACACCACCATGCTCTTAATTAAAAATGCTGGAGGGCCATGCGTATAGCAGAGATAAACAGAACATTATCAGACTTCTACCCAGTTTCAACTCAGCACAGTGCCTGTTTATATTAAGGTGACCAAGCACCCTTCTATCTGGCAACTAGAAGGAAGGGTGAATTCTCTGTAATAGAAGATAAGACTCTCCAGAGTGGGGCAATAAAAATATTTTACAACAGTATTCAATGCCAAAATGTCTCACCGGGAAAATAGCTAAATATTAATCACAACAACATCTACATAAGAAAGGTAAGACTTTTTTCCTGTATATATTCAAGATTAGGTTTAATAAGTATCAATTTAAGCTGTTACAGATACTGGTTAAAGGACCATGTTTGGGAAGTTACAGTATTTAATTTATTGAAGATGATACCTGTGTATTATATGAATGTGTTTATTAACTTTTGAACATTATTATTTACCTACTAGTCTATAATGACTTTGAATAGTCTGCTATGTAAGAATATATTTAGTCATTTAAAACTGCATATTATTATTTGGTTGACGTTGTACCAAAGCATGATGAAAGAAGTGTTGTTTTCTCAGTACTATTCTAAGGGCAGGTCAGGTATTCACAAGTCTCAAATACACTGTTTACTAGGATGCAGTTTGAAGATTTGTTTACAAAATATACTTTGCTGCCCCAGTGTAAACTCTATAGAAGTTTTGTTCAGATATGCTTATTAAGGAAATAATAAGACCCGATTCCTATTTTGTTCAACTCTACCTTTACCTTTGACCTTGCTCTAGATGTCTTCTTGAAAAAATCTAATCTTGACAGTAGTCAATTATTGAATTGCCAACTCATTTCTTGCCTCCCCTTTAACTCTCCTCTCAGAAAGATGTCTACATCTGTACCATTGGCATCCTGTTTCCTAGTTCACCATTTCCATCTCCTGAAGTCCAGCCTTTCAAGATTTCACAGCACTGAACTATTTACCAATACATTGCCTATTACCGTGGACTCGGCAAACCATGGCTGCTGAGACAAATCTGCTGTGGACTGTTTTTACACAGTCCACAAGCTAAAATGTTTTTAAAGGGTTGTTACCAAAAAGAAAGAGAAAGAGAAAAGAAACATATGAGACAGAGGCCATAGACAGCCTTCAAAACCTAATATTTGCTATTCCCTTCTCTAGAGCTTCTACAATTATTTATACACACTGTTTACCATTCAATTAAAGAAAACTATTCTTGTGAAAGAAAGGGACACATAACCGAGAACCAAGAGTGAAAACAATTGGAACAGATATAAATGTGACTGAGATATAGGTATTAGCTGAGGAAGACTTTAAAATCACTATGATTAATATGGTCAAGGGGCTTCCCTGGTGGCGCAGTGGTTGAGAGTCCGCCTGCCAATGCAGGGGACGCAGGTTCGTGCCCCGGTCCGGGAAGATCCCACATGCCGCAGAGCGGTTGGGCCCGTGAGCCATGGCCGCTGAGCCTGCGCATCCGGAGCCTGTGCTCCACAACAGGAGAGGCCACAGCAGTGAAAGGCCCACGTACCGCAAAAAAAAAAAAAAAAAAAAAAAAATATGGTCAAGAAGTTAGAAAAAAGATGGAACCACAGAAGGTGAGCTGGAGATTTTCACCAGAGAAAAGAATCTAATGGAAATTCTAGAGATGAAAATCTCTATTAAGAAAATTTGGGGGAAAGAACATATTAGGGCAGGATTAGTGAAGTGTAATACAGACCATTAGAAAATATACATATTGAGCCTTAAAGGGAAACAATGTGAAAAATGTAGAAGTGTTTGAGAGGTGTAGAGCAGAATAAATATGACTAAATTATCTTAAATTGGAGTCCCAGACAGAGTAGAGAGAGTGAATGGGCAGAAGCACACTTCAAGAAATAATAGCTGAGAAATTTCCAAAACTTACAAAATGAGAGGAGCTCTGGAGAGCACATAAAAAGAGTGTTGCAAGATATGCAGAAAGGTCACTCAAGTTTTTCGCTGAGTTATGATCTAACATGAAAAAAGAAAACTAAAAACTACTTAAGGCCTGAGAAAGAACCCTTGGAAAGGACATTAAAACAGTAATTATAAATATCTTCATAGCCTCAAAATATCTATTATGAATATATCTATATTTTTAAGAAGGTAGAGGAAAATATGAGCACAAGAAAGAGAGAAATGGAAGAAAAATTGAAAACTGTAGATTTATAAATAAATTTATTTTGTTTTTTTTAAATTTTTATTTTATGTTGGAGTATAGTTGATCAAAAATGTTGTGTTAGTTTCAGGTGTACATGAAATTAAAAATACACTGATTGGGATTAATAGAAACTTAAGCATTGCAGAATAAATGATCAGTGAAACTGAAGATATAGCATTGGAAAATATTGAAAATAAAGCATGGAGAGAAAAAAAGACAAAAGAATAAATAAATAGGCCATCAGGGAACTTGGAGATATTATCAAGTGATCAAACATATACATGTATAAATGAAGTCACAGGAAAAGAATATAGAGAAGGGAGGCAAAACACATATTTGAAGAAATAATGACTGAAAAATGTCCAAATTTACTGAAAATTATATACCCACAGATTCAATTCAAGGAGTTCAAAGACCCATAGATTTAATTCAAGGAGTTCCATGATCCCTTGCAGAATAAATATAATAAAACTACTCCAAAGTATATCTTAATGAAATTGCTTAAAACTAGTAATTAGGGAAAAATCCAGATGAAAAGGACACATTATGTACAGGGGACAAAGATAAGAAGCATGTGTGGACAGTCACCATTAATGTACTGAAAGAAAACAAACACATAACACACACGCATACACACACACACATGCATGCACACCCACACACACCCCTGTTGGCTCTGAATTCTTTAACCAGTGAAAGAACTCTTTCAAAAGTAAAGACTTTTTGAGCCAAACAAAAGCTGAGAAAGTATATCACCTGGAGACATGCATCACAAAAATTGTTACAGATAGTTCTTTAAACAGAAAAAATAGCACACAGAAATTTGAATCTTCATAAAGAAATAAAATGAGCCAGAAATGGTAAACATGTAGATAAACATAAAAACAATTTTTCCTATAAAAACTTTAAAATAATTTACATGACAAAAGATTTGGCAATGATTTCTTGGATATGTCACCAAAAGCACAGGCAACAAAGGGAAAAAAATTGATAAACTGGACTATATTAGAATAAAAAAAAACCTTCTGTGCATCAAAGAATACAGTCAACAGAGTGAAAAAGCAGCCCATGGAATGGGAGAAAATATTTGGAAATTATACATCTGATAAGGGATTAATATCTAGTGTATATACAGAACTCCTAAAACTCAACAACAAAAAAATAAACAACCTAATTAAAAAATGGGCAAAGGGTTTGAACAGACATTTTCCCAAAGCAAATATACAAATAGCCAATAAGCACATGAGAATATGCTCAACATCACTAATCATTAGGGAAATCTAAATCAAAACCACAATGAGATATCACCTCACACTCATTAGACTGGCTACAATCATAAAACCAGAAAATAACAAATATCAGTAAGGATGTAGGGAAACTGGAATGCTTGTATACTGTTGGTGGAAATGTAAAATGGTACACCTGCTATGGAAAAAAATATAGTGGTTCCTTAAAAAAGTTAAAATAGAATTATCATATAATTCAGCTATTCCTCTTCTGGGTATATATCCCCCCAAATTGAAATGAAGGTCTCAGATATCTGTATACCCATGTTCATAGCAGTGTGATTCGGTATAGCCGAAAGGTAGAAGCAACACCAGTGACCATCAACAGGTAAATGGATAAGCAAAATGTGTTATATACACACAATAAAATACTATTCAGCCTTAAAAGGAAAGGAAATTCTGACACATGCTACAACATAGATAACTCTTGAGAACATTATGCTAAGTGAAAGAAGCCAATCACAAAAAGACAAAGGCTGTATGATTCCACTTATATGAGGTACCTAGAATAGTCAAATTTATAAAGAGAGAAAGTAGAATGGTAGCTGCCAGGAATGAGGGGAAAGAGAATGGGGATTTGTTGTTTAATGGGTATAGAGGTTTAGTTTTGCAAGATGAAAGAGTTCTGGAGATTGGTTGTACAACTATGTGAATGCACTTAACACTACTGAACTGTACACTTGAAAAACGGCTAAGATGATAAATTTTGTTACGTGTATTATTCACAATTACAAATAAAATTAAAATTAGATTATACACAGAGGTAATATGTGTAACAATTACATAAAGGACAGAAGGAAGTGAATTGAAGTATACTGCTATAGGGATTTTATGCTACACATAATCTGGTATAACTATTTGGAAACAAAGTGTGATAAACTGGAGACATATAATGTATATCCTAAAGCAACCACCATAAAATAAAACAAGGAGGAATAGCAAGTGTGGCGCTAAAACAGAATCTTTTAAAAAGGCAAGGAAAAAGAGAAAACAACAACAAAGAGCAAATAGGAAAATTTGAAAGCAATAGGTTATTGCAGATTTAATTCTAAACATACTGATAATTATATTAAAGGTAAATTGTCTAAATATTCTATTTAAAAGGTAAAAAGTCAGATTGAATTCAAAAAGTAAGACCCACTATATATTATCTACAATGAGCCTATTTTAAATATAGACACGGAGATTAAAAGTGGAATGACAGAAAAATATAAACCTAGAAAATACAAATAAAAGACCTAAATTGGCTATATTAATATCAAGACAAAATCAATTCTAAAACAAGGAATATTACTAGGAGTAAAGTGAGATATTTCATAATAAAAGGTGTCAATTTATCAAGACATGACAATCTTGAGTGCCTATATGCCTGACAACAGACCTTCAAAATACATGAAGCAAAACTGATAAAATTGAAAGAAGAAACAGGTAAATTATATCACACACACATATACCACAGCTATAGTTGGGGATTTCAACCCTCTTCTTTCTATAATTGATAGAATGAGTACAAAGAAAATCAGTAAAGATACAAAAAACTTGGATAACAATATCAACCCATTTAACCAAATTGAAATTTATAGTGCACACCATCTCAAACTAGAAGAATACACATTCTTATGAATCATTAATCAAGTCTCAAAAAACATGAGGATTAAAATTGTACAAAATATAGCTTCTGAACACAATGAAATTAAACTGAAAATCAATAACAAAAAATATTTCTGGAAAATACTGAAATACTTGGAAGTTAACGACTTCTAGACAAAAAAGCATTCACAAGGAAAATTAGCCAATATTTTGAAGACTGATAATAAAAATGATATCTGAAGGATGTAGCTAAAGCATTTCTTGAAGGGAAATTTAGAGCAATGCTTCTAATGCTTACATTAGAAAATATGAAAGATCTCAAATCAATGTAGAAACTTCTATCTAGAAACTAGAAAAAAGAAGATAAAATTAAACTTAAACAAAATGAGAAAATAAAGATAAGAACAGAAATCAATAAAATTGAAACTAGAAAATTGATAAAAATCAATAAATCCAACAGTTGGTTCTTTGAAAAAATCAATAAAGTTGATAAAATTCTGCCCAGACTGATGAAGAAAAAAGAGAGAAGACACCAATTAATAATATCAGAGTGAAATGAGGATATCACTCCTTTAGGTGTATATGCATAGCTGATTCACTCTGTTATAAAGTAGAAACTAACACACCATTATAAAGCAATTATACTCCATTAAAATAAAAATAATGGAATTTTATAAACAACCTTATGCCCACCAACTCAACAAGTTAGATGAAATGCATAGTTCAATGATGAAATGTCACTTACTGCCAGACTCACCTAAGAGGAAAAGATAACCTGAATAACCTTATATCTATTACAGATATAGACATCATAGTAAAATCTTTTCCACAAAGAAAACTTGAGGCCCTGATACCTTCACTAGTGAATTCCACCAAATATTTGAGGCTGAAATCATATCAATTTTACACAATCTGCTCCCGAAATAGAAGAGAAGGGGATAATTCCCAACCCGTATTATGATGCCTGTATTACCTGTTATCAAAACCAGATAATGACATCACAAGAATACTACGCTACAGTGGCCTTAATGAACAGGGGAACAAACAAATAAACAAAACTCCATAACAAAATTTTAGCAAATCAATTCCAGAAAATATAAAAAAAAACACATCATGAAAAACAGATTTATCAGAGAGATGCTAACTTGATCTAACAGAGTTGTGTGTTGGTGTATGTGTAACAACAGGCTCCAGAAGGGGGAAAAAGAAAAGCTAATTTGCAGCATTTGTCAATTTTCCTGTTGTAATTCCCACCATGGACAATTTCCTTTCAAGTATCACTGTTCATTTTACTGAATGCAGAGTTGGAAAAGAGGCACACAAGTGGCATACTACTGGTTTAACATTTAAAAATCAATTCAAACAAATCATTATATTAACAGTGTAAAAGAAAAAAAAAACAACTATGATCCTCTCAGTAGATGCAGAAAAATATTAGAACATATTCAATACAAACTTATAAAAACTGAGCATATTAGTTTCTTAGGGCTGCTATTACAAATCACCACAAATTTGGATGGCTTAAAACAGCAAACATTTATTATTATACAGTACTGGAGGCTAGAAATCCAAAATCAAGTTGTTGGCAGGGAAATACTTTCTCTGGAGCCTCTAAGGGAAACTCTTCCTTGCCTCTTAGCTTTTGGTGGTTGCCAGCAATGCTTTGTATTCCTTGGCTAATTGATTACTCTGATCTCTGCCTCCATCTTTAATGGCCTTCCCTGTGTCTATTTCTGTCTTTCTTATCTTATGAGGACAACCCTAAACTAGTATGACTTTATCTTAATTATAACTATAAAGACCTTACTTTCAAATAAGGTCATATCAACAGGTAGTGGGAGTTACAATTTAAACATATCTTGAGTAGGGGGAGGCACAATTCAATCCATAATACGGAACAAACTTGGGAAAATGGCATCTACAAAAAATCTACTGCATTCATACTTCAAAGACCAAATGCTTTCCCCTTAAGATCAGAAAAAAGGCAAAGTTGCCCAATCCCACCACTTCTTTTCAACATTTTACTGGAGGTCCATACTTGATCAATAAAGCAAAACAAAGAAATGAAACAAATTCAGGTTGAGAAAAAAACAATAAAATTGTGTTTATTCACAACCTGATTTTCCATGAAGAAAATCTTAAGTAATATATTAATTAGCTATTAAAGCTAATTTATGAGTTTTGTATTAAGATATAACATCAATATACAAAAGTCAATTATATTTCTATATACCAGCAACAAACAATTGCAACTTTATAGAGAATAATTCCATTTTAAATTATATAAAACATGAAATAATTGGGGATACATTTAAATTTAATGTACATTTAATACTGTATGCTTAAAACTGCAAAACATTACGTGATAAATTAAACACCTCAATAGAGAGAATGCATGAACATAGATCAGAAGGCTTAATACAGTTCAGATGTGAATTCTCCTCAAAGTGATCTAAAAATTCAATGCAACCCAATCAAAATCCTTTCAAGTTTTCTGTAGAAATTGATAAGCTAATTCTAAAATTTATATGAAAATGGAAGACTCTATATAATCAAGGTAAATTTGAAAAAGAAAAAAAATTTTGAAAAAACATGGACTTTATCTGATTTCAAGAATTACAATTAACCCTTGAACAGCGAGGGGGTTAGGAGTGCTGATCCTCCCCTGCAGTTGAAAATTCAAATATAATTATTGTCTGACCTCCACATCCCAGTTTCTTCCATTTTCACGGTTCTGCAACATGCATTCAAACAACCTAGGGTCATGTAGTACTATAGTATTTACTATTGAAAAGAATCCACAAATAAGTGGACCCACGCAGTTCAAGCCCATGTTTTTCAAGGGTCAACTGTATTATTACTCTACAGTAATTAAGATAGTATTATATTAGCATGAAGATAAACATATAGGTTAATGAAACAGAACTGATTCCATATTAGACCCACATGTGTATTACCAAAGATTTCTGAAAAGTTCCAAGGAAATTAGTTAGGAAATTCCAGTAAGTTGTGCTGGATCAATTGGATATTTATATGCAAAAGATTAAACCTCATTGCCTAGTTTATACTATATATATCAAAAGTATCTCAAAATGAATCATAAACGTAAGTATAAGAGCTAAAAGGTAAAATGGAAAGAAGAAAACTTAGGGAAAAATACTTCCCCTTTTTGTAGGTTTAGTTGTCAGTGAGGAGGACATATATTTAGGAGAATTTGCTTTAGTTGTGGAATAGAGAGGCAAGAAAATACTACTCCCACTAAATTGCTATACTAAGGAGGGGTTGTGGGGATTTTAGTGTTTTTCCCCTGATGGATATGGTTGTCCTTCTTTCTTTTTTCCTTTATACGCCTTCCCCCGATCATGAATGTTCCATACATATGGAATTACATACATTTCTGGTCTTTTTTTCCCTCTAGTCATCTATTTTTCTCACTTACCTATTGCTGTATAACATATCATCTGAAAATTTAGTGGTTTATAAAACAGGCATCTATTTAACTCAAAATTCTGCAATTTGGGCGAATTTGGTAAGATCCAGTTGTCTCAACATCATGTGATATCAACTGTGACCACTCATGGCAGCTCAGCTGAGATGGACATGTCGAAGATATCCACGAGTTCTTCAAGACTTCTTTCCATGTGGTGTTCTCTTATCATTAGAAACGTATAGCCAGAGCTCCTTAAAAGGCAGCAGGATGCTAATAAAACTCCCCACGTGGATACACTTCATTGGGTAAGCTATTGTAAAGCCTCTGTCAGTATTATTCTTGCTGTCTCATGACCAGATTCAGTATTGGAGGGGAGGACACAAGGTGTGTATCCTGGGGATATATCCAGTATAACAGTCTGCCACATACCAGGAGCCCTGTCTAAGCAGGTAGCTCTCTTTTATCAGACTTCCACTGCTGCCTACTGCTTGTTATATATGGATTTTGTGTAGATGGGAAGGGAGATATTTCCCTGAAAATTTCCCCCAAAGTTAATTCTGCTAATTCTACTTGTTCTCTCTTGGATTCTAGTTTTTTCTGGAATAATCATTTCCTTTGCAGAGCCATTTTCCAAGCTTTTTTTGAGCAGTTTTCTCAACAGATCAATCTAATCCTACTTATACCTAAATCTTCTAGTGATATCTACCAAATTTTAAATTTACAATTATTTTTAAGATAGATTTTTTTTGTTTCTTTTTGTCCCCAAATATCTTTTCTATCCTTTTTTCCTGGGATATATGGTTGAAAGTAAAGTAAAGGAGACACATAGGCTGTGTCCACCATAATGTTCTGTGGTAATGAGATAAATGACTCTTGTTGGCTCCATCTCTGAATCCTTTCCATTAGAACTGCCAGCTTCCCCCATTCTCAATATACCCACAAGTCACAACTCTCAGTATTCACTTTTCTGTATCTCTCATATTGACTCCAGAGGCTTATTTACATGACTTGCTTTGGTCAGTGGGGTATTAGCAACCATGATTCAACAGAGGCATATATATGTTTTCACACTGGGAATTATTCTCTTGAAATGTTCTTTCATGGAACATTTATAGCAGCCATGCTATAAAGTAGTCCAGGCTATTTTGCTGGAGAGAGGCCACATGGAGAGGTGCTGGTGGATGAGACTTCATGAACTGAGAGAAAAGGACATGTCAAGGAGAACTGAGGCATTCCAGCCAGACTCCCCACTGAATGCTGCTACTTAAACGACCCCAGTCAAAACCATGTGGATCAAAAGATCTGACCAGTCAACCCCAGAATCACAAGAAATAAAAAATCACTGTTTTAAGACACTGTTTTGGGGTGTGTCATTATGCAGCAATAAATAACTCAATCATGCACAAAGGAAAGCCTTGCCCGCAGACAAACTGGACTACTCACGTTTCCCATAAATTCGTTCTCGTTTTTCCTCCTTTATTGGTTTTCTCATGTTTTTACTTCCTTCTAGAATGTGTATGCCTCTCTGCCTATTGAAATCCTACACATCCTTCAAGATGTTGAGATATTAAGTATTGAGCAAAGTGATAAAGGTAACCTGTATTTCTAATATGTTTTGGCTTATCTTTCTTTACTTCTTACCAAGCAGAAGATTCCCCAGGATTTATGGTTGTCTCTATTTTCATTAACTAGGCGGAACTACAACACTGTCATTATTTTAAACCCAAGTGATTGTAAACTGTTGACATGCCAAGAAAACTGCTATTGTAGTTGATTGAAGCTGTTTCAGGAGTTCATTTTCTTTTTCAGCTATCTGGTTCTTGCAATTAGTGGAAAATGGACCCAATGATAATAATTACAGCAGTCGTTTTTTTGAATGCTTACAGCACTCTGTTAAGGCGTTTACATGTGTAATCCGGGTGTCCCAGACCTCAGCATTCCGTGCTTATCAAAGAAGGTCCTCATCCAGAAGCTACCATGCTATTCTACTCCTGCTCTGGCTCCACTTGGTAAAATCTGCTCACAAATCCACTTGGTAAAAACTCATAGCGTCATTTCCCATTGTGAAAATGCCAATCTACATTAGGAGTGTGGTCTCCCTATTTCTCCATTGCTTGGGACTACTTGGTTTGGGTTGTAAGAGCATGGGTGGGAAAGGAGCTTCCTACCCAATTCTTTCCCAGGCTTGTCATCTAGGTTCTGAAACAGGTCAGCTTATATAAAGAGTCTCATAGATGATAAAAAATAATAGTAGATATTTATTAATCATTGGCCAAGCACTTTACTTTTTATCCACAGTTCCATATAATATACCCAACACCTCTTCGAAATAGTATTATTATCATCACCATTTCTCAGATGGGTATGCAGACTTAGAGAGGTGAACATGCCCAAGATCAAACGAGTTTCCAAGAAATTGCATCAGTTTTTGTCTGTCCCTACTCTAATCACAGGAGCTCAAATCCAGTTCAAGGAGCTTGATGGGTGTCATGCATGTCCCATTTCATTTGTTTACCCAGGTCTGATTGCCACCAGGAACTCTCAGTCCATTCCCCCATTCCACTGCATTGATTTTGCAACCAAAGCTCCTCTCTTATAAGAGAATGAAAACAGTTATGGAGGAAAGGAGGATACAGAGGAGCTGCCTGCATTAATGTGTGTATCCAACTTAGTCAGCCAAAACCAGCCCATTACACCTGCATTATCTTGCTATTCTAAACAACAAATACAATATATACGATGGTTAGCCTTGTTCCTGTTCTATAGCTGAAGAAACTAACACTCAGCACTGTTAAGCAATCTGCCCACACTCACAAAGAGATCATGTGATTATGTGCAGAGTGACTAGGAGTGCAAACTGAGCTCATGAATCTGTCGTAATATGTCCTGGAGAAGGCCTTAGGAAAGTGAGAAAACAGAGTTTACATAAACTGGAAATTTCGAATATTTATTTAGGAGGAAACTTTTTTTGCTATCAATTTGAACAAAGGGACTTCCAATAACTAGAGATATGTGTTGAGACTCTCAATACAGAAAGAGATAACATGCAGACATGAACAAGTAACCGCTTAAATCAATCAGATTTATATCTGTAAAAAAAGTAATTTCACATTTATGTTCTAATATTGATGTTATAACTTCAGGCTTCTAGCAGGAAATGAGAGGAATGCCCTGTCTTATTTTCCCCCAGTGACTTAGAAGCCCATGCCAGGAACAAACTGCAAGTACCCAATTTCCTCAGTAAATGCCACCCTAGCTGTTTCTTACTTTTCATATTAAAATATTTCTAATACAGACAGGGTTTGTACGCTCTCTAAGGAGAATTGGTTTCATTTTTATTATATACTTAAGGAACACCTTAACTTTTCAAAATGAAAATTAGTGAGGAAGGAAATAAATTAAGATGAAATAGAAGGTATTTACTGAACCTGGTATATTTCTGAAGAAAAGTGTGTGGTATACCACATAATTATGAAATTAGGTCTTAATTAAAATGGCAAATGCTTAATGTGTTAATGCATTTCATATAAAATTAAACTCTATAGTCCAGCAATCTAGTCTGAGATTAGGTTGTAATTTTATTATATCAATCAAGCACTTTTTAAAAAAAATTTATTAAAATCCTTCCTTCTCCCAATATATTTTCTTTAATATATTAGGTTAGTATTATAAATCTATTCATTTTCCTGGGTTTCTTAATATTAGGTAAAATAAGCATATTCAGAGATGAGGCTGCATCACCATTTCATATTTTTAGCCAGGAGGGGTGCAATGGACTGAATATTTGTGTCCCTCCCGAAATTCAAACGTTGAAATCCTAACCTCCAGTGTTACAGTATTAAGAGGTAGGGCCTTTGGGAGGTGGTAGGTCATGAGAGTTGAGCCTTACTGAATGGGATTAATGCCCTTATAAAAGGGACCCTACAGAGATTTCTTGCCCTCTCTTCACCATGAGAGAATACAAGAAGTTGGCAATTTGAAACCGGAAGAGGGCTTTCATCAGAACTCAGCCGTGCTGGCACCTGATCTCAGACTTCTAGCCTCCAGAAATGTGTGAAAAAATTTTCTATTTATAACCCACTCAGTCTGTGGTATGTTTTTATAGCAGCCTGAACTAAGACAAGGAATATGCTTTATAACCATCAATGAGAAAGGCTTATATTTCTGATAAACTTCATCGAATGAAACATAAACTTTCTTATATTTATTCCATAGCATAGAATTTGTAGATTATAATTTTTTTATAAAGTGATCCACACAACATTCTCAATAAAAAAACACCTTCTTGGGCTTCCCTGGTGGCGCAGTGATTGAGAGTCCGCCTGCCAATGCAGGCGACGCGGGTTCGTGTCCCGGTCCGGGAAGATCCCACATGTCGCAGAGCGGCTGGGCCCGTGAGCCATGGCCGCTGAGCCTGCGCGTCCGCAACCTGTGCTCCGCAACAGGAGAGGCCACAACAGTGAGAGGCCCGTGCACCGCAAAAAAAAAAAAACCCAAAAAACAAAAAATACACCTTCTTGTATGGAATCGCCTCCTTCATTAAAATAAACACATAAAGCCTCAATGTTTTACCCCTAGAAGGATAATCAGTTGGTGGAAGGGGGCAGCTGGACTGAGTTACTCCACATCTATTGCTCTCGAATTATGTTTTCTCTACCCCTCATTTCGCCCCCAGAAGCACACTGCCTTTTTTTTTTTTTTTTTTTTTTTTTTTTTTGCGGTACGCGGGCCTCTCACCGCCGTGGCCTCTCCCGTTGTGGAGCACAGGCTCCGGACGCGCAGGCTCAGCGGCCATGGCTCACGGGCCCAACCGCTCCGCGGCATGTGGATCTTCCCGGACCGGGGCACGAACCCATGTCCCCTGCATCGGCAGGCGGACTCTCAACCACTGCACCACCAGGGAAGCCCCAACACTGCCTTTTTTTTAAAAAAAAATTCTTATTCAAGCATGGACACAGAGCTTTTCTATTTGTTGTCTTTCTCACGGCTGAAAAAGGAAAGAATTTTCAAAGATTTTATACAATACTGAGGTACAATGAAAATGACATTAAAATAGAAAGTATATGAAGCTTAAATAGGTTACTGATTCTACCATAACTAGTTTACCTTCAGTACTACAGATGCATGAATAAGTCCAGCTGAGCTTAGACATCAGAAGAACCCTACAACTAGCTCAGATAAAAATTTTGATCCACAGAATTGTGAGCTTAATAACTTTTTAAAAATAGAACTTATTGGAGTATAATTGCTTCACAATACCGTGTTAGTTTCTGTTGCACAACAAAGTGAATCAGCCATATGCATACACATGTTAACTTATTAATAAGTTAATAATATTTTATTTTTAATCCTATATTTTGGATCTTTACTTTTTGTAGGGAGGATAACTTTCAAATTTTAAAGGTGTTAATATGATGGTATACAGAAAATAAATCTAAAAATAACTAAGAAATGACACTAGTTTTACAGATTTATTCACATAATTAATTAACTCATTCTTATAATGGCAATCTTTTAAAAGAAAAACTTCCAACGAACTTTAGAAACCACCCATAAAAAGGAGGAAATGGAGCCTGAAAGTGGTATTCCAAAAGTAAAAGCTTTAATAAAGTTAATATTACTAATAATAAATTTTTCAAGTACAGCAATATAATCAAAATAATATCACTTGGAAGCAGAGATATCAGAATATATTAAGCAAATAGTTATATCATCATAAAACATTTTCCTACAAAAATTATGAAAGTTATTGACAAAGGAACTACATTTCAAATGGAGCAATAAAGCATAGCATTCAACTTTTATACAATGAGACCATTTATTCAAACAAAATCTTATACGTAATCACACTAAAACACATCTGAAATCATGGCGTCTCTAGAATGATAGGTGCCAAAATGATTATATATAAGAATCACGTAGGAAGTTTTAAAAGCATGCAGATTAGACCTCATCACAGATAATTAAAAATAATAATCCTCCCAAGTGATTCTGACACACAGGCAGGGGTGAGAACCAGGGCTCTGGAAAAATTAGAAGGTGACCTGAGGCCCATTCGCTTGGACCACTGCTGTCAACTGAAGAATCCAGGAAATAGATTTGGAAGACCACTAGAATAACAGGTTGTTTCTAACTGACAGTAAACAAATTATATTTTGAAATTAGTAAGATTTTAGTAAAAGTTAGATCAGGAATAAAAATGGTAAATGTTACTTAGTCCTTTAAGGAAGATGTGATCATATTAAATATACCAGACAGTGATAAAACAAATAATTATGAAACAGGAAAGGAACCTATCTGTTATAGAAAAAAAATTCCACCACTTGAGGCAGTTAGAAAGAGATTTAAAAAAGCATCAGCCTGGCTAAAAAGCACATGAAAAGATGCTCAGCATCACTAATTATCAGAGAAATGTAAATCAAAACTACAATGAGGTATCACCTCACACTGGTCAATGGCCATCATCAAAAAATCTACAAATAATATATGCTGGAGAGGGTGTGGAGAAAAGGAAATTCTCCTACATAGTTGGTGGAAATGTAAATTGGTACATCCACAGTATGGAGGTTCCTTAAAAAACTAAAAATAAAGCTACCATATGATCCAGCAATCCCACTCCTGGGCATATATCTGGAGAAAACCATAATTCAAAAAGATACATGCACCCCAGTGTTCATTGCAGCACTATTTACAACAGCCAGGACATGGAAGCAACCTAAATGTCCATTAAGAGAGGAATGGATAAAGAAGATATGGTACATATATACAATGGAATATTACTCAACCATAAAAAAGAGTGAAATAATGCCATTTGCAGTAACATGGATGGACCTAGAGATCATCATACTGAGTGCAGTTAAGTCAGACAGAGGAAAGACAAATATATGATATCGCTTATATGTGGAATCTAAAAAAAAGGGTACAAAGGAACTTATCTACAAAACAGAAATAGAGTTACAGATGTAGAAAACAAACTTATGGTTACCAGGGGGGTAAGGCGGGGAGGGATAAATTGGGAGATTGGGACTGACATATATACACTACAGTAAATAAAATAGATAACTAATAAGGGAGCTCTATTCAATACTCTGTAATGGCCTATATGGGAAAAGAATCTAAAAAAGAGTGGATACATGTATATGTATAACTGATTCACTTTGCTGTACACCTGAAACTAACATAACATTGTTATTCAACTATACTACAATAAAAATTAAAAAAAAAAAGCATCAGCCAATGAATTAACAATTTGTGTTTTCCAGTATGAGACACTTGGAGCTATATATCTTAGAGTAGACTTGATTCCTACTCTCTAGAAATCATAATAAAAAAGAAATTTCCAGTTAGAACACATACACAGAATTTACATAATGCATGGTGTTGTGTATTATATATAATATGTTGTACGTATAATAGTATATATAATATGCTCTATACATATACAGTATAGACACACATAAATTCACTTTTAAATGTTTAAATGATGATCTGTGGTCTTTGTTGATGGTAGAAGGATATAGATTTAGAATATATTTTTTAAATCAGAATTGGTTATTATTTATGTTTCATTATTATTTGAATATTATGTTTAATAATATGCACACTTTTTTAGCAACTATTTAAGTAACCAAAAAAATCTGTTAATAAACTTTAACCTGAAAGATCCAGATAGATAAGATAAAAGTGAAGATTTTTAGTATTAATTAATTTTTAGGATCACCTACAAGCTCCTTCATCCTGGGTGTGACCTTTTACATTCAAGTTTGGCTGTATACACTCTCCATGAAAGTTGAAGCAAATGCTTTAATATAGATGGAAACAAGTTAATTAGTGGACTTTTTTTTTTTTTATTATTATGATCTTCATTACGCCTGAAAGAATGAGTGACATTAACATCTATCTCCTAAAAGCTAATAATGCATTTGTGAGCCACACCATAAGTTTATTGAAAACTAGAAAGTAAAAATACAAGCTTTAAAAAAATAATCTTGCTACAAACAGAAGCACTTAGAGTGGCAATACAAACGACTGCTATAAAATGTACCTAAGATTTAATGTATTAAAAATTGTGATTTTTTTTCACATGGAGAAAGTGTAATAACGTTAGGAATTCATAATCCCTGAAGTATATAATTCATTTCCTGATATTTTGGCCAAACATCTTAATAAAAATTCAAAGTTATGGAAATCATTTTAAAATTAAATTTGCTTTAATCAATGGGAAATCTTCTGACCATATTGCCACTTCTCAGTAAAAAAATGAATACGAACACTGCAAATCTGAGTTTAAATTCAAGACTCTAGGTCTTAACTCTAGCTGGCTAATTGGGCATGTTTGACATTTATTTCTTTTTTCCTTATTCTTTTTCACATTGAATTTTTTCTTTAATAAAGACAAAATTCTTGACAACTACACTGCCCCAGAGATTAGATTTGTAGCAATGAGGTCAAGTTGCTCTATATTTATATTTCTCCTAAATTCTCATCCTTTTTAGTAACATTATCCATTTCCTTACCCTCTTTGTGGTGACTTATTTCACCTGCTAACCTTTCTCTTGCACGGTATTATTATCAGGGTCACTATTTCTTGTAATCAGAATGTACATCCTGCTATTAGTTTAAACCACAACTTTTTTTTTTCAAATAGGTTGACACTCAGATTTTGATAACAGCAGAGACTGAATGGCACCTTGAGCCATTTACCTCTTAAATCACTTCAAAGTTTTAAGTCTCCAAACCAGGCCAGGAAGTTGAAAATATTTCACTATTTACAGAGAGATATTACAGACTCTTTCATAGCTGTTGTATACCAGTTTTTGCCTCCTTTGGTCTCGTGCATGCATTTGTTCACTCAGCAAACACTTGTTCAGCATTTGCCACATCCTAAGAATTATGCGAGGCAGTAAAAACTCAAATTAAAAAAGAAAAAAAAAATCCCTGCCTTCCAGGTGCTCCCATCAAAGATCAAAGCAAGCAGACATTTGGTGTACACTGGGATCCTGGGGAATGGATTAAAGTTTTGCATTTTATGCAAAAGAAAGAGAAGGGAAGAGGAGAGGAAAGTTTTCCTAGTGGAAATAAACACAAGCTAAATTTGAATTAACAGAAAATGTCAGCAAGTGGTGGGGAAATAGTACTTCGGGTCTCTGGCCAAGAAAATGCACTGCTCAGGTCTCCTGCTGCAGGGAGCATAGTTGACTGACAGCCCCAGCTGGACTCACTACTCCATTCATGTAGAGGCTATGCTTCTTTTGGCGTGTTTCGGGCCAAAACCTGAGAGCTGTGGGGCGCTTGTGCAGGCCATTCCTGTGGGATAGGGGACTCTTCTAATGGATGCCTTTGGTTCCATTCCTCTTCGCCTGATGAAGCTTTCTTAGAATTGTGCTGAAGTCTGAGAATCTTCCTTCCAAGTCCTCCTTCCTCTCTCCCACCTTTTCTTTTTCTTTTTTTTTTTTTTCAGGTCAGACCTCTTATCATGGACTGAATGGTTTCTCTCTATATTTCTGCTTTTTCCTTTTTATCTTTCATAATTGCCTCCTTCCCCCCACCCAATCTCTCTTTCATGACTAATCTTGTTTTGGAGACTGCTCCTTGGGAAACCTGAATTAACACAGGTGGTGCCAAGAGTGGGCCAATGAACATGTGGTTTGGGGACTGGTTCACTTGTTGCCTGGTGAGCGAAGAGTATACTATCCTGAGTGGTATTTGGGTAAAGGTAGCCCCTGGCAAAGGTGGTGGCCTAATTGCTGAAGATTTCACTGGAGGTAACCTGGGAAAATGTCCTGGTACAGGGGAAGCCCCATGCAGGTGCAAATATTGAGACATTTTATATTTCAAATGATATGACCGATAAGGGGTTAATATCCAAAATACGTAAACAGTTCATACAACTCAATACCAAAAAACAAACCTGATTAAAAAATGGGCATAAGACCTTAATAGACATTTTCCCAAAAAGGACATACAGATGGCCAAAAGGCACATGAAAAGATGCTAAACGTTGCTAATTATTAGAGAAATGCAAATCCAAACCACAAGGAGATATCACCTCACACCTCTCAGAATGGCTATCATCAAAAACTCTACAAATACGCTTTGGCGAGGATGTGGTGGAAAGGAAACCCTAGTGCACTGCTGGTGAGAATGTAAATTGGTGCAGTCACTGTGGAAAACAGTATGGAGGTTCCTCAAAAAACTAAAAATAGGACTACCATATGATTCAGCAATCCCACTCCTGGGTATATATACAAAGAAATGGAAACACTAATTCAAAAAGATACATGCGGGCTTCCCTGGTGGCGCAGTGGTTGAGAATCTGCCTGTCAATGCATGGGACATGGGTTTGAGCCCTGGTCTGGGAAGATCCCACGTGCCACAGAGCAACTAGGCCCGTGAGCCACAATTACTGAGCCTGCGCGTCTGGAGCCTGTGCTCCACAACAAGAGAGGCCGCGATAGTGAGAGGCCTGCGCACCGTGATGAAGAGTGGCCCCCACTTGCCGCAACTAGAGAAAGCCCTCGCACAAAAACGAAGACCCAACACAGCCAAAAATAAATAAATTAATTTAAAAAAAAGATACATGCGCCTCAATGTTCATAGCAGCACTATTTATGATAGCCATGATATGGAAGAAAACTAAGTGTACATCAGCAAATGAATGAATAAAGAAGATGTGGTATATATATACAATAGAATATTACTCAGCCATAAAAAAGAATGAAATTCTGCCATTTGCAATAACATGGGTGGACCTAGAGAGTATTATGCTTAGTGAAATAATTCAGAGAAAGACATATACTGTATGTTGTCACTTATATGTGGATTTTAAAAAAACAAACGAATGAATATAACAAAACAGAAACAGACTCAGAGATACAGAGAACAAACTAGTGGTTGCCAGTGAGGAGAGGGGAGGAGGGAGGGGCAAGATAGGGTCAAAGGATTAAGAGGCACAGACTACAATACTATGTATAAAATAAATAAGCTACAAGGATATAGTGTACAGCACAGGAAACACAGCCAATATCTTATAATAACTTTAAATGGAGTATAATGTATAAAAACATTGAATCACTATGTTGTACACCTGAAACCAATATAGTATTAAAAATCAACTATACTTCAATTTAAAAATTAGGACGAAGTGAGAGAGTAGCATGTACATATACACAGTACCAAATGTAAAATAGATAGCTAGTGGGAAGCAGCTGCATAGCACAGGGAGATCAGCTCAGTGCTTTGTGACCACCTAGAGGGGTGGGATAGGGAGGGTTGGGAGGGAGGGAGATGCAAGAGGGAAGAGATATGGGGATATATGTATATGTATAGCTGATTCACTTTGTTATAAAGCAGAAACTAACACACCATCGTAAAGCAATTATACTCCAACAAAGATGTTAAAAAGAAAAAAAAAAGTACTTTTCTGATTAGTTAAAATAAAATTCAGGTGTTTTAGAAATATGGGGGCAATGATTCCTACAAGGACCTCAGAGCTGGCTTGGTTATTGCTACCCTGAATCGACTTCTTGCCAGGGGGGTAATGAGAAACTGAGGGATGTTAGCAAGCAGTAAAAGGCTAAGTGTGAGTGCCAGAGGTTCTCTCTGGTAGCTGACACAAAGTGTTTTGTCTCCTGCAGTGGAATTGTGGGCCGAGCTGAGGCAGTAACTCATGACTTGATATTTATATTCAAAGAGCTCCAGAAATGTCCAAATGTTCAGAAAACCAGGTCCTTTTTGCTGAGTCCAAGGCTCTGGTTGGGAAAACATGGGACTCTAAATTATGGGATGGGGACATCTGGATGGATGCCTTTGAGGATGCTGGCACTGCAGAACCCCCTGAACCATGAGAACTTGCAGAGCAGACTCTCTCCTTCTTAGTAAGATGTAGGACATCTGCCGTGCTAGAAGATGCTGTAGAGGTTTCTCCCCTTCATGGCAACAGGTGTGTCCTTGAGGAGCTGTGCCAATTTCCTCCCCTGGTTGCCAGGCTGATAACTAGAGTTAAATCCCAACATCATCCAGGTGAGGGTGTGCTTAAGAGAGGAAAGAGAACCCACTGAAGGAGATGTGAGCGTTAGTTAGCAAGCACTGAAAGGAGCAAGGAGAGTCAATCTGAGATTGAATTTTGGATGTGTCTAATCAATGGGATGAGATATAAGGTGAGGCAATCAAGAATTCACTCACTTGGGGGCAATTATGGGGGGCGGGGGGGACACAGGATTTAACATCCTGCCATTACTGTAGGTGATGAGGCAAACTTGCTGCTAGAGTAGCTCTTACAGGCCTGAAGAAGCTATGCCCCAGGCTGAGCAAAGTGGAAATGCCTGAGTTGCACTGGAAGATGGTAGAGGAATAAGCAAAGAGGTGAGGGGATTGTTAGAATAAATATATGAGGTCAGAAGACCCAACAGGGGATTATGTTCCACAGGAAGGCCCAGAGGACATGGCATTCACCATGATCATTGGGAATGCACTGAGGAGAGAGGCACCAGCATCTCCAAGGAGATCTGTGTTGAATCTCTTCTGCAGGTCTGCAAGGGGGTGCAGTCACAGAGCTGGGATCATCAACATCAGTGGGGGATAACTCTCTCCTAGTTATTAGAGTCAAGGTGTCGAAGTAGGGGAAATGGCATTCTTTACTGATTTATATTAACTGACTAGCAATAATATGGACTTTAACAATTTCTGCAAAGATTTTAACACTATACCTAATAAATTCCATAACTGTCATAGGTATCAATCAAAAGGAAAAGAGAAAAGTATTCAAACTTTGAGTCTATATTGAATTTAGTTTATGTGGTGATATCTGGTGAGCTGTTTATGATCAACTTGTGTGTGGCCTAAAGAGCATCCTGTGAAAGACCTCATTTTCACAGAAAAAGAAAACAGTGATGTGCTTAAACCAACATGAATGTTTTAGTCTTCAGTGGAGACTAGTGAATGTGCAAAATTACAGTTGATTGGACAATCTACCCTAGTAGGTAAGATTAGGAGGCAGTAAAGTATGACCTATTTCTGCGGTGTTGAAGAGCATGAGGGTTAGACTGACATCTGAATCCATTAGGCACTAATCATGCAACATTGAGCAAATGATTAACTTCTATAAGCCTCAGTTTTCTAAACTGTAAAAGGCAAATAAATACTTGACTCAGAAAATGGCACATAATAGAAAGCTAAAGAAAACTAGTTATTACTGTTATTATTACAACATTCATTCTGCTCAACATTTCATGGGTCCTTTTATTCTGAAGATATTTCCCTCTTTGGCTCTGCGAAATTCACTTCTACAATGTTCTTTCTTTTGTTTCACTATTTAGTTTTTGACCTTCTTTCTATAGGTCTGATATTTTATTGAATTGTTCTGTGTTTCATCTTTCCTTTTATATTTTTTACCTCTTTGTATTTTTGCTCTTTGCTTTGAAAAATTTCATCAAATTTTATCCTCCAGTCCGTTTACAGATTTTTAAAACATACAATCATATTTTAAATTTCAAAGAGCTTTTTTCCTGTAATCTTCCCTTTTTTAGAATTATATACTTGTTTCTTAGAAACAATATATTCTTGATTTTCTCTGGTGATGTATCTAGATCTTTTTATATCTACCTATCTAGCTTACTATTTTCATATTTCCTGAAAAATCTGTTTCTTCTCTGTTTAAATATTCTTTTGTTTATTTTATTCTATAGGTTTTTCTCAGAAGTCTGGCGATCTTGGACTGTTCTCCCTTTTTTTTTGTAATATAGATAGATCCATCTGCTTCTTCCCTGAAATGGGAAGTGTGACTGGACTAGCAGTGGACAAGAAATGGTAAAGCAATAAATAAAAGAAGGTGAAAGAGACTTACTGTTTCTATGTAAATCTCAACAGATAATTACTAAAAATTGTTACTATTGGATTAGTTGTAAGGTAATGATAAAAGTGCTTAAATGTTGAATGTCTGGACCGATTTGCATTCAATTTATTTTAGGAGTGTTCTTACACCCCTTTAAGGAAACTGATATTACATATTTAATTTATACCTTGGGCTGTAGTAGGGTAAGAATGAGGAAGGAAGACTCCAATTAACTAACGTACTCAAAAGAAAAACTTTGGAACTATGTGGAAAGATTGTGTCTGAATGTGTGTTCATAAGTTTAAAGCTACAATGAAATACTTAAGATATCCAGGTATTATTTCTGGCGTTTCTGGCTATAAGTGACTTTTTGATCTATTGACTAAATACTAACAGTTTCACATTAAAAGTGTGTACTAAGATGGCAGACAAATTTGTCTTTAACAAATATAAAAATAATGTTATAGTTAGTATATTCATCTATATTTTCACATGAATAGTCTTTATGTTAATTTAGGGCTCCTTGTATTAGTATATACTTTTAATGAGGGGGAGCTTTGCTATACAAAGAGAGATCCACGAACCAAAAGTATTATCACCCTGGAGCTTGTTAGAGATGCAGAATTTCAGCCCCTCCCAGACCTACTGAATCAAAATCTGCATTTTACCAAGGTCCCCTGCTGATTCTCGTGCTCAATGAGGTCTGCCCAGTAGATAGGGAAGAGGATCGAATTGAGGGTCATTATTCCTTATTCTAGAACTGCTTTTTTCCTTATGATATGTTTTATGTTGAAAACCATACTTCAAAATCTTGGAGGTGTTGGTATAATATGTTCGGGGGGAAGCTTAGAAGAGAACAATGAGTAACATTTCATGTCATACATTTGCATGAAAATCCATGTACTTGAGAGCAGATATATACTGAAAAACTCTGGTGAAAATAAAGGCAAAAAGAAAATAACTGGCAAGGTCATATTAGAGATGACCAAACTGAATCAGAGATAAGATATAGTAATGGTGGACATTTTAGCTAGGTAGACAGTTTCTGGATGATTCAGTGCAAAAGCAGGGTAGCAGATAAATTTTTTCACTTTAATTGATGACTTAATGTCGAGTTTTCCCCTGAGAAGGAAGAGCAAGTGACAAGAAGTTTTACTGCTATTGTCCTAACTTTACCATCACAGGAGAGGCAATTGATGAATTGGAAATAATAGGACATTGGAGAATTACAGTTAGCTGTTTAAGAGTCTGTGATAACGAGGGAAATCTAGGCATGGCCAGACTAATAGGTCAGATTATGGGAAGTTAAACTTCAAAAATTGAAAGAATGTTGGATATGATCCCGTAGTCTGAGTCTCTAAAAGAAAAATAATCAAAAGAGAGGCCTTCAAAAAAGAAGTCACAATTCCAGTAAGGAAGAAGAGAGCTGTAGCTTTAAGAACCATTGGAGTTGACCAGCAAGTCTTACAAGGACATAGAAAGACAGAGATGAGGAGACCTACAGAATGAACATATGGCTTAGTTAGGTCAGGATAATGACAGGAAAGTTCAAATCTAGATAGACAAAGTCCCTTAAGTGTGAATTATTATGTGGAGATTATGGTATAATCTTAATATAGCCATGAGAAGGAAGCCAGATTACTCAACTCTCACTTTGTTTCTCTATTTCTATGTGTATTATAATAATTTGTTCACATCTGTCTCCCAAATTAAATTGAGGGCAAAAATCTAGTCTGGTTAATTTTTATATTACCAAACTATAGTATAAAGTAGAAACTCACTGAAGTATAAACTCAGTCAACTGTGCTGAATGAGTGAAGAATAAATACTGGTAAGAGGGAGTTGTAACAACTTCGGTTAAAAAAGAGAAGTTATCTCTTAAAAATATTTTTATTTGTATTTTTTAAGACTTACTATGATGACTAAATAATCTTTTTAGAATTTTATAAAATTCTAAACTAGGTGAAAAGGAAGTTCTACTAAACTCAGAGAGCAGGGATGTTAAGTACAGCACCCTGGTCTTGATTAAATGGATCCAAAATGATTGAGAAAACATGAAGAATATAACTCCAAGTTGCCACTTTTCTATACATTTTTCTTATATTTGAATAGATGTTACGTGAACATAGTTAAGATACTGGAATGTACAAAGGTACATAATTAAATGTAGTACTTCAATTTCATGTTAATGATGTTTAGTTTTCACAATTGTATATATTAACAACTCATTGTTTACTTTTACATATTTGTGTGGTGTAAGTAAAAGTTATACTGTATTTAAGTTCCTACCTTCCCCTATTTTGTTGCTAACCGCTTCTAGTATTAGCTTCTTATGTAACCTTCCATAGCTTCCCTATGTATCACTACACGAATATGAATCTACGGTTTTATTCCTCTTTCCCTTTTTTGTATACAAATAGTAGCATAGTATACACTTTATTTTCCAACTTGGTATCTCCCAACTTCATTGTGTTTTGGTAATCTTTCCACATCCATGCATAAAGAGATTTTTTTATAATTTTCTATTTTTATTATGGAAACTCTCGAAACAAATAAAGGTAGAAAGAATAGTATAAGTTTCAGCAATAATTATCAATATTCTGCCACTCCTGCTTCATCTATTCCCCATTTTTATTTTTTCTTGGGATATTTTAAAACAAATCTCAGATATTTACCTCATCAGTGAATACTTTGTTATGTACAGTTGACTACTGAACAATATGGATTTGAACTGTGAGAGTCCACATATACATGGATCTTTTTTTTCAATAGTAGGTACTACAGTACTAAAGGATCTGAGGTTGGCTGAATCCATGTGATGGGGAAACTTGGATACAGAGGACCCTTGTATAAGGAGGGTCGACTATAAGTTATATACAGATTTTCAGCTGCACAAAGGGTCAGCGCCCTTAACCCCCAAATTATTCTAGTGTTGACTGTATTTCTAATACCTAAAAATATTATTTATTTATTTGCATAAACCCAATGCCACTATCAAACGAAGCTAAATAAATGACTCATTTATATAATCTAAAACTCAGATCATGTTCAAGTCCCTCCTCAACTTTGCTCAAAATTATTTTTTTACAATTGGTTTATTTGAATCGCTATTCAAACAAATCTATACATTGCATTTGGTTGACACGTCTCTTAAAGTCTCTTTTAATCTATAACATTTCTCTCTCTCTTTTTCCCCCTGGCCTTTATTATTATTATTTTTTTAATCTAAGGATCATTTGTCATGTAGAAGTTCCTACATTCAGACTTGTTTCCACATTCAGATTTAATTGGCTGTATCCTCCTAGTATTTAACATGGTCCTCTTCCCATTATACTTCCTATAGTTATGGGACTTCCCTGGTGGTCCAGTGGTTAAGACTTCCCCTTCCAATGCAGGGGATGCGGGTTCCATCCCTGTTGGGAAGCTAAGATCCCACATGCCTCGCGGCCAAAAAACCAAAACATAAAAACAGAAGCAGTATTGTAACAAATTCAGTACAGACTTTAAATATGTTCCACATCAAGGAAAAAATCTCTAGAAAAAACGGGCTAGTTAGAACTAGAGGCCTTATTAGAGTCAGGTGCTTTATTAGATTCAGGTGTAATTACTTATAAGCATCCTTCATAAGTGATTCTATCTTCTTCCTAATGCATCTCAGCAGGATGCACATATCATGGGATAGTTCAATTGTAGTGATTAATCAGTGGGTCTAGGCACTAGCAGCCTGGTTCATTCAGCATAAAATTCTCCCTCAATGATCCCGAGGCTTTTAGCAGCCACTGATGATTGTTGCCTAGATTCTTTTTTCATACGGAATCGCAAAATGATGCTTTTATAATTCTATCATCACTCTTGCTTTAATTTGCTGTAATTCTTCTGATAACAAACTTTTATTCACCAACTTTTTGGGTACTGTAAGATACCTACAGGAAAAACAGGATATTTATCTTTTTTTTTTTTTTTTTTTTTTTTTTGCGGTACGTGGGCCTCTCACTACTGTGGCCTCTCCCATTGCAGAGCACAGGCTCCGGACCCACAGCCTCAGTGGCCATGGCTCACGGGCCTAGCCGCTCCGCGGCATGTGGGATCTTCCCGGACCGGGGCACGACCCCGTGTCCTCTGCATCGGTAGGTGGACTCTCAACCACTGCGCCACCAGGGAAGCCCTTATCATTTTTTTTGAAGTAATGAATTAGTGTTCCAGCATCCTGCAATAGAGACTGATGGGGGTATTTTTTTTTGTCATTTTGAACTCCTGATTTTTATATATTTTAATATATTTTAATTTGTAATCATAATTCCTTTAAAGCTTTAATTGTTCTGTATTTCGTCATTCAGCTACACTGCCTTTTTTAAAACAGAGGTTAAATAAATCATGGATGCACCATGATTTATTTAAACAGTCCTCTACTGATGGGCATCTAGGTTATTTCTGATCTTTTGCTATGCCATGTAATACTGTAATAAACTTATATACATATATATATATGTTGTTTCACACATGTACAAATATATATTAAGGATAAATTCCCCAAAGTGAAATTGGTCGTATGATAAGCACATTTATAATTTTGTTAAATGCTGCCCAATTGCCCTCCATAGGGGCTGCACTAACTGAAGTTGCATGAGCAAGTCATGACAGTGCCTATTTTCACCACAGTGGTGCCAAGAGAATATATTTTCAAACTTTAGGTGGTTTTTCCCCTTGACTTAATAAGTAAAAACAGTTATCAAAATAAGCATATTCAATATATATGATTCAATATGGATGATTCCCAGAAAAACAGAAAGTATTGGCTAACATGGCCATTTTTACCAGAAGCCTACCAATTGCCATAATTAATCTTTTTGACAAATTGTGAAATACGGATAAAGAAAAACATAATATGAGGAAAAATATCTGTCACAAACATTAAAGAGTCTGAGATTTAATCTACTCACAAGCTGTAATTTAGCCTGCCGTAGTGTCCTACATGGCGCCAGACATGAGTTTCCTAGCTCAGAGACAAAGGACTTGATTGCTAACAGCAAAAGGTATATCCAGATGCAAGTTAGTGTCAGTTTTCCAAGCCCCATTTCCCACAGGGGTGGTGCAGATGGGTCTACATAGATATACAGTGAAATAGGCTACATGAGAGGAACACTGAGTTTAAGAAACCTACTATTGATACTTTATGGCACCTGCAAGCAAGCCTGCTCTTTGTCCCATAAGAAGACATTACTTCATCCTTAAAAGTTGCATTCTGCAAACACAATCCTGAAAAATTACCTAAGTAAAAGCAGTTAGGACTTTACATTCTTACATACCCAGCCTTAGCAATATGTGCAGGAACAGAAGAGATCCATGGAGGAGTGTGTCCCAGCAATGTCATTTTTGATATTCAAATGATGGAGAAAGCAAATTTGTTAAATGCCAGAAAATGTGAACAATGACATTCCTAAAGTTACGTATTATATTATTAACATGTATTTTGTGAGCACTTCGAAAACAAGATTATTGAAAATAAAAATGACTTCAATAAGATAAGCTATATAGAATTAAGAGTTTCCTCTTAAAAAGGGTTTTATCTTTTGCAGAGCGGAGAAATTTAGCAGCCATAGTATATCTGAATTTTAGAAGATTTTTTAATGGAAAATTGAATAGTATATAATGGTGGATTTATTCCTGATTAAATAAGAATAAGATTATTTTCAAAAAAGGATATTGCTTAGTCAATTTAACTCTGGAGAAAGGTTAATTGTGAGGATATCTCTCACCAACAAAAGTTGATTTTTTTCCCTTATGTTATGAATAGTATCTAGAATGGGACAGCAGAAATACTATTGTATTATAACAGTATTTTATGACTTTATAATAATTCATCATATCATATCTTGCTTATTATGAGCTTAGCAACACTTTAAAAGTAACAGGAAGCATAGACAGAAAAGAGAGACAAGTTTACTATTTCCATATAAAAAGTAGTTGAGGAAACTGAGGATACTGTCCAGCAAAAATAAGACAGAGAATAAGGAGAATGATAGGTCTAGTTTGGAAAATAAAATTAAGGCTGTTCTTTTTGGTTTTTGAGGATTGAGCTTTGGTCTATACCAAAAGACACAGATAGGTTGACAAGTTTGAGTTAAACATAAAAAAATTTCAGCAATCATATGATGGAATGGCATTTGAGATAAAGTCAGTTCAATCCAAGGATGGCTCCTGGCTTTGTGGGACCTGAAGATTTTGCAGTTTCAGGGGCTGTCTTTAAGAAAACAAACAAAAATAAATAATTGAAATATAAAATAGGTACTGAAGTAAATGTTTATTTACAGTGAGAAAATATCCAACAAAGTACACATTTTCAAAAGATGTCCGATACCACAAATTTTATAAAGTCCAAAATATAACCTAACATTTTAATTAAAGTATCTGATATACTTCTATAATACTTCCCCCCTATGTTTTTGACTGCATATATACTTAGATCACATCTTTTTGGATAACAGTCCTGTCATATCATTTTTTCTTGGGTATCGGAAAGATAATTCAGTCTTTTCCCTGGGAATGTTGATTAACATATATGGTTTTTTTTTAACATATATGTTTTTAAGATACTAATTTAGAAATGTTTCTTTTAGCTTCACAGCTCATTACTGGCAATGCCATTGTGTTTTTTGTTTGTTTTTTGTAAATCTGAGATCTCTGAATCTGTGATTATATAACTTCTAATCTCATTTAATTGTGGTTTCCAGGTATATCTTTAGGTTAGAAAAAATTGTCTTTTTTGTTTGTAATTAGGCACTTCTTATAGTAACATAGAAATTATTGCCAAAATCTTTGAAAAATCAAAAGATCCACAAATTAGAGAAATAAAGTGGTGATTTTAATAAAAGATTGCTCCTCATAAGTTGTTTCAGGTAACTTTCCTTTGGTATATTACATCCAGTAGTTTGATTCACGTAATCCATGAAAGACTTCTTTTTAGTTCCTATAGATTTTCTCCTTATTTTTCTAGATTACTTGAGTGAAATATGAATAGCTTAGTGAAATATGAAAGCAAACACATTAAAGAAGAATGGGAAAAAAGGGATTACGAGAAGGATGAGAAAGGTAAAGCACATGACTTAAATCTTTAAGATGGTCAGACTTATTCAAAGAAGAGAAAAATATTACTAACAGAAAGAAATTTACTGATGTGATAGAATTTTTAACAATGTTTTCAATTCACCCAAAGGATATTTTGTCCAGCTACTGACAAGAAAGCCATGTGCATTTTACTGGGACGCTTGGTCTCCTTTGCACCCAAAGGATTGTACATACCTGGCTTTGGCTGTTAATGACCCAATACCATTTTCAACTTTAGAACACCCTCATGATAATATCATGCAGTACAGTTTAAAAGCAGAAATGACACAAATACATTCTATTCCCAGAGAAGAATATTCCTCATCTGTAAATAGGTGACAGGGGTTTTAAAAAGAATAACACAGCAATTCATAGACCAGATTTTAGCTTACTTTTCACAATGAGCAATACCACAATTTTTCCTTCCTTTTTGTCAAAGAATTTGGATCTTCTATACCCTTCATTCATTTTTTGATGGAACTGTTCATTCCTCTGCCATATACACTGTCCTTTATAACTCACGGAAAAAAAAAAATCCTAGACAGCTTATAACATCATATATAGTTTGCAAACAAACAAAAGTAGCAAACTTCTCAACATTAAAAAAAATAATTAATTAATTAGTTAATTAATTTTTTTATGAGAGGTTTGTGCCTTTTTTATTTTTAAATAATAAAATGCTACATTTTTAATTAATATATTTGTATTGAAATAATACTGGAGTATATGTAGAGAAAAAAGTGAAGGTTCCCTCAACTTACCAATCACTCACATAAAGTAACACTCCCTAGATGTAGCTAAAGCTTGATATGGTCTTCCTGAACTTTTTCTTCCTGACCTTTATCTATGTGCATCCATATAAACTCAGGTATTAGATGAGATTTTTCTAAGCTTTAGGGTTTAAATAAAACTGGCACCAATGCCTATGTCCACATTCTGCAGGGAGTCCAATGCCCTCCCCAAGAGTTCTCTGAATCTCCAAAGGCATATGTTCTGCTAACCTCCGCTGACTTTCTTTCTTTTTTTTTAACATCTTTATTGGGGTATAAGTTAATTAATTTTTGGCTGCGTTGGGTCTTTGTTGCTGCATGTGGGCTTTCTCTAGTTGCGGGGAGCGGGGGCTACTCTTCGTTGTGGTGCACGGGCTTCTCATTGCGGTGGCCTCTCTTGTTGCAGAGCACGGGTTCTAGGTGTGCAGGCTTCAGTAGTTGTGGCACATGGGCTCAGTAGTTGTGGCTCGCGGGCTCTAGAGCGCAGGCTCAGTAGTTGTGGTGCACGGGCTTAGCTGCTCCGCAGCATGTGGGATCTTCCTGGACCAGGAGTCGAACCCGTGTCCCCTGCATTGGCAGGTGGATTCTTAACCACTGAGCCACCAGGGAAGTCCCTTCTCTACATTTTTATTTCCAGATATCTTAGAAACATCTCCTCAAATGTTTTTTGTAACTTCTGTTTCAACCTCATCTCGATTCATTCATTCATTCATTCAAAAATAACACTGAACATCTAAAACATGCCAGGCACAGCAACAGGTTCTGGAATACAGTGAGGAATAAAATTAACATAGTATTTAGCCTCATGAATTTTACATTCTAAAGGGAAGACAGATGTTATAGGCAGAGTTTGTTCCCTTCAAATTCATATGCTGAAGCTGTAATAATCTCTAGTAACTCAGAATATTACCATGTTTCGACACAGGGCCTTTAAAATGAGGCCGTTAGGGGACACTAATCCAATCTGATTGGTTTCCTTAGAAGAGGAAATTTGGATACACAGAGAGACACCATGATTGCGCTCACAGAGAGGAAAGAACATCTGAAAACATAGTGAGAAGGTGGCCATCTGAAAGCCAAGGAGAGAGGCCTCAAATGAAACCAAACCTGACAACACCTTGATATCGGACTTCTTGCCACCAAAACTGAGAAAATAAATTGTTGTTTAAGCTACCTAGTCTGTGGTATTTCGTTATTATATGCCTAGCAAGCTATATAATACAACAGACATTAAATTATCACATAAATACATCTGAAGTTACAAGTGAGACAAAAGATATGATTCTAATACGGCATGCACCAGACCAGATAGATTTGTAAGAGCTCCCACTCCAACACACACACTAACTCAGGGCTAGCAGGAAGTCAAACATTTTTAAGCTGATTCTAGTCCTGGCTTAGCAAATAGCCAGTTGTATAACTGGTCAGTTCTTTCAATAAAGAGATTCTTCCTGCCATATATAAAATGTAGTCAGTACTTTCCAAATGCTCTTCTTTGTCTTTTTCCCCCATCAAATTTAAATTCATCCTGCTCTGTTCTAACCTCTGCTTAAATTGATAACAACTACATAACTTCTCCTACTGAGTAATCCCTGTAACTAGAAGTTACTTATGGGGTCATTCACTCTATAGTCTTCTCTACTGTACTTTAAACAATCACTGAATCTTTATAATTGTTCTAGAAATTTCAATTATTCTAAATAATTCTCCATTGCTCTAAATCTCAACATTTTCATTATCCATTAACTCACTGGGTGACCTTAATCTCTTTGCATCTCAGTTCCTTCATCTGTGCACGATAGAATTGAACTACAGTACTATCTCTAAGGTTCCCGCCTGCTGCACCATCCCTGATTCACTACCTGTGGTGACTGCAATGACAAACAAAACAGATAAAAGATAGTACCCATGCCCTGGGCTGATCTTATCTCTGAAGAACTATATAAAATCCACTCTTGTTTCTTCTAAAAAGTAAATGGCAAGAGTATGTGTACTTAAGGTGAAAGTAACTCACCTCCTTATCATATTATATGTATTAGAATGACTCTCAGAAAAATTGGAAAAGCTCCAAAATTGGTTCTAACTTGGTATCTGCAAGTGTTATCACAACAAGGAATTATGATAAAAAAAATCTTTCCTCTCAATAGTACTTTTTATTTTAAAATATTTTAGTTGTTTTCATTTTTGAATTTATCATTTCTTGCCAATAGGATTTGTTTTGTATGCTACATAGGAATTCTATCAATGCCAGGTAATAATTAATGCCACTTCCATTCACTTATGAAACACATAGGTACATTGTACCAAATGTTAGTTATAAATGGAGATTGTATTGACATGGAGAGCTAGTTTCAGGACACTCAATTCTCCTACTTCTGTGAGAATCTATCTACACATTTTATGCTAGATAATGGACATTTTCCTTTTACAAATTACACTGTGTTCCTATCCAGTTTGTGGTCTAATATCTTGCAATTATAATATTTTTTGTTTGTTTTTTTGCGGTACGCGGGCCTTTCACTGCTGTGGCCTCTCCCGTTGCGGAGCACAGGCTCCGGACGCGCAGGCTCAGCGGCCATGGCTCACGGGCCTAGCCGCTCCGCAGCATGTGGGATCTTCCCGGACCGGGGCACGAACCCGTGTCCCCTGCATCAGCAGGCAGACTCTCAACCACTGAGCCACCAGGGAAGCCCTGCAATTATAAACTTTTTAGCTGCATTTATATGTAGTAGACCAAATTTGCTAATAGAAGGTCTTGAAAATAAATGTTAGTTAAAGCTTATTTGTTGATATTTTTAAGAAGTCAAACGGCTGTGCCAATATTATTGTGATGAACCGAGGGAAGGTACTAAACTTCTCTTGACCTCAAATTCCACAACTACACATTTCAAAGGGTTAAAAGAAAATCAATGAACTCATGTTCATAAATGCAGCCCAGAAAGGTGACTGACACATACACTTAATAATAATAATACACTTCTTGCACTGCTCATAACATCCTCATAGATAAAAGAGTTTTGATTTTCCTTAAAATGCTCCACAAACAAAAATATCCTATGGACTTTTTCTTTTATTATATAACCTTTGAAATGGAGAGATATAACAACTTTATTAGAATCAAAGAACACAGAAATTATTTCCTGGCCCTGACTAGAAAATCCTAATTAAAAACCTTTCAACAACAAAAAGGAACACTCTAATTTAGCCTCTGCTCTCTCGGTAATCAAATGTTTTGCAATTTATTTCATTTCTGTTTTCCAGTGTGGATGAAGGTGTTATCGAAAAACAATTTATTAAGGCACGGGCCAAAAAATATGATTAAATATGTTCTTGTATTTTTCACTTTCAATTGTAACACTAACTGGAATTATTGGCTTAAATACAAATTTCATTATGTTAGTTGCTACCTAAAATCCTCCAGCAGTTTTCCATTGCCTCAAAGATAAAGCCTAACATTTACAAACTCTTTTAAAGTCTTTCTTCTGATGCCATTCTAAGTCACTTTCTTGAGGAGCAAACCTTCCAACTACTCCAAAACATTCATTCATAATCTATACTTCAACCCTACAGAATTATATCCTATTCCCTAAATCTTTCATACTTCCTCATACTTCCATAAATTTGTAATTCTGCTCTCTGTGTCTGCAATACCTTTCACTGCCTTTCTCCACACAGATACTTATCAATAAAATGTATACTTTAACAATCAGCTCAAAGGCCACCTCTTCTTCGAACTTTCTTGACCACCCCACAACCTATTTTTAGTAGCCTCTGTCCTTCTCAGTATTTCCTTTCACTTTTCAGTCATCTCTTTACAGAACTTATTTAATTCATAATATTGTACTTAGGTTTTTATATTTCTATCTTCTAACTTAATGATGAGAATTCTTCAAGGGAAGTGTTTTCTTTATTCATCATTTCTTTCTACCTATGACAGTCCCACTGTTAGATCAGGCCACCCAAGATGGCTGTTCCTTTGCTCTCTGTACATCCCCTGCTGGACCAGTGCCTGTCACCTACACCTGATCACATGACTGACCTTCCTATATACTTGCCCCAGCTAGTGACTGTTCTTATCAAAGGGCAGTGAGGGGCATGCCCCTCTGCTAGTTTCCCCAGTAGTCAATGAGCCAACCTACCGTCAATTCCCTCTATATCTGGTAATCTCCCCTTCCCCCTGGGAGCAAAGACTGCTGCCATGTCCTGCCCCACCATCACCTCACATGGTGGGGTGTCGCCCCAGGACCTTGCTTCAGACCTGTAAGCTCCCCCTATCCATTACACCATTGATGTCTCTGATGCTGACTCCAGGCTCTTTCTTTGGTCTTGAAGCTAGGCAAGTATAGGCCTTGCAGGACTGTGGGGTGCAGCCCAACATCTACACAAGTATCTGTTGACTGAATAAATGAGATTCAATTATATGTAATGTTTACCTGCAACTAATGAATATTACATATGTTTTTTTAAAATATCTTTTTTAGAGTATAATTGCTTTACAATGGTGTCAGTTTCTGCTTTATAACAAAGTGAATCAGTTATACATATACATATGTCCCCATATCTCTTCCCTCTTGCATCTCCCTCTCTCCCACCCTCCCTATCCCACCCCTCCAGGTGGTCACAAAGCACCTAGCTGATCTCCCTGTGCTATGCGGCTTCTTCCCACTAGCTATCTATTTTACATTTGGTAGTGTATATATGCCCATGCCACTCTCTCCCTTTGTCCCAGATTACCCTTCCCCCTCCTGTATCCTCAAGTCCATTCTCTAGTAGGTCTGCGTCTTTATTCCCATCTTGCTGCTAGGTTCTTCTGACCATTTTCTTTTGTCTTTCTTTTTTTTTTTTTAGATTCCATATATATGTGTTAGCATACGGTATTTGTTTTTCTCTTTCTGACTTACTTCACTCTGTATGAAAGACTCTAGGTCCATCCACCTCAATACAAATAACTCAATTTCGTTTCTTTTTATGGCTGAGTAATATTCCATTGTATATATGTGCCACATCTTCTTTATCCATTCATCTGTCAATGGACACTTAGGTTGCTTCCATGTCCTAGCTATTGTAAATAGAGCTGCAATGAACATTGTGGTACAAGACTCTTTTTGAATTATGGTTTTCTCAGGGTATATGCCCAGTAGTGGGATTGCTGGGTCGTATGGTAGTTCTATTTGTAGTCTTTTAAGGAACCTCCATACTGTTCTCCATAGTGGCTTTATCAACTTACATTTCCACCAATAGTGCAAGAGGGTTCCCTTTTCTCCACACCCTCTCCAGCATTTATTGTTTGTAGATTTTTGGATGATGGCAATCCTGACTGGTGTGAGATGATATCTCATTGTACTTTTGATTTGCATTTCTCTAATGATTAATGATGTTGAGCATTCTTTCATGTGTTTGTTGGCAATCTGTATATCTTCTTTGGAGAAATGTCTATTTAGGTCTTCTGCCCATTTTTGGATTGGGTTCTTTGTTTTTTTGATATTAAGCTTCATGAGTTGCTTGTATGTTTTGGAGATTAATCCTTTGTCAGTTGCTTCATTTGCAAATATTTTCTCCCATTCTGAGATTACATATGTTTTTGATTGTCAAATTATATCTCTATTTTCTATTCTTTTTAATGTAGACATATTTTATCCTTTCTTGGTATTTATACTTTAAAACTAACTTTTTTATGAATTATTCAGTAGGAGAAACATAAGAAATAATGATTTTAAGAAATACAGGGATAGCTTGTTTTATTAAGCTTTGCTTTATTGTGCTACGCAGATTTGCGTTTTTTACAAATTGAAGGTTTATGGCAACCCTATGTTGAGCCAGTCTATTGGCACTATTTTTTCCAATAGGATTTTCTCACTCATGTCTCTGTGTCACATTTTAGTAATTCTTGAAATATTTCAGACTTTCCCATTATTATTTGATTTGTTAAGGCGACCTGTGATTGGTGATCTTTGATGTTACTATTGTAATTGTTTGGGGGCACCACTAACTGTTTCTGTATAAGACGGTGAACTTGATATATAAATGTTGTGTGTGTTCTGACTGTCCCACCGACTGGCAGTTCTCTCATCTCTCTCCCTCTCCTCATACCTCCCTATTCCCTGAGAAACAACAATATTAAAATTATGTCAATAACCCTACAATAGCTTTTAAGTGTTCAAGTGAAAAGCATGTGTCTCACTTTAAATCAAAGGTAGAAATGATTAAGCTTAGTGAGGAAGCCATGTGAAAAGCTGAGACAGGCCAAAAGCTAGGCCTCTTGCACCAGTTAGCCAAGTTGTGACTGCAATGGAAAAGTTCTTGAAGGAAATTAAAAGTACTACTCCAGTGAACACACGAATGATAAGAAAGTGAAAAGGCCTTATTGCTGATATGGAGAAAGTTTAATGATCTGGATAGAAGATCAAACCAGCCACAATATTCCCTTAAACCAAAGCCTAATCCAGAGCAAAGCCCTAACTCTCTTCATTCTGTGAAAGCTGAGAGAGGTGAGGAAGCTGCAGAAGAAAAGTCTGAAGCTAGCAGAGGTTGTTTCATGAGGTTTAAGGAAAGAAGCCACCTCCATAACATCAAAGTGCAAGGTGAAGCAGCAAGTGCTGATGTAGAAGCTGCAGCAAGTTATCAAGAAGATCTAGCTAAGATGATTAATGAAGGTGGCTACACTAAACGATGGATTTTCAATGTAAATAAAACATCCTTCTTTTGAAAGAAGATGCCATCTAGGATTTTCATAGCTAGAGAGTAGAAGTCAATACCTGGCTTCAAAGCTTCAAACGATAGGCTGACTCTCTTTTTAGGGGCTAATGATAGGTGACTTTAAGTGGAAACCAATGCTTATTGACCATTCTAAAAATCCTAGTGCCATTGAGAATTAAGCCAAATCTACTTTGCCTGTTCTTTATAAATGGAACAACAAAGCCTGGATGACAGTGCATCTCTTTACAACACAACTGAGATCTTAAGCCCACTGTTGAGATCTACTGCTCAGAAAAAAAGATTCCATTCAAAATATAACTGCTCCTTGACACGGCACTTGGTCATACATGAGCTCTGATGGAGATGTACAATGAGATTCATGTTGTTTTCATGCTTGCTAACACAACATCCATTTTGCAGTCCATGGATCAAGTAATGATGTAGACTTTCAAGTCTTATTATTTGAGAAATGCATTTTGTAAGGCTATAGCTACCATAGACAGTTATTCCTCTGATGGATCTGTGCAAAGTTAATTGAAAAGCTTCTGGAAAGAATTCACCATTCTAGATGGCATTAAGAATATTTGTGATTCATGGGAAGAGGCCAAAGTATCAACATCAATCGGAGTTTGGAAGAACTTGATTCCAACCCTCATGAATGACTTTGAGGGGTTCAAGACTTTAGTAGAGGAAGTCACTGCAGATGTGGTAGAAATAGCAAGAGAACTAGAATTAGAAGTGGAGCCTGAGGAGGTGACTGAATGTTACAATCTCATGATAAAAGTTTAATGGATGAGGAGTTGATTCTTTGGATGAGCAAAGAAAATGGTTTCTTGAGATGGAATCTACTCCTGGTGAAGATGCTGTTAAGATTATTGAAATGACAACAAAGGATTTAGAACATTACATAAACTTAGTTGATAAAGCAGTGGCAGGGTTTGAGAGGATTAACTCCAATTTTGAAAGAAGTTCTACTGTAGGTAAAATGCTATCAAACAGCACTGCATGCTACAGACAAATTTTTTGTGAAAGGAAGAGGCAATTGATGTGGCAAACTTCATTGTTGTCTTATTTAAGAAACTGCCACTGCAACAACCATTCAATCAGTCAGCAGCCATCAAAATCAAGGCAAAACCCTTCACCAGCAAAAAGATTATGAATCACTGAAGGCTCAGAGGATGGGTAGCATTTTTTAGTAATAAAGTATTTTTAGATTACAGCATGTACATTGAGGTTTTAGACATAGTGCTATTGCACAAAAGGCTACAATATAGTGTAAACATAACTTTTATATGCACTGGAAAACCAGAAAATTTGTGTGACTTGCTTTATTGCAATATATGCTTTACTGTGGTGGTTTTGAACTGAACCCGCCCACGATATCTCTGAGGTATGCCTGTATGCAAGTACACTAGTGACTTTTCTTTTTCAAGCTTTATAAGCTATAAGATTAATAAGCCATGAGCATCTGACAATCCAAGCAACAAACAGATGCAGAATATGTCCTGACTACATTAACACCACATTTACCGTACTTGAATATTTAAAGAGCTATTTACCAGATAAAGATAACATTATCATCTTTCCTTTTACAGATGCAGTTCCAGTAATTAATTTTTCATTCATTCAACAAATATGTATTGAAAATCACTATGTGCAAGACACTAGACCTGATGCTCTGGGAAATAATTCTTACTTTCAAAAAATTTAAATTGTAGGAGATAAGGCATGCACATGAAAAAGCCAGACATTGATAAATGACATCAATAATGAAATACAATAAAAGTTCAAAATAAAGATAATTCCCTTTTAGAAATAGAAAAGAAAACTTTTGAATTGTACCTTAAGACATTAACAGTATCTGGACATGTGATGATAGAAAATTACCATCCTCTCCATTTTTCAATATTTGTCCTTTTAAGTGCTAGATTATCAAAAACCATTAGGATTATGTCAAAATGACACAGTGATCAATATGAAGGCACTCCCAATGTCCAACTTGGAGACAACTAGAACTTAATTCAAGAAAATAACTGCAAATTACTGAAACACATGATATGTGTTTAAATTCACAAGTCCTTAGTGGTACTAAAAATTAAAAAATGCTCCTGGCAAGCTTACTTGTTGCCACAAAAATTCTGCATAAAAAACATATATAAACTCAGTGGATTAAAACAATAATTAATTATTCTTTCCTGAATATATGTGGGTTAGAGGGGGTTGATTGATCTAGGCTAGATTTGGCTGAGTTTAGCTCCAAGTTGCAGGTTGGCTTAGGGTTTTTCACATCTTCCTCAGCCTCCTTTTGCTAATATCCCATGGTTAGAGTCAAAGTCAAGGGGATGGAAAATAAACTTTGCTTTTATTGAGAGAAACTGTAAAGTCACATTGCAAAAAGCATGGGTAACCAGAGGTGGAGAAATTGTGGCCAATAATTATATCTATTATAGTCAAAATTAAAGAAAATTGCTAAGAAAACAACTTATATTTTGGAAAAATGATAAAGAAAGAACCAAGTTTTATTCAGCTCTCTTATACAAACTATACTACTGTGTAAGCAAATAGATGAGGAGATGTGTCTCTTTATAACAAATTTTTCAACCCCTAATGAATTCATGAAGCCAAACATCCATGGCCACTAACATAACAAAAAGAGACATACGTTTCTCCTCTTAGAAGAACATATACCACTTATAAAGTAGTCTTTGCCATAAAACAAACAAACAACAACAAAAAGAAACAATCACACTTGACTGACAAAACCCTAGACCCAACTACAAATTTAGAGGACTTTGAGAGATCAGAGGAATTGGACACAATTCAGAAAAGTAACAGCTAGGGAAACTCTATAGGAAAACTGTCTAAATTTCTTCAACAAATAAACAATAAAGAAACAAAGAAAAGAGATTAAAGTGTCTTATGAAATCCATTAAATAATCACAACATATGGGCCTTTGTGGATCTTAAGTCAAGAGGAAACTGAAATCATTTCCTTTTTTCCTTTCTGAAAAAGACAGTGTAAATTAGCAAAGGCAAAAAAACCAAAACTGTCAATTTCATCAGTGATGTTTCTCTAATATGTTCTCTGATATTCCACATCAAATATTATTTTTACCTTTCCATACTGGAACACTTTCATATTTATGACAGAAAACCCAGTGGGCAATTTAAATTTTACACTATTATCAGGGCTGAGTTTTTCGTAATCACACATTTCAAATTGGAATTATACAACACATTTGCCTACTTTATACTAAACACTCTATTTTAAGTTAATGTAAAATCATTTATAGCTCTACTTGAGCTCTCTATACAATAAATATATTTTCTTAAAATAATTTCCTTCCAGCTACAGGAAGGAAATAACTTGAAGAACAGCACTAAATTCTAAGAAAATAATCACTTCCATGTATGACTTGAAATGCTCCTGAAGTTTTAGTTGCCTATGTTTGGAAGAGTAAATACTGTTGATAATATACTTACCCTTTACTAAAGTTTATCAAATATTGTGTGTTTCCCTATAACTGTAGATTTGATATTAAGTCATCTATTTTAAGTGAGGATCAAGTAAGGGGTTAATGATTGAGGGTCTAAAATACTGGGTTAGATAGAAACAGAAGTTGCCTTTGAATGAATTGTGATAGGGTATAAAAATGTATATCTTACATTTTTACAACATTAAATTTACAAGTAGAATTTGATATAAGAATGTAGATATATTTTTGCATATATATTGGCAATGGTGTCTTTGCTTTTGGCCACAATGAAAAGAAGCCAGCACCTAAAAACAGTCATACATGGTCTACCACTCTTCTTTTTCCCTTTTAAAAACTTTCCCTCACTTCTTAACTTAGAAAGGTAATATATATTTGATTTAAAAATTTAAAAATTGTATGGCAACACAAACGACCCTGAGTAGCCAAAGCAATCTTGAGAAAGAAAAATGGAGTTGGAGAAATCAGGCTCCCTGAGTCTAGACTATACTACAAAGCTACAATAATCAAAATAGTATGGTACTGGCACCAAAGCAAAAATATAGATCAATGGAACAGGATAGAAAGTCCAGAGATAAACCCATGAATTATGGTCAATTAATCTACGACAAAGGAGGCAAGAATATACAATGGAGAAAAGACAGCTTCTTCAATAAGTGGTGCTGGGAAAACTGGACAGCTACATATAAAAGAATGAAATTAGAACGTTCTCTAAAACCATACACAAAAATAAACTCAAAATGGATTAAAGACCTAAATATGAAGTGAGATACTATAAAAGTCCTGGAGGAAAACAAAGGCAGAACACTCTTTGACATAAATCTCAGCAATATCTTTTTGGATCCTTCTCCTAGAGTAATGGAAATAAGAACAACAACATCAAAAAGAAACCCAAATGGGACCTAATTAAACTTAAAAGCTTTTGCATAGCAAAGGAAACCATAAATAGACAAAAAGACAACCTACAGAATGGAAGAAAACATTTGAAAATGATGCGACTGACAGGGGATTAATCTCCAAAATATACAAACAGCTCATACAGTTCAATATCAAAAAAAACAAACAACCCAATCAAAAAATGAGCAAAAAATATAAATAGACATTTCTCCAAAGAAGACATACAGATAGCCAAAAGTCTCATGAAGTGATGTTCAACACTGATAGTTATTAGAGAAATGAGAATCAAAACTACAATGAGTTATCACCTCATGCCAGTCAGAATGGCCATCATCAAAGTCTATAAATGATAAATGCTGGAGAGGGTGTGGAGAAAAAGGACCCTCCCACACTGATGGTGGGAACGAAAACTGGTACAACAACTATGGAGAGCAGTATGGAGATTCCTTAAAAATCTAAAAATAGAGCTACCACATGATTCTGCAATCCCATTCCTGGGCATATATACAGAAAAAAACCATAATTCAAAAAGGTACATGCACCCTAATGTTTATTGCAGCACTATTTACAACAGCCAAGACATGGAAGCAATCTAAATGTTCATCAACAGATGAATGGATAAAGAAGATATAGTACATATATACAATGGAATATTACTCAGCCATTAAAAAGAATGAAATAATGCCATTTGCGGCAACATGGATCAACCTGGAGATTATCATACTAAGTGAAGTAAGCCAGACAGAGAAAGACAAATATCATATCATATCACTTACATGTGGAATCTAAAAAAAAAAAAAAAAGATACAAATGAACTTATATTCAAAACACAGACATAGAAAACAAACTTATGGTTACCAAAAGGGAAAGGGAGTAGGAGGGATAAATTAGGAGTTTGGGATTAACATATACACACTACTATACATAAAAGAGATAACTAACAAGGACCTACTATAGAGCACAGGAAACTGTACTCAATATTTTGTAATAACCTATAAGGGAAAATAATCTGAAAAATAATACATATAAACACATATGTATATATGTATGTATGTATATATATATATATATATAAAACTAAATCAGTTTGCTGTACACCTGAAACTAATACAACATTGTAAAATAAAATAAAATAAAAAGTAGCAAATAGTAATAATAAATATAAGGAATCCCAGTTGATAGCATTCTTAGGTGCATAGAAAAAGAAAAGGCAAAGTACATTTGGAGGAAAAGATCCCCAATCCAATTGTGTTAGGATTCCCTAAATTCAGTTCAATAAAATATTACCTTATTATAAAAATTACTAAGAACAAAATGAAAGAAGCTACCAGAAATCTGAGTCAATCAAAAAGACAATAATAAATCTATACTTCCATAGATTTTAAATATTGAATTAGAAATAGAAGATAAAAAGACTGCGCCTATACTGTATTGAATATCATTGGCATATAGGATAACATTTGATTCATGTTCCTATACTAGTCTCTCATTTTAGTCCTAATATTTCCACTTGATTCATTTCTGATTCCAAATATATAGTCATATAATCTGTTGATAACAGCACAATGTATTGCTATGAATTGTCCTATAAGTTTTTCAAAACTTTTTGGGCTAAGTGCCCCTGTTATCATAAAAATATAAATGATATATGATTTTAGTTCTGAAAAAAGAGTTATTTTAGGAAAGGTTACCTTTTAAGAAAAAAAATGGTTCGCTTTTAAAAAAACATCATTTCTCGTTTTATTGCTTGTATGATTTCTCACTTACTCTTTAGGTGTATATACGGCAGCTAACATATTACCGATTTCTAAAAAAATATTTGCTTAATTGAAAAAAAGATGTAGTGTCTGTTTTTAGGACACAGAGTTCACTATCTGCAGTTAGATTCCTGTTATATATTTCAATTTCTAACCATTTATCTTTTGGTTTTTTATTGCTAGCTTGATCTCCCATGGAATGACAGAGGTATATTAAATTACAGTGATAATATGTTTTCGTCATTTTTTCCTTAATGTGTTTTATATATTTTGATGTTGATTCATGTTGAAAATGACACCCTTCACTGATATAAAATGATGATTCTTATTTCATTAATTTTTGCTTAAAACAGATTTGTTAATATTAATACTGTGTTCCCCACTTGTCTATATTTTAAACTTGGCTGAGTTACATTTTATTTAAAAGCATTCTGAGACATTCACATAAAGATAGACAAGATGAAAAGGCAGAGGGCTATGTACCAGATGAAGGAACAAGATAAAACCCCAGGAAAACAACTAAATGAAGTGGAAATAGGCACCTTCCAGAAAAAGAATTCAGAATAATGATAATGAAGATGATCCAGGACCTCGGAAAAAGAATTGAGGCAAAGATTGAGAAGATGCAAGAAATTATTAACAAAGATCTAGAAGAATTAAAGAACAAAAAACAGGGATGAAAAATACAATAATTGAAATGAAAAATACACTACAAGGAATCAATAGCAGAATAACGTGAGGCAGAAGAACGGAAAAGGGACCTGGAAGACAGAATGGTGGATTTCACTGCTGTGGAACAGAATAAAGAAAAGAGAATGAAAAGAAATGAAGACAGCCTAAGAGGCCCCTGGGACAACACTAAATGCAACAATATTTGCATTATAGGGGTCCTAGAAGGAGAAGAGAGAGAGAAAGGACCAGAGAAAATATTTGCAGAGATTAGAGTCAAAAAATTCCCTAACATGGGAGAGGAAATAGCCATCCAAGTCCAGGAAGCACACAGAGTCCAAGGCAGGATGAACCCAAGGAAAAACATGCCGAGACACATAGTAATCAAACTGGCAAAAATTAAAGACAAAGAAAAATTATTGAAAGCAGCAAGGGAAAAATGGCAAATAACATACAAGGGGACTCCCATAAGGTTAACAGCTGATTTCTCAGCAGAAAGTCTAGAAGCCAGAAGGGAGTGTCATGATATACTTAAAGTGATGAAAGGGAAGAACCTACAACCAAGATCAATCTACCCGGCAAGGATCTCATTCAGATTCGATGGAGAAATCAAAAGCTTTACAGACAAGCAAAAGCTAAGAGAATTCAGCACCACCAAACCACCTCTACAACAAATGTTAAAGGAACTTCTCTAAGCAGGAAACAAAGATTCATGGATATTTGCTAGTTCTGAGATCTAGTTTTCAAAATAGAGTATGCATTAGGCAGGTCATAAGTAAACCTTAAGAAGTAAATTCATCTTTGTGCAGTCTCTTTCTTAGGTGAATCCATTCTCTAAAGCGCCAAACACAACGCGACACATTTTTCATGCTTGAAAAAGTAATAGTTTTTGATATTTTGTCCATTGTAGCCAGATTCAAAGGAACAAAAAAGCTTAGTGTTTCAGGAGACTGCTCATTGTGAGGGCACCTGCTATGTCTTGACCTACACAAAGAACAGGGACCACTGCCAGATAGAGATAAAATGAAAATACAACCTGGTCTATTCAGGAGCCCCTGTTATGCCTGCTAACGTGGTCTAATATTAACAGCACCCACTTTCACTCTTAAAAGGGCCCCGGTTTAGATGATATAATGGTACAGAGCCTGTGTGCACAGTGTCCAAGCCCAGTGTCACAAGGCAGTCAATAACAGAATCACCAAAAATGAGCAGAGATGGCATTCCTTCATATCTTCTGCCAATACAGCAGCGGTCTAAACCTCCCATTGCCACAAATACTGTATTCAGTCTTGGTTTCTACAATGAGTATAAGTTTCTCACTTACTGGAACTTTTAAATCAAGCAGTTAATTGAATTATCAAAAATAACTTCACTATTTCAGGGAAAAATCCATTCTAAATCACTATAATGGCCACTAGGTTTTCTACTCATTAGTGTTTTCTGGTTCCTGACTCTGCTGTTGTCCTGTGACTAAAAAGATGTACAGTGACAAAAATGATTTAAATTGAGCTTTCTCAGCCAGCCTTATGAACCACACCCCTTCCAAATACAGCTATTGATATTTCAAGTTCGGTGTTGTTTAAGAGGTCCATGATTTCACTGATTTACTTCTGATCTAGCAGTGGTCTAACAGATTTATAGATTGACCAGGCCCTTCTGTAATCTGGTGTAATCTACAGTGTATCAAAGAAACATGTCTGAAATTCCTGGATATTTTATGGCTGTCTTCCTTAGTTTAAAGGGAAGAATTGAATTTTCCTGTCTATGTATCTTTTCTGGACTAGTTCTACTGTAATTGTGGAGGTTGGGGAGAGGTGGGAGAGTTGTGCTTTGAAAGTTGTGTTCACTCACCGCATTATCTTTAAGATATTTTAAATGTTTAAAGCTTATAATTAAATATTTTCAAAACATTTTTCTAAGTTCTTCTAATTCAGTAAAGCATATGACTTTGCCTGAGCAAGCAAATATAGCACTCGAGTGGGACTCATATATTTAGAGTAGCTATTATTGATACAAATCTCCTATGTCTAGAGTTTAGTGAAATAATCCATAGGTTTTTTGTTTTTTTAGATTTTATTTATTTATTTATTTTAACATCTTTATTGGAGTATGAGTGCTTTACAATGGTGTGTTTGTTTCTGCTTTGTAACAAAGTGAATCAGCTATATGTATACGTATATACCCATATCCCCTCCCTCTCACGTCTTCCTACCATCCTCCCTATTCCATAGATTTTTTACTTTGAGTTTGTAAGTAAAATTAGCCCTGCTTCACCTTTTTTTTTTTTTTTTTGGTGTGTATGTGTGTGTGTACGTTTAGTCAGTTTTTGTTTTAGTTTAGTTACGTATTTTTTATCACCTATTTAACTTAAAATCTAGAAATATATGCTCATTTTCTCAAAATTCATTGAAAGTTAAAAAACAAAAATACAGATTTTAAAGTTGTTTTCTAGAAATTAACTATGAAGATATTTTAAGTTTTGAGTTAATTCTAGAGGATAGAGTTCAGAGTCACATGCATTTGATGTTATGATTTATGAGGAATGCTGGAAGCCATTTATGAACTTCATAATGAAATACCTTTTCTCTCTCCCTATTTCTCAGGTTGGAACTCTTTTATGTGACCTACAGAAGTCAACATCTAAACCAAAAAGTCATCCAATAATCCTCAATCAGCTCAGTTGAACTTCATAGAGAAACTCATTTTGTGCAAAGTCAAAGCATACATTTTCTGCAAAAGTCACTTCAAAATGTCATTTCTGAGTAACTTACATTTATGAAGAGACAAAGACTGGAAAAGAAATAAGTAGCTAAATGGAACCTACTCCCTATGTGACTGACATATTGAACTAGGTTTTCTTAGCGAATAACCTACTTCCTTATTTAAACTCTTTAATGTAGCTTATTAAAGCTACATGAGTTATTGATTTGCTCTCAAGGACTAAGCTGAGACCTAGAAAATATTATATAATTATAAGCAGAGGATCTTTAAGTAAAGAAAAAACAAAAATGCCTATAAGGTGCAAGACACAATTCAAAAAAATATGAAGGAAATAAGGTTAAGAATGTGGTAAAAATAAAAGGCATTTTTGGAAAACTAGAAATTACTCAAAATCATTTGAAAATACCTTTTATGTTCTTGAAATATATCAGAGCAAAATGTGTTCTGATCATCATCAAAGGTGTAGAGATAATCCTATATTTAGGTTAAGCGACCTCCTCCTTCCTAGTACCAGCAAAGCAAAGCAAAGCAAACTTACCTTCATTCATTTTTCTATCATATCTAGGAATCTTTATCTTAGGTATATTTTTATTTATGGCCTCTCTATTAAGGTTAAGATGTTATCTAGAAAGGACAAATGTTACTCCTTCTTGAAGTAATGTAATTATTCTTTTGGGAATGAGAGCAAGTGAGGTTAATTTTAAAATGGAGATGGGATCTGGCCAGAATTACAGATTGGATGAATTCCTAAATTTAAGAGGTGAGTTTCTGCATGTGTGTGTGTGCACGTGCATGCCTTCCTGTAAACCAGAGTGGTGGTAAGAAGGGGTGCCAAACAGAACAACAGTGAATCATTTTGGTTTAGGCTGATTATAATCTTACTGCATTACATTAGATATTTGGAATTCTAAAATATACTTAAAAATATGCCCAAGGAGACATTTTAGAATTTTGCTTAGGTTAACAAACTTTATGAGGTTTTAACTAGGGCTTGGTTTACTCTTTCCTGAATTTGAATCATCTGTCTCTTCGTTTCTTCTCTCTCTTTCTCTCTTTTTTTTTTTTGGGGGGGGGTGTTTACTACTTATGTAAAGCAGAATAGATTTTTTTCCAGCTTTTTATTGAGGTATAATTGACAAATAAAAATTATATATATTTAAGGTGAAAAATGCAATGATTTGATATATGTATATGTTGTGAAATGATTATTACAATCAAGCTAATCAACACATCTATCACCTCACAGTTACCATTTGTCTCCTTTTCTCCTGGGTCATTCATTTGTTCACTCATTTCTCTGACAAATAATTCCTGCATATCTACTATGTACCAGGCACTCTCTTAAGGACTGTGGATATGAAAAGGATAAGACTAAGACCTTGAATAAGACTCAAAGAGCTTACAACTTAGTGGGGGAGCCTAAGACATGAAGTAATTATAAATCACTGTGATTGGTCCCTTGATTATACTATTCAAAGTGCATATAAAAGGTGGGGGTGGGAGAGAACGGGAAGAGGGGAGATATTAAAGAGAGTTAATGAAGGTGATGAATTGGAAAGTAAAGGATGCTTCAAATCAGTCTGGTGAAGATGGGAATGAAAACCTCAGGACAGTGTAAGCATAGGTTTCTAAGCTAGGAAATAGCATTTGATGCCTTGAGGGCTAATGCCAATTCTCTTCAAGGAAACATCCGTGGAAGAAATTTTCCAAAATTCTCAATTACTACAAATTTCATATCAGTCCAAAGAGTCAATACTATGCTACATGTGCTGAGAAATCTATATTTGAAAATCACTTTCACAGCAAAACTGCTCTATGGTAATTGTTTTTATTGCTTCTTTTATCTCCATATTATAAGAGATGAAGAAACTGAATAGTTTCTAATTTTATAGTCGACTCAGAAGAGACCTTTTCTCAATCTCTTTAAGATTAATGGCAATAAAACAAATATTATCAGGAATCTGATAGATGATGTGACAAATTTCACAGAAAAACGCTCTTATTGATCATGCATCTTTAAAGACACCTCACAACTGATTATCAACCCTAATTGATTCTGGCCAAGATTTCTTGACAGTATAGCCAGCAATTTAGAGAGGGAGCACTTGTAGTAAAGCATTGTTAAGAGAAAAAAAAAGGTCACTAATGCTTTTTCCTTAAAAATTTAATTTAATAAAACTCAATCGTGCAAGAAGCCATATATCCAAATGCCAGATGGTCACGTCTACCTTTGTACCTATACTAACAATTTCCTAGAACCAATAAAGAGAGCTTTTGTTAAAATAAAAAACAATCAAAGAATACATTTTTCTTATTTTTAAGCTTTTTATTTTGTAATACCTATAGACTTAAAGTTGCAAATGTAGTACAAAACTCCTGTAAACCCTTCAACTAGTTTCCCCTGGTGACAGCATCATTTATATAACCATAGTACAATGATTGAAACCAGGAAATTGACACTGATATGATACTAGTAACTAATCTGCAGATTTTAATCAAATTCTCATGTTTTCTCGATTACTGCTCTGTTTCTGGGGCAGGATCCAACCTAGGGTCCCACACAACAGTTAGTTGTCACGTCCCCTTTGTCTCCTCCAATCTGTGACAGTTCCTCTGACTTTCCTTGTCACTTGCCACTTTTAAAGAATATTGGCAGTTATTTTGTAGAATGTTCCTCAAGGTGGGTTAGCCTGATGTTTTCTCATTATTAGATTGAGTTTATATGTATTGCATAATTGGCAAGAGTACAACAGAGGTGATGTTGTGTCCTTTTCAATGTCCCCATAGCAGGAGGCCTTTGATGTCCATGTATCGTATTACTGCTGAAGCAAAGTTATTCTTTTTCCCTTTTGTTTTTCCTTTGTAATCAAAAGGAATATGTTGTAGGAAGATGCTTTGAGACTAAGAAAACTCGTATTTCTCATCATACTTTTGTCCCCTGCCTTTAGAACTCATCAGTGTTTCTTGGCTGGCACAATCACTGTGGAGTGTGCCTAATGGTGGTTTTATATTTCCACCGTGCCTTCTGTATTAATTAATTGGAATTCTACTGTATGGAAGAATGTATCCTCTCCATTTTTATATGTTCAATTCTTTATATTAATATGGACTCATGGATGGATATTTGCTTTATTCTATTGACTGAATAGTTACTATTGTTACTTATCTTGTTGTTCAAGTTGTCCTATATTTGGACATTGGGAGCTCCCTCAAATAGGGTCCTACATCCTTTATAAGTGTTCTCATCATTTTTTGAGCACTTACTTTATGGCACATCAAAAGGTACATCTTGTATTTTCCCTTCCCAATCCCTGGAACCAAGCATTTCTATAGGAAACCCTGGTTCCTTTAATCACAGAATGGGTTTTAGAAATCAAGATCTGGGTGCTAGTTGAATGTAAACTTTTAAAATCTGAAGTAAGTAAGAAAGAGAAAAACAAATATCGTATATTAACGCATATATGTGGAATCTAGAAAAATGGTATAGATGATCTTACTTGCAAAGCAGAAACAGACACAGATGTAGAGAACAAATGTAAGGATACCAAGGGGGAAGGGTGGGGAGGAATTGGGAGATTGGGATTGACATATATACACTACTATGTATAAAATAGGTAACTAATGAGAACCTACTGTATAGCACAAGGAACTCTGCTTGGTGCTCTGTGGTGACCTAAATGGGAAGGAAATCCGAAAAAGAGGTGATATATGTATACGTATGGCTGATTCACTTTGCTGTACAGCAGAAACTGACACAGCAGTGTAAAGCAACTCTACTCCAATAAAAAATTTTTTTTTAATCTTTTATAGAATGAAGATTTTTAACTAAAAAAATTCATTATATTATTCACTGATGCTATGAATGGTCTGTCCTTCACGAACACCTCATTATTAATAGTATTGTGTTAATATTTACCCCAGATACCTCAGTGATTGTATAGATGCTGGTAATTGAAAACTTCCGTGCAGAGATGTTCTATGCTATGAAGGGTGGAGGTTGGTGGCTCCCAGGCTGCTTGCTATCAAATTGGTTTTCGTGTTCCAGTTTAGATCATCTTCCTGTTGTTGCCATCTACCTTTCCTGAGTCTTTTTATCAAGATTGGTCTATCTTTGGGCTTTTTTCTTAACTTACTCCATACCTAGTCCCACCCCTTAGGCAGACACTGTCCTTTTGCTGCCTCCTGACTACTCAGAACTAACATAAAGGTGATTCAGGTTGGCTTACCTTGCCTCACAGCCCTATATTAAACTATTTTTTTCCCTCTTCCTGCCTCAGTCAAAACTCCTGAATTCTCAGAATTGCTGACATGGGCTAGATCTTGAGAGCAAAGAAACTGATTGAAACATGGTCATACTAGGTTGAATATCACTGACATCCTTCCTCCATTTAGATTTTCAAGTTTTATTTGACGTCTAAATGAGACCTTAACTATTAACTTAGTGAATTCCCAGCCTGTCGATAAAGTGAGTAAAACATTTTGGGAAGCATGGACAGTATTTTTGATAATAATTCCTGTAAAATCAGAATGCATAATACTAACTCCCAACAACCCTCAGTAAGTGAAAAGAAGGGTCAGAATTCCAGTACAATATATTTACGCAGTGCAGACTCTATAACCTCATTTATCTAAACATATGCTTTATGACACCATTTCACAGTACAAAAGAGTTAAAGTAATTCAATACAAAGACCTCAGATGAACATTTATAGGACAATCTCACAACCGGTCTCATATATATTTACATGCAGAATATCATAAAGTACCTTTTATAAATCAATGCAAAGTCTGCAGTTCTCTGCTCTCTAGTAACTATTTGGCGATATGAGCATCTTAAGAGGAAGCAGATACTAAAGGCATGTGTGACTTGTTTGGTGCTATTTATGCTGTGATGCTTTCATCATTTTTGACATGTACCTATCTATCATGGTATGTGACTGCCAACAAAATGAATGCCACGCAGTGAGTGAATGTTCTGTACTGAAGGTTTCAGTTGAAATAAGAATTGGTATTTTATGCCATCTTGAAGGAACTGCAAATATTTCATAAAAACCCTCTATCAGGTGGCAACAATAAATCAGTTACATGGGGATTTTGAAGAATTAGTTATGAAGGCCCCCAGGCTATGCTGATAAAGGTCTGAGGACACTGGGGAAGCATCTTCAAAACCACAGGGTCAGTTAGAATATCCTACTATAGGAGGGATCGCAAAGCACTCCTCTGGTCATTCCAAATAACCTAGTCAATTCAAAGATATGAAGTTGTGTCTCTTATTCCCAAAAACCTCTTCTACCAGATCTAGACATGACTGATGCAGCTAGGTGGCTTTACAGGACACGCGTTCCCCCTGTGGTGCAGCCTGGTGCCTCGCTCCTCTCCTCTTGCCCTTAAAGGAGAGATGAGTGTGACCTCCTAGCTCCATCAGCGCCCTTCTCTCCATTTAGAGCAATGCTCTGCCAACCTTGGCCATCTTGCTTCTCCTCCCAGATGACTATATCACTTGAACTTGAACTTGGAAATATGACGCTTTGCTCTGTTGTGGACTGAACCCTGAGAGTATTATCACTGTTATTTTCAGGGCAGAGGATCAGAAATTCTTAAGATCTCTCCACACCCAGACCAATTCTAAGCGTAACTGTTAGAGAAGATTTTTAGGTAAAGATATTGAAGTAATTATGCAATTAAAAATAGTATTTATAAATAAAACATTTCTGCAATATTAGCCAGTGAGTGAAAAAACAACTACATGTTTGAGCACATACACATGGTTACAAGTTCTTGTAACTGTATAGATTACTTTTCCTTTTTCTTCTCTCTCTCTCTCTCTGACCTGCTTATCAGCTGGGGTCACTTAGCTGTACTGGTAATTGCTTTAACTGCTTTTCTAATTGATTTCCATTTTTAATGAAGACAAAAGGTGGAAAAAGAGTTGTAGCACATGTTTAGTTGTCAATCCAACTGCTCTCAAGAGCCAAACTTTGTGCAAGCTGTTGTGAAAACAAAGAATTATATAATACATCTGAAATGGGAGTTCTAAAGGGTACACATGGCACATAGCAAATAATTACAACACAATATAGTAAGAACATACTTAGAATAAGTAAGATTACATGAGAACACTTGGTTTGTGGGTGGAGGCAAGGGCACAGCAGTTGGAACTGATCTTAAAAAATAAGTGAAGTTTGAGTTGAATCTTACAATGTGAATAGCTCACCAGTCTGTAAGCACAGGAATAACTTGGCCTTGGCTTAATTCTCTAATCTCATTGGCAGGACCCCTGTTGAGAGGCAGAAACCCAACTCTGATATTTCATGAGACAATTTTATTCAAAGATTCTACATGAATCCTTGACACCATTTTCCTCATAATCATAGAACTACATTTTGCTTCATTTAAAACAGAATTCCCTAATACTGAGTACCCTCTGAATTCTTTTAAATACAGCACATTTTAAAAATATGTTTCTGATGCTCAAGTACTCACAAAAAAAACTTTAGGATAATATCTGTCTTAAATAAAAATATAACTTTCCCTGTAAATATGTATTTCTGATCCCTATATTCTATCTTATGGCATTATTTAATAGTAATCTTTAAAAGACATATTTCCAAATATCTCAAAATTAATATTATGAGGAAATAGTTCCAGAAATAATTACTATAATAATACAATTAGTAATTGCTTTAATTTTTATTCATTTTTTAAACTGATTTTTTCATGTGGCCCCTAGAAGCCTCCAAAACTAGTATTGATTGGAGTTATTTCAGGTTGATGTGTCTTCTTCAAAGGGAACATTTTTGTTTAAATAAAATAATTCAAAGAATTCCCCAAAATATGAGAGACCTTGTAAAGATTCAAACATGTCAGATTTCTCTTTCTTAAGGTTTGGGTGAATAATTTCCCTCTTATTTAATGATAAGGAAGTAACTGGTAACCATAAAATGTCTTCTTGGAGTCTCATGGTGAAGCTGGAAGCCAGATTACAGTATGATAATAAACTAATAGAAATTGAGAGAGTTTAGATGACCATATTGGACAATACTTTAATAAGACTGACCAGAGAAGAAAGTGAAGAAATAAGGTGGTAGGTAAAAGGAGACTTGTGGTTTTAAGGTCTGTGTTTGTTAGTTGCTTTTTTGGAGAGACATGTCAATATTTAAAGGTTGATAGAAGGAACTGGTAGAGAAAGAGGATAGGGAATTCCCCATCTGGTCATAACTAACACCAGACTATCTGCTGCCATACACAATTATAAACAATCACAAAATATTTACAACAACCAATTATAGGCATTCTACAATACGTGGAAAAACACTGCACTATTCGTGAGAAGGAAATTCATGACTCTCACGTCTGCCCTGGCTCTTTGTCTTGGGATAATATACAAGCTTCTCCACAGAGAAGACAGAATTTAGAGTGAATCCCATGAAGTTCAGGGAGGGTGGCACACACTTTGGGACTTAAACAGTTATATAATAAAGTCATGAACACAGAAATTCAAGGGGATCAGACACCAATTGACTATTTGCTATAATAAAATCAATACTCTTCAGAAGCAGACTATAGAATTAGGTATCTACAGTATACTAACCAAACAAAATATCTACTTACATAATAAAAACTTACTAGACACACCATCAATCTATCAATCAATCAGTCAGTCAACAGAAACAGACTTGAAGATGGCCTGGATGTTGGATTTAACAAACAAAGAATTTAAAGCAAGCATTAAAAGTATGATCAAGATCTTAAAGTCTTAATGAATGACAAAGAAAGGAATCTCAGGAAATACAAGTAATCTATAAAAACAACCAAATGGAAATTGAGTGCAAAATTACAATAAATGATGTAAAATTTCTCCAGATAGATTTAAAAGTCATATTGGAAATGGTAGAAGAAACTGTTAGAAAACTTAAATGCAGATCAATATAATTATTCAATATGAATAACTGAAAGAAAAAAATTGAAAAAAACCCACCAAGTTTGGCTTATTGCCAAGTAGCTCCTATTGAATCAAACTTCCCACAGATAGCAAATATAAGCTCTGGATAAATACAAACACAAAATAAAACAAATTAACAATAGCAACAACAACAAAAAAACTAACTAAATGCACCAGGGGATGAACCAAAATAGGCAGAAACTTGAGGTAAGTTGGCAGTTGGTAGAAGGGGATAGCCCTGGGCGAGCTTCACATTTTAATAGCTTTTAGTAAGATGGAAAGCCCCAAGCTGTGCCAAGTAGGAAAGATTACAACTCCAGTGGAAAATCTACAGCCTTGTTGGCTTGAAAAAATAGTCACAGGATAGTCATTGGAAAGGGAATAAGGAGAAGATACAGATGTGGAATTAGCAGGCAAGGATTTTACAGCAGCTATTTAAACTAGGTTCAGAAACAAAAGGAAAATAATCTTGTATATAATTAAATGATAGAATATGTAAACAAATCTTGAGGGAGGAATGGAGAGTCTCAGAAATTATATATATGTGGGTATATAGAGAAGATTATTATTATTATTATTATTTTGCGGTACGCGGGCCTCTCACTGCTGTGGCCTCTCCCCTTGCGGAGCACAGGCTCCGGACGCGCAGGCTCAGTGGCCATGGCTCACAGGCCTAGCCGCTCCGCGGCACGTGGGCTCCTCCCTGACCCGGGCACAAACCCGCGTCCCCTGCGTCGGCAGGCGGACTCTCAACCACTGCGCCACCAGGGAAGTCCGAGAAGATTATTTTTTCTTCCCTTGAGTTCCTTACAAAGAAAATGACTTTTTTTTTTTTTTTAAAGAATAACACTGAAAGATGGGGGCTATGACATATGTAGAAACAAAAGGTAAGAAAACAATAGCACAAAGGATGGGAGGCCATGCATGGGATTACTTTATCATTAGGCTATTTTATTTGTCAAGTGTGACTTGTGAAGTGGGAGGTGGGACTTGTCAGGTGTTGGGTGGGAAGTGGAAAGTGATACAATATGAATTCTAAGGATGTGACAATTTTAGGGTTGTCTTAGTCCATTCAGGTTGTTACAACAAACTGACATAGACAGGGTGGCTTATGACAAACAGAAATTTATTTCTCACATTTTCGGAAGCTAGAAGTCTGAGATCTGAGTGCCAGCATGGTCAGGTTCTAGTTAGGGCTTTTTCCGGGTCACAGACTGTCAACTTTTCCTTGTATCCTCTCACAGCAGAAGGGTTTAGCTAGCTCTCCAGCTACCTTCTTATAAGGGCACATTAGGATTACCTATGCATGATAGCTCCATGCTCATGACCTAATTACCTCCCAAAGGCCTCACCTCTGAATACCTTCATGTTGGGATTAGAGTTTCAACATATGAATTTTAGGGTAAGCCAAACTCCTAACCTATGTGGGAAAAGGATTTGGAAAGAATGAATATATGTATATGTACAGCTGAATCACTGTGCCGTACACCTGAAACTAACACAACATTGTAAATCACCTATACTCCGATAAAATTAAAAAAAAAAATCAAAATGAATAACCATGCCAAGTGTTGGCAAGACTGTGGAGGAACTGGAACTCTTGTACACTCTGTTGGCAGTGTAAAAATAGTAAAATCACTTTGGAAAAGAGTTTGGAATTTCTTTAAAAAAAACACCTAATTTATGATCCAGCTAGTCTACTATTTATTTACCCCAAAGGGGTGAAAGATTGTACTCAAAGAGAGACTTCTACATGAATGTTCATAGCAGCTTTACTTGTAATAGTCGAAAACTGGAAAACACCAAAATGTCTATCAATAGGTAAAAGAATAAACAAAGTGGTATATTCATATTCAGGTATCTCCTGCTTAACAAAAATTTGCTTTATACCATTTAGCTTTTATCAAAGACCTACATTAGTATCTGTTTTTGCTAACTGAAAGAGATCCAAAGAAGATTTTTTACCTTTAAGAAAAATGGTGAAAAGCAAAAATAGTGGTCAGACTGTGTTTTGCAGTGAGCTGTTATAGAGGCACTGTGCACCCCTAGCAGTGAGAATGGCACTGCCAAGCTCCTACACTCCAAGGGAACTACACTCTGCATCTCAATACCAGGCCATCATAGCTTTGAACTGTGTCTGTAAGAATCTGCGCTTTATCTTGATTTATTTTGTGCATCTGTTAGCAAGATGTGTCCTAAGGTAATTGCTTTATGCAATTTATGCCGTTTCAGCGTACAAAAGTTTCCATAGGAACACTCTACTTTCTGATAGCATAGTGGGGAAACCTATAATGGAATTCAACTCAACAATAGAAAGGAATTAATTATTACTACAAGGAACAACATGGATTCATCTCAAAATAATTATGCAGAGTGAAATAAAAGTGCATTCTGTATGATTCCATTTATATATAACTTTAGAAAATGCAAACTAACTTATGTGACAAAAAGCTAATAAATAGTTGCATGGGGTGATAGAGTAGGGTTGTCATGGGTAGGAGGGAAAATCACAAAGGGTCAATTTACACACACACGCACACCCAAACACACACTCACATATATATCAAAATTTATCAAATCATACACTTTAAATATACATGGTGATTGTGTATCAGTTGTATGGCAATAAAGAACTGAGTTATTTAAAAATAAAAGATTATCCTGGCTTTGTAAAATGAATGTTCCCTCTTCCTTTATTTTCTAAAATTGTTTGATTGGTATTGTTTTCTCATTAAATGTCTGATAGAATTCACAAATGAAAACATCTCAGCCCAAAGTTTTATTTATGGAAAGGGTTTTTAATACAAACAAAACTCTATGTGTACAATTGATATCAGGTGATTCATATTTCCTTACTCTTTTGAATCAGTTTTGGTAAGTTGTATTATATAAGGAATTTGTCAGTTTATCAAAATTATCAAATTTATTGGTAAACTATTTCTCATGATGTACTGTTATTTGACCTTTAAATATTGTAGAATCTGTAATGGTATCTATTCTGTCATTCCTGACATTGTGTATTCTCTTTTTTCTTGAACAATCTCCTTAAGGTTTCATCAATTTTATCAGTATTTTTTTAAAAAAAACTTCTGCTTTTAAATATTTTCCTGTTTGTATGTTTTCTCTTTAATTGATCTCTGTTCTAGTTTTAGAATTTCCTATCTGCTTATTTTGGTTTTAATTTGTCCATTTTTTCTAGCTTTTTAAGGTAGAACATTAAATAATTTACTTTAAATGTTTCTTCTTTTTTAACATATGAATTTAAAGCTATAAAGTTCCCTCTAAAAACTATATTATCTATAGCTCACAATTTTATATGCATGTTTCCATTTTCATTCTGTTTGAAATAATTTAATTTTCCCTTGTGATTTCTTCTTTCATACATCTGTTATTCAGAGGTATGTGGTATAATTTCTAACTATTTGGCATTAGTATGGAATTCTAATTTGCTTTGTTTTCTAACTGAAATCAGCTGGGGTCACAGAATGTATTCTATTAGATTTCAATTTTGAAATTCATTTAGATTTACACTTCGCCCCACTATATGGTGTATTTTGGAAAACATACCACATGTACTCAAAAGGAATGTTCATTCTGTACTTTGATGCATTGTTCTTCAAATGGCAATTAGGTTAATTTGTTCAGCAGTGCTATTTAATCTTACATCTTAACTAATTTTTTTCTCGCATTTCTATCAGTATCTAACAGAAATATGCTAAAATCTGCAACTGTTGTGGATCTTTCTATTTTTCCCTTTAATTCTATCAGTCTCTGCTTCATGTTTTTGAAACTCTTTTATTAGATACATGTATATCTATGATTATTATGTCTTATGTATTGACCTTTTGTCGTTATGAAATTATACTTTTGCTCTCTGGAAACACTTCTTATGTTGAAGTCTTGTCTGATATTAATATAGTTACACCAGTGTTATTGTGTCTCATGCTAGTATGGTGAGTCTTTTCAATACTTTACTTTCAATCTACATTGTTTTTTATTTTAAAATATGATTCAATTGGACAGTATGTTGTTGGGGTATGCTTTTTTATTTATCTGTTTTGACTCCCTGCCTTTTGGAATGTTTAGTCCATTTACATTTGATGTTATCAGTGATATGTTTGGATTTAGGTGATTCACATTTGCCATATTTTTATAGTCATCCCATATGTTCCTCTGTTCTTCCTATCCTGCTTTCTTTAGGTAGTATGTTTTCATTCCTTTTAGCTTTACCTCTTTAATTATTACTTTCCATTTAATGATGGTGATACTATTTACAATAATTATCCTTATCACCATCTATTTAGAATTAATACTGTACCACTTCATGTAAAGTGTAGAAAGCTTGGACAGTATAATTTCATATTTATTATGGGATATATTCAGGTGCTCTTCATTCCTCTATCTAGAGAGTTTCCACTTGGTATCAATTTTCTTCATCCTGAAGTATTTGCTTTATTACTTCTTGCAATTTGGGTCTGCCACAAACTCTGGCCTCTGAAATCTCAAGCCAATAAGACTGGAGACTTTTGCTTGCATCTAGTCAACCTATGCTTAGCAGACTGGGAAGTGGTCTCAGGGTAAAAACCACATAAACACAGACTGCACTCAGTGTATATTTCTTTTTTCAATGGGAAAATATCTTCCAGTTCCTCTGATGGCCCTTCACATAGTTGTCTTCAGTAATTTATCCTAAGTTCACATAGTTGTCTTTAGTAATTTATCCTAAGTTCGTAAGTTTTATCTGAGATAGATTTGTCTGCTATAAGGCACTCTGCTGTAACTGACACTAGACCCCTTCATTTGCTCTATTTGAAAATTCAGTATAAAACATTAAGGGCTTCTCTGTTATAAATAACCATTAGCAATAAATATATCTACAACTTAATGGAAAATTAATGGAATCATTTATCTGTATATAAAAATACATTTTCAAGAGTATTGAGAAATGAACATGTAGCTACACGATCCATCTTTGGTTAAATGTTCGTGGATTACAGAACAAATCATTTTATCTCTCAGTCTTTGTTTCTTCTCTGTAGAGTAAGTTTCATGTCTAATAATATAAGAATAAAGTTAGGCATATTGTGGAATCATATTTTTTCCTACTCTATATGTGGAAAATAACTGAGATGCTGTATTATTTGGGCCAAGGTATATATTCAATGACACAAATGACCTAAAGCACTACTTCCCAGACTTTAATGGAAAGTTATTATTAGAATGTAGATTCTGTTCAGTTTTCTCAGGTGGAGACTGAGATTCTGCCGTGCTTTGGAGTGTCCATGTGATACTGAAACTACTGGTCTGTGGAACAGACTTCGGTGAGAACCTGCAGTGTAGAGTGGCATTGCGTAGATTCTGGATATTTTAGCTAGACTGACCTGGGTTTGGCACTCTACTCTGTGTGACTTTGGGCAAATAAATGTACTATCTTAGTATTATATACTCATCAGAGAAGACAGAATAATTACACCACATGACAAATCTGTTGCCATACTTTTATCTTCAATATTTCTAAGGTACTCGGAACAAAGACAAGTTAAAAGATAATAAAAGAAGTTCTCACTAGTTGAACAGAAAGTATTATCATGCTCTTCTAGTCAATGGTATGAGGAAATATATTTCCTGAAATTTTCTAATAAACAACACAATTCTATATAAGCAGTTTCTTCTCACTTAATACTTCTTTCTTAAAATACTATATTCCCTGTAAAATTCATAATTACTTCTCTTTTTTCTGAAGAAATTTTCATTTGCCAAACTATGGCAAACTTATAGAAAAGGAAAATGGCCTATGAAATGTAAGTGGTGTGATATGAAGCAATACTTCAAACCAGATTCACTCAGCCCTTTAGAGAATTTGCTAGAAAACAGTAAGCTAAAACAAAAAAAGTTGTGCAAAATCTTTTTGGAACATGAAATGTGCTTTCAAAATGCACATCATGTAAGACAAATGATGATATATCTGGAAAGCATTATTAAGATATCTTGGAACATGAAATATTTGATTACAGAAATTGCTACTCTTCTTTTAACAAGTCCCCTTTTAGTCTGGAATTTGCCCCTCCCTTTAACACTAGCTACACCTTTATCACTAGCTACACCTTAAGTCTGAATGACAACACTGCGAAATAAAGATGAAAACAGTCCCCTGGAGACAGCTGCTCCCTTTTTCCCACTCCCAGTAAGGGTTCCAGAATTATATATTTGAAAACCTCTTCTGACCCTATATATTACTTATTCTGTCTCTCAGGGAATAACTGTTTTCATAGTTAAATAAAGTTTTGAAATGCCTTCATTTTACTACAGTCTATCAGTATATTTTTTATTCAAAGAAATATTTTATGGGTGGGGGTTACAGAATATGAACTGTGTTTTATTGCCTACTATCCGGTGCCCAACCAGAATCCATCTTTTTCCTCTTCCTTCCTAGCAGAATCATTTCCCCAGCAGAGCTAGGAAGGTGATCCAGTAACAGGTATAGATAATAATTAGTTTAAGCCAGTCAGACCCTATTAGCTGCTTTTCTGTTAACATCATTGAGTTGCTGATTTTTCATATCCATATAAAGAGCATATAAGTGTTGTATAAATCAGTGGCTATAACAAAATACCACAGATTGGGTGGCTTAAATAGCAAAAACTAATCTCATCATGGAGGCTCCACCCTCATAACCTTATCTAAACTTATTTACTTCTCAAAGGCCTCACGTCCAAATATCATCACATAGCGGATTAGGGTTTCAACATATGAATTTGGGGAGAACACAAACATTCTGTACATAGCAAGTTGTCCTTTACGTTTGCATCCATTTACATTATGTATTGTTCTGTTACTATATTTAAAAGTGTCATGCATATGTTAAGCTAATTATGGGCACAACTTTGTACAAAAGAAATGCCCTTCGTCCAAGTTGTTAACTATTTCTGCAATACTCTGTATGCCATGTTGTTCAAATATCCCTACTCAGGGTTAGATAATTTAAAAATAATTTTCCTAAGGATATCTCAGATACTTACAAAATGTTTTTCATTCGATTTTATAATATAGCTCTATATTCAATCTTGTAGGTCAATATCTGAGTTTGTAGAATGAATTAGAGAAGCCACTGCAAAATGGCCACCTTGAAAAAAAGTCATGATATAAATGTAACGTTGTACATTTTTAAAATACATTTTAGACAAAGAAACAATATATTTGTGAAATTACAAGACAAAGGGGTTTGAGCTTGGGGTAGTAAATTAGTAAGAGGTTTGTTTATACAGCCTTCTTGGCCTTGAATTTCCAATCTCTGATAATAAAGATGTCTCTTCACTTCCTGGTCAAGGGAGGGTAGCTTTCACAAGTGAGATTTATTTCCTCCTTTCAGGAGGACAAAGGAGGGTCAGACTGTCCTTCTTGCATTGGCTGTTTCTTTTTTTTTTTTTTTATACAGCAGGTTCTTATTAGTCACCCATTTTATACACATCAGTGTATACATGTCAATCCCAATCGCCCAATTCATCACACCACCACCACCACCACCCGCCACTTTCCCCCCTTGGTGTCCATATTTTCTGTCTACATCTATGTCTCAATTTCTTCCCTGCAAAGCGGTTCATCTGTACCATTTTCTAGGTTCCACATGTATGCATTAATATACGATATTTGTTTTTCTCTTTCTGACTTACTTCACTCTGTATGACAGTCTCAGATGCATCCACGTCTCAACAAATGACCCAGTTTCGTTCCTTTTTATAGCTGAGTAATATTCCATTGTATATATGTACCATATCTTCTTTATCCATTCATCTGTCGATGGGCATTTAAGTTGCTTCCATGACCTGGCTATCGTAAACAGTGCTGCAATGAACATTGGGGTGCATGTGTCTTTTTGAATTATGGTTTTCTCTGGGTATATGCCCAGTGGTGGAATTACTGGGTAATATGGTAATTCTATTTTTAGTATTTTAAGGAACCTCCATACTGTTCTCCATAGTGGCTGTAGCAAGTTACATTCCCACCAACAGTGCAAGAGGGCTCCCTTTTCTCAACACCCTCTCCAGCATTTGTTGTTTGTAGATTTTCTGATGATGCCCATTCTAACAGGGGTGAGGTGATACCTCATTGAAGTTTTGATTTGCATTTCTCTAATAATTAGTGGTGTTGAGCAGCTTTTCATGTGCTTCTTGGCTATCTGTATGTCTTCTTTGGAGAAATGTCTATTTAGATCTTCTGCCCATTTTTGGATTGGGTTGTTTGTTTTTTTAATATTGAATTGCATGAGCTGTTTATATATTTTAGAGATTAATTCTTTGTCCGATGATTCATTTGCAAATATTTTCTCCAATTCTGAGGGCTGTCTTTTCGTCGTTTATGGTTTCTTTTGCTATACAAAAGCTTTTAAGATTCATTAGGTCCCATTTGTTTATTTTTGTTTTTATTTCCATTACTCTAGGAGGTGGATCAAAAAATATCTTGCTGTGATTTATGTCAAAGAGTGTTCTTCCTATGTTTTCCTCTAAGAGTTTTATAGTGTCCGGGCTTACATTTATGTCTCTAATCCATTATGAGTTTATTTTTGTGTATGGTGTTAGGGAGTGTTCTAATTTCATTCTTTTACATGTAGCTGTCCAGTTTTCCCAGCACCACTTACTGAAGAGATGGTCTTTTCTCCATTATATATCCTTGCCTCCTTTGTCATAGATTAGTTGACCATAGGTGTGTGGGTTTATCTCTGGGCTTTCTATCTTGTTCGGTTGATCTATATTTCTGTTTTTGTGCCAGTACCATATTGTCTTGATTTCTGCAGCTTTGTAGTATAGCCTGAAGTCAGGGAGTCTGATTCCTCCAGCTCCGTTTTTTTCTCTCAACACTGCTTTGGCTATTCGGGGTCTTTTGTGTCTCCATATAAATTTTAAGAGTTTTTGCTCTAATTCTGTAAAAATGCCATTGGTAATTTGAGAGGGATTGCACTGAATCTGTAGATTGCTGTGGGTAGTATAGTAATTTTCACAATACTGATTCCAATCCAAGAACATGGTATATCTCTCCATCTGTTGGTATCCTCTTTAATTTCCTTCATCAGTGTCTTATAGTTTTCTGCATACAGGTCTTTTGTCTCCCTAGGTAGGCTTATTCCTAGGTATTTTATTCTTTTTGTTGCAATGGTAATGGGAGTGTCTCCTTAATTTCTCTTTCTGATTTTTCATCATTAGTGTATCGGAATGCAAGAGATTTCTGTGCATTAATTATGTATCCTGCAACTTTACCAAATTCATTGATTAGCTCTAGTAGCTTTCTGGTGGCATCTTTAGGATTCTCTATGTATAGTATCATGTCATCTACAAACAGTGACAGTTATACTTCTTCTTTTCCAATTTGTCTTCCTTTTATTTCTTTTTCTTCTCTGATTGCCGTGGCTAGGACTTCCAAAACTATGTTGAATAATAGTGGTGAGAGTGGACATCCTTTTCTTGTTCCTGATCTTAGAGGAAATGCTTTCAGTTTTTCACCATTGAGAATGATGTTTGCTGTGGGTTTGTCATATATGGCCTTTATTATGTTGAGTTAGGTTCCCTCTATGCCCACTTTCTGGAGAGTTTTTATCATAAATGGGTTTTGAATTTTGTCAAAAGCTTTTTCTGCATCAGTTGAGATGACCATATGGTTTTTATTCTTCAATTTGTTAATATGGTGTATCACATTGATTTGCATATGTTGAAGAATCCTTGCATCCCTGGAATAAATCCCACTTGATCATGGTGTATGATCCTTTTGATGTGTTGTTGGATTCTGTTTCCTAGTATTTTGTTGAGGATTTTTGCATCTATATTCATCTGTGATATTGGTCTGTAATTTTCTTTTTTTGTAGCATCTTTGTCTGGTTTTGATATCAGGGTGATGGTGGCCTCATAGAATGAATTTGGGAGTGTTCCTTCCTCTGCAATTTTTAGGAAGACTTTGAGAAGGATGGGTGTTAGCTCCTCTCTAAATGTTTGATAGAATTCACTTGTGAAACCATCTGGTTCTGGACTTTTGTGTGTTAGAAGATTTTTTCATCACAGTTTCAAGTTCATTACTTGTGATTGCTCTGTTCATATTCTCTATTTCTTCCTGGTTCAGTCTTGGAAGGTTATACTCTTCTAAGAATTTGTCCATTTCTTCCAGGATGTCCATTTTATTGGCATAGAGTTGCTTGTAGTAGTCTCTTAGGATGCTTTGTATTTCTGCGGTGTCTGTTGTAACTTCTCCTTTTTCATTTCTAATTTTATTGATTTGAGTCCTCTCCCTCTTTTTCTTGATGAGTGTGGCAAATGGTTTATCAATTTTGTTTATCTTCTCAAAGAACCAGCTTTTAGTTTTATTGATCTTTGCTACTGTTTTCTTTGTTTCTATTTCATTTATTTCTGCTCTGATCTTTATGATTTCTTTCCTTCTGCTAACATTGGGTTTTGTTTGTTCTTCTTTCTCTAGTTCCTTTAGGTGTAAGGTTAGATTGTTTATTTGAGATTTTTCTTGTTTCTTGAGGTAGGCTTGTATAGCTATAAACTTTATTCTTAGAATTGCTTTTGCTGCATCCCATAGGATTTGGATTGTCGTGTTTTCATTGTCATTTGTCTCTAGGTATTTCTTGATTTCCTCTTTGATTTCTTCAGTGATCTCTTGGTTATTTAGTAATGTATTGTTGAGCCTCCTTGTGTTTGTGTTTTTTACGTTTTTTTCCCTGTAATTCATTTCTAATCTCATAGTGTTGTGGTCAGAAAAGATGCTTGATAGGATTTCAATTTTCTTAAGTTTACTGAGGCTTGATTTGTGACCCAAGATGTGACCTATCCTGGAGAATGTTCCATGCTCACTTGAGAAGAAAGTGAATCTGCTGTTTTGGATGAATGTCCTATAAATATCAGTTAAATCTATCTGGTCTATTGTGTCATTTAAAGCTTCTATTTTGTTATTTATTTTCATTTTGGATGATCTGTCCATTGCTGTAAGTGAGGTGTTAAAGCCCCCTGCTGTTATTGTGCTACTGTCGATTTCTTGTTTTACAGCTGTTAGCAGTTGCCTTATGTACTGAGGTGCTCCTATGTTGGGTGCATATATATTTATGCTTGTTACATCTTCTTCTTGGATTGATCCCTTGATCATTATGTAGTGTCCTTCCTTGTCTCTTGTAACATTTTTTATTTTAAAGTCTATTTTACCTGAGATGAGTATTACTACTCCAGCTTTCTTTTGATTTCCATTTGCATGTAATATCTTTTTCCGTCCCCTCACTTTCAGTCTGTATGTGTCACTAGGTCTGAAGTGTGTCTCTTGTAGACAGCATATAGATGGGTCTTGTTTTTTTATCCATTCAGCCAGCCTGTGTCTTTTGGTTGGAGCATTTAGTCCATTCACATTTAAGGTGATTATTGATATGTATGTTCCTATGACCATTTTCTTAACGTTTTGGGTTTGTTTTTGTAGGTCCTTTTCTTCTCTTGTGTTTCCCACTTAGAGAAGTTCCTTTAGCATTTGCTGTAGAGTTGGTTTGGTGGTGCTGAATTCTTTTAGCTTTTGTTTGTCTGTAAAGCTTTTGATTTCTCCATCTAATCTGAATGAGATCATTGCCGGGTAGAGTAATCTTGATTGTAGGTTCTTCCCTTCATCACTTTAAGTATATCATGCCACTCCCTTCTGGCTTGTAGAGTTTCTGCTGAGACATCAGCTGTTAACCTTATGGGACTTCCCTCGTATTTTATTTGTCGTTTTTCCCTTGCTGCTTTCAGCAATTTTTCTTTGTCTTTAATTTTTGCCTATTTGATAACTATGTGTCTCGGAGTGTTTCTCCTTGGGTTTATCTTGTATGGGACTCTCTGCGCTTCCTGGACTTGGGTGGCTATTTCCTTTCCCATGTTAGGGAAGTTTTCGATTACAATCCCTTCAAATATTTTCTCTGGTCCTTTCTCTGTCTCTTCTCCTTCTGGGACCCCTATAATGCGAATGTTGTTGCATTTAATGTTTTCCCAGAGGTCTCTTAGGCTGTCTTCATTTCTTTTCATTCCTTTTTCTTTATTCTGTTCTGCAGCAGTGAATTCCACCATTTTGTCTTCCAGGTCACTTATCTGGTCTTCTGCTTCAGTTATTCTGCTATTGATTCCTTCTAGTGTAGGTTTCATTTCAGTTATTGTATTGTTCATCTCTGTTTGTTCTTTAATTCTTCTAAGTCTTTGTGAAACATTTCTTGCATCTTCTCGATCTTTGCCTCCATTCTTTTTCCAATGTCCTGGATCATCTTCACTATCATTTTTCTGAATTCTTTTTCCGGAAGGTTGCTTATCTCCACTTCATTTAGTTGTTTTTCTGGGGTTTTATCTTGTTCCTTCATCTGGTATATAGCCCTCTGGCTTTTCATCTTGTCTACCTTTCTGTGAATGTGGTTTTTGTTCCAGAGGCTGCAGGATTGTAGTTCTTGCTTCTGCTGTCTGCCCTCTGGTGGATGAGGCTATCTAAGAGGATTGTGCAAGTTTCCTGATGGGAGGGACTGGTTGTACATGTTTTTTAATAACTTTATTTATTTATTTATTTTTGGCTCCATTGGGTCTTCACTGCTGTGCACGGGCTTTCTCTAGTTGTGGCGAGCCCAGCAGGGAAGCCCAAGTTCTCTTTTAAATGTACAACATTTGGACTTCCCTGGTGAAGCAGTGGTTAAGAATCCGCCTGCCAATGCAGGGTACACGCATTTGAGACCTGGTCTGGGAAGATCCCACATGCCGCGGAGCCACTATGCCCATGCACCACAACTACTGAGCCTGCTCTCTGGAGCCCGTGTGCCACAAGTACCAAAGCCCGCGTTCCTAGAGCCTGTGCTCTGCAACAAGAGAAGCCACTGCAGTGAGAAGCCCACGCTCCGCAACGAAGAGTAGCCCCCACTTGATGCAACTAGAGAGGGCTGGGCACAGCAATGAAGAACCAAAAGCAGCCAAAAATAAATAAATAAATAAATAAGAACTAATTATATTCTGCAAGTAAATGTTTTTCATTTATTACCTTGAAAATCACAAGCTTGTGGAAGAGAGTGTCTGAATAGGGAGTCCAAAATATCAGATGTAATTAATCCATGTTGTTCTCTAATGAACCAAAATAATTGAACTTTTAAAATCTCCCCAAATTAATATCATCAGACCCCAATAAATGACTTAAATATACACACTTCATTTTTTCTTCCTGCAAACTATCTCCTAGAAGCAATTGGATTTTTTATATCAGTTTTCATTTATGCAACAAACATTCAGTGATTTTCTACAATGAATCAGGCAGTGTATTAGGTTCTAAAAACCAATAAGCAAAAGCATTCACAGTTCCTACCCTGATGTAGCTTATATTCCAGTAGAAGAAACTGATTGAACTATTTAAAAATTAAAGTAAAATTACAATTGTATTAAATGGTAAGAGGTACAGATTTACTGTTAAGAGAGTATGTGATGTGGAAAAATATTCTCAGTAGACTTACTCCCCTTATTGTTCCCCTTAGTTCCTTGCTCATTCAGGCTATGGAATTTTTCAGATAGCCATTTTATTATCTTAACATTTATATTAAATGATCGATCTTCCCTCTAAAACTCTAGATGGCACATTATCATATATTTGGTATGTGTATTTGGTTCTGTTTCTAGAGTTTGTATTTGGTTTCTCTATTTATGAACAGTTTTCATTATTAAGGTCTTATAATATTTTAATAGTATGTATAATAGCATATTTATTTTAAAATAAAAACTTCAGAATCAGTTTTATAAGCTATCAATGGAAAACATTATTGATATATTTATTGGGATCACTTCAAATTTATGTGTTAACTTGGGAGAATTGACATCTCACCAAGGTTAAATATTCCTATCTGAGATCATGTCTTTTCATTTGTTCATGTCTTTCATGAGTCCCTCAGTTGCACTGAGAATGTAACCTATATGTGCTCCTTTAAGTTCAATTTACTCTAGAAATGAGAATAGTTCACCACATTATTTGAGAAAAAAGTGACTAGAAAATGAGATACTAAGTCCAACCTGTCATGTTATTACTCTGTCAGTTACCAACATTCAATTGAAAACAACAACCAAAACAACAACCCCCAAAAAACACAGCAAGAAATCTTGCCAAGAGCTCACATCATTTAAGGCATATGTAACAATCAGGTAAAATTATAGTGATTTACATACTTAGGCAAGATGTAAGGGTAGAAGAAATGCTATATTATATCCCTAAAAGGTACATCAAATCATTTTAGATTATTCATGTCTCCCTCATCAAGACCTTTTCAGATCCTAAAGACTGTTGTCAAAAATAAGGGTGAGGGCTTCCCTGGTGGCGCAATGGTTGAGAGTCCGCCTGCTGATGCAGGGGACATGGGTTCATGCCCTGGTCCTGGAAGATCCCACATGCGCAGAGCGGCTGGGCCCGTGAGCCATGGCCGCTGAGCCTGCGCATCCGGAGCCTGTGCTCCACAACGGGAGAGGCCACAACAGTGGGAGGCCCGCATACAGCAAAAAAAATAAAATAAAATAAGGGTGAAAAAGTTAAGCCTGAAAGTACATACAGTAAGCAAAAAAATTTAAGTAAAATATAGATGCTTTTCAGAACAGAATTTCCTAAAATCTGCCATTTACAGAAACTCCTTAATATTCAGGTTCATGTTGTCTATGAACATGTCACATTATGTGGGCAGACTATGTTCCCTTCAGTCACCTAGAACCAAAAGTGAAAAGCAAAAATTATCCAAATGCTAACAGTTCATGAAACTGACCTATAGATTTTTTTTAGTTGTCTTTGCTTTTAATTTGCTGTCCTAAATGTGTACAATGTTTCTTGGAAGAGTTTATAAGGGTACAGGGGGAGTTGCTGCTTATTTAAACAATTTTAATGAAGGACTAACCTTTTACGTTTAACATTTGTTCCCTTCATTTGCTTTCTGGCAGCAGTTCATATTTTTTTTGTCCTCCCAAAGGACATAGCATAATGAACATACACGAGATTATTTAAATGAATGGTTTTAATGAGTTCTTTGAATAGACTCTTTAAAAAGCAAGCATGAAATTGCTTTCCCAGTTGGGATGCTTTAAAATATTTTTAGAAGATTCATATACAAAGCCTTAAAATTTGAACCATTTTTAAAGGAACAATGATTGAAAAGTAGTTTTTTTATTGCAATATGATTTATTTTCACTCATACAGCAGAGGACATTATAAAACCCAGCAGGATTTTTGAATTATTTTAATGGATTATCATATTTCATATTAATAAGTAGTTATTTATCACACTTAAAGGCTGTAGCTCTTATACACTACTTTCACACATGGAAACATGTAATCTCTGCAATTAGTGAATACTAGACGTAGATAAATTTACATTATATAGTGAACATTATGCTGTTCCCCCAACCCCATTAAACACCTGCTTAAGATGTCATAGTTTTGAGTGTGGGTGGAATTGATCCCATCCCCTTGCCACTGTGATAGTCTCAGTTTGGCATATCCCTCATTTTTCTTACCAAACTCATGTTCAAAACTTCTGTTGGCATACACCTCATTAGTTCTCATTAAAGAGATATTCAAGACTTCTGTTCAATGATTCTATTCATTTTCTGGATGGGGATGAGGAAAAGTGAAGGCCCAGAAACTTCTGGAAACCATTATGCCACCATGAGGACTAAGGATAAAGTGGACACAATGAGCAGCGTGTAGTTTGAAAACTGCACAGAAGAGGAACCAAAACTTGATAGGACTCTTCTTGACACATTATGTGGCCTCAGGCTTTTCTGTTATGTGAGAAAATAAATTATCTTTATTATTTAAGCTCCTTTGAAACTAAGACTATGGAATCTAAGAATGACATGTACTACCTTTGGAAAGTATCATTGCCCTAATTTTGAAACCATTTATCCGTTTGGTAGCATAGATTGTTTAATTGCCTCTGCTTAGATTCAAATGAACTATTCTGATAGCTCAGACAGTTAAAGCTGACATTTAAAAAATTAAACCGCCTCGTTAATAACAAAAAGTTGGTTGTTGATCAGTCTTGTGAATGTTGTTATCATAACATCTTGTGTGTTTTGTTTCTGTCAGTCAAAAATATTCACACTGTCTAGTTTCTTTAGAAAAGAATGGAAAAATATTAAAATCAATTTTCTGTAAGAGTTAACTGTCCAGTGTGATTTACATATACTTTTGAAAACAGAGGTTCAGTATAAAGGAAAATTGTGGCAAAATACACCAGCTTCCAGATATTTCCTCATATATAAAAAGACTTTGTAACAAATAACTGGTAAGTTTCCTTCCAGCTTTAATGCCCTATGATTTTATGGCAAATGAGACATTAGGAGTTTGAGAAGAAAGTGGCAGAGGCACATAGCACACGGCAGTCATCAGGAAAGGTGGAATCCTCTCGTCCTTTATAAATTGGTTTATTGTTTCACTGCTTCAAGGTCTTAAAGGACAGATTCTGTGTCTGTTCTCTGAACTGTTTTTCACATAATACTCTTTGATGATGTTTAAATTTTTCACGGTCAGATATTCTTTATTAATTGTTTACATATTCAATTATATGTATAAAAGAACATCAATTTGATGTTAAAGACTGAAAATTTGTAATTCTAAAAGGTTCAGAACTAGAAACCTCATATTGGGTGGATCCTTAAAGCACGTCCTCCAAGTCATCATTGAGCCTCCTTTGGAATTCCTTTGTTGGTGAAGAACACATTAGCTCCTAAGAAGCGCATTCCATTTTTATACAGTTCTAACGATAATGCCTCCATCTATGTATTTAGCCTTGGAATTCTAGGAACTCCAATTCTAGAAACTCATCTGACATATTATTGTAACTGTAGCTAAATATATTCTTTTGGGGAAATCTGCTATACTCACTAATTAGAATGCACCTATTTCTGTCAGATTTTTTAAAAACACATAATTAAGACCTTTTTTTTTTTTAAGATTCCATATATATGTGTTAGCATACGAACCTAGGGGCAAGACGGGAATAAAGACACAGACCTACTAGAGAATGGACTTGAGGATATGGGGAGGGGGAAGGGTAAGCTGTGACAAAGTGAGAGAGTGGCATGGACATATATACACTACCAAACGTAAGGTAGATAGCTAGTGGGAAGCAGCCGCATAGCACAGGGAGATCAGCTCGGTGCTTTGTGACCACCTAGAGGGGTGGCATAGGGAAGGTGGGAGGGAGGGAGACGCAAGAGGGAAGAGATATGGGAACATATGTATATGTATAACTGATTCACTTTGTTATAAAGCAGAAACTAACACACCTTGTAAAGCAATTATACTCCAATAAAGATGTTAAAATAATAATAAAATAATAATAAAATTTAAAAAAATAAAATAAAATAAAAATGCCTGATGAGGAAAAAATACCATGTAATTATTTAGTGGGATTGACATATACACACTACTATATATAACATAGATAACTAATAAGGACCTTCTGTATAGCACAGGGAACTCTACTCAGTACTGTGTAATGATCTATATGGGAAAGGAATCTAAAAAAGAGTGGATATGTATATATGTATAACTGATTCACTTTACTGTACAGCAGAAACTAACACAACATTGTAAATCAACTATACTCCAATAAAATTTTTTTTAAAACCACGCAATCATTTACATAGAAGTTGATGGCTTATGACCAAACAAGTTATTTCATCAATCTAGAGTCTACTGTCACCTTTTAGAATCACATAAATGAAATTCTTTCCTACTTACTATTATATAGTTATGTGGGATATGATTGAAATGGTAAAACTATTCTTTTCGGAAATGAAATGTTCCACTGATTATAGTCACAGTCCTGTTAAGAGTATGTAATGTGGTTGTTAGTGGAAAACTGCAGGCTTATACATTATGTGTGAGTATAAGACCCCTGTCATCCCTGCATAGGATAGAGGGGTCTCCCTTTACCATGTAACTCTTCACATCAGCCTTCTGATCATGTAGTGCCCAATGTGCTAGAGAAAGTGATAAAAGCATCTCTCTAGTACTCCTTCAGAAGGCCTAGACTACTTTGTGCTGAAAATCAGGATCAATAGCTGCATTGATACGATTTAGCAACATGTAATTTGTGTTTTAAGGGCCTTATATGGAATAAGTGACTCATCAAAGTTGCTTTGAACTAATTTCACATAATTCAAGAAACTTTAGTTTTCCTACCAAAGGAGACTTCAAATATGTGAAAGTAATCTGTTTTCCTTAAACCTGGGGAAAGTTTACCTCTTAACAGTGGGTCTGTCTTTTCTACAAATTTGCTATGAGGTTTATGCAAACATTACTTTTTATTCATTGTTAATGTTTTCTTAACTAGGGTGACGAAATGAGTTTTTTCTTCCCACTGTCCTAGTTATAAGGATTCTGACAACAACCAAGGGTAAGGCAATGGAAAGTGACATTTCATACTGCAACTCAAAATAGGAAAGGAAAGAAACAAAAGGCAGTGAAATGTATTGATTAGAAGGAATGCTTCTCAAACTTCGGGGGTGCATACAAATCTCCCAAAGACTTTGTCAAACAGCAGAATCAGATTTAGTAGACCTGATATGGGTCTAAGGTTCTTAGGTTGATGTTGATGCTGCTGGTCCAAACACCACACTTTGAATACCAAGGTGCTCGAATATATTCCAGCTTGAAACTGTGCAAGCTACTGATTGACTTTTGTTTACAAAAGGTCTGATTATCTATAATTTACCCTGACATCAGAACATTTAGAGAACCTTTACTCTCTTCCATCACCCACCTTCATGATCCAAAGTTCCACATCTGTCTCTTTACAGAAGCAGAAAGAGATGGAGCAAATAAAATCCAATAACCCACTCAAGAGGTTGGCTAAAACTGGGGGGGGAACCATAAGATGGAGGGAAAAGAAAGGATTAAAAGTATCAAAAATTAAGGTAGAGGAAGAATAGGAAAGTAAAAAGGGTATACACATTGGGTAGAGGCCCCTGAGGAACACCACGACTTTTGCTGTCTGCTGAGTGTCTGGCCAAAGGGTACACCTAGAGATGACTGAATTAATGTATCATATTTCTGACTGGATCTAGGGTCAGGGATACAACCCTGAACCTCTGCTATGCTGCATACACTATACTATCTGACCTCTAAGTAAAGAACTGACTGAACAATCTCACCAGCAAGGAGAAAGACCTTTCTCTTGAACAATGTACTTCATCTCCCTTCCTTGAGTTCCATATTCCTGAGGTTATTTATGCCAGTTTTTAAATGTACTTGAAAAAACACACTCAAATGTGTAAATGCCAAATATTAATAAAGCAGAGACTTCCAATGCATTAATCTGTGATGCTAAGTAGTTTTGTGTAGAATTCAAAATGATGCAATTTCTGGGGACATAGCAGCACTTTATATAAATCTATCATAATTGAGTTATCTATGAAGCCCTGTACTACCTTTTATTTTTGCTGTTGATATTTTCTAGAAATCCTAACCCAATCATTTCTGCCCATGTGAAATTATAAAAGTGAATAAACTACTAGAGCACATGTAAAGGACAGTCAATGCCAAACAAGAGTTGGACATATACTGGTATAATCATCGTGCAAAAATAAGTTAATATATAACATAAGGTATCGTGTTTTTCCCTCTAGATAGATAGATAGGTAGGTAGGCAGGTAGATAGATAGATAGATAGACAGATAGATAGATATAATATCAGTAATTCTGGTGAATGACAATGTATCTCCTGATCTGTGTCACCAATGTCACTGTTTTCTCTCTTTCTCCTAGAGAGCGAGAGTCAGGAGGTGTGGTAGTCATTCACCAAACATAACTGACCTTGCCTTCTAAACACATGTTACAATTGCCTCTTTTGATTGGGTTAGGCCACATAAGTAGTTCTGTTTACTGTACTGTTAGTAGAAGTGACATGCATCGCTTTTGGGCAGTACTTATTGACATAGAATTCTCCTCACTCTCCTTATGGTGGTTAACTGGCAATGTTCAGGCTAGTTACTGCTCTGACAGACCCTGTCTTTTAACAACTACAATGAGCAGAACCTCCCAGGTGACCAAGGGTGGATATATAGCATGAGCATGAACGAAAGACAAACTTTCTGATTGCAGGCATTGTTTTTGCTGTGGCATAATTAAATCTACTCTGAATGATTTGGGTGGACAAGCTGCAGATCATAGAGGGCTACTAGAAAGGAGAGGCATACTGAGTGCATTCATGATGTCTGCCTGAGACAAACTTAATTCAAAACATCGTCCAACATCCCTGAAATATGTATGAAGACTAAATATGTATACAAACACGGCTAACCTAGAGGTGACAAAAGATTCACTCAGTCCAACTGGCTTATGAAGGTGGACATATGAAAGGAAAGCTGATAATTCTAGGGCCACAGGGAGGCAGCCACTTAAGAGAAAAAAAGGTAAAAGGAGATCAGGACCAAACTTATTCTCAACTGACTTGTGAATGCATTTTAGTATGTAAGTAAGTTTTACTCTTTATTAAAAGTCATTTAAAACCTACTTATGGTGATCAAATTAAAAATGTTTTAGGGTGATAATATCAATATCAGATATCCATATTTAAGTTTATAGCACTGACATTTCTTTCCAAAAAATGTGTAGCTTAGGTGGCGTTAACATTATGTCAAACAGAATTTCAACTCTTTAACTTTTACTGTTTAAACATTCTTCAACATTACTTTATGAGAAGCACAATTCACCTATACGTTAACAGAATGACAATGTGAACAGTAATGCAATTAAATAGTTGAAAACATTAACAATAAAATTTTAAATGATATTGATCTAAAATAGCTGCTGTAGTAAAAATTCAAGTACCAGTTAATTTTTATCCGTATGTTTAGAGTCAGCCTATCTGTAGAATCAAAGTACAACGTCTAACATGTCTAATACAATGTCTAACTTTACCCCAACCTACTGAAGCCCTCAGAACCTAAACATGTCAGTCATTTTTATTACTCTCCTTCAGTTCCCACCTTTGCTTCATCTGCAAGTCCTGTCACATCTACTTTAAAAACAGATCCTGACTCAGCCAGTCCTCCCTATGCAGACCATCTCCTCACCTGGACAGCTATAACTGCCCCTCATCACTGTTGCTTCCATTTTCCTTAGAGGAGCCAGAATCATCACAAATTCCCTTTGCTTAAAAGTTCTCAAGGACTTTCCATTGATTTAAAGGTAAAGTACCAAATCCTACATGACATAGGATTGACTTCTTTCTGGTTCCATGTGTACTCTTCTGGTGTTCTGCTTCAACCAACCTGGCCTTTGTTCTATTAGGTTCCTAATTCCATCCTACATCAGCCTTAGGGCCTTTGCCATAACTTACCCTCTACCTGGAATTCTCTTAACCAAGATCTTTGCACTGATGACTCATATATCTTCAAGGCATCTGCTCAAATATCTCTTCCTTACACATGCCATCTCTGACCATCCACTGTAAACATTTTCTCCTCCCCCATATCTTTATTCTTCATTAACACTTTTTTTATTGCCCTCATTTAACATGAAATGCTTGTTGTCTATCTAAAATTATCTTAGTTATTTACTTGTTTTAGTCTACTCTTCCCTGAACATGTAACTCTACAGGAATGATAGAATTGTCATCTGTGCATTCCCAGAAGCTTGAGTGAATGAATGAATGAATAAATGAGAGGATGAAGGAAAAAAGACTGTCAAATGAAATGTAAATAACCAAACAGGTATTCAGTGCTAGTCTGGAGCTATGTTGCTTATGAATTACTTATGAAATTTTATTGATTTTTTTTTACATTTTTAGTTTTGAGTGGTTGGCATTGTAGTATTAGGATATTAAGATGTGAGAAAGAAAATTGGCACAAACTGGTTCTGAAACAGGAATTCTGGGGTTGTTCTACTTTACAACTTCTTCTAGAAAGTGACAAATATTTCTGATAAAATGAAATTTTAATGTAATTTAATGAGATTAAGAACCCCATTTAGGAAGTCAGAGTCACCTCCATTAAATTACTGACCTTGGATCATCCCTATGACAAATTAATAAACTTTAACAATACATTCCTTTATTGTATCACCTTTTTTTCTTTATCTCAGCCAAGAAAATTCTTTGAATTGCCTTTTTGTAGACTTTTTTTTTTAGATTTTGGGGCATGTCCGAAATACATTTTGAACATGTGATTGTAATCAATTACTTTAAGAATTTCATGTTATAGATGTATACAGCAGTGTTTCTGCCTCCCCAGATAATTTAGATTTAGCCTAAACAAACCAGTCCTAATGAGGTAAATTTTCCCTGAATGAATCCTATAGCAATACAATGTTACTCCCCCATAAGCTTTTGTATGGACCACTCACTATTTCACACATACAGTTTCTGTGGTTTTGCTTAGAGCTACATGGATTTTTCATCCCACTTTTCCATGCCTAGAACATCTTCAGTTTAAGATCTATCTCTTCTAAGAAATCTCCTTTGAATCCTCTAGAAATATTTTATTTTCAACAAAGGCCAATTCAGATGGCTTTTGGAAATGAGTGGATATTTTTATTTTTAAAGTTGTTATAAGACTGGTAGGTGGGCTTCCCTGGTGGCGCAGTGGTTGAGAGTCCGCCTGCCGATGCGGGGGACACGGGTTCGTGCCCCGGTCCGGGAAGATCCCACATGCCGCGGAGCGGCTGGGCCCGTGAGCCATGGCCGCTGAGCCTGCGCGTCCGGAGCCTGTGCTCCGCAACGGGAGAGGCCACAACAGTGAGAGGCCCGCGTACCAAAAAAAAAAAAAAAAAAAAAAAAAAACAAAAAGACTGGTAGGTGACAGGAAGCCGGGGATTCTTAACACAATATTATTCTGCTCAAGATGCTGATAGCATCTCATTGAGAAACTGAAAAAATATCTCTTAACTCCCATGGCCCTCCATTGTCCATTTTCAGCCTCCAGGCAGCATTCAGGGGCATTTTACAATCCTTCTACTAAACTAAAGGTTCCTTGACTCATGGACTTATGCCTGATCCATCCTTATCTTCCCTACTAGACAAGTGTTCAACGAATTTTTTTGAAAAAGATGATTACATGTATTTTAATGTGTTCCGTTAGCCAAGGCACATTTACATTTGCTAACTAATCCAAAAATAGCACAGTTAATGGTAGAAATTTCAGGTATGCTGGGTTAGAGTTCTGCTCCATGGAAAAAAATAGAGAAGATATTTTTAGGGAGATGGGAAATGAAGATGACCATCCAGTATATCTATAAACATAGTCATTTGTAGGTAGATACAATGCCCCTTTTCCAAGCCCTTACTTCTTAAAATTGGACAGTAAAATTCTCATATCTATTCCTGACAAAATTTTAAAAAAGAGAAACATATTTGATCAAGGTTATTGTTACATTCCCTTGTTGCATGTAGCACATATTATTTCATTTCCTTGTTTTCTAAATAGAATACAAAATAAGTAAACAGAAATATTAGCTGTTTAAAGGATAATTGAGCTGTCAGATTTGAGGTTATTCTTACTTGTTTTGCTTTTCTTTTTTTAAGTAACTGATAATGCAAACTCAAAGTGATTAAGACAATTTAAAGCAACCCCACGGCCCTAAAATTTACTCGACATCAATTCTGAGGTCTCCAAGAAACGTTCTGAGGCTTTAATTTGATGCTGTTCTGATGAATTTAGATGAAACATGTTTAAATGCTCTCTGGCATACCTCACGTTGATGCTGGGCAGGTCCAAGGGAAGAAACAAGCTCTAAATGACAATTAATTCAAAATGACTCAATCATCATTGTTAATGTCTCTGATCCTCTCACCCAGAAGTGAGGGTTAACTCTGCTCTATGTAAAATATTCTCCTAACTGCACGTTTGCCAGCAAATCCATGGAATACCACACAGAGCCCCAGAGAGGGGGGCTGTGCAGTGACACTTTACATTAAAACACTCTTCAAATTCATTTCATGCTAATTAAGCAAGTACAGCCATCTAATGCAGTGATGGTACTTAAACTGAGCTTTCTAATAGCAATAATGTGTCTCAAAGGGCACAAGTCAGTGTCCTCCCAATGAGTTTAATCCATGCTTGAAGAAGTTAAAGGTCGAGGATGGTTACAGTATGCCAGTAAGTGCTTCAAAGTAGGAGGCTTGGGATAAAGCCAATTCTAGTCTCTCTAATAGAGTCCTTATAAAAGCTACTGACTTGACTTTCACTATCAAGTATTTTGCAAATATTAATTATGCTTATGTCATCTTCCATTGAGATAAGTGATATTGATCCCAGTTCTCTGACTTATAGGTGTGCATAAACTACCTTAGTCTCAAAGGAAGCTAGGATTCCATACTAAGCTTACCCCAATAATACATGCTGCTTTTAATCTGAGAGTCATAAGCCTGAGACGTTTGAAGTGAATCTTCAACACTCATAAATTGGTCCTCCCAAGAGACTCACAGACTCAAAATGAAGGGAGCTCATTCCTTTCCAAGATTCTTTGCATTTGTCAAAACATCCAGTAATACGATTATCAGATCAGGGGTTTGCAAAAGTGGGTCCAATCTGATCTTCGTGGGAGACCCAGGATCCTATTTTTGAAACATTCACATGACCTTTTCACAAGTACAACTGTTCGAGCTAAAATGACACATTCACATATTTGACCTTTTCTCCATTCCCTCCCTTCTTTTTCCCCTGTTCTGCTACTTGCTCTGTGGGCTCTAGATAGGAAGGATTTTGTTGTTGGCATTTTCTTTTCCACTCATTTTTCATTTCTTTTCTCTCATCATTCAACTAACATATCCCCTTTCCACCAACTGCTGATTCCTGCAAGGTTGTGATTTCCTTAGTTAAGAAACGACCCCACTTTTAGCTCAGTGTTCTCACAATGAATAGATGTTCTGCAGAATAAAATGGATTTTCTTGTTAATAACCTCATTTTTTAAACAGTAAGACTAGCTACACTAAACATTCTCAAATAACAGACCATGCAACATGAAACTGGCAGGGTAAAAATAAATGAAGTGATATTATAATTGTGATTTAAAATTATTTCTAATTTACTCAGTTATGCTTTCCTATTTTCCTAAAGCTCAGCTACAATTCATCTCCATTTCCTTAAAGCAATTGTGTTTATCAGTTCCACTAGGTCAGCTTTGTGTTTAATAGACCTTGTTTGGAATCACAAAGACAGTCGCTGGGATTGTATCCTCTGAAATAGGAGATGTTCCACCTCGGAGCCTCATTCTCTTCCGTGCAATAATTTGTGGACAAACTATCAAAAGCACAATAGGAGTGTTAAAATCCAATCCCAAGGAATAAGCACAGGGAAATGAGCCCTCCTACACTGAAATTTCAGAGCAGTCAGGAGGATTTTTATATCCAAAAGCATATCTAATCATCATAAATAGAGTCTTTAAAAAACCCCACCATCATTTCTCCATAACTGGTTGCCTCTGCAGTTTTCCTTGCTTTTTGGTTTTCCATCCTTGACTGAAGGAAACATTTCATCACTTTCCCTTTCCCCTGCATTTCTAAAACCAGACACATACTATAAGTACACAGCTTCTGAGAAGCAATTAGAGTTAATGGGATTAAAAATCTAATCACATTGCTGCTCTTGGCTTGTACCGGCAGAACTGCATAGCAAAGCCTAGCACTGCAAATGCACAAAAATGAGTTATTACATTGGTCCATGGAAGGTCTCTGTAGCCCCTGTTTTATCTGGCCCTCTCCAGGGGCAACTTTTCATGGTTTGATCAGAGAAAATGGCTTAGGTTTATTTTTTACACCAGGGACACTTGCACTCTCTTGCTTTTAAATTGATTTTGATATATATTAAAGATGACAGCCAGAGAAGAAACAGCGGTACAACCAGGAAAAAAATACATTAAAAGTAGTTTCGCTTGAGTCCAGAGAGCTGACAATCACCACAGAGACTCTCCACTTTCTTTCAGGAATGTTTCTACTTTGAGAAGTTGGAAAAAATGGAGATGTTCCTGTCAAAGCACCAAGGGGTGTGGAGCAGTCATTATAAAAGGAGAGGGGCCTGTGCTGGGGTCCTCCTGACCCTCTGTCACAACGAGGGGATTGGAAGGTAGGTTCTCTAAAATCCCCCTTGCCATTGAAATTCCATGAGCATGTGATGCGAATGAAAGGCTGGGAATTTATGTTGCAGAAAATTTAACTTTAAGATAACTAGGACAGGAAGATATACATCGAAAGAGAAAGACATAGCAGAAGCAATTTCACCGTAGAAGGATGGATGGCTTACTCTTGATGCTTTTTTATCCAATAAAATAAAAATTAATAATAATAATGATAATGGTAATAATAATTCTAACATTTGTTGAGCACACCCAACTCCATGGCACTATTCTAAGTATTTTCTATGTACTATCATTCAATCCTCATAACCCTATGAGGCAGCTACTATTATTAATCTTTTCATTTTTTTGTACACAGAGAAACTAAGGCATAGATGGGTTAATAATTCACCAAGGTCACATACTAGAGTGCCAGAGCTGACACTGGAATGCAGACAATATGGCTCCAGACCCCAGCTGTTAACAAATATGTATAAATGAGGATATTTGCTTGAAAATCACCAGTCTGATTCTGTTCACCTGGGGAGAACCCTCAAAAGCCCTTCATAAACAGTTAAAAATCATTTATCAAAGAAAAATAAGACCTGCCCTAGTTTCTCTCTATTAAATCTATTAACTGGTTTCCTTTTGTGATTGAGTCAGCTTAATTATTGCTGCATATTTATCTAATTTATACAATTACTCAGCACTTTTTTTTTTTTTTTTTTTTTTGCGGTATGCAGGCCTCTCACTGTTGTGGCCTCTCCCGTTGCGGAGCACAGGCTCCGGACGCGCAGGCTCAGCGGCCATGGCTCACGGGCCCAGCCGCTCCGCGGCATGTGGGATCTTCCCGGACCGGGGCACGAACCCGTGTCCCCTGCATCGGCAGGCCGACTCCCAACCACTGCTCCACCGGGGAAGCCCCTACTCGGCATTTTTGATGGCTATCCCTCACAGCTGTCTGTTATGTATCTAGCTACCTGAACTACAGTCAGTGGGTCTCGTCTGTCAGTGCATTCTTAGGGGATGGCCAGGCAGCAAACTGAAATTTGTCATTATTTTAATCTAAGAAACTACAATTTGCAAAGGGTCTCGTATTTTAAGGGCAAATATATATGAGTCTTAGATTCCAAGATCGCCAATCATATTGGATTCTTCAGATTTTTCCCTCTTCATTATTTTGCAATGATATTCAACTATCATCAACACTCAGCAAGTAGCCATCAATCACATTGAGAGAAGGAGCTAAGCTAACACAGAAAATTTCTAACACAGTTTTAAAAAGAAATTAGCTGGGGGTTTCCCTGGTGGCGCAGTGGTTGAGAGTCCACCTGCCAATGCAGGGGACACGGGTTTGTGCCCTGGTCCGGGAAGATCCCACATGCGGTGGAGCGGCTGGGCCTGTGAGCTATGGCCGCTGAGCCTGCACGTCCGGAGCCTGTGCTCCACAAGGGGAGAGGCCACAACAGTGAGAGGCCCGTGTACCACAAAAAAAAAAAATAAATAAATAAAGATGATTACTCCATATATGAATTATATGGATAAGAAGAAAGCAATCGCTATTCAAACTGTGCTTAATATCACTTTTATATATACCACTTTATTGAGGTATATTTTACATATCATAAAATTTGCTCATTCCAAGTGTACAATTCAATGATTTTTTTTTTAGTAAATTTCCCAATTTGTAGAACTATCACCATTTAGAATTTTAAGAACATTCCCCCTCATCCCAATAAAGTCCTTCATGTTCATTTACTGTTAATCCTGTTCCCCTCAACCTCCACCCTAGGCAACCAGTAATCTTCTTTCTGTCTCTATAGATTTTTCTTTGCTGGACATTTTGTATAAACAAAACCACACAATATGTGATCTCTTGTTTGCCTTCTTCACTTAGCATAATGGTTTTGAGGTTTATCCATATATTACAGCATGTATCTGTAATTCATTCTTTTTTCATTCCTAAATAATGTTCCATTGTGTGGATATACCACATTTGTCTATCCATTCACCAGTTGCTGGACATTTAGGTTGTTTCCAATTTTTGGCTCTTTTGAATAATACCACCAAGACCATTTGTGTGTTTTGGTAAGTTTTACAAAGAAACACTTTAATTCTCAATATTTCTAATGCTTTAAATTACAGTTTACTGAACACATATATGTTTCATTAATATCTGCATGCATTTATAATTAATAGTAGGAGATTTTAGAATATTTTGATAAAAATGTTATAGATTGTGGAACATTTGTAAATTTTCCCATTGATCATTAAGATTGCTATGTATGATTTAGCTTGAATGGCCATGTTTATGGTCCCACACTACCATGCAAAGTGAGGTCTGTCCGTACACTCACAAAAGATTAATAGGGTCACTCAAAAATACACTAGTTGCCTAGGATGATGAGCTTATAGATCACTTTTCTAATCTTCTCAATATTTTATTCTTTTTACAATTAAAAATTAAAATGTAAAAATAAATTATGTGGGTAAAATTCCTATGATTTCATTATATCTGAATACAGGGATATAACTCATAGTACTTTTATTCATAGCAGCATAATTGAAATCATGTTTTGTCTTTAAAAAAATGAAGGCAGGATAAAAGAGAGAGAGAGGGAGAGGCTGACTGACTGACTTATGATCAGTGCACAAGAATTAGGACAGAAGAAGGAAGGAAGGTGGATGTTAGAGAAACAATAAGAATGCCATGAGAATGTCCTATAGTAGAACGAAGCTGTGTGTGAAGTAAAGGGTCTGAGGAGGTGGTGCACCTGAAGCAGTGATACTAAGTCCTCACCCTTAGAACCTATACTGGTTTCTGAACTGATGGAACATTCTACTTCCTTTCCAAAGGCAAGGTCAGACTAAAGAAACCTGAGTGACAATTATAACCTGTTGCTGTTACTATAATTTGATCAAGTCCAAAAATGCAAATATGTTTATATGTCTGATAACATTCAAGGCATCCTCAATATGACTATGTCTCCAAATAACCTTCTAGATTCATGCTGAGATGGTACTGAATAATTTCCTTTGAAGAGGCAATAGTATTAGTCCAGGCTCTGCAAGTGACAATACAATGTACACTGTGTGTTTGTCATTAAGAGCATACAATGTGTGTTACATCTGCATGACAGGACAGGAACATTACAATATGGGCTAGGGGTACCCTGGCTGGTCCCAAAGCAGTAGTATGTTTTAAGGAACAAAAAAATTAGTTCCTTTAAAATTATGTATGTGTTACTTGACATAACTCTATAAACATCTGTAATAATAATAGTGCTTATGAAAATACTTAAATGATTTTCAAATTGAATTTAACATTATCCATATCTATATAATATAATTAAGGTGCCATGATAAAATTGGAGACTTTCTTAATCATTTGTTTTACTACAACCTACACTGACTGTGGAGGTAGTTAAGGGTACAAAATTATTGTCCCTTATAATATTTGTTGAAACATGGCTATGGTCTAAAATTCAAGTTTTACTTGAAATGAGCCTTGATGGTCCAAATAAAAAACACAGGGTAAAGTTGAGTATAAATTGTTCTTTTATATTTTAAAATACGGTTAAATGATCAAAGTTGCTATAGCAACTTTCAACTTTCTAAACCTTTGGAAGACTAATAACAATTTATTATTTTAGGATTCATATGAGAATTTTAGTATTAGTCACCAAAGAGAATTGGTGTTCATGGTGATGAAAACCTACTCCCTGGATGTGGAGAGGTGTGAAATTTGTATAATTCTAGACATGTCTGTACTAATTGCAAAAATCCCAGAAGAATGTATTTTCTCACATCTCTGCAGGGTGTTTCTTAAACCTATTACTTTAGGAAGTTAAATACTGGCATATGAAAACCTCAGCAGTTCAGTTATTACCTAAATTGTGTTATAATTTGAATTTTGTTCATTTTAAATTGAGTGAACGTTAACAGCGTAAAAGAGGTTTGGTATGGAAGGTAAGAATGTAAAAAGATAAGGGACTGGCAGGAAATGGAGACCTTATAAATGGTTTAGTGGTTTAGTCTTTTTGTACAACAGTGAATTGTAAACTGCAAATGATACTTAACTACTTTTTCCAATTAGTTCTCCATAAAATTAGGTGTGAAAGCCCACCTCCTTGACTCCTGTAGGTACCATTTCAGAAACAGCTTAGTTTTAAAACTTCATTTTTCCAAGGCCAAAAAACCCCTAAAAACCTAGAAAGTTTAACTTATGAAATCAGCCCATAAATGCCAGAAAACATGTTTCAAGTTCTAGAGAACATAATCAACATTTTTGTTTCTATGGGAGACATTATTTCATAAAATCACTTTTCTAGAAACAAGTACCCCACCTACACCTCTCGCTCTACCAACTGGCAGAAAGAGATTCAAGACAACCTGAGGCTTGGAACGTTCTGAGGGGCCAGGCAGGAAAGGAGTAGAAGTGGTCTCTTGTTGCTGCAGTGCCCAAGGCCTGGAAATCATGTGCTGGAATAATTCAGCTACAGCAGAATCTCAGCTGCCAGAACTTCCAAAAATACAGTTGGGGTGAGAATCTTGTACAAGTGGCAATTGTTAGTAATGATGTCAATGACAACAGAGGTGGTGCCCTGTATCTTTAAAATTTTTCATTTTTCATTTTATCCTCATAACAATTTGAGAGCACTGACTCCATTTAATAAAATAATCATAACTAAACTTTATTGCATGCTATTCTGTCTGCATATATGGCTGCCCACATTTTCTCCCATCCTTGTATGAGCATGACATTCCTCTTATCAAGAGGCCAAGTCTATTTCCCTTTTCCTCAGTGACTTGCATTGACTGATCAAATGCAGCAGAAGGAAAGCTGTGCCAGGTCAGGCTTAGTCCTTATAATGTTTGGATCTTTCTGTTTTTACTTTCTTGGAACCCAGCTGCCATGCTGTTTAGAAGTCCCAGATATCTTGCTAGAGAGAGAGAGATCATGTGAAAAAGCAATGGAGGATAAGACATCACATGAGGGATAGGCAATATGGAAGAGAGGCCATATGGAGAAGAGTCAGGCAAGCCATCTGACTGTCAGTACCAACACCCGAGACATGAGAGAGGGCTTCTGGGACCTTCCAGCTCAGCTCATTCACCAGCTGAGCGCAACTGCATGAGCAAACCCAGATCAGATGACACATGCAGTATAGAAAAACTGCCCAGCCAACCTCAGCGTCTTGAAGAGTGTTAAATCGTTGTTGTTTTAAACTATTAAATTTGGGGGTGGTTTGTTACACAGCAATAGAAAACTGGTAAGTGTGCTTACACATTTGAAGCTTCCTGTGTTAATGCATTTAACCTACATAGTTCAGTGGGGAGGTAATGCTATTGTTCTCATGGTATAGATGATCAAATGAAGTATACTGAGGCTAAATGATTTTCCCAAAATCACACTGCTAACTAGTGGAGGCTGAGAACAAAGTATGATCTTATGATCATGTCCTGCCTCTTATTTGAGAACACTGAGGCTCTGAGAAGTGAAGTAGCTCACTGCAGGATCACATCTCAAGTTTGTGCATTCCAAAGTAAGTACTATTTTGGGGTGTAACAATGTGGTTCAGCACAGCTGAAGCTTAGAATTCATGGGTAAAATTTTCAGAAGATAAGAGTAAAAGGTAAGTTGAGGCTACATTGTGAAAGGCCCATACATACATAATATTTTAACCTCTGGTCCAGTCATTCCCAAACCTTAGTCAGTAATGGAATTTTGACCAATCCATGACAAATGACCAAAAAAGAAAAAAATGCCAAAAAGCATAATATAGTCAGTGCATGACTTATTCAGATAGCCAACTCACTTTTTCCCCCTTGCAAGTGTAAGCAGCTCTTTGCAGGAAACTGCCCTCAGCAGGAAACCCCCTTTTTTTGGTCAATTTAGCAAAGCTATATTGTAACTTACTTTAAATCAGGTGTCCCCATGCTCTACTCAGCTCTAGTCCTAGCACACCTATCAAATCTTTTGATCACACAATACTTTGCCTAACCTGTTGATTCTTTCTGTAGATCAAAGAGGTAGAAATGAAGAATAAGTAATTAACAGATGACCAGATCTCTTCCATAGTTTCCCATTCAGTAATCTTGGGAACAAACTGTGTGAATGAGATAGCATCTAAAGAAAGATCACAAGGAGTCGACAAGCCTCCGTGAAGTAGTGGATGGCAATGACTCTGACCCCCTTTCTCAATGATTAACTGAGAAAACTTCCCTTTTGCCTTTGAAAAACTTTCATGGGCAAGCAGAACCTTCTTTGGATTTAGTTTTTTGCAGACACTGAGTTCACCATCTCCCCACATTGCTGGCATTTTGATTAAAAGCAACTTTCCTTTCTACCAACAACTGCCTCTCGGGTATTGATTTTTTTTTTTTTTTTTTTTTTTTTGCGGTACGCGGGCCTGTCATTGTTGTGGCCTCTCCCGTTGCGGAGCACAGGCTCCGGACGCGCAGGCTCAGCGGCCATGGCTCACGGGCTTAGCCGCTCCGCAGCATGTGGGACCTTCCCGGACCGGGGCACGAACCCGTGTCCCCTGCATCGGCAGGCGGACTCCCAACCACTGCGCCACCAGGGAAGCCCTCGGGTATTGATTTTTGAACAGCAAGCAGCTGGACTTGAGTTCAGTAACACAAGGACTCTCCCTTCATTTGCAATGATGTTCTTCCTAAATTTTAAAAATACATTTATTTTGTAAAATAATGGAGAGAACAGAGAGTTGTAGGTTTTTTTTTTAAGTTACTACCTGGCAAAATAATATATAATGTATATACATATACATGTATGCATGTATGTGTGTGTAAATAGATATAAATACATATTTTTTCACTGTCTTAAGAAATCTAAAAATCTAGGAGGTTCAACTGCAGACAAGGAACTCTGAAAGCTAACATGATAAAATTTTTTAAGACTCAAGCTTAATTAATTATTATATTAAGAATAATTAAATATATGGATATTTGTGTTTAAAATTGTACACTAATAATAACTCACAATTTAGCTTTCTTTCATTCACTACTCATTCTTTTATGGTCATATCCCTGCCTATTCATGACTATTTGCAGACTGGGAACAAAGAAAGAGAGATTAAAAAAAAAAAAATCTAAGCATCATTTTTAGCTCTTCTAAGCATCCTTGATTATACCAAGAGTGGTGCTGAGTGCCTATTCTGTTTTGTGAATGTATATAATAATTGCTCAGTTATTGATTGAATGACTTCTTAAGGAGGGAGTTTTGTAGTATCTATACTTTTTAATAATCATTGTTATCCCTGGCCTTGAAAATGATTGGACAGCTTTCACCACACACAACAGGAAGAAAGAATATTACTGCTCTAAAAATGCCTTAGGAAATCATTCCAAACTGAACTAAACAAAAAGAATGGTAGCAAAAAGCTTTTATTTTAGCACTCAGTTTTAATCTATGAAATTCAATGATGGGCAGTAATTTAGAGAAATTTCTTATAGTGTAAAAGCATGCTTTTTCCATCTTCAAGTCAGTTGAAAAAATATTTTAATACAATTTAGATTTTATTCTACCATAGCTCCCTGTAATTATGCTTCCACTAATTAAGGCTTTTATAGTTTGAGTTTAATTCCGCCTTCAACTTATTTTCCATCTTTTTTTTATCTGTAAGCTGTCAAAAGTAACTACTCTCATTTTTCCTTGTATAAAAGTCAGAAACTACTCCCAAGACCTCACCACAATTAAATACACGACTGGAAAGGCAGATATCATAATGGGAAGCAAATTAGTTTTTGCCTCAGTCACAACAAGTACTTGAGATTCTATGAAGATTCTTCAAATAGCAAAACAACCAGGGAGGGCACTTCAGTTTGCTGCATAAACAAATACTACATGCATTTATTCTAATCAAGAACATTGCCAAATGCTACCTTTAGCATTTGGTTCGCATTTCTAATTTAAATTATTCAGTGTGGAGTAATATCTTGGAATTTTAAGGGATGCTAGCCCTCACATTTGTAAAACTATTTGTATGTAATTAACGATCATTGGTACTGATGACATATCCTTTCATATCCAAATGTGAAGTCTGCTGTTTAGTTTCTACTCCTTAAAAGACAGCAAGTTGGAAAAGGCAAGTAAAATGAAAAAGAAAAAAAAGCACGGGTTTGAGGCTGAGTCATCCAGATTTTTAAAGTACACACTTTAGATGAAGTAATTTTATAGTTTTAAGGTCAATAAAGAAACTACAGAAATGTCTTAGTTATAAATACAATATATGGCACATTTTAATATGAAATTCAAGGAACTTCACCTTATGTTAGTGCATTCGTTCCGAAACCAGTCTTAAATAATCCTTGATTGATGACCTGGTCCTGGAATCATGAATATGCTTATCGCATTTGTAGATATCACATTAATCACAATTGCTGATAGACTATCTGACATGAACATAACTACATACAAATTTAACCAACTGGAAACACGGTTCATAAAATTTAATAGTGTTAAGTGCAAGGTGGTGCTGACATAGAGAAATAAAAACAAGGTAATGAAAGAATGTCTAGAAACAAGTGAAGATGATAAATAAAACAAAATAACTACCCACCCCGAAGTTATGATTGCTGCAACTTCACCTCATGGCTACAATGAAAAAGACCAAAATGAACTCAACCTTGAATTATCAACCATGACTGGTTAAGGTATTTGCCATGCGGAAGCCTTCCTTAATTCCCATAATACTCTATAATGTAAACTCCATTATTATTTTTCTCATTTTAAAGATTAGGAAATAAAGGCAAAGAGAATTTAAGTAAGTTGCTTAACGACACAGAGCTAGTGGAAGGACACAGCATTTGAACCAAAGCAGTCTGCTTCAGAGCCCACACTCTCAAATCACTATACTCTGTAAAATAATATTTCAAAATGAGAAATTAAGATAAATGCTGTCTTTGATTTTTTAATATCATGCTAGATTACTTGTTAATAAACCTGTTTTACTCTCACCTAACTATCTTGTAGGTTGTAGTTCTGTTTTACTAACAAAACCCCAGGTGTTTTATATGCTTATACAGTTACAGCTTAATCTGCAGAAGAAAAGAAAAAAAACTTATGAGGTATGATTTTTGGGGTGGAGGACTGGTAGGAAAGATAACTTCAAAAGTTATCATTTTATTCCCTAGTAGAAAAATAACCAGTTTTGTATCTAATTTAACAATCTTAGATTGGTATTTCTTTCCTTACTGACCACAAAAAACTGTGCTTCTTAAATACTCCTGTAACCAGCTCTCTTATTTATTTATTTATTTTTGGTTTCCTAATTAATTAATGAAATCAGTCTTTGACATGTGGCCCCTATCTATTTTTATATTTAAAAGATTTTTTTTTACAACTTTCTCTTTGCATATTAGAGGATGGAAAGTTTGAAATAAAGAGGCATCAAAGTGTATTAGTAAAAGTATACAGCTCATTAGAGTTAGATGAACCTGAGAACAAGTACAGATACAGGCAAATGTGTAATCCCTCTGAGCCTCAATATCATTGTCTATAAAATGAGGATAATAATTCTTAGCACATAAGAATTATGGAAAAAATTTTAAAACTAACATTCCTGGGGTAACTAAATTGGGCTTGACACATCATCCTCTCTCAGATTCTTGGCTCCTTTCCTCTCATATTTTTTAAGCTGAGACAGATGAATATTGTTAATGTTCTGCCACCTCACAACAGACTTTTGAACACTACACTCAAGCAAGCGGGTGCTATGGGGGGGCAAATGTGAAGCAACTAAAAATAACAGAAAGATAACCAAATGAACATGAATGTCAAAATTAAATAATACGAGGAAATATTAAAAGAAAATTTCCTTTTCTTTCTTTTTGAAAACAATATATTTTTAAACATCTTTATTGGAGTATAATTGCTTTACAATGGTGTGTTAGTTTCTGCTGTATAACAAAGTGAATCAGCTATACATATACATATATCCCCATATCCCCTCCCTCTTGCATCTCCCTCCCTCCCACCCTCCTTATCCCACCCCTCTAGGTGGTCACAAAGCACCGAGCTGATCTCCCTGTGCTATGCAGCTGCTTCCCACTACCGATTTTACATTTGGTAGTATATATAAGTCCATGCCACTCTCTCACTTCGTCCCAGCTTACCCGTCCCCCTCCCAGTGTCCTCAAGTTCATTCTGTATGCCTGCGTCTTTATTCCTGTCCTGCCCCTAGGTTCATCAGAACCATTTTTTTTAGATACAACATATATTTGTTAGCATACAGAATTTTTCTCTTTCTGACTTACTTCGTTCTGTATGTCAGACTCTAGGTCCATCCACCTCACTACAAATAACTCAATTTCATTTCTTTTTATGGCTGAGTAATATGCCATTGTATATATGTGCCACATTTTCTTTATCCATTCTTCTGTCGATGGACACTTAGGCTGCTTCCATGTCCTGGTTATTGTAAATAGAGCTGCAATGAACATTGTGGTACATGACTCTTTTTGAATTATGGTTTGCTCAAGGTATATGCCCAGTAGTGGGATTGATGGGTGGTATGGTAGTTCTATTTTTAGTTTTTAAAAGGAACCTCCATACTGTTCTCCATAGTGGCTGTATCAATTTACATTTCCACCAACAGTGCAAGAGGGGTCCCTTTTCTCTACACCCTCTCCAGCATTTATTGTTTGTAGAGTTTTTGATAATGGCCATTCCGACTGGTGTGAGGTGATACTTCACTGTAGTTTTGATTTGCATTTCTCTGATTAGTGATGTTGCGCATCCTTTCATGTGTTTGTTGGCAATCTGTATATCTTCTTTGGAGAAATGTCTATTTAGGTCTTCTGCCCATTTCTTAATTGGATTGTTTGTTTTGTTGGTATTGAGCTGCATGAGCTGCTTGTAAATTTTGGAGATTAATCCTTTGTCAGTTCCTTCGCTTGCAAATATTTTCTCCCATTCTGAAGGTTGTCTTTTCATCTCATTTATGGTTTCCTTTGCTGTGCAAAAGCTTTTAACTTTCATTAGGTCTCATTTGTTTATTTTTGTTTTTATTTCCATTCCTCTAGGAGGTGGGTGAAAAAGGATCTTGCTGTGATTTATGTGATAAGAGTGTTCTGCCTATGTTTCCTCTAAGAGTTTTATAGTGTCTGGACTTACATTTAGGTCTTTAATCAATTTTGAGTTTATTTTTGTATATGGTGTTAGGAAGTGTGCTAATTTCATTCTCTTACATGTAGCTGTTCAGTTTTCCCAGCACCACTCATTGAAGAGGCTGTCTTTTCTCCATTGTATATCCCGGCCTCCTTTGTCATAGATTAGTTGACCATACGTGCGTGGGTTTATCTCTGAGCTTTCTATCCTGTTCCATTGGTCTATATTTCCATTTTTGTGCCAGTAGCATACTGTTTTTTTTTTTAAGTTGGTAATTTATATTTTTATTTATGTATTTTTTTAATTTTTAAATTTAATTTTTTTATACAGCAGGTTATTAGTCATAAATTTTATAAACATCAGTGTATACATGTCAATCTCAATCGCCCAATTCATCACATCACCATCCCCACCCCACTGCTGTTTTCTCCCCTTGGTGACCAAACATTTGTTCTCTACATCTGTGTCTCAATTTCTGCCCTGCAAACTGGTTCATCTGTACCATTTTTCTAGGTTCCACATATATGCGTTAATATACGATATTTGTTTTTCTCTTTCTGACTTACTTCACTCTGTATGACAGTCTCTAGATCCATCCACGTCTCAACAAATGACCCAATTTCGTTCCTTTTTATGGCTGAGTAATATTCCATTGTATATATGTACCACATCTTCTTTATCCATTCGTCTGTCGATGGGCATTTAGGTTGCTTCCATGACCTACTGTAAATAGTGCTGGAGTGAACACTGGGGTACATGTGTCTTTTTGAATTACGGTTTTCTCTGGGTATATGCTGAGTAGTAGGATTGCTGGATCATATGGTAATTTTATTTTTAGTTTTCTAAGGAACCATCATACTCTTCTCCATAGTGGCTGTAGCAAGTTACATTCCCACCAACAGTGCAAGAGGGTTCTCTTTTCTCCACACCCTCTCCAGCATTTGTTGTTTGTAGATTTTCTGATGAGGACCATTCTAACAGGGGTGAGGTGATAACTCATTGAAGTTTTGATTTGCATTTCTCTAATAATTAGTGATGTTGAGCAGCTTTTCATGTGCTTCTTCACCATCTGTATGTCTTCTTTGCAGAAATGTCTATTTAGGTCTTCGGCCCATTTTTGGATTGGGTTGTTTGTTTTTTTAATATTGAGCTGCAGGAGATGTTTATATATTTTGGAGATTAATCCTCTGTCCGTTGATTCGAAAGAAAATACTTTCTCCAATTCTGAGGGCTGTCTTTTTGCCTTGTTTATGGTTTCCTTTGCTGTGCAAAAGCTTTTAAATTTCATTAGGTCCCATTTGTTTATTTTTGTTCTTATTTCCATTACTCAAGGAGGTGGATCAAAAAAGATCTTGCTGTGATTAATGTCAAAGAGTGTTTTTCCTATGTTTTCCTCTAAGAGTTCTATAGTGTCCGGTCTTACATTTAGTTCTCTAATCCATTTTGAGTTTATTTTTGTTTATGGTGTTAAGGAGTGTTCTAATTTCATTCTTTTACATGTAGCTCTCCAGTTTTCCCAGCACCACTTATTGAAGAGATGGTCTTTTCACCATTGTATATCCTTGCTTCCTTGGTCATAGATTAGTTGACCATAGGTGTGTGGGTTTATCTCTGGGCTTTCTATCTTGTTCCATTGATCTGTTTTTCTGTTTCTCTGCCAGTACCATATTCTTTTGATTACTGTAGCTTTGTAGTATAGTCTGAAGTCAGGGAATCTGATTCCTCCAGCTCTGTTTTTTTCCCTCAAGACTGTTTTGACAATTAGGGGTCTTTTGTGTCTCCATACAAAGTTTAAGATTTTTTGTTCTAGTTCCATAAAAAATGCCATTGGTAATTTTATAGGGATTGCACTGAATCTGTAGATTGTTTTGGGTCATAGAGTCATTTTCACAATATTGAGTCTTTTAATCCAAGAGCATGGTATATCTCTCCATCTGTTGGTATCATCTTTAATTTCTTTCATCAGTGTCTTACAGTCTTCTGCATACAGGTCTTTTGTCTCCCTAGGTAGGCTTATTCCTAGGTATTTTATTCTTTTTGTTGCAATGGTAAATGGGAGTGTTTCCTTAATTTCCCTGTCAGATTTTTCATCATTAGTGTATAGGAATGCAAGAGATTTCTGTGCATTAATTTTCTATCCTGCAACCTTACCAAATTCATTGATTAGCTCTAGTAGCTTTCTGGTGGCATGTTTAGGATTCTCTATGTATAGTATCATGTCATCTGCAAACAGTGACAGTTTTACTTCATATTTTCCAATTTGTATTATTTTATTTCTTTTTCTTCTCTGATTGCCGTGGCTAGGACTTCCAAAACTATATTGAATAATAGTGGTGAGAGTGGACATCCTTTTCTTGTTCCTGATCTTAGAGGAAATGCTTTCAGTTTTTCACCATGATGTTCATGAATGATGTTTGCTGTGGGTTTGTCAGATATGGCCTTTATTATGTTGAGGTAGGTTCTCTCCATGCCCACTTTCTGGAGAGTTTTTATCATAAATGGGTGTTGAATTTTGTCAAAAGCTTTTTCTGCATGTATTGAGATGATCATATGGTTTTTATTCTTCAATTTGTTAATATGGTGTATCACATTGACTGATTTGTGTATATTGAAGAATCCTTGCATCCCTGGGATAAATCCCACTTGATCATGGTGTATGATCCTTTTAATGTGTTGTTGGATTCTGTTTGCTAGTATTTGTTGAGGATTTTTGCATCTATATTCATCAGTGATATTGATCTGTAATTTTCCTGTTTTGTAGTATGTTTGTCTGGTTTTGGTATCAGGGTGATGGTGGACTCAAAAAATGAGTTTGGGAGTGTTCTTTCCTCCACAATGTTTTCGACGAGTTTTAGAAGGATGGGTGTTAGCTCTTCTCTAAATGTTTGGTAGAATTCACCTGTGAAGCCATTTGGTCCTGAACTCTTGTTTGTTGGAAGACCTTTAATCACAGTTTCAATTTCATTACTTGTGATTGCTCTGTTCATATTTTCTATTTCTTCCTGGATCAGTCTTGGAAGATTATACCTTTCTAAGACTTTGTCCATTTCTTCCAGGTTGTCTATGTTTTTGGCATAGAGTCGCTTGCAGTGGTCTCTTAGGATGCGGTGTCTGTTGTAACTTCTCCTTTTTCGTTTCTAATTTTATTGATTTGAGTCCTCTCCCACTTTTTCTTGATGAGTCTGCCTAATGGTTTACCAGTCTTCTTTATCTTCTGAAAGAACCAGCTTTTGGTTTTATTGATCTTTGCCATGTTTCTGTTTCATTTATTTCTGCTCTGATCTTTATGATTTCTTTCCTTTTGCTAACTTTGGGTTTTGTTTGTTCTTCTTTCTCTAGTTCCTTCAGGTGTAAGGTTAGATTGTTTATTTGAGATTTTTCTGTTTCCTGAGGTCGGCTTCTGGAGCTGTAAATTTCGCTCTTACAACTGCTTTTGCTGCATCCCATAGGTTTTGGATCATCGTGTTTTCATTGTCATTTATCTCTAGGAATTTTTTGATTTCCTCTTTGATTTCTACAGTGATCTCTCGGTTATTTAGTAACATACTGTTTAGCCTCCATGTGTTTGTGTTTTTTACGTTTTTTTCCTGTAATTGATTTCTTATCTAATAGTGTTGTGGTCAGAAAAGATGCTTGATATGATTTCCTTTTTCTTAAATTTACTGAGGCTTGATTTGTGACCCAAGATGTGATCTATCCTGGAGAATGTTCTGTGCGCACTTGAGAAGACAGTGTAATCTGCTGTTTTTGGATGGAATGTCCTCTAAATATCAATTAAATCTATCTGGTCTATTGTGTCATTTAAAGCTTCTATTTTGTTATTTATTTTCATTTTGGATGATCTGTCCATTGGTATAAGTGAAGTGTTAAAGTCCCCCACTATTATTGTGTTACTGTTGATTTCCTCTTTAATAGCTGTTAGCAGTTGCCTTATGTATTGAGGTGTTCCTATGTTGGGTGCATATATATTTACAATCTTTTTCTTGGATTGATCCCTTGATCATTATGTAGTGTCCTTCCTTGTCTCTTGTAACATTCTTTATTTTAACGTCTATTTTATCTGATGAGTATTGCTACTCCAGCTTTCTTTTTTTTTTTTTTTTTTTTTTGCAGTACGTGGGCCTCTCACTTTTGTGGCCTCTCCCGTTGCGGAGCACAGGCTCCGGACGTGCAGGCTCAGCAGCCATGGCTCACGGGTCCAGCCACTCCGCGGCATGTGGGATCTTCCCAGACCGGGGCACGAACCCGTGTCCCTGGCATCAGCAGGTGGACTCTCAACCACTGTGCCACCAGGGAAGCCCTCCAACTTTCTTTTGATTTCCATTTGCATGGAATATTTTTTTTCTATCCCCTCAGTTTCAGTCTGAATGTGCCCCTAGGTCTGAAGTGGGTCTCTTGTAGACAGCATATAGATGGGTCTTGTTTTTGTATCCATTCAGCAAACCTGTGTCTTTTGGTTGGAGCATTTAATCCATTCACGTTTAAGGTAGTTATTGATATGTATGTTCTGTGACCATTTTCTTAATTGTTTTGGGTTTGTTTTTGTAGGTCCTTTTCTTCTCTTGTGTTTCCCACTTAGAGAAGTTCCTTTAGCATTTGTTGTAGAGCTGGTTTGGTGGTACTGAACTCTCTTAGCTTCTTCTTGTCTGTAAAGCTTTTGATTTCTCCATCGAATCTGAATGAGATCCTTGCCAAGTAGAGTAATGTTGGTTGTAGGTTCTTCCCTTTCATCACTTTAAGTATATCATGCCACTCCCCTCTGGCATGTAGAGTTTCTGCTGAGAAATCAGCTGTTAACCTTATGGGAGTCTCCTTGTATGTTATTTGTCATTTTTCCCTTGTTGCTTGCAGTAAGTTTTCTTTTTCTTTAATTTTTGCGGATATGATTACTATGTGTCATGGCGTGTTTCTCCTTGTGTTTATCCTGTATGGGACTCACTCTGCTTCCTGGACTTGGGTGGCTATTTCCTTTCCCATGTTAGGGAATTTTTTGACTCTAATCTCTGCAAATATTTTCTCTGGTCCTTTCTCTCTCTCTTCTCCTTCTAGGACCCCTATAATGCACATGTTGTTGCATTTAATGTTGTCCCAGAGGTCTCTTAGGCTGTCTTCATTCTTTTTTCTTTATTCTGTTCCACAGCAGTGAATTCCACCATTTTGTTTTCCAGGTCACTTAACCATTCTTCTGTTTCAGTTATTCTGCTATTGATTCCTTCTATTGTAGTTTTCATTTCAGTTATTGTATTCTTCATCTCTGTTTGTTTGTTCTTTAATTCTTCTAGGGCTTTGTTAAACATTTCTTGCATCTTCTCTATCTTTGCCTCCATTCTTTTTCTGAGGTCTTGGATCATCTTCACTATCATTATTCTGAATTCTTTTTTCTGGAAGGTTGCCTATCTCCTCTTCATTTAGTTGTTTTTCTGGGAATTTATTTTTTCCTTCATGTGGTACATAACCCTCTGGCTTTTCATCTTGTCTATTTTTCTGTGAATGTGGTTTTTGTTCCACAGGCTGCAGCATTGTAGTTCTTGCTTCTACTGTCTTCCCTCTGGTCGTTGTGGTTATCTAAGAGGCTTGTGCAAGTTTCCTGATGGGAGGGAGTGGTGGTGGTAGAGCTGACTGTTGCTCTGGTGGGCAGATCAGTAAAACTTAATCCACTTGACTGCTCATGGGTGGGGCTGGGTTCCCTCCCTGTTCATTGTTTTGCCAGAGGCAACCCAACAGTGGAGCCTACCTGGCTCTTTGGTGGGGCTAATGGCGGACTCTGGGAAGGCTCAAGGCAAGGCATACTTCCCAGAACTTCTGCTGCCAGTGTAGCTGTCTCCATGGTGAGCCACAGCCACCCCCGGCGTCTGTAGGAGACCCTCTAACACTAGTAGGTAGGTCTGGTTCAGTCTCCCCTGGGGTCACTGCTCCTTCCCGAGTCCTGATACGCACACTACTTTGTGTGTGCCCTCCAAGAGTAGAGTTACTGTTTCCCCCAGTCCTGTTGAAGTCCTGCAATCTAATCCCATGAGCCTTCAAAGTCTGATTCTCTAGGAATTACTCCTCCCGTTGGTGGACCCCCAGATTGGGAAGCCTGACGTGGGGCTCAGAACCTTCACTCCAGTGGGTGGACTTCTATGGTATAAGTGTTCTCCAGTCTGTGAGTCACCCACCCAGCAGTTATGAGATTTGATTTTATTGTGATTGCGCCCCTCCTACCATCTCATTGTGGCTTCTCCTTTGTCTTTGGATGTGGGGTATCTTTTTTGGTGAGTTCCAGTGTCCTCCTGTTGATGATTGTCCAGCAGCTAGCTGTGATTCTGGTGTTCTCGCAAGAGGGAGTGAGAGCACATCCTCCTACTCCACCATCTTGGTTCAGGGCCCGAGCCCATAGTGTCTTGATTACTGTAGCTTTGTAGTATAGTCTGAAGTCTGGGAGCCTGATTCCTCCAGCTCCATTTTTCTTTCTCAAGATTGCTTTGGCTATTTGAGGTCTTTTGTGTTTCCATACAAATTGTGAAATTCTTTGTTCTAGTTATGTGAAAAATGCCATTGGTAGTTTGATGGGGATTGCACTGAATCTGTAGATTGCTTTGGGTACTATAGTCATTTTCACAATGCTGATTCTTCCAATTCAAGAACATGGTATATCTCTCCATTTGTTTGTATCATCTTTAATTTCTTTCATCAGTGTCTTATAGTTTCTGCATAAAGGTCTTTTGTCTCACTAGGTAGGTTTATTCCTAGGTACTTTAATCTTTTTATTGCAATGGTAAATGGGAGTGTCTCCTTAATTTCTCTTTCTGATTTTTCATCATTAGCATATAGGAATGCAAGAGATTCCTGTGCATTAATTTTGTATCCTGCTACTTTACCAAATTCATTGATTAGCTCTAGTAGTTTTCTGGTAGCATCTTTAGGATTCTCTATGTATAGTATTGTGTCATCTGCAAACAGCGACAGTTTTACTTCTTCTTTTCTGATTTGGATTCCTTTTATTTCTTTTTATTTTCTGATTGGTGTGGCTAAAACTTTCAAAACTATGTTGAATAAGAGTGGTGAGAGTGGGCAACCTTGTCTTTTTCCTGATCTTAGTGGAAATGGTTTCAGTTTTTCACCGTTGAGAATGATGTTGGCCGTGTGTTTGTCATATATGGCCTTTATTATGTTGAGGTAAGTTCGCTCTATGCCTACTTTCTGGAGGGTTTTTATCATAAATGGGTGTTGAAATTTGTCAAAAGCTTTTTCTGCATTTATTGAGGTGATCATAATGATTTTTCTCCTTTTCTCCTTCAATTTGTTAGTATGTTTTTATCACATTGATTGATTTGGTATATTAAAGAATCCTTGCATTCCTGGGATAAACCCCAATTGATCATGGGTATGATCCTTTTAATGTGTTGTTGGAATCTGTTTGCTAGTGTTTTGCTGAGTATTTTTGCATCTATGTTCATCAGTGATATTGGCCTGTAGTTTTCTTTCTTTGTGACATCTTTGTCTGGTTTTGGTATCAGGGTGATGGTGGCCTTGTTGAATGAGTTTGGGAATGTTCCTCCCTCTGCTATATTTTGGAAGAGTTTGAGAAGTATAGTTGTTAGCTCTTCTCTAAATGTTTGGTAGAATTCACCTGTGAAGCCATCTGGTCCTGGGCTTTTGTTTGTTGGAAGATTTTTAATCACAGTCTCAATTTCAGTGCTTGTGATTGGTCTTTTTATATTTTCTATTTCTTCCTGGTTCAGTCTTGGAAGTTTGTGCTTTTCTAAGAATGTGTCCATTTCTTCCAGGTTGTCCATTTTATTGGCATAGAGTTGTTTGTAGTAATGTCTCGTGATCTTTTGTATTTCTGCAGTGTCAGTTGTTACTTCTCCTTTTTCATTTCTAATTCTATTGATTTGAGTCTTCTTCCTTTTTTTCTTGATGAGTCTGGCTAGTGGTTTATCAATTTTGTTTATCTTCTCAAAGAACCAGTTTTAGTTTTATTGATCTTTGCTATTGTTTTCTTTGTTTCTATTTCATTTAGTTTTGCTCTCATCTTTATGATTCCTTTCCTTCTACTAACTTTGGGTTTTGTGTGTTCTCCTTTCTCTAGGATTCTTGGTGGCAGCGGCCACAATGTTAGAGGTTCATGCCCGTCTGTGGGGTCCGAGCTGATAGTCGCGGCTTGCGCTCGTCTCTGGAGCTTGCTTAGGCAGTGCTCTGTCTTTTGCGGGCACACTGGGAAAGAATCCCCTTGCCTTGCACACCCCAAAACAAAGGTCTCTTGCCTCTCCTGCAGGTCCAGACTTTTTCCTGGACTCCCTCCCAGTTAACTGTGGCACACTAGCCCCCTTCAGGCTGTGTTCATGCAGCCAACCCCAGTCCTCTGCCTGGGATCTGAATTCTGAAGCCTTGGCCTCAGCTCTCAGCCCTCAGCCACCCCCAGCAGGTGAGCAGACAAGCCTCACAGGCTGGTGAGTGCTGGTCAGCACCAATCCTCTATGCAAGAATCCCTCCACTTTGCCCTCTGCACCCCTGTTGCTGCGCTCTCCTCCAAGGCTCTGGAACTTCGCCCCCTCCAACCCCTGTCTTCACCAGTGAAGGGGTTTCCTAGTGTGTGGAAACTTTTCTTCCTTCACAGCTCCCTTCCAGAGGTTCAGGTCCCATCCCTATTCTTTTGTCTCTGTTTTTTCTTTTGCTCTAACCAGGTACGCGGGGAGTTTCTTGCCTTTTGGGAAGTCTGAGGTCTTCTGCCAGCATTCAGTAGGTGTTCTGTAGGAGTTGTTCCACATGTAGATGTATTTTTGGTGTATTTGTGGGGAGGAAGGTGATCTCCACGTCTTACTCCTCTGCCATCTTGGAGGTCCCTCCCCCAAATTCTGTTTTTAAGCATATGAATACACTTTATACCAAGGAAGTGTAACTACTGTGTATTCTATATTTTAGGAAGTGCTTGAATGAATGAGTTCATGTTATGGAATTGTCTTCCAAAGTGCTCCATAAGGATTGGCTTCAAACCACTGTGTATCAAGTACTGTTTTAGATTTTGATGAAAGCAACTGTTTTCTTCCTACTGAAAATATAAATGCTGCCCAGGTACCCTGGTTTAAGAACCCCTATTTTAAAGGAACTGTGAAAAATGAGACAATCATGGCTAAAAGTCAGAAATGCTTTAGATGTCAACTATTTTATAGTTAAAATTAATATGATGTTGGCATTTGACATTTTACTTTAAAGTATATCCATTTCTTTATTATATATCTACTTATTGTAGATGTTTTCAAAAAAAATTATGAAAGATTTGCAATGGACCAATGAAAACTTTGTCCAGCAAACCCTTCAGTGTTATCAGATTCTATGGGGACGCTGTGCATTTCATTGTTTTTGAACTATTTCACAACTCTGTAAGTTAAAACTTACATATTGTAAGTGATAGCAATGAAGACAATATTTTTCGATAGAGATCCAAGTTGTACTCAGTGGAATCTGCTTATTGTCTCTTGAATATTGACAACTTTTACATCTATTTGTAAATTAATTTAAGCACTTTTTAATCCATCATTCGATGGTATTTTGAATTCTTCTTTGATCAGTAACATCTTACTGATTCCCCCTTTAATTAATGAGTTGCACAAAATATGTGGCACATATTCCTTTTATATGCATAAGAATCACGGTTTTACTCTTTTTAGAAAATCAGCCTTTACCTGGCAATCGATCTATCTCCATAAATATTTATGAGTTTGTGTATTTATAAAAACCTCCCCAAATTGTTGGGCAAAGTTCTGTTCTATGAAGATGGGCCACATATACCATGTCACTTCACTGCTGCCTATCTCGTTGTATTCATAACTCCACTGAGAAGTAGAAATCTATGTTAAACAGGAACTATCCAGGTTACATGTAAAAACTCTGCAACAGTCAGAGTAATACAATAAAGCATCACAATAAAAGAAAAAGGAGGTTCTCCTTGTGTAGGTGAAGTATGAAAAGGGACAAGCAAAGAGATGGTTTGCTTGGTTAGTGGCCCAAGGAACGAGCACTTTTATAACATAACTTACATCTAACAACTAAAGAACAATTCATCATTTTCAATATTAGGTTTTACTTAAACAGTGCAGACTATCATTCTAAGTTTAACCACAATAATCAGGATACTTTGTATTTAGATCAAGATCTTTTACTTAAAAACCCTAAATATATTTAACAGCTCTAGAAATCATAATCGTCATTTTTATACTCTGTGAGCAAACACAGGATGAGAGTAGAATTCTCACCTGTGAGAGTTTTGGCAAAAACTTAGAAAAGATAACCAAAGCTTAAATAGTTCCATTTGTTTTGAGGTGACATGGACCAAGGATGGCAAATTAAATTCACTGGATGGTGACAATGTTTAATTTTTGTCTGATCCCTCTGGGTACTCTGGTCCTCCAAGAGTTACATTAGTGGAACAGGGCCTTCTTAAGTCCTCCAGAGGCTCAAGATTCTCAAGCTTCTGGGGAACTTTGTCCTTTTTATACTAAACCTATTAAAATTTATCTGTATATGAGTGGAGCTGGGTCACAGTTGTCTTTCCAATATGTTACTTTCATAAACATTTAATTAGATATGTACACATTTTGATTTTTTTGGGTTTTTTTTAACCTAATTTTTTTTTTTAATATCTCAGCACTTTGCACGGGCCTTAAAGAGCTAATAGATCCTAAACCACATTCCTAGAATAACTAATTCTTAAAACATCTTATTATGGATTTTGAAATCCATGTAAGACTTACAGTCCTATTTTTATGCTCTCTTAGGAATGGCAACCTTCACTGAGTAAAAACAGAGTTAAAACCTCATACCTTTGGCAGGTAGGAACTGCAGGGGAACGTGGAGCTGATTGTTTTTGTCTCTCCAGCAGGCTTTCCACTACTCCTGCCTCAAGCAACTTATTCCAAGTCATAGAAGTGGGCAGGGGACCCAGGACCAGACAATCTTTTACCCCTTGGGGTCAGTAATTGCACCTGTTAGAGGATGGGGTCCTTGCTAAATTGAAAGGCCAGGGCAAGCAGGAGAGAATATGGTCAACATACCAAGAGAAGCAAAGAGGGGCAGAGTTGACAGGGATGAACCAAGAGAGTCTTGCTGTCACGTCTGTGGTTGCAGTTCCCACAGCATTTCTATTTCCGGGAGCTACCTCAGACACCAGGAGCATTTGAGTCACTCTAGATTGGGGAGTCAGTACATGATCTCTGCAGCCAAGCTGCACGTGATCAAATCCCAGCTCTGCTGCTTTTTGTCTCTTGTGTCCCATTCACATTACCTAATGTCTCTATGGCTTGAATGCTTCAAAACTAAAAGGGGGATGATGATGATAATACTAATAACACCTAGGTCATAGGGATATTTGTAAAGATAAAATGAGCTAAAGCATATAAAGCACTTAGAACTATGCCTAGCATATATTGAATGATATGTGTTAATTATTGTTTTTGATCAGAGTTACATGAATGAATATACTGTTTTTCTTAAGGTAGTTTGAATTAGGCTCCTGTAACAGGCAATTAATATAGCTATGATTATTAAAGGCAACTCTTGGTTCCTCTTCTCATATGACATGGACATTAACTCCCACTACCTCTCCTGGAAGCTATCTGTTTCTGAGAAGGAATGCAATGTAGCGATTATCCCAGATTTCACAATGGCTATGGTGCTGGCAGCTCTTATCAGTGGCCCAGGCATGAAATAGTCTTTTTTAACATTCCCAAATGACCTCATATTGACTTCTCTCATGTAACTTATAAATAGGAGGTAAAATTATTTGTTTTGGAGATCTGACCAAATATACAAAAAATCATAATTGGTCTTTATTTTTTAAAGGAAATATGAATGAACTAATGACAGTTTTAAAACACACATATACTTTAAATAAAATAATCATTAGTAGTACACATTAATTTGAACTAAAAGAGAAAATAAAAATACATCAAAACCAATAAACTGGAAGATACCAGTAAAGAAAAATTAAGGATTAAAATGTGGTTTAAAAAAATCAGTAAGTTTCATGCCAACTTTAATTGTACCAATTATTCATTTTTTGGTTGGAAAAAAATTCAGAGGATCAAAGAGAAAAGGCTGCCATCATACATATTTCACTTCTCATTATTTGCCATTTTACCCAATTATATGCATCAGGACATTTTGGGTGTGTGGATTCCTGCTGAGGAGTATTTCTGAACTAGAAACAATTGAACTGGACATGAAATCAAACCCACTATGGAACAAGAGTCTGTACTCTGGAGGAAAATCATCTTGATAGAAAAGTCCAGGCTAAAGATCACATCAATGACCCAGCTTATCTCTTGGAATAGCAGCTGGAGAATAGGTGAAAAAGAAGAGACTCAAATTAAAGACTTTACAAATTCTAATTTAGGTTGCAAACGCACAAATACAGGACATTCACCATTCTGATTGGCCTAATGAGGCCCAGTCATATGCCTACCACTAGCCGGTCACTGTGATATGGGACAACCATGCTCATTTTTGGCCAGACTGAATCACATGCCCCACTTCAAAAGGTATCCACCCTCATGTGAACTGAAATAGAAGGGTGTTGTTTGCTATAAGAAGTCAAGTGAGCTGTCTGTAACACCCGGAGCCCGCGGGCCGCCTCGGCCCCCAGAGACCCCGGCATGGTGCACATGGGCACTGCGGGGTCACATCTCCCCGCGTCCAGCTTGGACATCTTAGGGGACCCAAGGAAGATGAACAAGCACCAGCTCTATTACCAGGTCTTAAACTTTGCCATGACTGTGTCATGAATGCTCATGATCTGGAAAGGCCTGATCGTCCTCACTGGCAGCGAGAGTCCCATCATGGTGGTGCTGAGTGGCGGCATGGAGCCAGCCTTCCACAGCGGCAACCTTCTGTTCCTGACAAATTTCCGGGAAGACCTGGTTAGAGATGGTGAAATCGTTGTTTTTAAAGTAGAAGGACAAGACATTCCAACAGTGCACAGAGTAATCAAAGTTCATAAAAAAGATAATGGAGACATCAAATTTCTGACTAAAGGAGGTAATAATGAAGTTGACAATAGAGGCTTGTACAAAGAAGGCCAGAACTGGCTGGAAAAGAAGGATGTGGTGGGGAGAGCCAGAGGGTTTTTACCATATGTTGGTATGCTCACCATTATAATGAACAACTCCCAAAATTCAAGTATGCTCTTTTGGCTGTAATGGGTGCATATGTGTTACTAAAACGTGAATCCTAAAATGAAAGGCAGTTCCTGGGACCAGACCGAAATAAATTCTGTTGAAAAGCTAATATATTTGAAATGTTCCACTTTCTGTATAAAAGGAAACAATGTGGAGATGTTTTTGTCTTGTTCGAATAAATGATTCATCAGTGAAAAAAAAAAAAGGTCAAGTGTACATCACGACAAATAGTTACATAATGACCAAAACCTCCACAGGTCCACTATTACAAAGAATCGGTACTTTGTCTGATCCTATGAAGGCAGTAGTATTTCCAAATAGCTTTAAAGTGGAGACCAAAAGAATCCTCTGATCAGGCAAGGACAGAGTAAAGGGAGAGTAGAGTTACTGCATGACAGTCTCCAAAAATTGCTTCACCTTTGAATGGTTCGGCTAGCTTTTAAATTTTTACGTATTGAGTTAGTATTTTAAAATTAAAAATGAATTATGTATCATATGAATAATCTTTCTTTTACTTTTTAAAAAATAAATTAAGAGAAAAGTGATACAAACATATCTAAATTATGTTATCAGTCTCATGGTGAAGATCTGCAGTTGGTATGTTTTTGATATTTTTCTCCTGTGAACCTGAAGAGAAAATGTTTTTATTCTAAATAACAAAGGAAACAATGTTTCCTGTAGAAATATCTCAATTAAAAACATTTAATTATTCCATCTGATAGCCATTTATTTGTATACAATGGTACTGAATTCAAATTTAATGAAACTATGTTTTAATTTTATTCATCTTCGTTAGATCTTATTCCTGATGATTCATGTATATTTTGATGTTTTCATTACTAGCACAAGATATGCCATTTGAGAATTTCAACTTAATTGGTAACATTTTGATGTTAACTATTTTTAACACTTATGTTAGCCATTTGGTTGATGCTGTGGAGCTTAATATTCAAAACAGTCCCTCTTCAAGGCATTTATTTTGCATTTTAAAAATACCTGATACTGAGTATCTCTTCTAACACAAGTGAAATACAGCATTTTTCAATGAAAAGATCATATTTTGAAAGTAATGATTTTAACATTTCCTGTCTCCTCTTAGGAAATATTTATCAGTGCCAGTTTATAAAATATGCATAATCACAATGCTGTTTAAATAATACATAGAATTTGATGTTTGTGGAGAGACTGTACAATATTTTTATGGAAAGAGCATAATGAACAATATGGAACTTGGCAGCCTATTTGAGTTCTGGCTCTATCACTTACTAGCTGTGTGTCCTTGGACTGACTATAGTTGCAAAGGACCTTTTGCTTATATATGAGATGGAAAGAATGATATTATTAGGCAATGCATTTATGTGACTTTTGAAGTTTTTCATAAATATAAAGTGAGACAGTATCTGTAAAAGCATGCTATATATTTTTAAGGGCTACACAAATTAAAGACAATATTGTTTCAGGGGTCTTTGCATGACCTCTAAAGCTATGTTTGTCCTAGGACTGAAAAATGCCCAAGAGGATTAGGGGTTTTTTAAAGCCTGACTGAGTCAGGGGAGTTTCTTGTCAAAGAGAAGTAATATGAAGAGGGATTTGACTCTGCATGGCTATGGAGCCTTCTGGCAGCTTTGGAAGCTTTGCTAGGGCGTGGGTGCTTGTGACAGTTTTATAGCAGCACAGATACAGCAAGCTGAGGACCTACTGACTATTGAAGAGAACACAGTTTTCTGGAGAATTTCTGTATTAACTGGGAGGAACTTGAAGGGTTAGAATTTTCACAGAGAAGACAGAAAGAGTCAGAGGAAGATGTTTTATTGCTGCTCCTTTATTATATCTTTATCACCAGACTAGTGCCATGTAATTAGTAGTACCTTCTAGTAAAGATTGGTATCAAAGGTGAAAATATTTGGCAAGATTCTCTACTCAAAGTAAGATATATAATTGTCCTGGAATAACTTAAAGTAAGATATATAATTGTCCTGGAATAACTTAAACTAGTATGTTTTTATTTCTTCTTTTTATAGAATACGTGTTCTATTGATCATTTCTTTTTCAAATAATTTATATTTGGGAATATAAGAAAAACATGTAGAAAATTTTAAAAAGATAGATAAGCATAAAGAGTAATATAAAAATCACTAAAAATTCTAACATTCAAAGACTCATACATGAATATGGTTAGCCTGTTCATACTATTCTTTCCAGTCTTTCAGTCTTTCTAGCTATCTGTAATTCTATCTGCTATTTATCTGATGACCTATTATTTTGCACAGTTGAAAATATATTTTACATGTGGTTTTAGATATTGCATTTTATAACATTATGTAATCACCATTTCCCACATAACAGACTCATTTACTAACTAGAATAGTTGCTATTACCACCTATTAGACATTTCTTAACATTTTGTAATGAATTCAAAAGACTTCATTAACACAATCATAGTTTCGGGGTCATTCATGCCCTCAATTATAATGGAACTCCTCTGCAAGTGTCTTAAGATAACATTTCATAATTTAGGGAAAATGTCTCTAAAGACACATTGTCACTCAAGGAGATACTTATTTATTATCTCATATTTGACAAACGCTGACTTTTGAAGTATTCATACACAATTCATGCATTTTTAAGAGGAAAGTGGAAGAAGCTGTAGCCATAGGTAACAAAGCTATGTTATAAGGGACCAATGTTTATACTTTATTTGTATGTTCTTTGTGTTCATTTTTTAGTGCTAGGTAACAAATTATCATAAAATTTTCAGCTTAAAGCAGCTCACATTTATTATCTCTCAGTTTCTGTAGGCCAGAAGTCTGGGCAGGGATTAACTGAGTTCCTGCTTCAAGGTCTCAGCTGGCTGCAATTAGGGTGTCAGCCAGGACTGCATTCTCATCAGAGGTTCAACTGGGGAAAAGATCTACTTCCAAGATCCTTTAGTTTGTTGGCAAAATTCATTCTTTTGGAGCTGAAGAACTGAGGGTTTTAGTTTTTTGCTGGAGGCCACAATTCTCTTTGAGACTGCCTGCAATTCCATGCTACATGGGCTTCTCCACTTGAAAGAAAGCCATGGCGACTTTCTTCTTCAAAGCAAACAACAGAGAGAGACTCTAGCAGAACAAAGTCTTACACAATGTAACATAATCATGGGAGTGACATCTTTGACTTTTGCCACATTCTATTGATTACAAGCAAATCACAGGTCCTACCCTCACTCAAGGGCTTGAACAACAGAAGACAGAGATTATTGGGGCCACCTTAAGATCTGTCTCTATACTTCTGTGATTTTCAAAATTCTATAATAAACATGTATTATGTTTGTAACATGAAAAATAGTAAAAACAAAGCAAAAAAAACCCTCCACAAAAATATAAAGGGACTTGTATCTTTAAAACAACAATGGACTAATTAATAACATGATAATGAAATTTAAAAGTACTATTCACAAATAGCTTGAGAAATATCAAACACATAGGAATAAATCTAACTAATGATATGTTAGATACCTACACTGAAAAATACAAAATATTACTGAGAAAAATTTTAGAAGACCTAAATAGCTAGAGATGTTTTATGTTACAGAATTGGAAGATTCAACATTTATAGGTGTAAATTCCCCCTAAATTGACATATAGTTTTAATGTATCTCAATTAAAATTCCAGAAGTGGGGTGTGTGTATGTGTGCACATGTCTGTAAGTTAAAAGACTGATTCTATAAACTTAAATGCAAACATAAAGGGATTAGTATAGCCAAGACAATCTTGAAGAGGAAGAACTAAATTGAGGAAGTTCACTAGAGTCTAATATTTATTGTAAAGATACAATAATGAAGACAGTGTGGTATTAGTGTGTGGATAGACAAATAGGCCAAAGGAATGAAACAGTGAGTCCAGAAATAGATCCATATGTGGAGGATAACTTGATTTTTATCAAATGTGCCACAACACTTCAGTATATGTCAAGGGGTGGGAGTGGTCATTTCAACAATGGTGCTGGAGCAGATAGATGCCCACAGGGAAAAAAGAAAGTCTTGACCTCCACCTTATACCATACACAAAAATTAATTCAACTTGAACCATGTATCTGAAAGTAATAAAGCCTCTAGAAGAAAACATTGGAACATTATAATATTGGGGTAGGTAAATATTTCTGGAACAGAACATTAAAGTAAGAATTTATAGATTAGACTTCATTAAAATAAAGCAATTCTGATAAGCAGAAGACATTATTAGGAATGCAAATACGCAAGGCACAAACAGGGAGATGGGAGATGGAAACCTGACAAATGACTTATACCTAGTATATATATAAAAATGCTACAAATAAAGAAAGACAAAAAACAACTTAAAATGATGGGCAGCAGGCTTGAACTGACACTACACAAAATTAGGTCTCCGTATGGCTAATCAACATTGACAAGTTGGTCAACATCATTAGGCATCAGGGGACCGAAAATAAAAGCATAATTAGAGCAGTACACATCCACTTGAATGGCTAACATTAAAAATTCTGATAGACATAAATAATGGCAAGGATATTAAGTAATTAGAACTCTCATACATTGATAGTGGAAATGTAAATTAGTTCAATCACTTTGAAGAACTCTTTGGCTGAACCCATTAAAGCTAAACATAAGCAAGCAAATGTGCCAACATTTCTACTCCTATCCAAGATCAACGTGCATATGTCTATGAAAATTCATGTATAAAAATATTCCTGGCAGTTTAGTTCAAAAACTTAATACAATAGTCACAGAATGAAAACAGCTCAAATGTACACCAATAGGAGAATGGATAAACAACTTGCAGAATACTTATAAAACAGAATACAACTTGGCAAGAAAAACATACACACCACTTTTACACACAATGACATGGACAAAGCTCAGAAAAATTATGTTGAGGGAAAAAGGCGAAACACAAAAGAACACAAACTGCGTGATTCCTTCCATTCACATGAAGTTTAAGAACACAGACAACTAATCTATTATGATAGAAGTCATAATAGTTGTTAACTCTGGGGAGAGTGTCATTGACTACTAAGGAGCATGAGGGAAGCTTTTGAGTTGAAATCTTGGTCTGAGTAATGCTTAAATGGGTGAATGGAAATACACCCATGTAAAAATCAACCAAGATGTACACTTGAAATCTGTACACTCTGCTGTATGTGAATGAACCACTTCAAAGTAAGAGGCACACCAAGGGCAAAACTTCGTCCGTTCATGTCGGTCTCCAGATATCACTGCATTACAATTACAAGTACCAGGTCCTTTGCTTAGTCTTCACATTAGTATTTAATCTTATTTGACCTTCACCAGTCCTATTTCTCTTTTTTCAAAAATCTTCTTTTTCAATATTTTGCTAGTTTCTTAACTTTTAGTTATCCTCACTGAGTTTATAACATGATACTATGATTTGTTTTTCCCTTCCTGGTGAAGAAACATTGCATTATATTTTCATCCTGGCTGTGCCCTACTGCCCAAATCCTTCCTGCCTTCTGAAATTAGTGGTCATCTTGTCCACTTTTTCTACTCAACAGCTAAGAAGTTTGAGGTCTAAAAGCTTACATAACCAATACAAACTAACACAACTAAGTATCCTCAAAATGTGTACATAACACAGACAACTAATTTTGACATATCTTTTTCCAACAGGAAGGTCCTGAGATAATACAACTCTGCCTATAAAATCTGGAATAGAAGAAAAAAGAGCAGCAGTAGTACAAGAAAAGTAGAAGGGCTTCTATTGCAATTTTAAGAGATCATCATTTTAGAGATATGAAGCCTGGAATTTAGAAATTAAAATGAATTACTAATATCATTGGTAAACTATATTAATGTAAGTGAAAAGTGTATTCAGATACTATTTTCCATGGTTCTAATTCAAATGGATCTACCCAAACAACAAAACAATACACATAAATTACCTTCATGCAATTTAATTTCTTTATCTCAAAACAATTTCCATATTCACATATATCAATCGTTAAACTACTCATTCAACAATTTATTGTACACCTATTGTGTCTTCCATGAACTTATTGAAATACGTTGCTATAAATAGAAATCCAAGCTGTCTACAACTGACTTCCATTCTCAGTAGCAGATATAACAATATCAGCAATGACAATTAAAAAAAGACTTCTTTTGTGATCAATACCTCATTTCAGGAAGGGAATCTGGCCAGCTAATCAGCAGTCAAGACTAGTGGGAAGTGGTGTGTTCCATGTTATGGTCAGATTGCCCTTACTTCTGAAATATGCTCTATGGGAAACTAACAGGTGCCATTATGCATCAAGTTAAAAATAAATGGAGGTGCCTTATGTTAAACATAATCTATCTATAACCCATGTTGCTGATGTCCTATTCAAATCTGAAAAATTTCCATCAGCAACACAAAAAAACTAGAATCTAGTATAATACCTCTGAAGCTATGTTCTGAGGAACTTGGATATGAGGGAAAATCCATTATCAGTGGGTCTCAACCTTAGCTATATGCAGTCATTATTTGGACATTGTTAAATTATAATAATTCTCTGTATCTCAACCACTAATTATTCTAATTTAATTTGGTCTTGGGTGAGGACCACACTTCTCTCTCTATTTTTATGATATCCCCATGTCAGCCTGAGAATCATTTTTTCATGTGAAAAGAATGAATTCAAAAGATGTTTTAAATGACTTGACTCAGGAAGTCATCTGATGTAAGAAACCCAAAGTAAGAAGGTGAGAAGAAACAAAGAAGTACATCTCCAAGTATGTTCAAACCACCATTTCTTTCCAGGAATCAGCAAAAACAACATAAGAAATTAAGGAAGAGATATGCTGGTGAATTTTTATTTTAAAAATATCAAATATAGAGTAAAACAAGAAAAGAAAAAACAAAAAGAGCACTGGTTTCAAGAAATAAGTAGTCAGAAACACTTTTTAATAATATTTTCATAATTTTATAATCACCATAATCTAATAATACTATAAAGACTCACTCACAATAATACTCCAGTAATACCACAATCTCCAATAATGGGTATCTGTCAATCTAAAAAGAGAAGCAAGTGCAGGCTACTTAAGGCCATTGACTAGAGCCTTTCAGAGGTACCCTGGAAAGTCAGATTTAAACTCCTGAGATGATCTTTGCTTTTCAGAATTCTTATCAGTGTAACTGGAAGCAGGGTTTTTGAGGACAGCAGATAAATAGGGAAGGATCCCCAAAATGCTATATTTCTAAGGACCATAGCCCTCACTTAATAAGGAGATATGTTCAAGTGAAAACATGCCTTATCTGGCCTAACTGTAGCTTATTATAGAGCAGTGGTTCTTAAATTTTAGCATGCACCAGAATCACCTGGAAGGTTTTTTAAGATGCAGATTGCTAACCCTAGCCCGAGTTTCTGACTTAGTAGGTGGTTAGGGTCACCCAATTTGTATTTCTAACAAGTTCACATGTGATGCTGTAGCTGCTGGTTGGGGGATCACTCTGATACAGAGTATTTACAAAGGCTTTATGCTGATCTCTAGTATTTGAGAACTAGAGCAAATTTCTCCACTATCTGTTTATATTGAATCTTGGAAATTCTAGGGAACTTCCACTAGTCTAATTCCACAATTGTAAGGAACTTGTGTCAAGATAATAAAGTCTCCCAAGGGTGATTCGCCCTGCGGACCCTTGGCTTTATGCTGATCATCCAGAATTGTTCTCATTCATGAATAGCCCTGCTGACCTGTACTCATATTTGGCTGAAAGATGAGAGGTGAGGAACGTTCACGAGCATTCTACTCCACCAGTTGTTTCCATTTCTTGTGTAAACAGAATATGTAAGTTAAACATTTGGGAGAGCAAAAATTTCAGAAGGTCATTTTAATTCTGTGAAGGAAATGGAACCAAGGACACCCAGATTCTTAAATGATGGCAATGATCTTGGGTTAACTTTTCTCACAGTGATTTCCTCTTCTCTGGGAATGGCCTCTTCTCTGGGAATGGCCTCTGGGAAAGAGGAATTGGTAGTCATGCTCTTATCTGACCCTCCCCCTAGCCACATCTGATTACTGCTGCACTGAACGTTCAATCAACATCAAACCAGTAAATATTTTCTAGATTTTTTAAGTGGAACTGTGAATCAGTCTTTCTATGATGGAAAATATTGTAAAATGTAAAACTGAGGTGCTGAGTGAAGGAGGTTGTGTTTCCCAGCATGATGATCATGATGAACAGGACAGATGCCATATTCCCCAGCATGTGGTGGAAGATGGTTCACACTGATAAAAAACTGAACTGACATTATTGGGAAGGAAAAATATCTGGATAGGGAGGGAGAGGAAATGAGAGAGAAGGAGATCTGGCAGAATTCAATGACCTATTTACAGTAGTTCATGATGTTCAATTGCATAATTTCCTGGACGATTAGCTGACGGTTTAACCCTTCTCTGAGCACCCAATTTTCTTAGGTTTTTTGAGTTGGTTGCTATTACTTGCAATTTAATTCAAGAGGCTCTTCTTGTTATTAAGCTTAAGTCAAGAGGATGCTGCTTGAAAAAAGACAGCTATTTAAGTTACAGCTCTTAGAGTCAGTGGGGAAAAGAAGAAAGGAAATAGAGGAAAATGGAGTAGTAGATGCACGTTTCCTCCACCTAGGAAAAAGCCTATGGATGAGTGTGAAATAAATGAGGGGGAAATCCAAGAGCACAGGGCCCCTTCCTGTTCCATAACTGAGATGTTACGGAAGATGTTTGTGTAGTGCATTGTGCGCCAACTTGGTACGTGTGAAACAAGTTAAGGAGCAGAACAGGATGGCCAGGGATAGAAGGGCTTTAGTTAGCCCTCCTGAACTTCTCTTAGAGAATTATGACTATTGCTTCCCTTGAGCATTATTTTAGCCAAAAGTATGGACTGAAAAATAACCAAGCAAAGACTATGGCATCAGAGACCAGTGGAGCACCTGAGGGCCATCAGGGAAGACGGGGTTGTTTTCTGGAGAAAAGAGGCCTCCAGTAAGGAATGCAGCCCTGCCAATACTTTGATTTTATCCCAATGAGAATCATGTAGGATTTCTGACCTCTAGGGTTGTACGATGATAAATTTGTATTGTTTAAGCCATTTAATTTGAGGTAATTTGTTATAGCAGCAATAGGAAGCCAATATTGTTACTTAAATTGGAAATTGGACTGATAAACCTAAAGTAGTTCTTATCTTACCCCTCAGCTGCCTTTTTTCCCCTGTTGTTTCTACTCTGATCATTTCTTTAATAATTAATTGTAATCCCTAGATTTAAAGTCTATACTAGTGAAGAGCAACACAAGGACTAAAATACTAGTTTTCCTATTTGAAAACAACTCCAGAAAATAACATGAGGAAGAAAACATTTCAAACTAATAGTACACATGAGTCTTTTAAAATCATATTCTCAACTTAATGAGCCATGCCCATCTTTTTCTCCCATTACCAGGAACAACTGAGAGTAGACTATTTAAAATAAATCATGTTCTCAGGGTTTCGAGCTATTGCTGACTATATTATGACTGGTGCATTGAGCCTGCTGGGTCAATGGACAGCTGCTATTTTATTTATTTGTATACTTCTGGGCTACATTTTAAGCATGAAAAACATTGTGCAGGGCTGATGTTTCCTCTGCCCTATGGTCTGCTCACTGAGTAAATTCTTAGACAAGGAGATTGTATTTCTTTGGCGGAAAGTAAACACTTACTATAACTCATGTCAGGGAAAAATTCTGCACAAAGCTTGAATAGTAAAATGATGCCAACTGAAAATGTGACTCTATCCTGCCAAATACAACACTAGGTTAACGTGGATTTAGAAGACAGAGTTGCCACTGAATAAGAGGACTTTATTTCGTAACGCAGATTGATCTGGGTATTTGTAATAACAGCAGAGATTACTACGGTTAGCCTCTTGCGCCCTTTGAATGCCTCAATAAAGTAGACACTTCTGCTCAACATTCCCTTTAATGGCAATGATGAAAATGACAGGTGGTAGCAGATTGGAACAGTAGCTATTTTAATTAATTAATTAATTTATTTACTAACATCTTTATTGGAGTATAATTGCTTTACAATGGTGTGTTAGTTTCTGCTTTATAACAAAGTGAATCAGTTATACATATACAGATATCGCCATATCTCTTCCCTCTTGCGTCTCACTCCCTCCCACCCTCCCTATCCCACACCTCCAGGTGGTCACAAAACACCAAGCTGATCTCCCTGTGCTATGCGGCTGCTTCCCACTAGCTATCTATTTTACATCTGGTAGTGTATATATGTCCATGCCACTCTCTCACTTCGTCCCAGCTTACCCTTCCCCTTCCCCATGTCCTCAAGTCCATTCTCTAGTACATCTGTCTTTATTCCCATCTTGCACCTAGGTGCTTCATGACCATATATATTTTTAAAGATTCCATATATATGTGTTAGCATACGGTATTTGTTTTTCTCTTTCTGACTTACTTCACTCTGTATGAAAGACTCTAGGTCCATCCAAGTCACTACAAAAAACTCAATTTTGTTTCTTTTTAGGGCTGAGTAATATTCCATTGTATATATGTGCCACATCTTGTTTATCCATTCATCTGTTGATGGACACTTAGGTTGCTTCCATGTCCTGGCTATTGTAAATAGAAGCAATGAACAATGTGGTACATGACTCTTTTTGAATTATGGTTTTCTCAGGGTATATGCCCAGGAGTGGGATTGCTGGGTTGTATGGTAGTTCTATTTTTAGTTTTTTAAAGAACCTCCATACTGTTTTCCACAGTGGCTGTATCAGTTTACATGCCCACCAACAGTACATGAGGGTTCCCTTTTCTCCACATCCTCTCCAGCATTTATTGTTTGTAGATTTTTTGATGATGGCCATTCTGACCGGTGTGAGATGATATCTCATTGTACTTTTGATTTGCATTTCTCTAATGATTAGTGATGTTGAGCATCTTTCATGTGTTTGCTGGCAATCTGTATATTTTCTTTGGAGAAATGTCTCTTTAGGTCTTCTGCCCATTTCTGGATTGGGTTGTTTGTTTTTTTTGATATTGAACTGAATGAGCTGCTTGAAAATTTTGGAGATTAATCCTTTGTCAGTTGCTTCATTTGCAAATATTTTCTCCCATTCTGAGGGTTGTCTTTTCGTCTTGTTTATGGTGTTCTTTGCTGTGCAAAAGCTTTTTTGTTTCATTAGGTCCCATTTGTTTATTTTTGGTTTTGTTTCCATTTCTCTAGGAGGTGGGTCAAAAAGGATCTTGCTGTGATTTATGTCATAGAGTGTTCTCCTTATATTTTCCTCTAAGAGTTTGAAAGTGTTTGGCCTTACATTTAGGTCTTTAATCCATATTGAGTTTATTTTTGTGTATGGTTTTAGGGAGTGTTCTAAATTCATTCTTTTATATGTACCTGTACAGTTTTCCCAGAACCACTTATTGAAGAGGCTGTCTTTTCTCCATTGTATATCCTTGCCTCCTTTACCAAAGATAAGGTGACGATGTGTCCGTGGGTTTATCTCTGGGTTTTCTATCCTGTTCCATTGATCTATATTTCTGTTTTTGTGCCAGTACCATACTGTCTCGATTACTGTAGCTTTGTAGCACAGCCTGAAGTCAGGGAGCCTGATTCCTCCAGCTCCATTTTTCTTTCTCAAGATTGCTTTGGCTATTCAGGGTCTTTTGTATTTCCATACAAATTGTGAAATTTTTTGTTTTAGTTCTGTGAAAAATGCCATTGGTAGTTTGATAGGGATTACATTGAATCTGTAGATTGCCTTGGGTAGTAGAGTCATTATTACAATGTTGATTTTTTCAATCCAAGAACATGGTATATCTCTGCATCTATTTGTATCATCTTTAATTTCTTTCATCAGTGTCTTATAATTTTCTGCATACAGGTCTTTTGTCTCCCTAGGTAGGTTTATTCCTAGGTATTTTATTCTTTTTTTTGCAATGGTAAATGGGAGTATTTTCTTGATTTCACTCTCAGAGTTTTCATCATTAGTGTATTGGAATGCAAGAGATTTCTGTGCATTAATTTTGTATCCTGCTACGTTACCAAATGCATTGATTAGCTCTAATAGTTTTCTGGTAGCATCTTTAGGATTCTCTATGCATAGTATCATGTCCTCTGCAAACAGTGACAGCTTCACTTCTTCTTTTACAATTTGGATTCGTTTTATTTCCTTTTCTTCTCTGATTGTTGTGGCTAAAACTTCCAAAACTATGTTGAATAAGAGTGGTGAGCGTGGGCAACCTTGTCTTGTTCCTGATCTTAGTGGAAATGCTTTCAGCTTTTCACCATTGAGGACGATGTTGGCTGTGGGTTTGTCATATATGGCCTTTATTATGTTGAAGAAAGTTCCCTCTATGCCTACTTTCTACAGGGTTTTTATCATAAATGGGTGTTGAATTTTGTCAAAAGCTTTCTCTGCATCTATTGAGATGATCATATGGTTTTTCTCTTTCAGTTGGTTAATATGGGGTATCACATTGATTGATTTGCATATATTGAACAATCCTTGCATTCCTGGGATAAACCCCACTTGATCATGGTGTATGATCCTTTTAATGTGCTGTTGGATTCTGTTTGCAAGTACTTGTTGAGGATTTTTGCATCTATGTTCATTAGTGATGTTGGCCTGTAGTTTTCTTTCTTTTTGACATCTTTGTCTGGTTTTGGTATCAGGGTGATTTTGGCCTCGTAGAATGAGTTTGGGTGTGTTCCTCTCTCTGCTATATATTGGAAGAGTTTGAGAAGGATAGGTGTTAGCTCTTCTCTAAATGTTTGATAGAATTGTCCTGTGAAGCCATCTGGTCCTGGGCTTTTGTTTGTGGCAAGATTTTTAACCACAGTTTCAATATCAGTGTTTGTGATTGGGCTGTTCATATTTTCTATTTCTTCCTAGTACAGTCATGGAAGGTTGTGCATTTCTGAGAATTTGTCCATTTCTTTCGGGTTGTCCATTTTATTGGCATAGAGTTGCTTGTAGTAATCTATCATGATCCTTTGTATTTCTGCAGTGTCAGTTGTTACTTCTCCTTTTTCATTTCTAATTCTATTGATTTGAGTCTTCTTCCTTTTTTTTTTGATGAGTCTGGTTAATGGTTTATCAACTTTGTTTATCTTCTCAAAGAACCAGCTTTTAGTTTTATTGATCTTTGTTATTGTTTCCTTCATTTCTTTTTCATTTATTTCTGATCTGATGTTTATGATTTCTTTCCTTCTGCTAACGTTGGGGGTGTTTTTGTTCTTCTTTCTCTAATTGCTTTAGGTATAAGGTTAGGTTGTTTATTTGGGATGTTTCTTATTTCTTAATGTAGGATTGTATTGTTATAAACTTCCCTCTTAGAACTGCTTTTGCTGCATACCATAGGTTTGGGGTCATCGTGTTTTCATTGTCATTTGTTTCTAGGTATTTTTTTGGTTTCCTCTTTTATTTCTTCAGTGATCTCTTGGTTATTAAGTAGTGTATTGTTTAGCCTCCATGTGTTTGTATTTTTTACAGATTTTTTCCTGTTATTGGTATCTAGTCTTCATAGCGTTGTGGTCAGAAAAGATACTTGACATGATTTCAATTTTCTTAAATTTACCAAGGCTTGATTTGTGATCCAAAATATGATCTATCCTGGAGAATGTTCCATGAGCACTTGAGAAGAAAGTGTATTCTGTTGTTTTTGGATGGATGTCCTATATATATTAATTATGGAATGTCCTATATATATTAATTAAGTCCATATTGTTTAATGTATCATTTAAAGCTTGTGTTTCCTTAGTTATTTTTATTTTGGATGATCTGTCCATTGGTGAAAGTGGGGTGTTAAAGTCCCCTACTATGATTGTGTTACTGTCGATTTCCCCTTTTATGGCTGTTAGCATTTACCTCATGTATTGAGGTACTCCTATGTTGGGTGCATAAATATTTACAATTGTTATATCTTCTTCTTGGATTGATCCTTTGATCATTATGTAGTGTCCTTCTTTTTCTCTTGTAATAGTCTTTATTTTAACGTCTATTTTGTCTGATATGAGAATTGCTACTCCAGCTTTCTTTTGATTTCCCTTTGCATGGAATATCTTTTTCTATCCCCTCACTTTCATTCTGTATGTGTCCCTAGATCTGAAGTGGGTCTCTTGTAGACAGCATATATATGGGTCTTGTTTTTGTATCCATTCAGCCAGTCTATGTCTTTTGGTTCCAGCATTTAATCAATTTACATTTAAGGTAATTATAGATATGTATGTTCCTGTTACCATTTTCTTCATTGTTTTGGGTTTGTTATTGTAGGTCTTTTCTTACGCTTGTGTATCCTGCATGGAGAAGTACCTTTAGCATTTGTTGTAAAGCTGGTTTGGTGCTGCTGAATTCTCTTAGTTTTTGCTTGTCTGTAAAGGTTTTAATTTTTCCATCGAATCTGAATGAGATCCTTGCTAGGTAGAGTAATCTTGGTTTTAGGTTTTTCCCTTTCATCAGTTTAAATATGGCCTGCCACTCCCTTCTGGCTTGCAGAGTTTCTGCTGAAAGATCAGCTGTTAACCTTATGGGGATTCCCTTGTATATTATTTGTTGTTTTTCCCTTGCTGCTTTTAATACTTTGTATTTAATTTTTGATAGTTTGATTAATATGCCTTGGTGTGTTTCTCCTTGGATTTATCCTGTATGGGACTCTCTGTGCTTCCTGGACTTGGTTACCTATTTCCTTTCCCATATTAGGGAAGTTTTCAACTATAATCTCTTCAAATATTTTCTTAGTACCTTTCTTTTTCTCTTCTTCTTCTGGGACCCCTATAGTTCAAATGTTGGTGCATTTAATCTTGTCCCAGAGGTCTCTCAGACTGTCCTCAATTCTTTTCATTCTTTTTTCTTTATTCTGCTCTGCAGTAGTTATTTCCACTATTTTATCTTCCAGGTCACTTATCCGTTCTTCTGCCTCAGTTATTCTGCTATTGATCCCTTCTAGAGAATTTTAAATTTCATTTATTGTGCTGTTCATCATTGTTTGTTTGCTCTTTAGTTCTTCTAGGTCCTTCTTAAACGTTTCTTGTGTTTTCTCCATTCTATTTCCAAAATTTTGGATCATCTTTACTATCATTATTCTGAATTCTTTTTCAGGTAGACTGCCTATTTCCTCTTCATTTGTTGGGTCTGGTGGGTTTTTACCTTGCTCCTTCATCTGCTGTTTCTCTGTCTTCTCATTTTGCTTATCTTACTGTGTTTGGGGTCTCCTTTTCACAGGCTGCAGGCTCATAGTTCCCATTGTCTTTGGTGTCTGTCCCCAGTGGCTAAGGTTGGTTCAGTGGGTTGTGTAGGCTTCCCGGTGGAGGGGACTAGTGCCTGTGTTCTGGTGGATGAGGCTGGATCTTGTCTTTCTGGTGGGCAGGTCCATGTCTGGTGGTGTGTTTTAGGGTGTCTGTGACCACGTTATGATTTTAGGCAGCCTCTCTGCTAATGGGTGGGGTTGTGTTCCTATCTTGCTAGTTACCTGGTATAGGGTGTCCAGCACTGTAGCTTGCTGGTCGTTGAGTGGAGCTGGGTCTTGGCATTGAGATGCAGATCTCTGGGAGATTTTCGCCATTTGATATTACGTGGAGCTGGGAGGTCTCTTGTGGACCAGTGTCCTGACCTTGGCTCTTGCACGTCAGAGGCACAGCCCTGACGCCTGCCTGGAGCACCAAGAGCCTGTCATCTACAAAGCTCAGAATAAAAGGGAGAAAAAAAGGAAGAAAGAATGAAAAAGATAAAATAAAATTAAGTGAAAGAAAATAAAATTATGAAAATAAAAAGTAGAAAAATAATTATTAAAAAAAAATTTAAATAATAAAAAAAGAAAGAAAGAAAGGAGAGTAACCAAAGCAAAAAACAAATCCACCAATGATAACAAGTGCTAAAATGTATACTAAAAAAAAAAGAAAGAAAAAAAAAATGGACAGACAGAACCCGAGGACAAATGGTAAAAGCAAAGCTATACAGACAAAATCACACACAGAAGCATACACATACACAGTCAAAAAAAGAGAAAAAGGGAAAAAAAATATATATATATATTGTTGCTGCCAAAGTCCACCTCCTCAATTTGGGATGACTCGTTGTCTATTCAGGTATTCCACAGATACAGGGTACATCAAGTTGATTGTGGAGATTTAGTCCACTGCTCCTGAGGCTTCTGGGAGAGATCTCCCTTTTTCTTCTTTGTTTGCACAGCTTCTGGGGTTCAGCTTTGGATTTGAACCTGCCTCTGTGTGTAGGTTGCCTGAGGGCGTCTGTTCTTTGCTCAGACAGGACGGGGTTAAAGGAGCCGGTGATTCAGGGGCTCTGGCTCACTCAGGCCTGGGGGGATGGAGGGGTACGGATGCGGGGCGAGCCTGCGGCGGGCAGAGACTGGCATGACTTTGCACCAGCCTGAGGCGCGCCGTGCGTTCTCCTGGGGAAGTTGTCCCTGGATCACGGGGCCCTGGCAGTGGCGGGCTGCACAGGCTCCCTGGAGGGGAGGTGTGGAGAGTGACCTGTGCTCGCACACAGGCTTCTTGGTGGCGGCAGCAGCAGCCCTAGCGTCTCATGCCTGTCTCTGGGGTCCGTGCTGTTAGCCGCGGCTGGCGCCTGTCTCTGGAGCTCCTTTAAGCAGCGCTCTTAATCCCCTCTCCTCGAGCACCAGGAAACAAAGAGGGAAGAAAAATTCTCTTGCCTCTTCGGCAGGTCCAGACTATTTCCCGGACTCCCCCCCGGCTAGCTGTGGTGCGTTAGCCCCTTCAGGCTGTGTTCACGCCGCCAGTCCTCTCCCTGCGATCCAACCGAAGTCCGAGCCTCAGCTCCCAGGCCCCGCCCGCCCCTGCAGGTGAGCAGACAAGCCTCTCGGGCTAGTGAGTGCCGGTCGGCACCGATTCTCTGTGCGGGCATCTCTCCACTTTGCCCTCTGCACCCCTTCTGCTGTGCTCTCCTCCGTGGCTCTGAAGCTTCCCCCCTCCGCCACCCGCAGTCTCTACCCATGAAGGGGCTTCCTAGTGTGTGGAAACCTTTCCTCCTTCACGGCTCCCTCCCACTGGGGCAGGTCCCGTCCCTATTCTTTTGTCTCTGTTTTTTCTTTTGCCCTACCCAGGTACATGGGGAGTTTCTTGCCTGTTGGGAGGTCTGAGGTCTCCTGCCAGCATTCAGTAGGTGTTCTGTAGGAGCTGTTACACATGTAGATGTATTTCTGATGTATTTGTGGGGAGGAAGGTGATCTCCACATCTTACTCTTCCACCGTCTTGAAGCTCCTCTCCACGGTAGCTATTTTAAATCAAGACGGATATCTTTCTACACTTTAAGTGGGAATGGATGTATATATAGATTATTGGTTTGGCCAGGTTTCAACAATGACAGATTGTTTTATAGTTGTAATAACGAAAGAAGGTAGGTAGGCAGGAAAACATTTTACAAACTTGAGAACTGTGTTTCAATGTGAAATGAGCAAATATTTAACCCAACAAATAAAGTGAATAATAGAAAAGTCTTCAGAAAACCAAATAAGCTCAGGCAATCGTCCTTCAAATCTTATATATGTAACTGTCAAAGGCACAGAATTGCTTCAAGACGGATTTATTTATTAAACAAACATGGATTGCACACTTGTCCTGTACCTATCACCCTGCTAACCACTAGGGACACTAAGATGAATTTTGACAGAGTCCTTCCCCATGAGAACAGTGGGGAGGGATCAGACATATACATAAATATTTTTTGCTATGGACATTGGGATATGTGTTTATGCAAAGATAGTCAGTTGCATCAAGTGAGTTGAGGTGATTATGGTGCATGGAGCATCTATTAAATCACAATAGATGAGAAATTAAAACTATGCTATAAACTAAAAAGTAGTATGAATTTGGTGTTCTTTTTGATAGACATTCCCAGAACATACCTAACAATGGGAAAGATAATATTCCTGAATGCATGTCCAGTCATTCAGTAATTACAGGAGCTTGGTGAATCTGTGATGTAAGAAGGTGAAAATCTAACTTAGAAACTGAATTAAAAGGCTCAATGAAAACTGTATAAACCTTTTATACAAAGTATTAAATGTTTAATACTGAGCCTCCCTCAGATGCTCCAGAGAACAAAACTGAATGTAAGCTGACAGCTGTCTAAATGCAGAGTTGACAAGATTTTTGATAAATATAGCTATTACCTATTATATGTGAAAGCATAGCCTGTAATCCTTTTAGTATAGAGAAAAACACATTCAGTGAGGCAGTGTTGGCACAAACTATTGGGGAGTAAGAAAGGGGAGAGAAAAACCTACACACTATTAAAGTTTTAGTGATCCTTAATATTAAAAATCAGACTGCAAGATTCATTTTCTAATCAAAACAAGATAAACCATCTTCTTGCCTTTGCAATAAGGATAAAAGACATCAACATTTAAATGTCAGCTCTATGGAATCCTCAATAATTTTTAAATTTAAATGACTCATTAAATCCTTCAGTGATATTATTCTCCCATCACTCTTAAATTTGGCACCATAAACCACAATTAATATCAAAAGTTATCTACAGATTCAGCAATCCCTATCAGAATTCCAGTGGCATTTTTCACAGAAATAGAAAAAAAATCCTAAAATTTGCACAGAACCACAAAAGACCCCAAATAGCTAAAGAAATCTTGAGAAAGGAGAACAAAACTGGAGGCATCAAACTTTCTGATTTCAAATTATATTATAAAGCTATAGGACTCAAAACAGTAATAGTGGGCTTCCATGGTGGCGCAGTGGTTGAGAGTCCGCCTGCCGATGCAGGGGACACGGGTTCATGCCCCCGGTCCGGGAAGATCCCACATGCCGCAGAGCGGCTGGGCCCGTGAGCCATGGCCGCTGAGCCTGCGCGTCCGGAGCCTGAGCTCCGCAACGGGAGAGGCCACGACAGTGAGAGGCCCGCGCACCACACACACACACACAAAAACAGTAATAGTATAGGCATAAAAGCAGACACATACATCAATGGAACAGAATAGAGAGCTCAGAAATAATCCCATGCATATCAAGTCAATTAATTTTTGACAAAGGAGCTAAGAATATACAGTGGGGAAAGGAGAGTCTCTTCAATAAATAGTCTTGGGAAAATTAGACAGGCACATGCAAAAGAATGCAACTGGAGCACTATCTTACACCATACACAAAAATCAACTCAAAATAGATTAAAGTCTTGAATCTAAGACCTGAAACCATAAAACTCATTGAAGAAAACCTAGGGAGTAAGCTCCTTATCATTAGTCTTGGCAATTACTTTTTGGATTTGACAACAAAAGCAAAGGCAACAAAAGCAAAAATAAATAACAGAGACAACATCAAACTAAAAAGCCTCTGCTCAACAAAATGAAAAGGCAGCCTATGGAATGGGAGAAAGTATTTGTAAACCACATATCTGATAAGGGGTTAATATCTCAAATATACAATGAACTCATACAATCAATAGCAAAAAACCAAATGACCGAATTTAAAAATGGGCAAAGGACCTGAATAGATATTTTTCCAAAGAAAACATACAAGTGGCCAACAGGTTCATGAAAAGGTGCTCAATATCACTAATCATCAGGGAAATGAAAATCAAAACCACAATGAGATATCACTCACAGCTGTTAGGATGGCTACTGTCAAAAAGACAAGCGAGAACAAATGGTGGCAAGAATGTAGAGAAAGGGGAACACTTGTGCACTGTTAGTGGGAATGTAAACTGGTACAGCCATTACAAAAAACAATATGGAGGTTTCTCAAGAAATTAAAAATAGAACTACCATATGATCTAGGAATCCCACTTCTAGCTATATATCCAAAGGAAATAAAACCATTATGTCGAAGAGGTATCTGTACTCCCATGTTCATTGCAGGATTACTCACAGTAGTCAAAGTACAGAAGTAATCTAAGTGTCATTCAACAGATGAATAGATCAAGAAAATGTGTGTGTCTGTGTGTGCATGTACATTCGGCTTTAAAAAAGAAGGAAATCCTGTCATTTTTGACAACATGAATGAACCTGGAGGGTATTATGCTAAGTGAAATAAGCCAGACAGAAAAAGACAAATACTCCCTGGTACCGCTTATATGTGGAATTAAAAAAAAAAAGAAACAGAGAGGAGAAAAGTGGTGGTCAGGAGCTCTGGGACAGAGAAAATAGGGAATGATTAGTAAAATGATACAAACTTTCAGTTATAAAATGAATAAGGTCTGAGGATATAATATATGACATGGTGACCATAGTTGATAACACTGTACTGTATAATTGAAACTTGCTAAGCATTTAAGCATTCTTACCTGAAACAAACAAACAAAAGAGTTAAATATATGAGGTGATGGATGCTTTAATTAACTCAGTGAGGAGAATTCGTTCACAATATATACATATATCAAATCATCACATTGTATATTTTAAATATATTACAATTTTACTTGTCAATTATACCTCAATAAAACTGGGAAAAAAAGTGTCATAGAGCTGGATGCTGAGAGACAGAGTTGGGAGTGTATGGGCTGATTGTGGTGGTTGGAGGAGAGGGTATATTCTGTTATCTGGCATCCTACGAAAGAGGGTTCTAGTGCCAGAAGCACTTAGGAAGGCTCTTCTTCAACTCTGGCCCTTAACCTGCTTGTCATGACAGAGTAGACAACGGTCAGAGGAGGAAGAGGATGTGCGCCAGCATAATCAGTCAAAAAAAAAAAAAAAGATTAAGTATATATGTATTTGTGACTGAAATTATAATTGAAGAAAATGTTTTCAATATAAAAATTAGAAGATGAAAATAACACATTTGGTATCTATCTATACAAATAAAACTGCTATAAATCCTTGATTTGAAGCCTAGCCAGAAAAAGCAAAGCCTCAAAAGGGACATATTATGTCAGTACAGTACCACAGGGTGCTAAGCTCTGAGGAGTATGAACTGCACTCAAGGAAGATAATAAAAACGCTGGATGGATCCCACAGTTGTCAAATTCTCTACCTTCCTAACCCAAGTGCTTATTGCAACACTTGGACAAACAAAAAAAAGACAATGACATTGGTCTCTGTCAAAATTGCTGGCACTCCCAAGTGGGTCTACAAATATATTCCTGATTTGTCTGCTGAAAAAATAAGCATAAAACTCGCAAACAAATATTTAAAAATATCTTTGAAGAAGGATACTCAAATATATTGGCTGACCTCTGCAGTACAGATTCCTTAATTAACATCCAAACTTTCTGTGGTTTGGTTTTCAAGGCATCTGTCTTTCCTTAGCTTGAACCTGCTGAGTCATATCATGCCCTTGTCATGTACAGGTTTGGCCATGACTCTTCAGTCAGGAGTATCTCAACCTCACCTCCTACTGCAAAGCTGTGTCCTGAGCCCCCAAGGTTAGACATAGTCTGTCATTTCCCGCAGTGACAAATGCAGAATATTGTGTTGCTTCAAAGGGCAAAACTTTATTCAGAATATGGATATTCCCAGTAGACATTCACCTCAACATGAGGATTAACCTTCTACGAAAAAGAGCCATCTCAACACAGGAGCACCTCAATACATAAGGGAAATACTAACAGCCATAAAAGGGGAAATTGACAGTAACACATACATAGTAGGGGACTTTAACACCCCGCTTTCAGCAATGGACAGATCATCCAAAATGAAAATAAATAAGGAAACACAAGCTTTAAATGATACATTAAACAAGATGAACTTAATTGATATTTATAGGACATTCCATCCAAAAACAACAGAATACACATTTTCCTCAAGTACTCATGGAACATTCTCTAGGATAGATCATATCTTGGGTCACAAATCAGGCCTTGGTAAATTTAAGAAAATTGAAATTGTATCAAGTATCTTTTCCGACCACAACGCTATGAGACTAGATATCAATTACAGGAAAAGATCTGTAAAAAATACAAACACATGGAGGGTAAATAATACACTACTTAATAACGAAGTGATCACTGAAGAAATAAAAGAGGAAATCAAAAAACACCTAGAAACAAATGACAATGGAGACACGACAACCCAAAACCTATGGTGTGCAGCAAAAGCAGTTCTAAGAGGGAAGTTTATAGCAATACAATCCTACCTTAAGAAACAGGAAACATCTTGAATAAACAACCTAACCTTGCACCTAAAGCAATTAACGAAAGAAGAACAAAAAATCCCCAAAGTTAGCAGAAGGAAAGAAATCATAAAAATAAGATCAGAAATAAATGAAAAAGAAATGTAGCAAACGATAGCAAAGATCAATAAAACTAAAAGCTGCTTCTTTGAGAAGATAAACCTGGTTCTTTGAGAAGATAAACCAAGTTGATAAACCATTAGCCAGACTCATCAAGAAAAAAAGGAAGAAGACTCAAATCAATAGAATTAGAAATGAAAAAGGAGAAGTAACAAATGACACTGCAGAAATACAAAAGATCATGATAGATTACTACAAGCAACTCTATGCCAATAAAATGGACAACCTGGAAGAAATGGACAAATTCTCAGAAATGCACAACATGCCAAGACTGAATCGGGAAGAAATAGAAAATATGAACAGACCAATCACAAGTATTGAAATTGAAACTGTGATTAAAAATGTTCCAACAAACAAAAGCCCAGGACCAGATGGCTTCACAGGCAAATTCTATCAAACATTTAGAGAAGAGCTAACACCTATCCTTCTCAAACTCTTCCAAAATATAGCAGAGGGAGGAACACTCCCAAACTCATTCTACGAGGCCACCATCACCCTGATACCAAAACCAGACAAGGATGTCACAAAGAAAGAAAACTACAGGCCAATATCACTAATGAACATAGATGCAAAAATCCTCAACAAAATACTAGCAAACAGAATCCAACAGCACATTAAAAGGATCATACACCATATCAAGTGGGGTTTATTCCAGGAATGCAAGGATTCTTCGATATATGCAAATCAATCAACGTGATACACCATATTAACAAATTGAAGGAGAAAAACCATATGATTATCTCAATAGATGCAGAGAACTCTTTTGACAAAATTCAACACCCATTTATGATAAAAACCCTGCAGAAAGTAGGCATAGAGGGAACTTTCCTCAACATAATAAAGGCCATATATGACAAACACATGGCCAACATCGTCCTCAATGGTGAAAAACTGAAATCATTTCCACTAAGATCAGGAACAAGACAAGGTTGCCCACTCTCACCACTCTTATTCAACATAGTTTTGGAAGTTTTAGCCACAGCAATCAGAGAAGAAAAGGAAATAAAAGGAATCCAAATTGGAAAAGAAGTAAAGCTGTCACTGTTTGCAGATGACGTGATACTATGCATAGAGAATCCTAAAGATGCTACCAGAAAACTATTAGAGCTAATCAATGCATTTGGTAACGTAGCAGGATACAAAATTAATGCACAGAAATCTCTTGCATTCCAATACACTAATGATGAAAACTCTGAGAGTGAAATCAAGAAAATACTCCCATTTACCATTGCAAAAAAAAGAATAAAATACCTAGGAATAAACCTACCTAGGGAGACAAAAGACCTGTATGCAGAAAATTATAAGACACTGATGAAAGAAATTAAAGATGATACAAATAGATGCAGAGATATACCATGTTCTTGAATTGGAAGAATCAACATTGTGAAAATGACTCTACTACCCAAAGCAATCTACAGATTCAATGTAATCCCTATCAAACTACCACTGGCATTTTTCACAGAACTAGAACAAAAAATTTCACAATTTGTATGGTAACACAAAAGACCCAGAGTAGCCAAAGCAATCTTGAGAACGAAAAACAGAGCTGGAGGAATCAGGCTCCCTGACTTCAGGCTATACTACAAAGCTACAGTAATCAAGACAGTATGGTACTGGCATTAAAACAGACATATAGATCAATGGAGCAGGATAGAAAGCCCAGAGATAAACCCACGCACATATGGTCACCTTATCTTTGATAAAGGAGGCAGGAATGTACTGTGGAGAAAGGACAGCCTCTTCAATAAGTGGTGCTGGGAAAAGTGGACAGATACACGTAAAAGTATGAGATTAGAGCAATCCCTAACACCATACACAAAAATAAGCTCAAAATGGATTAAAGACCTAAATGTAAGGCCAGAAACTATCAAACTCTTAGAGGAAAAAATAGGCAGAACACTCTATGACATAAATCACAGCAAGATCCTTTTTGACCCACCTCCTAGAGAAATGGAAATAAAAACAAAAATAAACAAATGGGACCTAATGAAACATCAAAGCTTTTGCACAGCAAAGGAAACCATAAACAAGACGAAAAGACAACCCTCAGAATGGGAGAAAATATTTGCAAATGAAGCAACTGACAAAGGATTAATCTCCAAAATTTACAAGCAGCTCATGCAGCTCAATAACAAAAAAACAAACCCAATCCAAAAATGGGCAGAAGACCTAAATAGACATTTCTCCAAAGAAGATATACAGATTGCCAACAAACATATGAAAGAATGCTCAACATCGTTAATCATTAGAGAAATGCAAATCAAAACTACAATGAGATATCATCTCACACCAGTCAGAATGGCCATCATCAAAAAATCTAGAAACAATAAATGCTGGAGAGGGTGTGGAGAAAAGGGAACACTCTTGCACTGCTGGTGGGAATGTGAATTGGTACAGCCACTATGGAGAACAGTATGGAGGTTCCTTAAAAAACTACAAATAGAACTACCATATGACCCAGCAATCCCACTACTGGGCATATACCCTGAGAAAACCATAATTCAAAAAGAGTCATGTACCAATATGTTCATTGCAGCTCTATTTACAATAGCCAGGAGATGGAAACAACCTAAGTGTCCATCATTGGATGAATGGATAAAGAAGATGTGGCACATATATACAATGGAATATTACTCAGCCATAAAAAGAAACGAAATTGAGTTATTTGTGGTGAGATGGATGGACCTAGAGTCTGTCACACAGAGTGAAGTAAGTCAGAAAGAGAATGACAAATACCATATGCTAGCACATATATATGGAATCTAAGGAAAAAAATGTCATGAAGAACCTAGGGGTAAGACGGGAATAAAGACACAGACCTACTAGAGAATGGAGTTGAGGATATGGGGAGGGGGAAGGGTAAGCTGTGACAAAGTGAGAGAGTGCCATGGACATATATACACTATCAAACGTAAAATAGATAGCTAGTGGGAAGCAGCCGCATAGCACAGGGAGATCAGCTCGGTGCTTTGTGACCACCTGGATGGTTGGGATAGGGAGGGTGGGAGGGAGGGAGACGCAAGATGGAGGAGATATGGGAACATATGTATATGTATAACTGATTCACTTTGTTGTAAAGCAGAAACTAACACACCATTGTAAAGTAATTATACTCCAATAAAGATGTAAAAAAAAAAAAAAGAAAGAAAGAAAGAAAGAGAGCCATCTGACAACTGAAAGAACTGCTTTGCAAAAGCATGAACTCCTTGAAACTGAAAGTATTAAAAGGGAAGCTGGGTTGCCATCTGCCCAGGATATAATATGAATTCCAACCTTGGGAGGGAGTTTGACTCAAAGACATCCGAGTCTTAAGATTCTGATTCTTATCATTCTACTTCAGTAAATTTAATTACCATATCTTTTTTTTTTTTTTTTTTTTGCGGTACGGGGGCCTCTCACTGTTGTGGTCTCTCCTGTTGCGGAGCACAGGCTCCGGATGCGCAGGCTCAGCGGCCATGGCTCACGGGCCTAGCCGCTCCACAGCATGTGGGATCTTCCCGGACCGGGGCACGAACCCGTGTCCCCTGCATCGGCAGGCGGACTCTCAACCACTGCGCCACCAGGGAAGCCCTGGAGCAGTATATTTTTATTATTTATTCTGAGTTCTGCATCTGCTGAGTTTACTTTCTTCTGTTCTATGTAGAAATCTTCATATATTATGGGAAAAGGGAGTTTGGACATTAGCATAAGATAAAGCTTTTTGGTAGACATAAATGTCTTTCAACACCATGTGGTATATACATACTGGACCCCAGTATCTGAGAGCCTCTCAGCACTGCATTTCTGATGTACAGCTGCAAGAAGATGCGGAATATATTTTTATTCTTTTCTCTATGCCTAAAATATTTTATAATTTAGAAGAGTAGGTAATAATTGATTATTACTTAACATTTTCTAGGGTAGAAAAAAACATGTCATACAACAAGTCACAGTACATTATGAGGACTTTCCTGAACTGGTGATGGCAGTGGGGTTGGGTGTAAGTCAATAGTCATGAGGTAGACTTTACCAAGAGAATCTATGCAACAGTGAAATGGAAGCTCTCTCTGATATTAGCTGCATGCTCCAGGTCACTGTATAATAACAAATGGGGCAAAATGGAATAAATATGAATCAGGAATGCAGTTTATCCCTTGATAGGCTGGTAGATATAAACTGATGTGAAAGTAACATCAGACTTCAGACATAAAAATGGTTATAAAAGTAGCATTAATTCCTTCATGTCCATTTCTTGCACAATTTCACCAGTGTCATCTATAAGGCATACAGAGTAATAACACAGGGTGTCCAACCCAGAGAAGCTGGCACACAGCCACTGAAAAGATTGCTTTGGCTGAGTTGACCATATGCAAGGGACAAATGACATCAGGTTATTAAACACCTGCTGTCAAATCAGCAGAAGGAGTACAACTATAGGCAGTGCAGGCTGAAGAATTCCTATAAGGTTACCTTGAAGCTGAGTCCTAAGGATGAAATGCTAAAGCACATGACCTGGAGAGTAGACCCTGAAAGAGCCAGCTCATTTTAACAAGGGCTTTCCATGCACCCCTTCCTAAGGTACTTAATGAGTACACCCAACACGCTTGGCACTCTGTTAAAAACAACAGAGGGAAGGAAAAGGAAGAGAAGATGTGTTCTTGCCTTATAATCCAGGTGGATAATCAAGCAAGGTAGTAAAATAATTTATCACTCAAACTGGGACACTTTTGAGAATGGAAAGAATTCTATTAAAAATTATGCTGCGGCAACATATGTAAACCAGGACTGTTCCTACAAAGCAGGACATATTGTTGCCGTATAGATCAGATATGTATAATTCATTCTTAAACAGCAAAATGCGGAATTGAATTTGAAATGATACAGAGTAAAATAATATATAAAATAGAACTAAAAGAGCATCTTGTCATAAATAAAGAAAACAAAACAAACTTATACCCCAAAGTTAGATACACCCAATTATAGTGAAAAATTAAAGTCAATTTAGCACCAATGGGCAGAAGCAAGACATAATAAGTAGAAAAAAAATCAAGCCACTCACTATACACTTATTAGAAAGGTTAAAATTCAAAATACTGAGAATTCCAAATGATGGCAAGCTATGGACTTGTTAGTAATAATGTACCAATAATGGCTCATCAATTTTAATAAACATATCACACTAATGCAAGATGTTCGTAATAGGGGAAACTGGAGGTTGGAGGGAGAGGGGATATGGGAACTCTGTATTTTACTCATTTTTTTCTCTAAACTTTCTTTTCCCTAAAAATAAACTTTATTATTAAAAATGTAAATATCAACATCTGGAATATTATCTTGACATGGTAGTTGGAGGAAACTAAAGAACCCTTCTATAGGCATAAAGGGCCCCAAGGTAGCACCACTGGACAGGTGTCTGCATGGAATAACGAGCTGGAAGAAAGGAAATAGATTATTTTTTAAAGTTTTGTTAAATAAGAAAATCCAGCCCAGCATGCTTAAGAAGATTATTTGTACCCAATATAGGCTTAAAATCAGTCCCAATATCATGCTCAGCATTCATGATAAATAAATTACTGTAAGTAGATACATTGGCTTGGCTTCTCCTTCCCTTGGTATTGCTCCTTGGACAGGTTCCAACAGTACAGTATGCTGAGCATTCAGGGGCAAAATCAAAAAGAGAAAGTTAGGCAAAGTCCACCTGAGTCATTAGTACGAAGTGGAAAGGCAGAGATATAGACTGGAATACACCAGAAGAATTCTAGAACACATCCAACACTAGGAGCATTTTACTGGGGATGTTGGAGCCCTGTATAGGAGCTACTAGACTGCAATGTCCAATAGAACTTTCAGAGATGTTGAAAATGCTTTATACCCATGCTGTCCAAACAATAAACACTAGCTACATATAGCTATTGAGAACATGAAATATGGCTAATGTGACTAAGGACATGAATTTTGAATTTAATTCAATTTTAATTAATTGCAGTTAAAGTAACCACACGTGGTTAGTGACTCTGTAATTGAAAATGCAGCACTATAAAATAGAGTGCACTCCCGAGACTGAACCAGGAAGAAACAGAAAATATAAACAGACCAATCACAAGCACTGAAATTGAGACTGTGATTAAAAATCTTCCAACAACCAAAAGCCCAGGACCAGATGGCTTCACAGGCAAATTCTATCAACCATTTACAGAAGAGCTAACACCTATCCTTCTCAAAATCTTCCAAAATATATCAGAGGGAGGAATACTCCGAAACTCATTTTATGAGGCCACCATCACCCTGATACCAAAACCAGACAAAGATGTCACGAAAAAAGAAAACTACACACCAAAATCACTGATGAACATAGGTGGAAAAATCCTCAACAAAATACTAGCAAACAGAATCCAATAGCCCATTAAAAGGATCATACACCATGATCAAGTGGGGTTTAAACCAGGAATGCAAGGATTCTTCAATATACGCAAATTAATCAATGTGATAAAACATACTAACAAATTGAAGGAGAAAAGGAGAAAAACCATATGATAATCTCATTGATGCAGAAAAAGCTTTTGACAAAATTCAACACTCATTTATGATAAAAACCCTCCAGAAAGTAGGCATAGAGGGAACTTACCTCAAAATAATAAAGGCCGTATATGACAAGCCCACAGCCAACATTGTTCTCAATGGTGAAAAACTGAAACCATTTCCTCTAAGATCAGGAACAAGAAAAGGTTGTCCACTCTCACCACTATTATTCAACAGAGTTTTGGAAGTTTTAGCCACAGCAATCAGATAAGAAAAGGAAATAAAAGGAATCCAAATTGGAAAGGAAGAAGTAAACCTGTCACTGTTTGCAGATGACATGATACGATACATAGAGAATCCTAAAGATGCTACCAGAAAACTACTAGAGCTAATCAATGAATTTGGTAAAGTAGCAGGATACAAAATTAATGCACAGAAATCTCTTGCATTCCGATACACTAATGATGAAAAATCTGAGAGTGAAATCAAGAAAATACTCACATTTACCACTGCAACAAAAAGAATAAAGTACCTAGGAATAAACCTACCTAAGGAGGCAAAAGACCTGTATGCAGAAAACTATGACACTGATGAAAGAAATTAAACATGATACCAACAGATGGAGAGATATACCATGTTCTTGGATTGGAAGAATCAATATTGTGAAAAATGACTCTACTACCCAAAGCAATCTACAGATTCAATGCAATCCCTATCAAATTACTAATGGCATTTTTTACAGAACTAGAACAAAAAATCTTAAAATTTGTATGGAGACACAAAAGAACCTGAAGAGCCAAAGCAATCGTGAGAAAGAAAAATGGAGCTGGAGGAATCAGGCTCCCGGACGTCAGACTATACTACAAAGCTACAATAATCAAGACAGTATGGTACTGGCACAAAAACAGGAATATAGATCAATGGAACAGGACAGAAAGCCCAGAGACATGTCCATGTACATATGGTCACTATACTTTTGATAAAGGAGGCAAGAATATACAGTGGAGAAAAGACAACCTCTTCAAAACATGGTGATGGTAAAACTGGACAGCTACATGTAAAAGAATGAAGTTAGAACACTCCCTAACACCATACACAAAAATAAACTCAAAATGGATTAAAGACCTAAATGTAAGACTGGACAGTATAAAACTCTTAAAGGAAAACATAGGAAGAACACTCTTTGACATAAATCACAGTAAGATCTTTTTTGATCCACCTCCTAGAGAAATGGAAATAAAAACAAAAATAAACAAATGGGACCTAATGAAACTTAAAAGCTTTTGCACAGCAAGGGAAACCATAAATGAGATGAAAAGACAATGCTTAGAATGGAAGAAAATATTTGCAAATGAAGCAACTGACATAGGATTAATCTCCAAAATTTACAAGCAGCTTATGCAGCTCAATATCAAAAAAAAAAAAAAAAAAACAACCCAATCCCAAAATGGGCAGAAAACCTAAATAGACCTTTCCCTGAAGAAGATATACAGATTGCCAACAAACACATGAAAGGATGCTCAACATCACTAATCATTAGAGAAATGCAAATCAAAACTATAATGAGTTAGCATAAGGTATATTTTTTCTCGTTCTGACTTAATTCACTCTGTATGACAGACTCTAGGTCAATCCACCTCACTACAAATAACTCAATTTCATTTCCTTTGATGGCTGAGTAATATTCCATTGTATATATGTGCCACAGCTTCTTTATCCATTCTTCTGCCGATGGACACTTAGGTTGCTTCCATGTCCTGACTATTGTAAATAGAGATGCAGTGAACATTGTGGTACATGACTCATTTTGAATTACGGTTTTCTCAGGGTATATGCCCAGTAGTGGGATTGCTGGGTAGTATGGTAGTCTAACACATATATATGGAATCTAAAAAAAAAAAAAAAAAAAAGTTTATGATGAACCTAGGGGCAGGACAGGAATAAAGATGCAGAAGAAGAAAATGGACTTGAGGACATGGGGAGGGGGAAAGGTAAGGTGGGACGAAGTGAGAGTGGCATGGACTTATATATACTACCAAATCTAAAGTAGATAGCTGGTGGGAAGCAGCCACATAGCACAGGGAGATCAGCTCAGTGCTTTGTGTCCACCTAGTGGGTTGGGATAGGGAGGGTGGGAGGGAGATGCAAGAGGGAGGAGATATGTGGATATATGTATAGCTGATTCACTATGCTATAAAGCAGAAACTAACACACCATTGTAAAGCAATTATACTCTAATAAAGATGTTTAAAAAAAAAGATGCAGGTTGAAAGTATAAAAGGTAGAAACAATAAAAATAATAAAACAGAAACAACAACAAAAAAAACTACAATGAGGTATCACCTCACACCAGTCAGAATGGCCATCATCAAAAAATCTAAAAACAGTAAATGCTGGAGAGGGTCTGGAGAAAAGGGAATCCTCTTGCACTGTTGGTGGGAATGTAAACTGATACAGCCACTATGGAGAACAGTATGGAGGTTCCTTAAAAAACTAAAAATAGAACTACCATACAACCCAGCAATCCCACTACTGGGCATATACCCTGAGAAAACTATAATTCAAAAAAAGCCATGTACTACAATGTTCATTGCAGCTCTATTTACAATAGCCAGGAGATAGAAGCAACCTAAGTGTCCATCAACAGATGAATGGATAAAGATGTGGCACATATATACAATGGAATATTACTCAGCCATAAAAAGAAACAAAACTGAGTTATTTGTAGTGAGGTGGATGGACATAGAGTCTGTCATACAGAGTGAAGTAAGTCAGAAAGAGAAAAACAAATACCGTATGCTAACACATATATATGGAATCTTAAAAAAAAAAAAAGGTTCTGAAGAACCTAGGTGCAGGACAGGAATAAAGATGCAGATGTAGAGAATGGACTTGAGGACGCGCAGAGTGGGAAGGGTAAGCTGGGACGAAGTGAGAGAGTGGCACGGACATATATACACTACCAAATGTTAAACAGATAGCTAGTGGGAAGTAGCCGCATGGCACGGGGAGATCAGCTCAGTGCTTTGTGACCACCTAGAGGGGTGGGATAGGGAGGATGTGAGGGAGATACAAGAGAGAAGATATATGGGGATATATGTATACATATAGCTGATTCACTTTGTTATACAGCACAAACTAACACACCATTGTAAAGCAATTATACTCCAATAAAGATGTTAAAAAAAAAAGAAAAAAGAATATACTATGCCCACTCTTAACTGCTTCCAGCACCATGCATACCAGCACTACTGCTCCAAATGGAGAGAAATTTGAACCAGCTGACTGTAAACCAGAGGGGGCATGTCTTGTACACCTTCATTATTCAGCAAAGAGTTAAAAAATGGCTATAGTGTATAAGACAGTATTTCTAAACATGAGATCAATAGATTCACATAGGGGAAACACTCGGGGTGGTTACTGACAATGTGAAGTTTGGGTATCCGTATCATATCTACTGGATCAGAATCACCTGTGTTGAGGAAGAACCAGTATTCTGTACTGTTAGCAAATTTATGTACAAAGTTCAAGAAAGACAGTATAAAAAATGTACTTTTTAAGACAAAAAAAAATAGAATGTATGTAGATGACATACATAAGTATATGATATTGTATACAAGCCCATGACAGTGGAAATTAGAGCTGAGATTATATAACTGAGATGAAGCCTGGATAATAAAAGGTTTACCATAAAGGACTAAGATACCAGACAGGAAGGTAATGTAATAACGTAGGCAAGAAGTGACAAGGGCTAGGTGATAAATGAAAAGTGAAAAGAGAAATTGGGAAATGTGGAGTTGAAGGCGAATGAGCAGGATAAATTAAACTATCAGAGAGAACTCTTGGTCACTGCACACAAGGTGTTGTCATTGAAAATATATGGGCTTTGGGTAAGAAGTTGGTTTAGGTGGAGAATAATGAGCTCAGAATTGGGCATTCTGAGGTGGTTGAAGAATATCCACATGGAAGTTTTCAGAATGAGTTAAACACTGGGGGGACAGAGCTGAGGTAATAGGGTAAGATTGAGATAAACATGTCAGCATCATCTACATAGGGTCAAAAATTGAAATCACAGAAAGAGAAGAATGAATCTGAGCGACTGTCCACAGTAAGTAATTCAGAGAATTAAAAAGAAGCACAAAAAGCAGAAAGAAGCAGACTATATTCCTGTTCATTAAATTAAAAAAATTTTATTTTATAGTAGGTCTTGACCTACTATCTTCCTCCTCTCTGGTTGCCTTCTTCAGCAGCTTTTAGGCTTCTAAATTTCTCATAGTTAGAGGGTTCCTCTACATTTAGATTTTATCAATTAGAGAATTTGCCTTCTAATGAGTATTAAACTGCAAAGTTTTTTTTCTTTTCTTTTAAAAAATGTCTCAAAAGGGAACCCTCGCACACTGTTGGTGGGAATGTAAATTGGTGTAGCCACTATGGATAACAGAATGGAGGTTTCGCAAAAACCTAAAACTCGAACTACCGTTATGACTCAGCAATTCCACTCCTAGGTATTTATCCAAAAAATGAAAACACTAATTCAAAAAGGTACATGCATGTCAATGTTCATAGCAGTATTATTTACAATTGCCAAGATATGAAAGCAATCCAAGTGTCCATCAACAGATGAATGGATAAAGATGTGGTATATATATGTATATATGCATACACATGTAATACTACTCAGCCATAAAAAATAATGATCTTTTGCCGTTTGCAATAACATGAATGTACCTGGAGGGTATTATGCTGAGTGAAATAAGTTAGAGAAAGACAAATGCTGCGTTATATCACTTACATGTGGAATCTTAAAAATAAAACTAGTGAATATAAAAAAAAACCTCACTTTTTCTCTCTCTTTTCCTTCAAATATCTCTGAATATCTTTCTTTGGGTCAAGTAACACTAAAATCATCTCTGCTTCTATTCCTAGCCCCTGAAGGAGAAATAAATAAGCCATCATTGATTGCTTTCACTTCTTTATTAAGCTCCTTGTTAGTGTGGAAGTTATTTTGCACAAAGTTTCTTGTTCATTAGAGTAGAAAATTTCAGCTTACGCTAAACTCTATTAGCCAAATAGACATAATACTAAAACTAGCCTTTAGTAATAAAGCCTCTGGGACTTCCCTGGTGGTCCAGTGGGTAAGACTCCATGTTCCCAGTGCAGGGGGCCAGGAGTCAATCCCGGGTCAGGGAACTAGATCCCCCATGCACCCCGCAACTAAGAAGTCTGAATGCCGCAAATAAAAGATCCTGCATGCAGCAACTAAGACCCGGCGAAGCCAAAATAAATAATTAATTAAAAAAAAAGAATAAAGCCTCTGGACTCAGCCTGTTTGGACAATTCCTTTTTCAGCCTCTTCACAGAGGGACCTTAGACAAAGAGGGTTTATTTTTACTAAGCCTCTATTTTCTCATCTGCATAATGACGATGCTGTCCTAGCTTACCTTGTAGGGTAGTTATGAAAATTAAAAGAGAAAATATATTTCAAGTGCTTACATAGCTGGCACACAATGGTCATTGACTTTTTAAATGTATTTATTCAAAATATGAAGTTTATTTATGCCATATTTTATCAAAGGAAAATGACATCATTATTTTATGCACCTCTAAGAAAAGGGGAAAATCCCGGCAAACTATGAAATGCCATTGACTACAAGAAGCATGTCAATTTCAAAGATGTTAACATGCGAAAAAATGTCTTAGAATTGAGTATATCAAGTACTGTTTGTGGTATACAAAGTTGAAGAGTTGTGTGATTTCTATGACTGGCTAAGATCCATTTATACCAGAAACACAGCTGTGAGATCTTGTATGAAAATGGACAATATGAATCCAGAGAACACTCAGAGAGTAGTAATTAATATTGTGGGTTCTGGATTGAGATAGACTTGGGTTCAGATCCCTGCTCTATTACTTACCAATGGTGTACCCTTGGACTAGTTATTTAACTTATCCACCCTGCAGCTGTAAAATGGGAATAATGATAGTTCTGAATTTAAGATGACTGTGAGTATTAAATGGGCAGCAATACTCATGAAGCCTTCAACAAAGTACCTGGCAAATACTGTGTTTAAAAATTAGTACTTGCTAGCCATTCACAGCAGCACAGTGCCTTATCCTCCAGGGGTCTAGGGGCAGACCAATGTTAGGATGAGGTGAGGCATTCAGGGATAACATCAAAAATACGTGGGACCTGCAAAAAAAGCTATACCTATAAACCAAAGAGCAAACTTGAAACATATCTCAGGGAAAACACAATTGCTGGTCCTGGATAAATAAGTGTTTTTAGAGACATTGACAGATGCCCTACATCCTCTCAAATTTACTTTTAAACATAAAATATATTTTTAAAAGCCTATGTATTAGTGTGTGTGTGTATGAGGCTATGGAAGAGAAAGAAAATTTGTCTGTGGTACTCCTGGTTTTTGTTTGTTTTTATTGTTGTTTTTTATACTTTGAATTTCCTTTCCTATGAGAATTTCAAACATATTTCAAAACACAAGTAAAAAAATTGCCCTAGGGGTTTCCCTGGTGGCACAGTGGTTACGAATCTGCCTGTCAATGCAGGAGACACGGGTTCGAGCCCTGGTCCGGGAAGATCTCACATGCAGCAGAGCAACTAAGCCCGTGTGCTACAGCTACTGACCCTGTGCTCTACAGCCCGCAAGCCACAACTACTGGGCCCACATGGCACAACTACTGAAGCCCGTGCGCCTAGAGCCCATGCTCTGCAACAAGAGAAACCACGACAATGCGAAGCCCCGCGCACCACAACGAAGAGTGGCCCCCACTCACCGCAACTAGAGAAAGCCCACACGCAGCAATGAAGACCCAAAACAGCCATAAATAAATAAATTTATCTTAAAAAAATTGCCCCAGCACTCAAAAATAAAGGTAAATGGGAAAGAGATTAAATTATAACATCATTATGACCAGAAATGGATATATTTTATATCATCTTTATCATTAATAAAAGATTCTGACATCTAATCAAGGTTGAAATCAGAACATTCTAATTAATTTAAATGTTTGCTCCGGACATGGCTCCATGAATGGCAGTGGGGGGAGAACTGCATCATTATGATGTATTACCATGGTTTAGAGCAATCTGTCTGATGGCGTCTAATAAACGACTTTACATTGACATAAAACAAGTTAGTACACTATTAAGTACCATAAATCATATTTGGTAGTAGGTGTAGATGAGAAACATTAACGGAGATTGAATTTGTTTCAGGTGTTTGAAACTCATTGCGTTCACTTACCACTACACATTAAACAAAGAAATAGCTTTCCAAGTAGGAAAATGTATTAACCATTTGATTTCCACACACAGTATAGTGAGTGCAAAACAGGTGCTAAAATAAAGGTACAGTTTGGTGTCTAAAGGCTGGTTGATATCCAGGAAGAGGGTACCAGGGTGACTGTACCTGTTGTAATAGCCACATCCATTCTGAATTATCAGTGCCTCCAGTGCACTTCATGCTAAATATCTTGAATTTCAACCCTTTCAAATGATTCCAGACTTCTAAGTTCAGTTAAAGAACTTCACTTGAGGAATAAACCAGGCAACTACATTAAAGAAGGCTTTACTATATCAACCCTGGGGATTGGTACTCAGTAAGAAAGACCAGATAGGGGAGCCTATGAAATTAAGAAAGTTGGCATCAGAGGGGCTAGCTCCAAAGAGAAGGAAGATATTTTAGGAGCATTGGGAAATCTATCAAAAAACTATTTTATACACCAAAAAGAGGGTGAACATTTTGGAGGGGCTGGCAATGTATTCTACAGATTGAAGTTTGCTGTCAAATCAGCAACAGAACGGCAATAGTAGTTATAGTTCCTGGAGTTTGAGTCTGAGACGAGAGATAATTTGAGTTTCTTGAATTTGATGCAATGACTTAGAAGGGCTATAATCAAGACAGAACCAACAGTTTAAATAACAGCAACATCTACTACAACTACAATAAAAACAAGGCAAGCACTCTACTTCTGAAAATGTAGTGAAACTCAGTGAGTGGAATTGGGGTATAAATTTAAAGCTGATCTAACTACAGAGCTGTCCATAACACTCAGCTTCTGAACTACTGATTAGGCTCCTTAAATTCTCCTTGCTAGAAAAACAATTAATTGCAGAGAATCTGAGATTATAGGCAGAGATTAAATGGCTAAAACTTCCAAAGTTTTAGAAGTACAGGAGTAGTGAGCTAGGAATCATGGTCTACAAAGGGATATAAAAATAATAAATCTGTGAGGTTTGGAAAAATCAGGACAAAAGAGGCCATAATCCTCCACTCCACAGTGCTAACGCCTCAAGAATGATCATAATATTTATTTAATTTTTTATTTTGAAATAACATTATACTTATGGGAAAGTTGCAAGAATACAGAGATTCCCATATACCATTTGTTCAGCTTTCCCTAATCTTAACATTTTATTTAGTCACAGTATGACTGTGAAGCCAAGCAATATGTAGACCTTATTAGAATTTCACCAACTTTCCCACTAAGGCCCTCTTTTCTGGCCCACGATTCAAAGATCCCGTCCTCAATTTAGTTATCACATCTCTTTAGTCTCCTCCAATCTGTGGCGGTTTCTCAGTATTTGTCCTGCATGGCCTTACCACTTTTGAAGAGTAATGGCCAGCTGCTTTATATCATCCCCGTATACATGGGTTTAAATGATGTTTCTCATGATTAAATTGAGATTACATAGTTTTGGCAAGAATACCATAGGAGTGGTATTTTGCCCTTTATAGTACATTCAGGGGGTACATGATATCAATGTATCTTATTACTGGTGATATTAATTTTGATCACTTGGGGTTTGTTTTGTGTGTGTGTGTGTGTGTGTGTGTGTGTGTGTGTTTCCTGAGTCTGTCCACACTACATGGAAGTTTAGCTGTCAGAGTGCTGTGGAAGGGATCCCTGTGTTATTAGAAAGAGAGGCAAAGCCCTGAGGCTGTTCTTCGGGGCAAAGGTTCCAGGAACAAGCATCACTGGTCTCCTGTGACAAATTCTAAACACCTTGCAGGTGCCTGCAGGAGCAATTGGCCCCAAGGATATGCAATGGAATGGTGCGTTCGGCTGGCTGTAGACTTGGACCTTAGTAGACATCAGATTGTGGCCCCAGGGTTCCATGCTTGAAGCCCCAGGTGCTGCCCTGGGGCCTTCCTTCTCCTAGAAGGCTATAGATTTCTGGCCCACATGTATGAAGTTCACTGCCCTATTTTGGCTTAGGGCAGTCTCCCCTCTGCACAGCCTTTGGGCCAGAGCCAGTTGCTCAGTACCTGGTCAGGAACCCTTGGGCAAGGTGCCATTGCGATGTGACACTGACTGTGAGGTTGGGCTTAGTGATGATGAGGATTGGGGTTTAGTTGATCAAAGCCTTGAGCCAGTCTTTCCATTTGGTCTGGAAAGAGGCGCCCAAATGCCTGTTGGACCAGTTGTCTGTCAGGCGCTGTCTAGCACTCAGCTTCATGCTTTGAGATGCCAGATCAAGTGTTCATCTCATTAACTCAGTTCTGACAAAACTGCTTTGACATAGTCTCTGGAGGTGACCAGATGTGGGCTAGGGAGAGGGAGAAGGTGAGGATGAGATGGCATTTGGACTGCTGGTTCAGTGATTAGAATGTCATTTCCATGGCCCTTGGTGGAGACAAAGGCCCTGAATAAAAACCAAAATTCTCCCTATTTAAGCATCCTTCCCAATGTAATGTTTTCTTTATTTCTCCTTTTAGCTTATCCTGATGGTAAGGTAAAAAAAAAACAAACCTGGTAGCATATGAAAATCAGCCATGGGAGGACAGGAAAGGGGAAAAGAGTCATGTGTGGGACTCACAGAATTAATTCAGTCACTAAGAAGAAATGTCGGCTAAGCATCAGGGGGAGACAGGGTGGGTAAAAGAAAGTGGGTTTGCAGCAGAGGCAGCAGAGCTGGTATCAATTTTCTTATAACACGAGGGTGCAAACCCTCACTAGTTTTTCAAGTAAAATATCAAAGAATGCCAATCCATGACCTGACAGCAGTTCTCCCAGTTGAAGGTGAGTCAATATTGCTTAACATCTTTCTGTGGTTACTGGCACTACATTCTCTGCAGTCATATTGTGACTGCATATATCACTGCAAGACACAAATGAGACGAGATGGCAGTTTCCTCGGAAAGTCTTTAAGGGCACACAGATATGTTCAGTTGGGAATGTTACCATCAGATCACAGAGCTACCTTTTCTTCAACTAACATAAAACACTGCACAGGAGGCAGTAAAATAATAAACATGTAAATGGAAGAAAAGAACAACCAAAGAACACTAAAAATATCTGGAAAAACAAATTATATTGTGAAGAAAAAGCAGCACAAAATGAAACAAAATATGGCCCATTCTTGTGGTGTCTTTGAAGTCCAAGTTTAATTTGTTCTGTGTATGTGTGTGTGTGTGAATACAATAAACACTTTTATACCATGTAAGTCTCATCTCTTTCGGATTTGGATTTTTGACTAAGCACCGGTGACTTCTCTTAATCAGAAAGAACAATGAAGGTGGCAAACATATCTCTGCCTAGGGTCTTAATAAAGCTTTGAAAACTGTAATTTAACAAATTGTCTTTTCATCTCAAAATGGGATTGTAACCCATGTTGGAAAGCTTCATTAGCATTTGCTCCACTCAGTGAGAGCCCTTCTAGTGGGGCCTTTGCTAAAGACTAAGGTGTTGTCAGACTGAAATAAAAGCTGCTTCGCCCAAAGCACTTTTCCAATTTTAGAAACCATAGAGTGTAAGCTTCTGCCTTTAGGTGAGAAAACAAAAGCCCATTGAGATTAAATATTTTCTCTGAGGACATTTACTGAGCTACACAAATGATACTGGAGAAGAGAAAATAGAAGAAATATTAATTTGGTGCTACTTTGGTGTTATTTCTTTTGTGTGTGTGTGTGTGTGTGTGTGTGTGTTATTTCTTAAATTTCCTTTGGTGCTACCTCTTAAATACCTCTTCTCTTTCAGGTGTTACATAACTTTATCTTCACAAAAATCCTGTGCTGTATTAATCTCCTTATTTTATAGGTGTGAAATTAAGGATTAACGAGGTGAAATAACTCGTTCAAGTTCACACAATGAGGAAGTAGCCGAGCCAAGGTTTCCAGCTGATCCTTTGTCACCAAATATGCTTTTATATGCTATGCTGAAATGAAAATTACAATTCTGTATAATATATCCTCTAACAGAAAAAATAAAGGAGTGATCTCATTAAACTATTTATTCAGTTCTACAAAATCTACTTGCTCATTTTTCAGGCAAAGGAAAATATATTTTCTTTCTTCAAAGATCTTTAAAACTCTTCCCATAGGAAAAAATATATTTATCTCTATATTTTTGAGAGTTTGGTAGACAGATATTTCAGTAATAATTTTCAAGATTGTACTAACCTCCATCTCGTTAGATGTTTTTACAAAATACATCACGCTTGACAGAAATTATTTCAGAAATACTGGAGAGACAGGAGGGTGGGAGATGGAGAATCATAGGCTGTGACAGAAGTAACTGCCTGCAAAGAGTAGTGCTTCTTGCACTCTGAGATTAGAGATAAATTAATCCCTGAGTCCCCACATGCCCAAGTGTAAGGAGCAAATATAAGTTCAAGCATCTAATGAAGTGATTTTGTAGTGGAAGCAAACTGCAAGCCATGACTCACCTGTGCTTTTAAAGGCTTGATTTTATGCAGAACTAAAAAGTAGGAGATGAAAAATTGGTCATTAAATGAAAAACCAGAGGCTTTGATTATTGGAGGGAATGAAAATAACATTCTGGAAACTATGTCATATTTAATTGTTTATATCCTTTTCAATCACTGATGCACATGTAGGCCCATAGTCCCTTAGCCTGTGTCTTCATGTTCTCCTTTAATCCTCCAATCATACAATATATCAAATTAATGCATTCTGAGGCAGCACAACTAGCTAGAATTGGGTGATTGTGCTTCCTGGGTTTGATCAAGTTCAGCTCATGTTTGAATGCTCTATGTCAACTTAGGGCCTAAGTAAATTAGAGCAACAGTCTCTGCTGGAACATTAGGTAAATTCAACCTGATTGCACAAGTGAGTGAGATTTTTGAGAAAGATCATAACTGTGCATTAAAAACACAAGTAAGTCACTAAGTAATCTACTGTGAAAATCAGATCATTTACTATTTGGAGTCTAAAAACATGAATGGAATAAAGGCAAAAATTAATTATTAACTGAAGCAAGAAACCCCTTATTTACACTGGGATCACAGTGAAGGCTGAAGTGATCCTTTAGGGGGGCTTGCTCAGTTGTCTCACTGTCCCAGCATTATGGACAGCAACTAGGAACTCAGAAAAAGAAGGAAGAACTTGTACAACCTGTTCTGCTCCAAATTAGTCTAAACACTGCTGCTATTCAGAACTTACTACCCAGAGTTAAGAGTTGATTTTGTTTAAACATTGTGTATATATTCCATATAAATTCTATCATCCATAGAAGAAACATGAACTAAAGCAAGTGTGTCTCACAAGTGCTTTGTGTTTATTTGTTCCCTTAAAGTATTCTTTCTTTTCTTCTTCTTTTATTATAGTAGTGTAGTAGTAGTAGTAATAATTTTGCCAAACTTTCCTGATAAATTCATCCTTTTAGGTGACTATGTGTTGCATATCAAATACAGATCATCCCAAACTAATATTTATTAATGTTGCCTGGTTACTTAAAGTTACAAGCATTCATATCATCGACTACATGTAGAAGAAAGCCAAGATCTGATTTTGAAACATAGGAATATGTTCATCAGGGAAGAACAAAGGAAAACTCAAAATCATATACTACCCAACCATTTTTAACAATGTTTGAAGAGCCTACAATATAATTGTATTAGTTTCCTATAGCTGCTGTAACAAATTACCACTACACAAATTTGTGTTGTTTAAAACAACACAAACTTATGATCTTATAGTACTGGATATCAAAGTCTGAAGTTAGTGTCACTGGGCTAAAGTCAAAATGTCTTTAGGGCAGCATTCCTTCGGGGTCCTCTAGGGGGGAACTGTTTTCCTTGCTTTTTCCAGTTTCTAGAGGCTGCCCACATTGCTTGGGTCATGGCCCTATACTACTCCCATCTCTGCTTCTGTCATCATATCTCCTCTGATTATCTCTCACTCTGACATTCCTGCCTCCCTCTTATAAAGACCCGGTTTCCACCTGGTATACTTCGGGAGAATCTTTGCATCTCAAGATCCTTAACTTAATCACATTTCAAAGTTCCTTTTGCCGTATCAGTAACATATTCACAGGTTCTGGGGATCAGGATGTGGACATCTTTGGGAAGCCACTATTCTGCCTTCCACAATAATTATCATCACTGTAGTCAATTAACTGAATCTAAGAGAAGAATAAGACATGAATTTTATCCACAAATAATTGTCAACATGGATCCTTTTGTGTAAGGTCCTCCTCCTAATATTTGCATTAATTCATGATATATTAAACCACTCTGATTCTTCAATGTATTTAAGTAAACTTGCCTGTGGTAGATTGTTTACAAAGTAGCTCCAATTGTTCCTCTCCTTGTACCTGTTTACCTTTGCAAATGTAAGTTTACAACACCTCCTATCAAGAGGTGAAGTATATTTCAGCACATTAAAATCTGGCTTGTTTTGTGACTATTTTGGCAAATAGAATATGGAGAAATGATGTGTAAGTTCTGAGCAAAGACCTCCAGAGGCCTCGGGAAGTTCCACTATTTTTCTTGAAAATTCTATGACCTGGGCATAAATCTGGGCAACCTGCTGGAGGAGGAAAGACCACATGGGGCAGAGCTGAGTTGTCCCAGCTCTGTAGCCATCCTAGACTAGCCAGACCCCTGCTGACTTGGCCACTGACCATAGATGTATGAGGGAGACCAGAAAACACTAGATAAACTTCCCAGCTCACCAGAGACTTGTAAGCAATCACAAATGCTTATTGCTTTCAGCTGCTAATTTTGGGGTGGCTTGTTACACAGCAAATGCTAATGGATACATTGCCTTATATAATAACAATTTAATATTTCTTAGTGTTCCAAGTGGATATGACATTCTCTCCAAAATTTATAATCTTAGATTCTTGTAAAAACTCTTTTAAAATCCTGTTCCATACCATTTATTTGGGATAATGTCTGTGTGAATTTATGTCTTTGAATTACAGTCTGCCTCATGAGCATAAAAATCTTCAGTTTAAAAGTTCATTCAAATTTGCCTTTATAAGGTGTTTTAGAAATGATAACAATAGGTTGTGTCTCACTTTGGAAATTATAAAATGTCAGCTGGCAAATTATTTTAAGATTTTCTCATTAATTTTCTATTGCAATTATATTAGGATAAATTGTTTTAACAAAAGCTCTAGAATACAGTGAATACTTTTAGGGGTTGAGATCATCTCTCTTTTACGAGCTTACCTACTTATAGAAAATAATATTGGCTCTTATAGTTTCTTTTTCCAATTAACAAAATACTTTCCTAAACTATCTGTTAATGGAGACTTTTTAATAAATAAAGACATGTTTCTCCTATGTTCACTGAAAATGCTTTAAACAAATATCTTTGTGTGCATATCTGTAAATATATATACATATATATAAAAGATTCCATGCCTTTAAAAATTCTGTAAACTTAGACTGAACTTCAATAATTTTATGAACTTTTTCTTAACAAGTGTCTTTTGCTGAAGTTTTCTTCTACAGCAACATTAAAACGCAGTTCTTATTTATTATTGATGAGATGATCTGCTAATTGCAAGAACTTTTCTTATCTGTAATTATTTCCTGTCCTTGCTTTAAATATCATAAATATTGAATATCTTTCCCCACATCACCAGTATCTCAACAGAGAGTTTCCATAAATATAAGCATCAGCGTTATAAAGTAGCTAGAATATTTTTGGATAATTTATGCAAATAACTGTTATTAATTTATAATAATAACAGAAAGTACTGATATGAGAAAGAAGAGAGGTATCTATAGAAATAAAGGGTTAAGGGTTAAGTTGTATATAATTACTAAGCTTTTGCATGAAATATATAATTTTAAATTAAGGGGAGCTAGGACTCTTTTCACTTAGTAACATCATAAAATGATTCACTGGAGGAAAGTAAGTTAATTCCTCATTGGATTCTCATTTTTCTTTTCCTTTTTTCCTTCTTCTTCTAGAAGTCATATGGAATTTATATAGAGAGTTCTGCAAACATTAACATTCATTTATATAAAATTATTCTAAAATTCATGTGTGTCTCTGCAGATGAGAAATTTCTAAATGTACAATCCATGTTTCATACATTTAGGGCAATACCATATTATGGCATAGTACCTTAGAATACACAGAACACAGCATATTAAATATGTTAACCGGCTTCCCTGGTGGCGCAGTGGTTGAGAATCTGCCTGCCAATGCAGGGGACACAGGTTTGAGCCCTGGTCTGGGAAGATCCCACATGCCACCGAGCAACTAGGCCCGTGAGCCACAACTACTGAGCCTGCGCGTCTGGAGCTTGTGCTCCGCAACAAGAGAGGCCGCGACAGTGAGAGGCCTGTGCACCGCGATGAAAAGTGGCCCCTGCTCGCCGCAACTAGAGAAAGCCCTCGCACAGAAACGAAGACCCAACACAGCCATAAATAAATAAATAAATAAATAAATGTTAACCAAATTTCATTTTTGTAAACCAGTGTTTTCACATATCTGACTTCTTTCCATAATTATTTTTATAGGCACCAGATCCAAAAATCACATAGCATACCAATAGTAGGAATCTCATATTTCAACCAGAAACCCTTATTAATGTTTCATTTTTTTTTTTTTTACTATTTTGTACTGCTCCGGATGAGGATGGGTTATATTACATAATTTATAAGGATGACGACTTCTACCTTTGGCCATTTCTTTTGTCAGTTATCTTGAGTAAATGTCAAAATTGTTACACTAAAGTCAACAGAGAGTGAATGGAAACTCTTTTCTGTGGCTTTACTTTTCTTAATTCATTAAGATAAAAATAAATGACATTGTAAATATCTACATTAAGTGTACCCCAATCCCTAGACATCCAACTAAAAAATATCATAAAGCCATAAACAAAGAGGATTGCACCTGTAGAATAAAAAGGAGGGAAACAAAGTCCTCAAACTGGAGATTGGTAAGCGGTTGTATTTTTTGAAAAATCATCTAGTTTCAACATAACCTCATAAATATAACTTCATATTCCTTATTCTCATTAAACCAAGTTGAGTTACTTGATACACAAGAATGGTGTCATCATAACTACTGTATATGTCCCAGTACAAAACATGGGAGCAACTATTAGCAAAATAATTTATTTTGAAAATTTTTCTATTTCTGTGAAGACTTCAATGAAGGCTAATTATCCATTAACAAGAATAGGACTGTGCCTCCCTGTTAGCTGTCACTAGGTTAAAAAAGGAAAAAGAACAGAGCATGGAGTTTGCTCCCCAATGGAAAACCTGAGATCATTTATTAATTCTTTATGAAATTCAACTATACTCTCTTATGTAGGGGCCCTAATGAGTGTAAAAACTTCAAGCGATTTAGTTTAAACAGTAGTTGCTTTTAATTGACAACAGAAGTATAAATGTGGTCTTCGTTAATAATGTTGTTAATCCTATTTCCTGCATTTGATTAAATGTACCATTTAGCTAATAGACATATTTTATATGTGACATTATAATATACCATAATCACTGAGGCATAATCATCATCTACCACAAAATATTCCAGACTGTATGCCCAGTGGGTATACACATATTATAGATAATTCTCACAAGATCCCTGGGAAGTAGCAGATTAACACATTTATATTCACGAGGTTAAGTGTCATGCAGCTAGAGAAGTAAATAGCAGGTTTCAGGATTAAAATCTAGGTCACTGCTGGTTCCAGAGCCTTCACTTGTTCCATTTCACCATCATTACTGATAAATCCTCGTGGAGTTCTAGCTTAATGCAGCACCATTTGTTAGATGTTTGAAGTACAAAGACAGGTAAGAAATTGTCCTTGCCTCTAAGGAACTTACAACTTAGTTGTGGAAACAAGGCACATACATAAAGAAACATCAGTATAAAAGGGCCTATCAGAGCTGTTTTTGTGGGAGTGAAAGGAGGTCGGGTCCCCATTGGAACAGACCATAGAGGAAGTCAATAAAAGAGGATGCCACATTTCACACTGTATTACATGGTTGCTTCAGGACATCTGTCTAGAATAGCAGTGAGGGGGAAAAAAATTACATGCTTAGAAATAAATCGCAGACTAGGCAAGATGCCTTACTTGTCTACTGTAAATTTGAACTCCGAATCAACGGCTCCTTACCTTCTGGCTATACTCAGCTGGTCCGGCTTGTCTGTTTCCACTCCTAGGAGCTTCAAACACACTCCTCAGCTCATCAAGGGCGATGGAGAAGCGTTCGATCCTGCGCCGACCACTCAAGGAATCCTCCTTCAGCACTTCTGGCCGGCCATAGTCCCTAGAGTTGTCACTCTTGTCCTCAGGAAACTTCTCTTCAGGCTCTGAGCTCAACATCTCTTCTCCGACACTGCGGGGCAGATTTGGGGGATCTGGAGGTCCAGGCATTGAAGCTACCTCTCCTTCAGGTTCAAGCAATTTGTTTTCTTGAGGCTGGAAGAGCCTGCAACGACTGCCCCTGGGACTACACTCATTTTTCTGGTAATCGCTGGATTCCCATTTCTGCCGCAGGAGGTTCAGGGAGCCCTTCTGCATTGGAAACATCGATGATGCCAGGTTGTCCTGCAATATCAAAAGTCCTTTCATCAAAGATATGCATGTGAGTAATTTTCCAAACACTGTGTTTAGGAGTGCCAGCTCTTGGGATTTGTATTTCAGTGTAGCAATCCAGCTTTGCTATATAATTTCTGGCTCTTGACCCTATGAAGCTATGTCAGTTAACCTAGAATTAGATTATGGAGAGGACTGATTTGTACAGCCGAGGACATCTGACTCTAAAGAGACAAAACTAGGAAAACATGATTTTCTTCCCTCTTCTATCTATGTAAAATCAGTCAATAATTACTTACAAAGTAAAATTTGAGCAATATTCACTCATCATTTAGTATGTTCTGAGAAAAGAGCAATTTAACAAGTCCAACAGGAGTGAAAGGGGTTTGTTTCCTTCCTGCAACCATTCAGGATTTTCTTGGTTTCTGCAAATGTATTACTTTAAAAGTAATGGACTAATAGCTAAAAGTTACTTTTTGCTATAAGAAAAACACTTTGAAAATAATTTATATGTATGTTTTAATGTTTTAATCCCAACATTCTCACAAGGAGTTAGTTGCTACTATGAACACTATTTTCCAGGTAAGGAAGTTGAGAAGTAATTTTCCCAGGGTACTGTGTGACAGAGCCTGGATTTGAAACACATCTGTGTGACTCCAGTATCTTCCCTTTTAACCACTGGAGTGTAATGTCTCTTTTTTACTTTAATTCATATCTCATTATGAAAGTGATTAAAATTTAACTTTGTTATAGAGTTTCGTGGTGAGTAGAAAAAGAAACCAAATGGTAGATTGCACTTTTAACAGAAACAAACACATACGCACACATACCAAAATCATAGGCATCACGAGCTATACACTAGCATGAATTTTTATCATAGAAATAGCTACTTTCTGTTGTAACCCAGAGATTCTACACTGAAAATTTGGGGCTTCAAAAAATAAATTCCGGACTTCCGGGAAGATGGCGGAAGAGTAAGACGCGGAGATCACCTTCCTCCCCACAGATACACCAGAAATACATCTACGCGTGGAACAACTCCTACGGAGCACCTACTGAACGCTGGCAGAAGACCTCAGACCTCCCAAAAGGCAAGGAACCCCCCACGTACCTGGTTAGGGCAAAAGAAAAAACTAAACAGAGACAAAAGGATAGGGACGGGTCCTGCACCAGCGGGAGAGAGCTGTGAAGGAGGAAAAGTGTCCACACACTAGGAAGCCCCTTCGCGGGTGGAGACTTCGGGAGGCGGAGTGGGGGAGCTTGGGAGCCGCGGAGGAGAGCACAGCAACAGGGGTGCGGAGGGCAAAGCGGACAGATTCCAGCGCAGAGGATCGGGCCGACCGGAACTCACCAGCCGAGAGGCTTTTCTGCTCGCCCGCCGGGGCGGGCGGGACTGGGAGCTGAGGCTCCGGCTTTTGTCGGGGCGCCGGGAGAGGACTGGGGTTGGCGGCGTGGGCACAGCCTGCAGGGCGTTGGTGCGCCGCGGCTGGCCGGGAGAGAGTCCGGGGAAAAGTCTGGACCTGCCGAAGAGGCAAGAGACTTTTGCGTCCCTCTTTGTTTCCTGGTGCACGAGGAGAGGGGATTGAGAACGCTGCTTGGGAGAGCTCCAGGGACGGGCGCGAGCCGCGGCTGGGAGTGCGGAGCCCAGAGACAGACATGAGACGCTGGGGCCGCTGCTGCCGCCGCCAGGGGGCCTGTGTGCGGGCGCGGGTCACTGGCCACACGCCCTTCCGGGGGGCCTGTGCAGCCCGCCACTGCCGGGGTCCCGGGATCCAGGGACAACTCGCCTGGGAACTCGCACGGCGCGCCTCGGGCTGCAGCGTCACGCCGGCCTCTGCCGCTGCGGGCCCGCCCCGCGCTCCGTGACCCTCCCTACCCCCCGGCCTGGGTGAGCCAGAGCCTCCGAATCAGCGGCTCCTTTAACCCCGTCCTGTCTGAGCAAAGAACAGACGCCCTCCGGCGACCTACACGCACAGGCGGGGCCAAATCCAAAGCTGAGCCCCTGGGAGCTGTGAGAACAAAGAAGAGAAAGGGAAATCTCTCCCAGCAGCCTCAGAAGCAGCGGATTAAAGCTCCACAATCAACTTGATATACCCTGCATCTGTGGAATACCTGAATAGTCAACGAATCATCCCAAATTAAGGAGCCCTGTGGATGAAAGGCTCTTGGTGCTGCAGCCAGGACTCAGTGCTGTGCCTCTGAGGTGGGAGAGCCAACTTCAGGACACTGGTCCACAAGAGGCCTCCCAGCTGCACATAATATCAAACAGCAAAAATCTCCGAGAGATCTCCATCTCAACGCCAGCACCCAGCTTCACTCAACGACCAGCAAGCTACAGTGCTGGACATCCTATGCCAAACAACTAGCAAGACAGGAACACAACCCCACCCATTAGCAGAGAGGCTGCCCAAAATCATAATAAGTCTACAGACACCCCAAAACACACCACCAGACGTGGACCTGCCCACCAGAAAGACAAGATCCAGCCTCATCCACCAGAACACAGGCACTAGTCCCCTCCACCAGGAAGCCGACACAACCCACTGAACCAACCTTAGCCACTGGGGACAGACACAAAAAACAACAGGAACTACGAACCTTCAGCCTGCAAAAAAGGAGACCCCAAACACAGTAAGATAAGCAAAATGAAAAGACAGAAAAACACACAGCAGATGAAGGAGCAAGATAAAAACCCACCAGACCTAACAAATGAAGAGGAAATAGGCAGTCTACCGGAAAAAGAATTCAGAATAATGATAGTAAGGTTGATCCGAAATCTTGGAGATAGAATGGACAATAGAATGGACAAAATGCAAGAATCAGTTAACAAGGACCTAGAAGAACTAAAGATGAAACAGGCAACGATGAACAACACAATAAATGAAATTAAAAGTACTCTAGATGGGATCAATAGCAGAATAACTGAGGCAGAAGAACGGATAAGTGACCTGGAAGATAAAATAGTGGAAATAACTACTGCAGAGCAGAATAAAGAAAAAAGAATGAAAAGAACTGAGGACAGTCTCAGAGACCTCTGGGACAACATTAAACGCACCAACATTCGAATTATAGGGGTTCCAGAAGAAGAAGAGAAAAAGAAAGGGACTGAGAAAATATTTGAAGAGATTATAGTTGAAAACTTCCCTAATATGGGAAAGGAAATAGTTAATCAAGTCCAGGAAGCACAGAGAGTCCCATACAGGATAAATCCAAGGAGAAATACGCCAAGACACATATTAATCAAACTGTCAAAAATTAAATACAAAGAAAACATATTAAAAGCAGCAAGGGAAAAACAACAAATAACACACAAGGGAATCCCCATAAGGTTAACAGCTGATCTTTCAGCAGAAACTCTGCAAGCCAGAAGGGAGTGGCAGGACATATTGAAAGTGTTGAAGGAGAAAAACCTGCAACCAAGATTACTCTACCCAGCAAGGATCTCATTCAGATTTGATGGAGAAATTAAAACCTTTACAGACAAGCAAAAGCTGAGAGAGTTCAGCACCACCAAACCAGCTCTACAACAACTGCTAAAGGAACTTCTCTAGGCAAGAAACACAAAAGAAGGAAAAGACCTACAATAACAAACCCCAAACAATTAAGAAAATGGGAATGGGAACACACATATCGATAATTACCTTAAATGTAAATGGACTAAATGCTCCCACCAAAAGACACAGATTGGCTGAATGGATACAAAAACAAGACCCATATATTTGCTGTCTACAAGAGACCCACTTCAGACCTAGAGACACATACAGACTGAAAGTAAGGGGATGGAAAAAGGTATTTCATGCAAATGGAAACCAAAAGAAAGCTGGAGTAGCAATTCTCATATAAGTTATATATATATATATATATATATATATATATGTAGTTTGCTTGAGTGCAGTGTTTTTTGTTTTCTGTACTGAATTCATTAGCATGGGTCGGTATAAAATTTAGCATAGGTCAATATGTAATTTGTAAACTAATAAGGTCTTAAAAGTGAGGAATTAAGTCTTTTAAATTTAATTATTTATTGTAAAGAGCAGAATAGCATACATAAACAGGTGCCTAAGGAAAACTTGTATTCTAATATGGAACTCTCATGAACACCTTTTTTTTTTTCTTCTAACGGTATGATAGTAGGCCATTTGATTATTTTTATGGCTTTAACTTTACAACAATGAAATATTCGTAAATTTTAAAAAGTATTTTTCTTTATTTGATGCGGGTGGGATACTGGAGAAATGAAAGGTCAAACATCTATTGAGGAATCCATACTTGTCTATATATTGTGTACTTTTATTTCAAGAACTGATTTAAAATTCCTAAAAGGATGCTATAATAAGTTATTATGCCATTTTACAGACTGAATTAAGTGAATTTCAGGGAGGTATGAAACTTGCCTAAGGCTATCCAGCTACCAAGCGGTAGAAGTGAGAATTAAATCCAGGTATACCTATAAAAAAAAAATTAAAAAATAAAAAAAAAAAAAAAAAAAAAAAAAAAAAAAAAGAAGGCGAGGGCAGCACCAGGGTATGGGGTTGTTAGTTTTATAGGGGTGAGTAATTTCATATGCTGATGAGTGGGAGGAGTATTCCAGCTATTTTGGGGAAGGGGTGGGGATTTCTAGAATTGAGCCACCGCCCACTTTTTGACCTTTATGGTCATCCTTGGAACTGTCGTGGCACCTGTGGGTGTGTCGCTTAGCTTGCTGATGTGTTACAATGAGTGTATACTGAGGCTCAAGGTCTAGTGGAAGTAGACTCGTCCGCCATCTTGGACCTATTTTGTTCTAATCAGTTTATGTTGTGTCCTCGGGCTATGTAATTCTTTTAAAGGTTGTGCCCTGCCCCCTTTCCTCCTGTTTCATATTGAATATATAATATTTACCAGAGTATGTTTTAATAATTAATACATGATATATTGTATAATTAATTTATATATCATATATATAATGATACCTATAGGTATTTGTTCTAATAAGTCATTAAAAATAAATGAATATTAAAAAAAATAAAAAATAAAAAAAAAAATAAATTCCGCTCTTGAGGGATGATGCATTTTCCTGGAAAAGTATTAGCACAGTGGGTATGGTAAACAACCTTACTTAGGTTAAGTGAAAGTATCTCAAAAGGTCACCTAATACAATGGCTCCAGACTTCTTTGACTGCCAACCACATTATAAAAAACATTTTATGCATTGGGACTCAGCACATATACAACATTAATAAATTTATACACATATATATATGAAACAAACTTTTGTTTTCATTAAATAATACTTTCCCTTACTATGTGAAATGTCTGGTGATATTTTCTACTCTAATATCCTTCACTTAAAAAAAAATGTTTTCTATCCACTAATGCTTCATGGATTGCTGGCTAGCTCTATACTTAGAGCAGGAGTTCAGTCCCAGGTTGGGTTTTACTAACTGTGTGACCTTGCAAAAGCTTCATTGGTAAAATGGATTTATATACATTATGGCTTTATTTTGAGGAATACATTAGATAATGCATAAAATGTCTAGGGTGAATTAGTCCCCCAAAAGCTGTTAATTCCACTCCCAGCCCCATCTCTGGCTAACTCATTTTAATCACTCAAATATTTATGCTAAACAGGAGCCTCCTAGATAGGAAAGCTTTCAGGAGGAAAGAGGATATTTTAAGCCACAAATCCATAGACTGAACAGACCGGGAAATTTGGCTTTAATAAATTGCTAATTAATAAATTTGGATTAGTCTCTTATTATAGAAAGTCTCAATAAAACAGTAGCACCCAATAAGACCTGAATATCTGTTTGGGAAAATGATCAGCATATGTTGAGAATCTAATCAACATATGCTGGAAATGCCTGTGTCTCATGTGTAAATGGACTTCAGAAAAGATCTTATTAGCAAGGTCTTATTAGCAATGGTGGGAACATTGTCACAGCTGGTAATAGTGACCTCATGAGGTGATTTAATGAAAGAATTGTTTCTGAGCCAACCTTGCATAGTTAGGAATGGAAAGTTGGGAGGAAAAAAACTGGCAAATGGAGGAGGAAAACCATTTTTCTCATATAGAAAAGGCGATCCAAACATTCAAAACTGATTTGGAACTTCTGGCTCTAGATAAAGATGGAATAGACATATTTTTCTCAATTCCTCTTTCTAAATATAGCGAAAAACACTGGAACTAATATGTAAAAGGAAACGAGGACTCTGAAAGGTAGAGCAAAGGCAGACAGCCTAGGAACTTTTGCACTTGAGGAACAAGATGGTGGTGAATTCCCTGGGTTTTCTTTTAGTCTTATATATCCAGAACATGTTGCTCGAAGAGACACTAACCCAAAGACTCCAATGGGAACAAACAAATTTCCCTAAGAATAGCCTGCTCTCTCTAGCTAAGAAGTAGGAAAGGGGAAAGTTAGCAAAGGTGTTAGACAATAATTGCTATATGTCAGGCAAATAATGAAATATACCCAAAATATGTGTGGGTTTTTTCCCCACATCAACAAATTCTCCAACTCTCTGGACTCCAACTGGGTGTCCTAAAGTTCAGTTTAATTTTGACACTATCTGGCATTAGCACAAATTCCAAAGGTTAAGGTCTCAGTTCCACAAGACTGCCCCCACTTCAGAGGCCAGTTACAAGTTCCAGGTTGCCACCTGTACCTCTGACCAACTGGCTACCAATCGGGGGTTCCCATGATCCCCCTTCTCAGGTTTGGTAATTTTCTAGAATGGCTCACAGAACTCAGGAAGGTACATTACTTAAATGTACCTGTTTATTTTAAAGGGTACAACTCATGAACAGCCAAATGCAAAAGATGCATAGGGCAAGTATGAGGAAGGGGTGTGCCACCCTCCCAGCACTTTGATGTATTCACCAACCCGGAAGCTCTCCAAACCCATCATTTAAACAGTTTTCACAAAGGTTTCATTACATAGGCATGACTGATTAAATCATTAGCCACTGGTGATTAACTCAATCTCAAGCTCCTCTCTCCTCCTTGGAGGTCAGGGAGGGTGGTTAAGAGTTTCCACCTTCTAATCATGCTTTGGTGTTTCTGGCTAGCAACCCTCATTGTGAAGCTATCAAGGGCCCCCAGCCACCAGTCATCTCATCAGCATACAAAACACACTCATCACTCCAGAGGTTCCAAGAGTTTTAGGAGCTGTGTGCCAGGAACTAGGGACAAAGATCAAATATATATTTATCACAAACACCAGTGACTTTGCCCCTCACTGACTCCCCTCCCCTTCCCACCACAACCATAGTATGAGAGAAAACTCAGTGGGGAGCCAGGATTTTCATACCCACTTGATGGTAATAAGACCTTTCTCTAAGATATCAGTGGAGGCCATGTAAGGATCATGTATTTCTGCACCACCTAGTGGTAATGAGACATTTCTCCCCTTCCCTGCCTGCATCAGAGGACACAGAGTTGTCAGCTAGAACTTTCACCAATATTCACTGTTGGTGAGGCCTCTCTTTTAGCAGTGGTATCAGTGGGGGCAACATGGAGAGCAATAAAGGGGGAACTCTCCCTTGCCCAGCCAGCCAGGGTGATATCAGTGAAATCCCACCTCCACCTAACAGTAGTGGATCGCCCCTCTCCAGGGAGTCAAAGGATGCTAACTGGAAAAACTGAACTTCAACCCCACTTGGCAATAATGAGGCAACTCCTCCCTTCATCTTGTGAAACAGATTTAGGTAAGATCCAAAGTTCATAACATAAATGCCCAAGTGTCCAGATATTGAAAATCACTGGTCATACCAAGAGCCAGGAAAACCTAATGTGAAGGAGAAAAATAATCAACTGACACCAACATTGAGATGACTCAGATATCTGGAATTATTTGACTTTTAAAACAGTCATCATAAAATTGCTAAATGAACAATTACAACCTTCTTTAAAAATGTTTAAATGTAAAAGGCTTAGCAAATAGAAGATTAAAAAGAAAAAAAGAACCAACTGAAATTTTAGAATTGAGATATAAACAACCAAAAAGAAAAAGGAAAAGAAAACCTCACTGGATAGTCTCAGCAGAATGGAAAGGACAAAAGAAAAGGATCAATGAACTTGAATATAGAATGATTAGAAATTGACCAATGTAAACAACACAAAGAAAATACAGTGAAAAAAATAGAACATCAGAGATGAGTGAGACCGTAAAAAAGATCTAGCATTCATGTCATTGGCGTCCCAAAAGAAGAGGACAAAGATGGTGGTGCTGAAGAACATTCAAAGAAATCATGGGTGAAAATTTCCTGAATTTAGCAAAAGATATGAAACTATAATAAAAAAGCTGAGGGCTTCCCTGGTGGCGCAGTGGTTGAGAGTCTGCCTGCCGATGCAGGGGACACGGGTTCGTGCCCCGATCCGGGAAGATCCCACATGCCGCGGAGCGGCTGGGCCCGTGAGCCATGGCCGCTGAGCCTGCGTGTCCGGAGCCTGTGCTCCTTAACAGAAAAGGCCACAACAGTGAGAGGCCCACGTACCACAAAAAAAAAAAAAAAAAAAAAATCTGAGATAATCTTTATGACACATCAAAACCAAATTTCAGAAAAACAAAATTTTGAAAAAAAAAGGAAAGGTTGAAATCAGTGAGAAAAATATGACACCTTACCTATAGAGGAAAAGCAATTTGAATGACAGTGGCTATCTCATCTCATCTCATCTCATCTATCTCAGAGACCATGGAGTCTAGGAGGAAGTGGCACAATATTTTTCAAATGCTGATAGAAAATAACTGCCAACCCCGAATTCTATTTCTACCAGAATTAACCTTCAGAAATGAAGGCAAAATGACAACATTCTCAGACAAAGAAAAACTACGAGAATTCATTACCACCAAATTTACTCTAAGAATGACTAAGGGAGTTCTTGAAATACAAAGGAAATTATAAAAGAAGAAATTTGGGAACACTAGGAATGAAGAAAGAACAACATCAAGAGCAAAATCATGGATAAATACATTAGACTTTCTCCTCTTGAGTTCTCTAAATTATGTTGATGGTAGATGCAATAAGTATAACACCATCTGATATGGTACTCAGTATATGTAGAGGATTTATTTGAGATAATTATATTATACACTAGGGATGGTGAAGGGATAAAGGAGGTAAAGTTTCTACCTTCACTCAAGCTGGGAGAATGTGGATGCCAATAAACTGTGATAAGTTATATATGTATAACATGACACCTAGAGAAAGCACTTAAAAAAATCCATCACACATGAGATAAGTTAAAATGCACTATAGATAAGTCAAAATGGATTCTGAGGTATTCCAATAACTCACAGAAGGCATGAAGAAGTAAAGGGAGAAACAAAAAGCAGAGGGAACAAAGATAAAACAAAATAAAGCAGCAGGCCTGATAACAACAATTATTACATAAATGTAAATGGTCTAAAAAGACTAATTAAAAGATAGCGATTACAGAGTAGATAAAAATCAATCATTAACTGAATATATATATATATACATATATATGAAAGGGCTTTATGCTGAGTGAAAAAATCCAATCTCAGAAAGTTCACATACTGTATGATTGTATTTATATAACATTCTTGAAATGACAAAATTATAGACATGCAGAACAGATGGTTGCCGGGGGTTATGAATATGGGGGTCAGGTGGGTTTGACTATGAAGCGAGATCTGTGTAGAGGTGAAAAAGTTCTGTGTCTTGATTGCTTTGGTTATAAAGAATTAACAACTACAATGAAAGTACAACAATCTACACGTGTGATAAAATGGCGTGAAAATATATATACACATTGTGCCAATGCCAACTTCCTATTTTTGAGAATATTCCATAGTAACGTAAGATGGAACTACTGGAAAAAACTGGGTACAGGGTGCACGAGTTCACTCCGTACTATGTTTGCAACTCCCTATGAACCTAGAATTATTTCAAAATAAAATGTTTAAAACCAAACAAATAAACCAGGGATTTGGTAGTCACGCCTCCAGATTTTATTCCACTTGGAGGGGAGTGTGAGAAACATAGATGTACCAGCATTCCTCTTGTGCAGTGACAGATGGTAAGGTACTCTGCTACACAGGCCACCATTATGAATGGTAAGCGACATGCTGTGTCAGTTGTCAATTTATTGCCGTTCACCTGCAAGTGTAACCTTAAATATATGCTCCATCATAAATGACTAAATCTCTTTAAGCATTTCTCCTTTACGATATTTAGCTTTCTCAGTAGAGGGTGCCGGAGGGACACTGTAGGAGGAAGGGCTTACAGCAAGGTACTGCATGGGTGGAGTGTCAGGGGTTAGGAGAATTTGAGAAAACCCAGTGGAGCCTGTCCAGTCACAGAAATGGAATGCCACCCCTCATGATCTTAGCCTTGGCCTGGGAAAAATCTTTCCACAGCCCTCTCAACAGGGAAACAAATCCCATAGCTGCCTGTGGCTTGGAGGGTCACAGAGGGAGCAGTTGTTGATTCTAGGAGACCTTGAGCAGCCTGCATGCAGACTGACTGTGGCCCAGGAGATAAACACTAATCTGCTGTTCCCTCTGCCAGCCCCTGCACAATCCTTGTCCTCTGAAGCCCTCTTACCCACACAGACACTCTGATTCCCACTGCATTTCCTTGTTACCAGCTGTTAATCACCCATTGAGGCTACACCCTGGAGGGTGGCCTATTGCTTGTCTAGAAACTCCAGAGCAGCCCCAGCCTGGCTAAACCAGAAGCTTCTCTGTCCTCCAGGGGCTGAACCACACCTTCTCCAAGGGTGTCTGAACCCTTTGTTAATTTGTCCTTCCTTGGTTACTCTACCTCAACCCTAGGGTATCATATAATGTTTCCTTATATATTATGGTTACACTTTCATTGTAGTTGTTAATTCTTTGTATTAAACTTCTCCTGTTTAACCTGCTGTGTGGTTTCTGTTTCTTGATTCCACACTGCCATAATACTCTTGTTTAGTAAGAGATGTCTACTACCTAATTCCAACAGTAGGTCATGAGGCCACATGTTTTCAGTATTGTCATGATGATACATGCCACTGTTCCCCTTGTGACCAAGTGTACTGGGGTGTCCCATTGAACTCTAGTCTTCCATGACATTTTTCAGAAACCATTACAGCAAGGATTATCCAGACAAATGAGTTTAAGAAGCTTAATATTCATCCGGTTCTAAGAGAACTACAATGTGCACTTCCAGATTAAAGGCTGTTGAAAAATCTTTGAGACAAAAAGAAGTCTAAGTAATTTAGGATTTTTTAAAACTTATTTAACGAGAGGATCTTTTATCATAAATTGCCCGTAGTTGCCTCAAGTGTTGTCTTTCATCAAAGCCATTTTGAAAAATGTTGACATAAGGCAAAAGTCACTAACTATAGAAGGTAAGCCTCAGATTCCTTCTCAGTATATATGTAGTAGTAGAAATTAATCATTCATCTCAGTCATGATTTTTGACAAGTTTTTAAAGAGTATTTGTATTAATAATTATTATATTTAACAAATACTTTTTTGTATTTTTATTTTATTAAAAAACAGTGAGCATCTCTTAAAGACCACATGATAGGCTGCAACATTTATGTCTAAATTGAGAGACTTCCTAATAAACCAGAATTTGGGTATGTATGAACTGAGGAAGATAACTGTATGTTTCATAACAACAAAAATCACTGAATTAAAATGTAGCTAAAATTAAATAAAAATTTAATTTAAAAAACTGAGTTGAAATGAAGATCCCCAGGAGCTATGTAGGTGATCTCCCTGTGACTATGCTGCAAAGGTTGCCAATTGGTTACAGAGACCTCTTCTTTCACATTCAGTGAGACAAACTTTGATTCACACAGGATTTACTTGTGTTCACATATCCAGAGGCCTGTTTGTGGGTATTGTAGAATCTAGTCACCCAGGTGAGCAATGCTCAAGAACAACTTGAGTTTAGGAATTTTGGACTTTGGTTTTATGTGTCAAGTGAATGTCATCCCTAAGTTAGGCATCACTGAGTCGAGTCATTAAGACCAAGGTTTTAGCTAGGCAGATTGAGGTAGGGTAAAACTGAAAAACATCCACAGCAGCAGGATTAACTGATGAGTTGGGGAGAAAAACATTAGGGCATAATACATCCAATGTTGTCATTTCCATAGAAATACATGCTGCCTTGCACTGTCACATATGACACATAAAATGTTTTGGTCTAACCTCAGTAAATGGACTCTGCATTTTTCCTTGTTTAGGGGATGGTTTTAGTGATTTAATGGATTTTAAACCAAGATTCTCCTCTATCATCCTCTCTCTCTGGGATTTCATCACCCTATGCTTTCAGTCTCATGTATTCCTTATTTTCTCTCCTTCCACGAGACATTTGCAAATGCTGTTCCTTCTGCCTCCGTACTCTTCCCTCTTATGTTCTGGTACCTCCTAATTATGCTTCCGGTCTCAACTTAAGGCATGGCCCTCTTGGAGAGCCATTCCTGACTTATCAAAGATGTTGTGGCTCACTATTTCATAAGCATCTGTGGTGATTTTTAAGGACGGTGATCTGAAATCCATACTTGTGAAACACTAATAAAGAGTCCATCGTTTGCATGGACTGGCAGAGATAAAATCTGCCAAGATTTAGTATACTGTATAAATGAACTAACATTCACATGAGGATTCCAAAGTCTTGAGTTCTTGTTGCTGCTAGGTGATCTGCTATCTCATGTAAAAGAGTATCAGGTGTGTAGAGGGAGAAATTTTAAGCAAGGCAAGGAAAGCTGTATCCAAAATGAAGTTGTCAATGCATTAAAAACTGGACTCTTACAAAAGTGTTCTTATACCTTGTGATCTCTGTAATTGTAAGAATTATCTCCTGCCTCTGTTATTGTAATATTGAGCTTATTTCTAATTATAATAATAATATATAGTTATATTAATACATAATATATAAGGTCTGTGGCATATTTCATGAACAACAGCAATGATTTTTGCCTGTCAAGCAACACCAATCTGCTCAAAGAAAAATTAAGTCTCTGAGTAACTCTTGGTGAGAAGAAAAATTACCAAATGCTTTTCTGCTCCACTGAATTCCCTGAAGTCAAATTTTAAACAAGCTTTGTAAATAGTTTCAGATGGTTGATTTACTAAGATTTCTTGAAAATCATAACTCTCATTTCTTATATTTAAAAACATGCTTTGGTATAATTTTCTTCTAAGAGTGTTTCAAGTTAAAAGTAGAGTTATTTATCAATTTGAAATACATTTCCAGAGATATATGATTATCATATAATGATAGCAAATGAAAAATTTTAAACAGCCTGATATATGGCACGGGTGACAAAAGTGCTGATAACTTTGACCTATATGTCCAAAAAGGAAAATTTATCCTAAAGTAAAAATTTAATAGAAGAACCTTCTTTATATGCAAATGTCCTTTGCAGCATTTTTATAGTCATTATGAAAGAAAACCCTAAAGTTCAAAGCATGAGGAATGTTTTAATAAATTATAGTCAAGTTACACAATGAAATTATGTAGCCATCTGAACTAGTAAGTAGGAAGACAGCATCGAAATATTGAAATAAATTTACAGTATAACATTAAGCAAATAAATACATGAAAGTGAATATATTTCACTAATTCAAAATACATGCATATGTTCAAGAACTGAAAGCATTTTCAAAAGTAAAAATAATTGTGTTAGTGTATTGGGATTTGAGGAAATTGGTTTTCCCACACTTAAAGAAAAAAAATATTGTCTTTAGCAGCTTTAAACTGTCTACCTCCTTCCATGGGGGAAAAAAAGCCTTTTGAAACAATTATAGATTTTTCTGAAATATTTTAAAATTTCCCACATATTACTCTAATATTTATAGCATCAAATTCCAATATTCTCAGTTTTCACTAAGCAGAGAATAGCCATTGAATGTAATTTAAACCCAAGAGTCAGTTTACTGCAGTCATCTCTGTTTTAAATTACAGTACTACCAAAGCCTCCCCAGAATCAGTATGTGATCCCTCCTTTTTCCCTCTCGTGGTTATGTATATATATTTATATTGGTTCTATGTAATGATGCCTGAGCCTGACTGCAGGTGATGTCATTTCCATTGCTCAAAAATTATGGCACTCTACATCAAGTAACCAGCCAAACGTTACTATGGAAAAGAATACAAACTCAGCTTTAGGAACTTGGGAAGCCTCTTCAACATATTTCCTGTGGGGACCTGGATAGAAAGCCTTTTGCCAGATGCAGGAAGATGGAATTCTTCGGGGGGTTATTTAACCCTATTTCACTCTGTCCAATTATTTAATGTTTATTTTGAAGTTCTGAACACATAGCATGCTGCAGAGGGTCTGAACTGCAGGAAAAAGCTGTTTCATACAGTAATTTCAGTCATAAATCAATTTGCTTTTTTTCCAACACCTACAATCCTCTTAAACATTGCATTTCAGAAATCAGAGTAGAATCTAGGGCTTCGCCTGAAGCCCTAAAATATGACTACAATATAAAAATATTTTTCACATATATTTTAGCAATTTTCATACCAGACAAAGTTAGGAAACTTTCTGTTAATCAAAATGAAGGCTCTACCAATTTAAGAATAAAAAAGATACCAGAGTAGAATAAAAATGTATTGTGCGATAGAACTTTTCTTTGTGGGCGTCTTGTCTTTGGTTAACTACAGCTATCTGCCTGGAAGGGGAAAATATTTCGCAATATAATGCTAGCCTCCTTTAAAAACAGTAGCTAATCATCCCAACCAGGGGACAGAGCATAAGAAGATTGTGAGGCATATCAGCGTCAGCAAACTGCAGTTTCAAACTACAAAACAAAGGTTTCCAAGAACCTGCCAAATTTCTATCGTCACTGAGCCAGATTCTCTGCCAAGGAAATCCTCGGTCTTGCAACTATAGAAAGCAAGTTACGGTTAGGGAAATATGTTAAACTAGCACCTTCCCAAAAGGGTAAGAATCCCTAGTATTAGGTTTATAACACTAATATTGTGTAATTTATTTTTCTCTTTTGGTTATATTTCTGTTACCAATCATTCAATAGTTTTGCTGTGACTGAGAAATAGTCTCAGACAATACTCTTTTTTTTTTTTTCAGAGCAAAAAGTCCTAAAGGCAATGACTAAAAATGTTTGTCAAAAAAATTAATTGAGCTATTTTGAGGAGGGAACTTTTAATTAGTTTTGGCAAAGAGTTGCTGAACATCTACCTGATAAGAATTTGAAAGAAATGAATTAAGAGTTTCAAAGAATATTAAAAAAAATCTAACTAAAGCTTTAATATTAGATGTTGCCAATTCCATTAATTGTTTTTTGGCTCTTCTAACTTCATCAAAATAGATTTTCAATTAGTTTTCCTTCTGAAAATGTACCTAAAATTAGTACATTACTTAATTTGCCACTAATAAGATGCATGCATGCATAATTCGGATACGTGAAGAGAAAGATAGGAATAATGCATTTGTTTATTTTTCTTTCATCTCCTCATTCACATTTATTAAGCGAACTGGCAAAGCACCTAGCTAAGACAAGTTATTAAAAGAATTTATGAAGTTGTATATTTGCAATAAGCTTATCTTACCGCCATGTCCTTTTCTGTCAAGTTCCTGTCCTGTGACTCGGCTACCACAGTTACATATCCATTAAAGGAAAACACAAATTTAACAGTTCTTTAACTCACTGATCTCATCTAACTAATGAACATCAAGCATGATGGACATACGTCGCTAGATAGCGGTTACAAGACACCAAATCTCTCATTGCTAGCTCTGGGAGCTACATTATTTAGTAAGTCATGGAAGAGAGAAGTGCACTTTCGACCATAACCCCTGCTTGTGTTGGGTACTCAGCTTACAAGGTTTGCCAGGTAAAGGCTGATTGAAGCAGCTTTTGTTTCCAAATTCTATAGAACAAAAACCCATCCTCAAAGGACCGATCTCACAGCATCCCAGGAAACTGCAGGATGTGGATAATTAGTATTTAATAAAAGAAGATATTCACTAAATGTTTCATGGATTATCCCAAGCAGGCTGGATACCAGACAATACCTGTTATTTAGCACAAAGCTCATGATCTGTCACATAGGCGGGCTTCTACCACTCTCACATACAGAATACATCTGTAGAAAAACAACCATCCAAAACTTGCTCTTGTGAGGTTTAAAATACATATGTATCAATGTTGATAATAGAAAAATAGAGTTTTAGAGTTTATTGTGGGAAGCTGCCAAAGGGTTAGAAAGGATCAGTCCCACATTCTAGGGTTTACAGTCTGGTCAAATGCACTGCTTCTTACCTTTATTGTGCACCAGCATCATCTGAGATGCTGTTGACACTGCAGATTCCTAAAGCCCCAATTAGGGAGTTCCAGATTCAATACGCCTGGAATGTGGTCTTGGGAATCTGCCTTCTTACAAAGCACCACAAGTGATTCTGATGCCCATAGACGCCGGATTTAAGAAATACTTTGCTACATGGACAGAAATATCAATGAACTGAAGAAGACACAACATCATTCATTAATGCAATAAATGCTTGTGGAAGCCTACTATAGGATAGGTACTATGCTAAATGGTTATAAAGCATTTATAAAACAACATATAAAAATAGAAAATAGTAAGTGTTAGTGAAAGTATGGAAGAATTGGAACCCTTGTACATTGCTGGAGGGCACATAAAATGGTGCAGCTGCTCTGGAAGACAGTATGGTGGTTCCCCTCAAAATTAAATGCACATTTACCATGTGATCCAACAATTCCACATCAGAGTACATACTGAAAAGAATTAAAAGCAGGAACTCGGGCTTCCCTGGTGGCGCAGTGGTTGAGAGTCTGCCTGCCGATGCAGGGGACACGGGTTCGTGCCCCAGTCCGGGAAGATCCCACATGTCGCGGAGCAGCTGGGCCCGTGAGCCATGGCCGCTGAGCCTGCGCGTCCGGAGCCTGTGCTCCGCAACGGGAAAGGCCACAACAGTGAGAGGCCCACATACCGCAAAAAAAAAAAAAAAAAAAAAAAAAAAAAGCAGGAACTCAAGCAGATTTTTGTTAACAGCAGCATATTCGCAATAGCCAACAGGTAGAAATAAACCAGGTATCCATCAACAGGTGAATGGATAAGCAAAACGTAGCATAAACATACAATGGAATATTATTCAGCCTTTAAAAGGAAGGAAATTCTGGTATCAATATATGCTGTCACATGGATGAAACTTGAAGACATTGTACTAAGTGAAAGAAATCAGTCACAAAAGAACAAATATTGTACAATTCTATTTATATGGGGTACCTAGAATAGTCAAATTCATAGAGAAAGAATATTGAATAGCGGTTATGAGGGCTGAGAGGAGAAGAGAATGAATAAAGAGTTATTGTTTAATGGGTACAGTTTGGGATGATGAAAATTTTCTGGAGATGGATGTTGGTGATGGTTGCACAATGGTGTGAATGCACTTAATGTCACTAAACTGTACATTTAAAAATGGTTAAAATGGTAAATTTTACATATATATTTATAGCTACAATAAAATATCCAGAAAAACTTGTCATTAAAAATTGTGCAAATAGTAATCAGAAAGTGTAGAAAGTACACTGGTAAATAAATGACCAAATTTGATAAAATAAATTAAATAGCCTTCTTGGTGAAGAGAATTTTCGTATGTGGTGTTAAAGGCAAGGGCGCTCAATCCCTGTTGCTTCTACCCTCTGTACACCCCCGACCCCCCAAACACATGCAAATCAAGGGAAAATGGAAACTTGGTAATTCATCATATAATGCAAAGATCAGCCCATCTGAGATATGAAGGTAGATATTGCTTAAATTCTGTCATTAAAGAGGCAAATGTATGTAAAAGTTTTTTTTTCCCCCCTTAGGCAATGACGGACAACAACAACAAAAGAAAATCAAAATCATCTTCTTTTTTTTTTTTTTTTTTAAGCGGCACGCAGGCCTCTCACTGTTGTGGCCTCTCCCGTTGCGGAGCACAGGCTCCGGACACGCAGGCTCAGCGGCCATGGCTGACGGGCCCAGCCGCTCCGCGGCATGTGGGATCTTCCCGGACTGGGGCACAAACCCGTGTCCCCTGAATCGGCAGGCGGACTCTCAACCACTGCGCCACCAGGGAGGCACCCAAAATCATCTTCTTATTCAGTAAATGAATGTAATGGAGACTGAACCATGTAATAAGAATGGATGTGATAATATGGGCATACTTGCAGTGTAGTACCAAAGAATACAGATCTGGGACTAAGTGCATGGGGACTGCTGCCCTACGTTTTCCATTCAGCCACCACATGGTCTTGAGCTTTAGTCTCTTAGAAATAAAATGGGACTCGTAATGCTCTCCCTGACCTGAGAGAGTTGTATAGATCACGTCTTAAAGGAAATACGTGGAACTTTGAAAGTATTTCAGTGTCAGAAAAACCTCTTCATGTGGTATGAGAAATGGCATTCAGTAGAGACATTTCTTTTGAGTACTACACTAAAACAAATCAAAACACATTTAAAACTTTCCTCAAAGATTGTCAATTAATTTTGAATTTATAAAACTTAATTAATTTTGAATTTTTAGTGGAGACAAATTATCTTTTCAGGATGGATTTTATTTTCAGCAATAAAGCCAGTCTACGTCAAAGGATTAAAATGGGATTAGATGGTTGATTATGCTCTTAGAAAACTTCTAGAAATGCTGAGATGAGGGCCAGCTGTCCAGAGAGGCAAATGTGCACCTAAAGATATTTAGTCAAGACTCTTGGCATCTCAGGGCCTTGGTTTCTTTACACTTATATAAACTGGGGTTTGGGGTTCAAAGAATACATCCAGTCCATTCCCTGAATGCCATGGTGATAGTAGAAAGTTTCTAAATCCTCCACCTTTACATTTTCAGGAAACCCTCAGTCTGAGACGTGAGTCTGAACACTCTAGATCCCACTTTGGGGAGCTGACTCAGATAATGAGGGGTCACAATCAAGTATCCCTGATGGAAGTCGTGAAGGGGCTCAGGATGAGGCTGCAGTTAGTCTTTGGAGAAAAGATGCACTTGCCTCAGAAAAGTGCATCTCCTTTGTCCCTGTGGACCAAGCTGCCCACAGTGGTTTGGTAAAGACTCCATGACAGGTACAGAGCCTCTGCTCTGGTCCAAATGCAGTCCAGGCTCATGCCCATTCACAGTGATGCTTTGGAGGAAGTTCATTCCCAAGAATAACTCTCATTTGAACAGGGCCCTCAGAACAACTATGTTCACACACAGAGCCACTTCCCACAGCGAAACCCAGCCTGTAGGTGTTGGGTAAAGACTGGTTTCAGCAAAATTATCCCAGGAATTTAGAAACACCGTTTTCCTTTCCCCTTGAGACTTGCTATATCTAGAGGAGTACCAGTTTTTCTTTTTTAAAAAATATCTTCAAAACATAAATATGACTACACACCTTGAATTCCAGTTTCTATACAAACAGCCCTTAGACATTCCCAAGGTTCTTACTTGCTAAGGGAGGTTGCTCTTAATAAGCCCTTCACCTACACTGTGATGAACCTGGCTACTTCTCTAGCCAGTGAGAAAAACAGGTTTAATCTGTGGCAGGACACCCCCTCTAATAAGATTTGCCGTGACTTAGTAATGCAGAGACAATATCAATAATTTACAATCATGTTCTGTAGGGACCTGAGTGTCCTGTGGAGGTGCCTGTGAGACCTGTACAAAGGACAATGCTGAAGAGATTAGCCTCTCCATAATAAGACAGCGCTGCATGTCAGTAGTTAAAGAAAAAAGGAGTCTTCGCAAATGAATGAACCCTTAATGTTTTGCTGGACAAACACAAAGACCTCTTTCAAATATATCTTATTAGAACCTCTTTCAGCCCTTTGGAAGTTTGCAAACTTAGAACTGTAAGGTAAACTTTCCCCTTTATACCCAGTATCCTGAGTGTTCATCTGTCCTACATGGGTTTCCGTAGGCCTTTCCTCCCAAGAGGGTCACAAGGCTGTCTTCACCCATAAGAGAAAGGCTGAAATCTCGATATGTTAAGAGTGTGGTGGTCTTCAGCCTCTGGCCGATGAGCATTCCACTCTTTCTGATGGCAATTCAACCCACTTATTTTAATTTGCGTCTCATTTATTTTTTTTCCCCAAAACAGGACAGTCAGGGGTGCTTAAAATGGAAGCCCATATTTAACACCCCTCCCTCAACTTAGAAATAATGCTTTTAACTGTTTTGCGCTTAAGAAGTATATATATATGAAGTAATTTAAAGAAATTGTACTATGACTAAAATAATGTTTAGGAATCACTGCATTTCTTAACTTTTAGGAATCCATTAATATTTCATGTGACTACAAATTATAGAAATTCCTGACACAGTGGCTTAAACAGAAAACCATATCATGTTAGTTTCATACACAAATCACAGCGGTCCCCAAACTTTTTGGCACCAGGGACTGGTTTCATGGAAGACAATGCAACGCCGCGGGGCGTTGCAGGGGGTGTGTTCAGGTGGTAATGTGAGTGATGGGGGGCGACAGGGAGCGGCAGATGAAGCTTTGCTCGCATGCGCACCACTCACCTCCTGCTGTGTGGCCCGGTCCCTAATCGGTACCGGTTTGAGGCTCCGAAGTTGGGGACTCCTGCACAAATGGATTGCACAAATGGATTCAGAAGTAGTCCAGGATAGGTTATGCCATCAATCTTTCTTCATCATTCTTAGCAGGTGGCTTTTATCTTCAAGTTTATAAGAAAGCTGCCATATCCTAAAAATGGCATCCATGTTCTAAGAAGAAAGAACGCAGAAGGGTCAAATGCTCTTCTCTTGGTGAGTGAGGCTTCTTTTTGTTAGTTTCCTCCCCAGAACCCCCTGGCTATCAGTAGCCAGAATTGTGCCCCTTAGCCAGCCCCATCTGCAAGGGAGCCTGGGAGACCAAGTATTTTTCTTGGATACATTGCCACCCCAAATAAAACTGTGGTTCTCTTAATAAGAAAAATGAATAATTGGGTAGTCTAGAAGCAGTGTCTGTCACCACGTTCTAGCCCAAATACATCCATGATGCTATGATATTATGCTAATTTTATGTGTTATTGAAAAGAAATATATATAGAGAGAAAATAGTGTCCTGTCATAGTACTTAAAGAGAAGCAAATTTGGGTAGAAAATTTATGAACGATCTTAGAAAAATCTTCCTTTTTTCTAGATGTTCCGATCCCTATGCGATGTTCCCTCTTGGCTGCCTAGGGACCTGCTGGATCACTCCAAATAGTCCTGACTTCCTAGGTACACCCACATGTAGACACATTGAGTTCTAGAAGAATCTGCTTTGTGCCCCATCAGAACCAGATTCTGTTCATTATTTTGGAACTAATAGGTTAATCTGTTCCAGATCAATTAATGGGAACTATCAGGTTACCTATTATTATTTTTTTTCCTGCAGATCTCTAGAGATACGGAGTGTGAATTTGAATCCAGGTGGCACTTTTGAGCTATATGACTAAACTATGTGTTAACCATCACTGAGTCTTGAGTTCCATGTGTGTAAAAATGAACATAATATCTAACTCAAAGTCACTTGTGAGGGTTTGGGACATTTGACAATGTTATGAAGCAGTCAGGCACATGAAGTCCACATTCAGAACAGCTGGTTTCAAATTCCTGCTCAACCACCAGTATTTAAATGACATTAAATGCATTATTTACATATCTAAGTATTAGTTTCCTCACGTAAAAACTGGGATGATAATAATATTTCCCAACAGAACTCTTGTGAGATGAATACAGTAAGTGAAATAATTTTTTTAAGAACTTAATATAGTTCCTATTATGGAGTAAGTGTTCAGTGGATGTTGGCTTTTATTAGCAGTATTTAAGTGTAGTGGTTGGCACCCAAAAAGTGCCTTAAAATATCAGTTATCTTCTACGAACTATGGACCAGCACAATTTTAAGATAATTTGATTTTATTTTATATATTTTAAACTATATATTATTTCAATTGAGTTTATTAAAAGCCTTTCTCCTCAGAGACTATAATCACAAAGTCTAATTAACATCTGATTTTTATTTGGTCTTTCTAATAGATGTTGGTCCAGTCTGGAGGTTTTCATATTTAATTGTTAGAGTGATATATTATTCAGGACAATATTACCTGTTTTTTTGGATAAATGAATCCAGTGGCAGAAATACATTTTAGTGTAATATCTTAAATCTTACATGTTTAATGAATTTTCTTACATAAAAAGGACTATAAATCATATCATTAGTTGCAGAGTTTAGCCAATCCTCAAATTATAAGTTTCATAAGTCTTATTTGAAAGCTTGAAAATATAGAACAGCTATAATATGATATTTGGGTGTGACATAAAGGTTCCTTGTAAGACTAATTTTGGACACTGGTTACATTCTGAACTGCAAGTTCTGTTGACTTATAACCGTTTTTTCCAGGAGTTTGCCAAAGTAAATAAAGAACAATTAACCTAAAATCTTTTAATTTAAAAAGTACGTGGGGGGCTTCCCTGGTGGCACAGTGGTTAAGAATCCGCCTGCCAATGCAGGGGACATGGGTTCAATACCTGGTCTGGGAAGATCCCACACGCAGCGGAGCAACTAAGCCTGTGCGCCACAACTACTGAGCCTGAGCTCTAGAGCCCGCGTGCCACAGCTACTGAGCCCGAGTGATGCAACTACTGAGGCCCGTGTGCCTGAAGCCTGTGCTCTGCAACAGGAGAAGCCACCACAATGAGAAGTCTGTGCACCGCAACAAAGAGTAGCCCCCGCTTGCCGCAACTAGAGAAAGCCCACACGCAGCAACGAAGACCCAACACAGCCAAAAATAAATAAATAAAATAAATTTTAAAAAAGTACTTGGGGGTTCAACTATCCTGGGAGAATAAATGCAGTACTTATCTTAGTGTGTTTCTTTTTCTCACTCTGCGAAGATTAAAAAAAATAAAGACAACCCTAAAGATTATAGGCCTGTCAGCATCACTACTTAGTTGGAAACTTACTGAAAGGTATCATCAAAAAATCAATTTGCAAGCACCTAGAAATCATGGGTTGCTGGGTAAAATCTGCTTGGCATTGTGAAAAATAAATCCTGTCAAATCAACGTAATTTCCATCTATGACAGAAGTGACAAGAACAGTAGACACAGAGAACTTGACAGATAAAATATATCCTGACTTTGGTCACAATGTAGCAGCAGATCCACGTAATATCGAGAAAACTACAGTTTGGGTGCCACTTTATTAAGAGCTCCTATTAATGACTGTGCGAAATATATCTGGAAATGATACTCACTTGGAATATTGGACAAGGTAACTGGTTAGATATAAAGATGATCAAGTCCAAGACCAAATTGTGACAGGGATGATTCTGATAATTTTCTCATAAAAAATTTGAAAGGTATTAGTAAGAGTAAAACCAAGAAGGAATCATCATCATTTCGCTGCTTCTTTTTAAAAAGTCATCATGACTTTTGTAACCGTCCTGCCTCTCCTCTTGACTTTATTCATGCCTTTGTTAAATTATGAATTTCAAGTTAAAGATTTGCAGCTAGAAAGGGTATAGAGAATCACAAAGTCCATGTAATGTTGCAGTGGGATCATTCTCTGAGCTTTTGGGGTTTGGAGGCCCAGGAGAGTAGAGTAGATTAATGGCATGAAACCAGATGTGCCCAGTGAGGGATCCATTGCTATGTATGACCACAAGGATTTCTTTCCACAAGAAGAGTTTAATGCATCCCTCTCATCTCTGAAGACTCGGGACATCGAACAAAATGAAAAGAGTGTGATCAAACCACAGAAAGAGTCTTATTTTTGTGAAACATTAGTAGTTCCTAAGCAGGAAGTCAGATATCTGAATATGTATTAAAATATCAAACCATTTGGTAAAAGAAAATTATTCATTTTAAAGTGAATTTTGATAAATATTAATTTTAAAGTAAATTTTGAGGAATCATATTGGCAGATTATTATTATTTGGAAATAGTGTTAAAAGACCTGATTTCAGTACATTGTATCCCAGCCTAGACAATTTAAGTTTATAAAAGTAGGAGACAGATAAATATTGTATGACTTAGCATGCAGTAGACCAATAAAAGAGTGTTTCCTTAGACTAGGGCTTGAAATTAATTTTCATCTTATATACCAACTCTAACAAATTTGTAGCAGCTAGACTTACTCTAAAGAGTGATATGATCAGTAAGTGAACCATTAGTGCACTGACCACTGTAGTATTTATATTTGATTGTACAATAAATCCAGAGGGAGTAATTATTCTTGAATATCAATTTACTCATCTTCAACTAGGCATTGGTGTCTTTATTAGGACTTGAATTAAAGACTTCCAGGTGTCATTATACACATCCAATCTGTGTAAACCTACCTGGTTACTAAAGTCCAGAATCTAGTCCACAGAATATGTAACCAAGGACCTTTTAGGGAATTTTATTTTAACAAGACATTTCTGCTGGGCTGTGCTAATTCATCCAATCGAAATAATTATTTGATGGCTGGATTTCTCTTACAATACATCTGTGAATGGGCACTCCACACTCAGCTGGAACATTATTTTTAAAAAATCTCACTTTTAAAAAGATTATTAATTCACTTGACACACACTAACTGATATCCAGTATGTGCTGGAAAAAGTCACCAGATATTGGATTAAATCCCATGCTATCTTTGCCCAGGATTTCATAGTATGATGAGGGATTCCAATGAATTAATCTCTGACTTAATTATTGAAAGGGCTCTGGTTGTGGTGCTGTGAAAGTTCAGAACAGGGCACTTGCATTAACTTTGATTTTAAAAATTATTTCTTGCATTAACCCCAAATATCCTTGTAACTTTCCCCACATTGAGCATATTCTAAGCCTTGGCGTCATACAGAACAAGTCTAATCCTTCCTCCACATGAAAAAAGCCTTTAAAAATTTGAAAAAAAAATTCTAATAGGTTCCATAAATTATCTTCTATCCAAGCAAACATTTTCCAGATGGACCTTACTAGAAATGGTCTTAATTCTCCCAAACATCTCACCTCTAACCCATCCATCATCTACAGTCAGAATTAATCATGTATTCTCCTAGCACTTTGTAGAAAATCTCTCTCTTTAGTACATGGAAAAAATCTTAATGTTTTGATTCATTTGTGATCTCCCACACATTTTGCACAGAGCCAAAATCAATAGATTTTAATTGAATATAAACGAAAAAACATTTTAACGTCTGGAAAACAAATATTATAGAATATCAAAGACTTGTTGAGAATATAGAGCAATTACAGTGGCTGGCATAGATTCTTAGAGAAATATGACATATTGAAATCTTAGGAATTCCTTTTTTGCTAATGCCATGTTTTTATTAGAGTCATTTTCTGACTAAGTGTAAAGTAGACTATAACATAAAGAAGTGATATTCAAAATATTTAACAAATAATATCTGAAGGCCATGACCCTAGTATTGAAGCAGGGTCCTAGAAGCACTGACTTCAGATTGGGAAGGTCTGGGAGTCTCGGGGAGGGCCAGAGGCTATTTGAAAACAATTTCAAAATTGTTTCAATATTTTAAAAATCAGTAAGGCAATAATAGTGCATAGTGGCTAAATAACAGGCTTTGAAACACAGGCTTTTAGCATTAGAGGTTTTAATAGAAGCCCTGCAATCAAATGCCCTCATTGTCCTGGTCATAAGAGAAAAAACTGCCTGTTCAAATTCACAGTGACAGAGACAGTGGTAAAACTGACAGACAACAGCCTTAACATTTCCCTCAGCTTGACTAAACATTAGATTTCTTATTTACTCTAGGTCCCTAAACTCCCATTTCTTAGAGCATTTGCTTTGGAAAACTTGCCATTGTAACTTATTTCTTTGCCCCTTTGTCATGTAAATCTTCCCCCAGTATCTTGTCAATTTTACAACCCAGGAATTTTGGTTTTTCAAGGACCTGGGAGTCATCCCTTTGAAGTGTAATCATTAAGAAAGATAGTGCCCCTGTGTTTTGGGAGATTAGGAGTCTAAAATTCAATAATCGCCAATTTGTAAACACAGACGGCTGAATCACATTGACCAACCTCTCCACTAAGTACTTTTCAACTAGCTCATGCCAGCGCCTAAAACTCTCCCACCTCCACCCCCTCCCCCGCAGTGGAGTTGAATCCAGTCTCTCTCCCATATTGCAACTGTCTTGTATTCAATTTTCCTTGATTATTTAACTTGCCCAGTGCAATACCTCTTTGGTAGAACCCATATCTTCAGACTTGAGCTATTTCTATGATGCCATACTCTTTCCAGCTGGTAACTGTTGTTTACCACATAAACAACAGAAGAAAGAAAGACAGCTACCACTTTCTTGGTCCACCAAAATACAAATCACACTCCAAGGAAACTCCTTTATAAACTGTAGAGTATTGATGTCAAACTTTAGTGTGATTAAGAATTTCTCACAATGCTTTTTGAAAATGTAAACTCCCAAGTTCCATTATCATTGATTCTGATTAAATAGATCTGTGGTGGGTCCAGAAATATAAATTTTAATATGCATCAAATGACCTCTGCTACAGGTTCTGCTTTACATCATAAGCTTGTAAGGGAAACGGTCATATCTATCTTGTTTACAGTTTTATCCCCAGCAACATTTCCGTAAACATTTGTTGCGTAGAAGATTGTTTTTGCTTGCCCCCTTTCCAATATATATGTTTTTCCTTTATGGAAATCTGATACTTAGGACCAGAATTTTAAATATAATCTACTTCATAAATTCGTAAATGCTTCAAGAAATTTTCTTTTTTTATTTTGGGAGAAAATAATAAATGCTCTAATAACAATAGTACCTTATGTTTCGATTGTGATTTGTAAATGTGTTTCTCTCACATTTTCTCATTAGATCCTCACAGCAGTCCTTCTAAGAAAACATATAATCTTCCCATTTTGTAGATGAGAACACTGAGTTTCAGAGAGAATTAGTGACTTCCAATTGTAACACAATAACAGATGACAGACAAGAGTAGAACACAGTTCTTTTGTCTCTAAGCATAGGGCCATGGAGAAAGTTTGGCAAAGAACTCTTTTAAATTATGTGTGTATTACTTAAAACAGATCTATGAATGTTTAAAAATCAAAAACATGTATTTTAGATGGTTTATAACTAGGGTCATATTTTACATCGTAATCTTTAGATGAATGTTGTAAATTTAAAATCTTTTTTTAAAATTAATTTACTTATTTATTTTTGGCTGTGTTGGGTCTTCGTTTCTGTGCGAGGGCTTTCTCTAGTTGCAGCGAGCGGGGGCCACTCTTCACCGTGGTGCGCGGGCCTCTCACCGTCGCGGCCTCTCTTGTTGCGGAGCACAGGCTCCAGACGCGCAGGCTCAGTGGTTGTGGCTCACGGGCCTAGTTGCCCCGCAGCATGTGGGATCTTCCCAGACCAGGGCTCGAACCCGTGTCCCCTGCATTGGCAGGCAGATTCTCAACCACTGCGCCACCAGGGAAGCCCCTAAAATCTTTTTTAAAATAAGCTTTGCCTAAATAAAATAAATGTATTCAGTATGTTTTTCTAAGTTTTCCAATAGCCTTAAAGGTTTGAGCAAATCCTTCTTTTTAAAAGTGGTGTCTCCTTGACATCAAAGAGAAAAATATGAAAAAAAATCATTTTCCTTTGCCCTGTGTACTATAAGAAAGTTATAAAGCTTAAAAATACACATAGTTACATCCAACTGATGGTGAAGGTTGAGTAAAATAAAAGAATTAAGAGGCCCTTTCTTCCGATTAAGAGGCTAAAAGATTTTTAGACACTCTCAAGTTATACTTTATTGCACCTTTGGTTTTTGTAGGTCCATTAGGGATTTTTTCCAGTGAATATACTTAATAACAATTCCATTTTCTAATAACTATCCCACTGTGTTGTACAAAATTTAAGTTTGGACACTTAAAGTTCATCTATAAAGTTGTTCCATATTTTACTGGGGGAAAGGAGATTGGAGGTATATATGACACTTTGACTTTTGTTAACTCTAATTCCACAGAACAGTCAAATATATTTCTAAGATTCCAACGTGAATATTTTATGGAGGGCTTGGATATCTTCTGTATCCAGACCCGAACGTATCACACTTTTTATCGAATATTTTTCATAATTACCAAAGCTCAAGGATATTGCACCTAACATTGTTGAAATATGTGTAAAATTAGGCCTCAAGGAAAACATGAAATCTGTATATGAAAGGGGAAGAGAATCCCTCTCCAAATTGCAACCAAGGATGGTCTTCTCAGCATCTCTGTCATATCTAATACAGAGTGAGATTTTAGCTTACTAATAATCTGTCCCGTTTAAAACACTCATTCTATCAAAAAATATGCAAAAGTCTGATCTCAAAAATGTCTTTTCATTGCGTTCTTCTCCTGCCATTTCTTGCTTAGCTCACTGAAAAAGCAATGTCTCTCATTGTCTACAATTATTTATTGGCATTTTCTCATTAGCCCTCCATAATTTGGATTCCAGCCCTGCCATATCGCTGAACTGACTCTCACAAATTCAAACTAACATCTATATTATAGTATTCTATGGACACTTTGCAGTCTTTATCGTATTGAAGCTTACGGTCCTTAAGGTTTTTACTTCTTTGCTTCTTGTAGAACCATGAAAAGTTTTGTGAAAAGATCTAATTGCTTTTATTTTGAAAATAATTTTAATTAATAATTAAAAGTAAACATTTAAATTTATCAAATATTTATCAAATATTATTATTTATTAAATATTATTTTAATTTAATAAAATTAAAATAATTAAATAATAATTGATTAATGCCCATTACACACAAATCACCCAATCCTCAAAGAACGCTCTCTCACTTTCTTTCTGTCCTTGGTATTTCCATATAAAATTATTATGTTTTATAATTATTCTAGGATATACAGCAAACTTCAATAAGGAATTTATATGACTCAGCCCTATCCTGGGGGATGCATATTCTGTCCCAGAGGCTCTCCCCATCACTGTTGTTTACTATAGAACCCTGAACGTTCCAGGGTGCCTGGAAATCAAATGGCACTGTGCCTCTTGAGAGTGAAACTAGAAAGTCAGGGGGTAATCTGCAGTTCAGCTATAACTGAACATCAACAATTTTGGCCAAAAACACCATGTTTAAAAAAAAAAATTAAAGGAGTTATACTTATCTGAATCTGATTTTCTTAAGTTAACCACATCAAGGAAATAATAATTAAAAGAAAACAGAAATCATAAATAATAATGTGTTCCACTGTCCAAAATAATATGTTTGAGGATTTTTCTTCCTTTGTTAATACACATTTAAGTTACTCCCTTCCAAGTTACTTATGTCATAATTTGCCAATTCATTAAGCTTCCCTAAATTTATGGTCATCTGTTGTTCTATTTTTGCTGGAGCAGAACAACGCAAAAATGCATTAAACTACATGGTGATTCATTTTGCACCTTACTCAAGACTGGCAGTTTCACAATTAAAATGAAACTGTTATTTTGGTAGATGGAATGATGGTCAATGGAGCATCACTCCATCTTCTGTTGACTCCAGAAGAACTGAAATTAACCTTACTAGAGCTGTCTGATTTGGCCAGCCATGGAGTGTTGCTTGAGGAAGTTGGGGGTGTCACTCTTTTCTCCCACTAAGTAGAAAAAGAGAGGAATAGACAACAAATAAAAGAAGACAAAAGAAAAAGGAAATGAAGGAAATCGAACCTTTTATTACAGCCTATATAGCAATGCCTGAATTCCAAAATTAAGTTCAATAGGTGCCTTGTTCCAAATAAAATGCAAAGATTTTGGGAGAAGCAACACATTTAGCCTTAATAGTAGTCTCTGCCTAAAGGTTTGCATAAAGGGAACCAGGCAAAATGCATAAGTCCTTTGGGCTCCCAAGACACAGACGATATGACTTAGGACCATGAAACACCAACACTACAGTTCACAATAGTGAACTGAGCGACTGAGCCAAGCCCTAAAGTTCATTAACAACAAGAGAAATGACCAGCTATCAGAGACTACGTCTGGAGAAGGAAATGCATCAGACCATCAGGTGTGGAGTTCCTAAAATTCGGAAGTCTGAAAGCTATTTGTGAACTAAAGGAATCATAAAGACGAAATATACAGATCTAACCCGTTTGTTTCTTCTCACCTGCCTGTTCCTTACTATATGAATTCTGATATATGTCTTAGCTGTCAGACTGAAATAGAAATCATACAGCTGGAAACTTATGAGAGATATTCCCCAACCTATTCTTTATTTTGAGTTCCTTCTCTCACCTTCTAATCAATTTTTTAACCTTTGTTTGTCTTTTTATTTTAAGACAGCTCATCTGTAGTCAGACATATCCATCTGTGGCCTTAACTTATTCATCAAAATAGCAATTTCAGATTTCTAAGTTTCTACTAGACCTTTCAATATGCAATGCAGAAATGAACTCATGGCTCATTTGGTTTTCCCCACCATAATGTTTTTTGGTAATTATCAGTTCTGCAAGAGCCTTATCTTTCTAGTCTTCCATTTTCAGCGTTGCTGAGTTATTTTAAACTTTTTATCTTTATGGCCAGTTACTCAACCCAGGAGGTGCCATCATGATGACTCCTATTTTAGATAATTACTTTTAACCATTACTTTTTCTCTTTCATGTTTCCTCTATGCCTATCTAAATCCTTATCATGTCACACGTGGATTCACCCAGATACCCACCAAAATTTCCATGCCCATTCTCTTTTTCGTTCTGCTATCAGAAAAATACGTCCTATGTCCTAGATTGCTCTTTAGCTAGTTAATTTTCCATGTAAAAACTATTATTGCTCCTATATGACTCACAGAATAAGACCTAGACACCTTAGGCTATCAAAATTCTAGATGAGTATTTCTCAAACAACCCCAAACATTCCACATAATCAATCAAATATTGTTTTAAGTCTTCCACAGTATGAATCCCTATACCAGGAAGATGAGCGTATTAGAATTGCTGCTGGAACAAATTACCGTAAATTTAGTGGCTTAAAATGACAGAAATTTATTATTTTACAATCTGGAGATCAGAAGTACAAAATGAATTTTAGGGAGCTAAAAGCAAGGTGTCAGGAGCACCCCTCTCCCTTTGAAGGTTCTCAGAGAGGAAATGTTCCCCTGAGTTTCCCAGTTTCTAGAACTGCATTTTTTTCATTCCTTCATCTTCAAGGCCAGCAGCATATCTTCAAGCCTCTCTCTTTACCACCTTCACTTTGTCTATCCTCTCTGATAAAATCTCCTTGTGCTTCCCTCTTACAAGACACCTGTGACTGCATTTGGACCCATTTAGTAGTCTAGGAAAATCTTACCGTCTCAGGTAATCACATTGAGGTAACATTGACAAATTCCAGAAATTGGAGGTGGTTATCTTTAGAGGCCATTATTCAGCCTAGGATAGCAGGTAATACTCTCTAAACGGTTTTCAAAGCAAATTTTTTGTGTCTTGTACAGGTTCCCCTACCCCACCCTTATCCAAACCTTGGAATGCCTTTCTCTCCACCAGTTTCATTTTTCTAGGCAAAAATCACATAACATTTTATTTAACAAATATTAGATAGTACTTACACTGTTCAAATGAATTCATTAGGCACTGTGTGGAGTATAAATATGTGATCCTGCCCTCACCAAGCAAAAATTTACTGAAGAAAAGAAACATGCATTGAATAAATATGAGTGGAAAGAAGTTATTTATAGTCACCAATCCCATTTATTCACCTTCATTTTTTCCTTCAACCCTCTCTAATCAGGTTTTGTCCCTAACACTCCACCAATACTGCTCTTACCAAGGACCACAATTACATTCAAGTCAGCCTAAGTCCATTAGGTCACTTTTGTGTTTTTATTGTACTTGATTTAATATATTAACAGGTTATGGGGATTAAAATTTGCACACCTTTGATGGGGCATTATTCTGTCTACCACTATACATAGCTGATTTTTTAAAAATCAATTTGACAATCTTCATCTTTAATTGGTGAGTTTTCTCCATTTACATTTAGTGAAACTGTTGATAATTTGGGTCTTATATCTATCATTTTACATTTGATTTCTTCTCGTTTTGCTTCTCCCATTTCTTCTCTCTCCCTGCTTTTTAAATTTTTTCTGTTATGTTCTTATCCTATTTGCTATCTATTATATTAGGATTTATAAATTTCTAAATTTAAATTCAGTGATTTACTGTGAGATTTTACTGTGCACATTTAACTTTCCACCATTATAATTTTTATTGCTTAAATTTTATAAAAATGTATCTGTTAACTTGGTGGCTTTTTGTACACTCATATTTGCAATTGCATCTTTTATTTCTTCAGAAATGTTCATACATAAATGGTTGTTTCTTGCTTTTGTTGACACTCTCTCATAGTGCTTCATTTGTGATTCAATAATCTTCATTTGTGAGTATGTCATTTTATCTTAGTTGTGATAGTCCTATGGCTCTAATTTTGGGAAAACTTTTCTTTAGGTAGTAGATGTTTCTATGTCTGCTGTTCTTCAGAAAAAGAGGCATTGTTGAATCACTTCAGACTCCCTGGAGGTTTTTAATTCAGAATGGAAGATAAGATAAAATACAATAAATGACTCAATAATATCAAAGTAACTGAGTAATAAAATGACAGAAATACATTTTATTTAAATATATTTATCTTTTCTTTATGGGCTCATTGATTTTCATTCCTTCAATAAGCTTCAACCAGCCACAGTTTTCATCTTTTGGATGTTGATATTTTTAAAACATTGGCCAGTAGGAATCTCTTTTTAGGACTCCTATGTCCTCTTGAAATTAGGCTATTAATCAGTGAAATCTTACTTTCTTTTGGGTGCACTAATATATCCTCGACCTGTCTTGTATCTTCACTGACCCAGGCATGAAATTTTCAAAAGCACCTTGCATTTTTAAATTTGAGAATGGTATTAGAAATTGTGATCAAGGAGCTACAGTGGTTCATGTTGCAGAGTAACAGTGCTCCTAGATCATTTCAGTGTTCAGAGGTACAAAACAAACACTTGCATTTCTTTAAATGAGTACTTCCTATTGATATTTCTACTTACTTCTATCTAACACTATGGTGTTTCTATTTAATTTTCTATAAGTGAATCAGTAATTGTATGGCTTTTACTTATAGTAAAAATATTAATTTCTAACAAAATAAACATGCTTAAAGATTCTTTGTATATCAATCCAAAAATAATAATATTAAAAAATAAAACTACTAAATCAAGTTCCAGGTTTTCTATATAGATATTTCTGCTTCTAGTATGCATTCTAACAGACATATGTATACAATTTACTTTGTTTTAGAGTCATTCATAACTCATTCTACATGGCTACAGCAGTATTTACTTGTGTGATTTGTGGCAGTTTATTTAAATTTGAAGGTGTTATCTTTCCAAACAGATGACAGTTCCATATTCTTCAAAAGTTTCATGTTTAGGTGTTAACAATTAGATTCTGATAGTGGTGGAAATAAGTTCTATTGGTCTACTTTATGAAATGTGGAAAGAAAAAAACAATCAGCAATTTAATCTCTGAAGCCCATATAAAGTGTTTCATTTAGCCACCATCTGGTCTATTTGCTATGGTTAAATGCATGGTTATATGCATAGATTCATATGTATGACTTCAGGCTGGGCAAAACAGTTCTGTCTTCTATGTTAAGTTTCAAACAATATTAAAATCTACATGTTTTTACATATTCACAATTTTAATTTTGTAAATTCCTGTTCTAACATATTTTATCTTACTCATTTTAAAAAGCTTAAAGTCACTTTCTTTTTATAAAACATAATATTCCCTTACAACCTTAATATATTTTGCTGTGCATTGTTATGCCAAGGCTTGTAAATGTATACATTCAATTCCAAATTAATAATATCACTTAGTATCATTTAATTATTTATTTTGTTCCAAAGGGATTGTGAGAAAGATATCTAGTATCTTGATGTCATATTATTGCTAAGTTAGTATACATAAAATATGTGTTCTGAAACTTTGTCTGAGATCCTCTCCCATCTCAAAATTCTGAATATATAAAACTGGAATCTTTCTGAATTGTAGAAAGTCTAATGAAGCATTCCAATGTATCTATTACTAAAATACTATATGAATTTAAATTTCTTAAGGTCAATTAAAATACTGGAAAAATGGAATTCATCAAGAACAAAGTAATTAGATTACTAAAGTACTGTCACAAAAAAAATGTAAGACTTGTACCTTGAAACCTTCCTAAATATTTCAAATACAAATTTTTCTATAGAATAATAAACATTTATTATTCTATAGAATAGAATAGACTTAACACATTTTCCTCTTTAAATCTTTAAATAAAACTCTACATTTTTAAGAAAAAATTGACATTGAAATAACTAAATAATTTTTAAAGACATCTAGCCTTAGGCAACTAAGACTCTTATTTCCTACCTATGTTCTATCATGAATACAAAATTTGAATTTCTTTATGAACTGGACACTATCTAAAAAGAAATAATCACTGGTTTACAAATAGGTAATGCTAAGGATTTTTAGTAGCATATAATATGTTCACAGAGTCATTCTGTCCTTTTAGCTAGGACCATATACTGCAGCAAATTATTGACTTAAGTTTTTTACCTTTTACAATAAAATCAGTGTTTACAATCACGTATTTTATATTTTTGTTTTATTTGCAGATCCCATCCCAAATAATCATTTCTGAAACCCCAAGATATCTGAATACATTTTAAGGTTGAGTAAGTTTATGTAATGTGATTTTATAAATCATAGTAGCCAGATTTCTTCAAGGTAAGAAATCTTTTTTGTCTCCAAAGCAAAGATTGTCTAACCTGTAAAAATAGAGCTGCTTACATGTACACATACTGAAATCTCAGGATCCACTCAATGTTTCTTGCTAGACTGGAGTTCCTAATTTAAAGCATGTGTCCTCTGCCTTCTTGTCTTGTGCTGTCTAGGCTTACTCTGAGTAGAGAATTATTCTGTTTTGATGAATTTCCATTACTCAAATGTGTTATCCTTAACAGCTAAATGCTCTCCTGGGTGTTCTGAGTCCTTTAGTTTGAGGGACAGCATATCACCAAGCTCAAGCCTTTTGGTGACGGTGCCTCAAAGGCTCAGGCATCTTCTAGGCAATCTGAGGGGTTCCTAGCACTCCCAGAAGCAGGAATTCTAGAAGCATGTGGAAACTTGATACAAATGTGGACTTAGGTAACTCCAGAACAGAGGAAGAGGAAGAACCTGTCCATTTAGAAGATTAGTATCTCCTGATAGGAGAATAAGTTAACACATAGCTTCAGAAGTTCATACTCAGGTACAACAGTGATAAATGAATAATCATGTAGGCTACATATATAAAAATGTCACTCCTCTAGTTTTATTCAATATTCTTTATGTAGTTTTGTCATTTCTTCTGAGTATTTGAGTGGTAAAATTCATTTCCCATACATACCATTAACCTAATTGGTTAAAATGGGTTTCTTTTAGGTCTCAGGATATCGTAGATATCTAAGGATATCATGGTCTCTGGAACCATCAAGAGGAAATGATAATTTGAATCATCTCTGTTATATCAATATAACACTGTATAGGTCAAGAATTATAACCGTCTACTCCTTTCTGAATAGGAGTAGAATGTTCCTCTCTTTATGAAATAGAGACACACTTATGGTAGACTGATCTGAACTTGAGACAAAAACAGGGCACCTGATAATTTCATGGAATCTTATAGGAAAAATTAAGAGGTATAGAGGTATGACACAGAAGCTAAAAAAAAGATTCAGTTGTGATTCCTAACTAAAACAACAAGACTTCTGAACTGAAACACTTTGGGGCCATGGTCTGCAATGTTGGTCCCAGAAAGTACAGAGGAGGCAGGGAGGAGGAACCAAAGGAAAAATATCACTGATTTTCCCACATCTGGTCCTCATCTTGCTGACTCATTCCAGTGTGTTGGGTTGTATGCCAAGTTAATACAAAATCATTACTAAATGCTAAATATTATATTGTGGTAGAAAATAAAATCATAGATTCAGAAGTTAAAATGAGACTTTGTGGACTTCCCTGGTAGCGCAGTGGTTAGGAGTCCACCTGCCAACACAGGGGACATGGGTTTGAGCCCTGGTCCGGGAAGATCCCACATGCCACAGAGCAACTAAGCCCGTGCACCACAATTACTGAGCCTGCGCTCTAGAGCCCGTGAGCCACAACTAGTTAGCCCACGTGCCACAACCACTGAAGCCCGTGTGCCTAGAGTCCGTGCTCCCCAACAAGAAAAGCCACCACAATGAAGAGGAGTCCCCGCTCGCCGCAACTAGAGAAAGCCCGCATGCAGCAACGAAGACCCAACACAGCCAAAAATAAATAAATAAAAATAAATAAATTCATTAAAAACTTAAAAAAATAAAATGAGACTGTCATTAATTTTTTTTAATTTAATGCATAAAAAATCACTATATTATCTGTCTGTTTTTGCATAACAATATTACCACAAACTTAGCAACTTAAACAAGACATGTTTATAATCTCAGTTTCTGTGAGCACTGTATAGCTGAGTCCTCTGCTGTAGGGGTCCACAAAGCTACAATCAATGTATCAGCCAGGGCTGCTTGTGCCAAACATTGTGTTAGGTGCTAGAGATACAAATATGAAAAATCTGAACACAATCTACTCCTCCATGGATTCTACCATATAATGGGAGAGTTTCACCCATGGATAGATGATTTCAGTATAATATGTTATTTAGTATATAGATGAGCTAGGATTTAGTGATTGGATGCGCATGGTAAGTTAAGGGGGCCAGTCAATATGGACACTTGGGTTTTAACTTAAGCAGTTGTGTAGCTTGTGAGCCATGCATTGATGTTGAATACACAGGAGTAAGAACTGTCAACAGCTTGCCATTAAATATACCTCCTTAGAATAAGATGATGATACTTTATTAATACCCATAAAGTCTGTTTTCTATTACACATTTACATATAAATAAATAGGTACAGGCATTGTAAAAATGTCTACTACAGAAAGATCTCGTTTCGTTTTCCTTATCCTTAATTAGCAATGTCATTCCCCTGACATGGCTGATTGAGCCAAGAGTAGCTACCCAACCCCAGAGGAACTAATCCATCAATCTGAATTAATCAGTTTCCCTTTTGAGAATTTGAACTAAGATATATGGAAACCTAATAAGCTGCGAGCTGAGGTAATGCCAGATCATTAGAGTAAAGGTCCATGAACTCCTACAGACACGCTCCCTGGAGCTTCATGTTTTCCAGCCTTGCCGAAATCTGGTTGTTCTGTTTTTCTTTAAATTTTTAAAATATACATTTTTGTAATATTTTGTAATATTTATTATATTTTGTAATAAATATCTTTAACTTGGGCTAAGTTAAGGAGGCTTTTACTGTCTTCAAACAATTTTCCCTATCCCAAATACTCTGAAGACTGTTGATGTCTATCAGAAAAATCAAGGAACAAATCTTAGACTCCATCCCAGTATCATGAGATGAGTTGTTTCTACCTGAATTTAAACACAGAAAAGCCATTTAGATTAAGGAGCCATATTTGCCAAATCTGATTTCTTCCTTTATGGGTCTTTTATATAACCCAGTATTTTTATTAGTAATGTAAATTTATATGTCTTAGTTTACCAATTATATGGTAGAATTCTAAAGGAAGAGGATCAAGGTTCTTTGATAGCCCCAGAACACCTAGAGTAGGAGTTTAATTAATACTTGCTGGCTCTTTTATTAGTTTTTGGTATTACTTGCATTGAGAAAAAAAAATGTGTCCCATTAAATGCAGAAGAAAGCAAGTCTTCACTCAGAACATAAAGCAAGTGTCATCATCATAATCAGGTATCACTTAAGGAGGAATGCAATGGAATTCTGAACATGTTATTTCAAGTTATTATGGGGGGGCCAAGAATATCCATTTTTTATCTTTATCCTTTCCTCAGGGGTTTTACAAAATTAAGGCAATTTTTCTCCACCAAGTATGATGTATCTGTCACTTGAACTACATTGAAATTTTAGGGAATGCTCTAGAAAACCTAGTTAATTACTGTATGTACCATGTCTATACATCTTCATATCTAATTAATATAATAGAATTTGAAAACTGGTTATTTATAAAATTATATGCGTATTGATCCAAAATTCTTTTTTTCTACAAAATATTACTGTGACTTTATTTAGGACATATTTATGGTCACATTCTAACTATGAGGCATTGTGCTAGGGACAGGTCTACTGTGGGAGAGAAGACACAAAACCTGACCTCGAGGATCTTACAACCCACTATAATTTTATATTTACATTTATAAAAAATTTAAACTATATACAAAAGACGAAACAATCTATATGGAGTGTTTTATACAATTTGTGCCAAGTCATTGACCCCACTTCTGACATTTTTATGATGAACTACAGTGCCCAGAACAAGCAAATCTTCCCCCTCTGCCCTTGAAAATGTATTTTCTTATTTTCTGTACTTATGTTAACTGTCATTCGACTTAAATAGAACATTCGAAGGTATAAATATCTGTAGAAAGTTTAAATCCATTGATAATTAATTTCATAATTTAGAATCTGATTGCTTTCTCTGCAGTGGAAATATTACTTTCATGATGGCAAATGTACAGGGAAATGATGTATGGAAAGGTGCTTTGGGGAGCGTGTGAGACTGAGTGAGATATTTTTCAGGGCACTATCTCATCAGATAATTGTATTCGGCTGACGAACAAGAGAGAACTTGGACTGGCAGATTAAGGAATCGATCAACCAGATTAACAGAAAAGAGTTGCCCTTAGAAAATCATCTTCGTCATGCAAATATTACCAGAAATCAAAACCACTAGTAAGCCTAAATTCAAATGGAGCATCTGATACCAGAATTTCTCTAAATGTCACAATTTTCTCCCAGTTTTGCTTTGCTTGAAGTCACTTGTTTAAAACAGTTTGCTTTCAGGTCATATTCAGATATTAAAATGTAGATATTGAATACATTAAAGCTGATTTTCTCCCCATTTTTCATAATATCAAGTCCCTGGAGAAGCTCTTAACTCTGAATTTTAGGTCAGCTCTCTGGATAGATCAATTTGTTTCTTTCCTCTTTCTGAACCACCTTCCAAAGGAGACATTGACTATATGACTTATGATTTCAGCTCCGCTTAATTCCTTCTATCTGAACTGTTTCGTTTATCTGAAACATTCTCTGCATCTGAAACATTTCTGCCTTCATTAGTTGAATCATTTAAACTACACCTACTATCCTGTCCCCCTTCACCCAGCTTTATAACAGAACATTCTTCATTCATTTTCTTCAATTTTACACTAAAAAACAAGGGTTTCCAACTTTAAATGTCTCTTCATTCATGCCTAATGAATCTGCCCCCAGAAAGCTTCTTTTTACAGTAACAGATATGAAAGAATCTTTCCTTTAGCTTTTTTATTCAAAGAAATGATTTTTATAGGACAACTAGAAACACATTGTTCAGAACATCTCCCCACGTTAAAAATCACAAATTTTAAAACTCCAGCCAAATGTCACCTTTCCAAATGTTTTACACATTTTTAGCTGCTGAAGCACTACACTGGCCAAAAGAGTGAGTTACTTCTAAAGTAGCAAAAGGAATAGTGAATCTACGTTAAAAAAATAAAAAAAGTTAGTTTCCTAAGAGGTTTCTTAGCTCTTAGTAAAACACAGAACTTGAAAACAACACTATATGAAACAACTTATTTTATTAGTATTTTTTCCTTTTTACCAAATACCAGGAATTGATATAACTTCAAAGCAGAAGAGCTAACATATACAATCATCCTATGAGTGCAAACATATGTCGAATTCCCAGGATCACTGCTCTTTTTTCAAATCTTGCTCATGTGAGCTAGCATTTTGGGTCTGTCACCTCTCCTTATTAGGAAACAGAAACTTGATATAAATGATGCGTTTTCCCCTGTTTCTCCAAATGTTTCACTGTTTATAATTATTTACACAAGCATCTTGTGATTCTTTTCTAAATCTAAATTCATAAAGAAACATTACAATCCAATTAATTACAGAAGCCACAAGCAGTATATATTGATAGAAGTATATTGTCTGCCAGTTTTGTTTGTATTTTGGTGGCTTAAAAATACCTGTTAAGCTGAAGACTTTAGGCTTAAAACCAAAAACCATGTTTGTCCATCTAATATTCCAACTAGCTTGTGTGGTCTTTTTATAGAGTTGACACTTCTACCTTAATTAGTACAATCATCAAACCCATATCTGCTGTCTTGACCACCCTTACATTTCACTTTATTTGCTTTCTCTTAGGTACTTATTTTGCTTATTAATATATTTTGCACTCTGATTCCTGCTGTTTGGTTTCTTACCTTAATCCAATGCCAGGCTTTCTCTTCCTCTAAAATGCATGTTTCCTTCCTCTCTCAGGTCATAATTATGAATATTTGCAATTCTTCTCAAGTGTAGAAAGTGTTGGTATAGTTTTTCAGGCACTACACTAGGGATCTTGAATGATTTTGGTAAACTAAGTTGTTTTGTTTACTGGTTATTTTCTAACTTATAAAATGGAAGAGGTAGGTAAGATCAGGTTTAAAAACTGGTGAAGTCCATTCTCTACGTCTATATGGGGAGGGGGAAGGGTAAACTGGGATGAAGTGAGAGAGTGGCATGGATTTATATATACTACCAAATGTAAAATAGCTAGCTAGTGGGAAGCAGCCACCTAGCACAGAGAGATCAGCTCAGTGCTTTGTGACCACCTAGAGGGGTGGGATAGGGAGGGTGGGAGGGAGACACAAGAGGGAGGAGGTATGGGGATATATGTATATGTATAGCTGATTCACTTTGTTATAAAGCAGAAACTGACACACCATTGTAAAGCAGATATACTACAATAAAGATGTTAAAAAACCAACCAAACAAATAAAAAAACTGGTGAAGCTTTGGGCAAATTCCAACGACAGACACCTGATATGTCTGTGTGTCTTATTTATTTTTTCTTAATGTTAATTTTCACTCCTTAAAATAAGGCTAATTTTCACTCCTTAATGCTAATTTTCACTCCTTAAAATAATTTTCACTCCTTAAAATCCTTTTTCTTTAGGTTATCATAGGACCCAACTTACTCTATTCTCTTACATCAAGTTCAGTTCACACATTTATAGCCTGCCTGGTCCTGGCAGGCATCTAAGTTTGCAGCTCTGAGCTAGAAGATGTCTAACCTTCCATAGAGCCATAGGAAGGTAATAAATAATAAACTGAAGAATATTTTTCTTACAGTACATTTAATTCCATTACTGATTCATTATTAAACATTAGACAATGAAACTGAGGTATTAGGACATTAAATGTGGACAAACAATATAAGTCCCATTAGCCTACAGGAGAAGCAATGAATGATCTCATTTAATTTGTGGAAAGTTGAATAGCAGAAACTCTGCAAATGAAATTAAGTGCTATGCCTCAGAGCTCTCAAAGGGGAGATTTGAGTTCCAGGATATAGCAAATAACAGGCAGTGTCTTTAGCTGTAATTTTGAAATGGTTAGTTGGCAAAAGATATTAAGAAGGATGTAAATGATCTAGCCCTACAGGAGCTGAGAAGTGTCCATGTCAATGAAGCTCTCAAGGTTCTAAAGTGAAATAAAAATGTTAGATTTTTATTTTTACTGTCCATTGATTGCATAATTTCCAATTTTCCCACTCACTCCCATATCTCCTCCAAAAACGCTAGGTTTAAATATTGGTGAGATTCTTAATCAGACCTTTCAACAGGTTCAATGATCCTTTTTTTATAACTGCTTTAATCATTTTTGACACTTTCTGCTCTACCATCACTTTGGCACATTTGCTGATTTCCATGAGTTGTAAATTCTGGGACACACTGAAGTTATCTGCCACTTTCACTCAACTTACTTCGAAAATTTATCTTAAAAATGTACACAGGTGAAAGCACGGTTGTGATGTAGAGGTTGTAAATGGGGCAAAGTGAAGGCAGCTCATGGCTCTGCAGATGAAAACTGTACAATATTGCACACAACCTTCAGCATAATTACTCTGTGTCTAGTAAACCATTATAGATAGTAGACATTTAAACAACTTTATTTTGTATAGACTTTTTATTGAAGTCATGTAAAAGTTTCTTCAAATAGTTTGTTAGTCTATAATTTAAAACATGGCAACTATCTCAACCTTACAGCAGTAGAGATTTTCTCATTTCTCTTCTTGTTTTTACGAATTTGTCAAGAAATAACCTTGTTTTCATCCAATAGTCAGATCTGGTATATTGGATGGAGCATTAAGCATGGAAATAGAAGATCTGATTTTGAATCTTGACTCTGCTACTTGATGGCTTAACATTTTCTTAGAAGAGTTCCTTAACTTCAATGATTGTCCATTTTCACATCAGGTCAATGGGGATAAAAGTACCTACCCCATCAAGTTGTTAAGAGCACTAAATAAAGTGACAGGTGTCAAAGAATTTTGTAAATAGTTGATCATTATGTTAGGTATTGATGCTAGTAATTTCTGTTAGAAATTATGTTTAGACTTAGCATGTGTTTAAATGGCAATTGACTCCGTGAATTGGCCTCATTCATATTGGCTTGAATGCCCTAATTAATTATAAGGCAATAAATAAAGTTATTCTGCTACATTTAAATGACTACTAGATAACTTGTCTAGACAGGCTGATGGTGGGACCATTTAAAGCTCTTCTAGTAACCTCATTGTGTCCAACTTCCAAAGCAATGACTAATGGTCCTAAAATTCACTTTTAAAACAAACTGAAGATCAACAATATTCTGATAGAGATTTTCTGTATACAATTTTAAGGTAAACTTCTTTTAAAAGTTTATAAATAACATGACAACAAAGTAAAATGATGTGAATCATTCAGCCCTCCTAGAAAATCCCCAACAGCATCATGTTTTTAATTAAAATATAATTTGCAATGCAATGAATTGCACAGATCTGAAGAGTAAAATTTGATGAGATTTACAAATGCATATGACCATGTAACCCACATCTTAGAAAAATACAGAATATTTCCATTTCCATTACTTCAGAAAAGTTCCCCATGCCTTCTTCCAGTCAATATTCCTGTATGTAACCACTGTGATTTTTCTTATTATAATAGATGATTTCACTTATTTAAATTTCATAAAAATGGAATCATACTATATGTACTGTTTTTTGTGTCTGGCTTCAAAATGTTTTGATGATTCATCAATGTAGACTTCTTTATTCGTTTTTGTTTATTGCTGAGTAGTATTCTATTGACTGAATATATCACAATGTTATTTCACCTTCATGTTAATTGGACATCTGTGTTGTATCTAGTTTGGGGACAGTAAAAACAAAACTGTCTTTTAATAGACATATATTTCCTTTCTTTCTAGAAGTGGTATTGCTGGGTCATAGGATAAGCACGTATCTAATTTTAAAAGAAATTGCCAAAATATTATTCAAAATAGTTGCACTATTTTACACTTCCACCTATAATAAACGTTTCAGATGCTCTGCACCTTCATCAAAATTTGATATACTATGTCATTTTAATTTTAGCCATTTTATTTAGTACATGTGATATAGTAACTCATATTGGTTTTAATTTGATGTTTACTGATGACTAATGATTTTGAATACATTTTTATATAATTATTTAGCTACTCATATATCTTCTTCTGTGAAGTTTGTTAATTTGCCCATTTTTAAAGTTGACCTGTTTGCCTTCTTATTATTGCTTTGTCTTAGGGAATGCCCACATTCCTCGTTATGTGGGCCCATCCATTTTCAAAATAAAGAATCTCCCCCATGTCAAATCATTCTTGTGCTTTGAATCTCTCTCACGGCAGAAGTCCTGTCCCATTTAAAGGCTCACCAGACCCACTAAGGATAATCTCTCTACTTAAACTAATTTGGGATGTTAATTACACCTGCAAAACTCCTTCATGCTAGCAGAGATTAGGGTTTCATTTAATGACTGGGAGGAAGTACGTATACATCAAATGGATGGGAATCTTGGGATCATCTTAGAATTTGGCCTACTATAAAAATTGACCTTGTATTCAGCAATGTCACTATATCTACTCGTTGGTTCTGACATTTGCTTTGTAGAGTTCTTAGAATTCTTTATCTAAATAATCAAATAGTGATAATTTTATTTCTTTCTTACCAATCTTTGTATACTTTATTTATTTCTCTTATTTTATTGAATTGGTCAGGCCTTTGGTTCAATTTTTTTTTTTTTTTTTTGGCGGTATGCAGGCCTCTCACTGTTGTGGCCTCTCCCGTTGTGGAGCACAGGCTCCGGACGCACAGGCTCAGCGGCCATGGCTCACAGGCCTAGCCGCTCTGCGGCATGTGGGATCTTCCCGGACCGGGGCATGAACCTGCGTCCCCTGCATCGGCAGGTGTACTCTCAACCACTGCGCCACCAGGGAAGCCCCCTTCAGTTCATTTTTGATAAAAGCGGTGAAAACAGATATCCTTCTCTATTCCTAATTTGCTGAGTGTGTTTATCATGAATGCATGTAACATACAGTCAAATTCCTTTTAAATGACAGTTTATAATTACATAATCAATTTCTTTAACAGCTATTGGGTAGTCAGATTTTCTATCTTGTATTTTATTAGTTCTGGCTGTGATCAGATAAATACTTTGTAATATTTTATTTTTAAAAATGTGTTGGATACACTAATATGTATAAAATAGATAACTAATAAGAACCTGCTGTATAAAAAATAAATTAATTAAATTAAATTAAAAACAATGTGTTGGGACTTATTTTATGGCCTACTATATGTTCTATTTGGTGACTAGTCCATGTGCCTTTGAAAAAAATGTCTATTCTTTTCTGCAGGATGTCTGTTGTTGGTCATAATGTTATACACATATCAAATAGGTCAAAGTAGTTGATAATGCCATTGAAATCTTCTATACACTTATTGATGTTGTGTCTAGTCATTGTTTCAATTATTAGTGATAAAGGGGCCTAAATATCTCCAACTATCATTGTGATTTTTTCTATTTCTACCTTTAAATCCTGATAATATTTTGCTTCATGTATTTTGAATATTTTTTATTTATGATTATATTATCTTTCTGATTAATTTAATCTTTTATCATCATCAAGTAATATTCTTTGTCATTGGGAACACAACTTGTATCTTAAAGTCTACTTTATTTGATATTAACATAGCCACACTGTCTTTCTCATGTTGTTTTCATGGTATACCTCCTTTCATACTTTTGTTTCAACTTCTCTAAATCTTTAAATTTAAAGTTCATTTCATGCAGTGGCATAAATTCAGTCTTGTTTTTAATACTTTCCCTATGTATATTTCTATAACCCTCCCACCTGCTCATTTTTGTACTATTAGTTTAATATATTTTATATATACATGTTATGAACCCTACAATCCAATGTCATAAGTTTTGCATTAAGCAACAATATCTTGTTTTGGCATTTTCTTTTGGTGGAAATCACTACTTCTACTCTGCTTATTATTTTAAACATTAGACATTAGACATAATTTTAAAATAAATTTGCTCTTTTTCATTTAAAATAATCTAAATGGACTTTATTTATTTAAACATTTGCCTTTTACCTTAGCCACCAGGATATTCTTAACTTCTGACAGCTTTTTAACTATAGACTAAAAAAGAGAATCTGGAAAATACCTGATTACATTTAAGTAGAGGGAAAGTTAAAAAATTAATATTAACTGGGGACCCTTATGTGTGGCAAAAGAATTCAAGAAAATTTGAAAGTGTTCAGTAAGACCAAAAAAAAAAGTGGGTAGGCATATCTTAGAATCCATGGAAAATACATCATAATTAATAATGGTAGATAACTTTTAAAAATCATAGGCACTATGTAATATCTGCTTTTCTAGTTGGTAGTTATAACCCATACACAACTTCACCTAACCTCATAATATATTATGTTCAAAGATGTGAATAATGATTCTATCCACCTAGAAAGAAATATATTTTCCTAATCCTCACAACATTACCAATTTTATTTTATGTAAATATTATTTGTTCTAGTTGACTGCTCTGACCAGAGTTTACCTATTATTAGAAATAACTATAATAAGTCTTTCTGATCCAAAAGATAGTCTTGGGTGTACTTTTAGACATAAAGGCTGATCCTGGGGAAAATATTTTTTCCCATTTTCCTATAAATTGAGAATCCTACTGGGGTGTGATTATTAAAGCAACATCATCAACAACAACAAAACTCTTGAGGCTCTCTCTTATCCACAGAGAGAGACAACTGATGAAAAAGGTATAAATATAAGCCTATAATGTAATGTAATGGTGTTCCGTAAGTGAAGAAAGGATCTTATTGCTTTTCTCAAATGTACTCAAAATTGCTTTGGAATCACGTATCACTTGTGCACATTAAGGTGCCATTGGTTCCATATTTGTATGGGAGTGACACGTGACTAATGTCTCAGGGAATATATATACATCAGGATTAAACAGGTCTTCATTTTCAACAGTTTAACCAAGTTTCTCCTTATTGTTATTTAATAATTCACTTACTACTGCCAAAGTTGTAGAAGATTCCATTTTAGAATCCTTTTCTACACTAAAGGAAACAGAAGCCACCTCCACAGGTGCATGCACACACATACATGCACACACACGTAAATGTTGTACCTCTATTCTTATCATCCTGAAAGGTATATATTATGACCAACTACTTATCTTTATAAAATTTAGATAAATTACAATAACATTCAATATTTTAAAATCCAAATGTCTTCTGATTCCAAGAGTAGACAACAGTTATGTCTTTGATGCAGAAGCAGACACAATAATTAGTGTTGGCCACTGATTTACATACTTTTTTCCTAATCATCACATTATTCCTTGAAAATAAATGTTATTACCCGTTATTATAAACAAAGAAATTAAAGCCCAGAGAATTTAAGCAACTTAGCCAAAATCACAAGCTAGGAAGTGCCAAATTTGCGAAGTATTATCTTAAACATGATTCAACGAGGAAATGGTTTTGAAAGCACATTTTGTGGGGCAAATGCTTTTCTAAGCACATCACCCTCACAGAGCAAGTGAGGATCCTTTATTACTTACGCTCTTATAACTCTGTTCTTCTTCAGTGGTTCACCACAATTGTAATTAAATAATTACTTGTTATTGTCTCCCTCCCTTGCTGGATTATAAACACCATGAAAGCAAAATTGTGTACATTTTGCTGCTGCTGCTGCTGCTGCATTTTAGCGTTTAGAATGGTGCTTGGCATACCTCAATCTATTTGTGAAACAAATAGCTGAATGATTATGCAGCAAGTCTCTAATAAGTGAGCAGATTTCTTAGGATGTATCACAATTTCCACAGTTCAGATAATTCTAGGTTACTACTGTGTAAATTGGACTTTGCATAAAAGACTGTGTGTGATCACAATAAATCCTCAGTTTATGATTCCACTGTTTAGTTTTCACTATAATTTCATCTTAAGTTCTTGGGAAATGATGACAGTTGTTATTTACTGCTTAGCACTGGTATAACAGAGATGAATGCCTTTAAATCAGCACATTGTCATAGAAAATAGTTTCATTATGTCTTCCAAGCATGAGTAGCCAAATGTTACGTGTCATTATGATTATATAATAATTATATTAGCTAAAGATTGTCTGTGTCTGTGGTGTACGTGAAACTGTGCTCAATGTATCTCATCTAACCCTTACAACACAGGCAGTACTATTATGCTATGTTCTATTAATTCCTCCATTTTGCAGATAAACACTAAATTTAGACAGGATATTAACATGGTGACTGACAGCTATTCTTTAAATCTAGGCAGCCTGCCTCAAGAGAAGCCTCTAAGCTACTACACTGTATCATTATTAACATGAAATTATGTTAGTATGAAATTCCACAGTGTGTTAGATTCTGCAAATTATTTCTCACTGGTAATGTCCAAAGAAATTGATTGCATTAGAGGGAGAAAATTAATTTAAAAAATAAAGTTTGTAGGAAGAGAATGGACTTATGCTGATGTATTCTGGCTGTCTCTTTCCAAAAAGGTAATGCAAATTACTGCAATGGATAACATAGACTTTTTTGTTGTTTGACTTCTAAACGATAAAGACAGTAGTGCTAGCATCTTAATAATAAACAGGCTGAGAAATGGTGCTATGGGAAAAAAAAACTTATTTTATTGTTTATCTTCTTTTTGAACTTTCCCTTGAGGGGTGGATTCCTTTTCTCCACAAAACTCTAAACTTAGAAATGTGGTGGGTTGAAGATTTCAGTAGGGCACCAGACTATAGGTGTTTCTTTCTCTCACCTCAGAGTAATCATAGGGTGGAACAAGGTACACCAATAACATTCAAAAGGTCATAAGAGAAAATTCTTCACCTAATTCCCAAATGCTGAGAAATAATGATTTTTTTTCCTCTGTGCTATGCAACCCCTAACTGATAAAGCCAGAACATTGATAGATGACTTTTTTTGCACCAGAAGTATTGCAGCCAGGAGTGTACAGTCTGGGAAGGGTAGGAAATAGAGGGAGGAACAGGGTAGGGAGGGAAAGTGGAGGAAGATGTAATGTTTTTTGAATTTTAAAATATCTTTACTGAATACAATTGACATACATTGAGCTGCACATGTTTAAAGTAGACAATTTGATAAATTCTGACACATACACATGACCAAAAAAGCCATCACAATCTAGATACATCACCACCAAAAGATTCCTCATCTCCTCATTTCCTCATCTCCTCATCTCCTTCATTGCCTCTCTATTTCATCTTTTACTCCCATAATTATTCTGTGATTCACCTGATAGTTCATTCCTTTTTATTACTGAGTGGTATTCCATTGTATTTTTCACAGTTCGTTTATCCACTCATCTGTTGATGCGTATTTGGGTTATTTCCAGTGTGAGCTATTAGAAATGAAACTGCTATGAACATTTGTGTAGAAGTCTTTGTATGAACATATGCTTTCATTTCTCTTGGGTGAATATCTAGAAGTGGTATGGTTGGGTCACTGAGGTGTATATTTAACTTTTTTTAATTCATAGATTTTTGGGAGCAGTTTATACATACAAAAAAGAATGAAGTGTACAGAATCCCCATTCGTCCCCTTAGTCCCTCCAATTTCCCCTATTTTTAACATCTTGTACTAGTGTAGTACATTTGTTACAATTGGTAAGCCAATATTGATGATCCTTATCAATTAAAGTCCATGGTTTACATTAGGATTCACTCCTTGAATTATACATTCTACGGGTTTTGACAAATGTATTATGACATGTATCCACCATTACATAATAACAGTTTCACTGCCCTCAAAATTATCCTGTGCTCTATTCATCTCTTTGAATGTATTCTCAAGAGAAAAACTGACAGGTAGAGAACTATTCCAGATTAAAAAGATATGACATTCCCTTTGTGGAGGAGAAAAACAGAAGTGAGAGGGAGATGGCAGAAGTGGGGGACACCGAATCAAAGTAGTTCTAGCTGCCATTCCTCACTGAGAGAACTACAAATTGCAAAGTGAGTAGTGTCCCTTTTTCCCTTTTCATAAGAGAATAGAAAACTGAGGGTTAAGTTACTGAACATCATGTTCACTACGCTGACTAAGCAAGATTCAAGCGCAGAATTTGTTACTCCTCGTAGGAACTACACTATCAGGCAAACTGGGACATAAGGATCATTTTTCAATTAATAATTAACACTTTGAAAGCCTAGTTTCACCAGGGTGCACTGCTGGAATAGAATAATATTTTACAAAGAAATAAATCACCTAAAGTGGTCTTTAACAGGTTGTTCTAGAATGGAGAGCACCAGAACCTGTATTTTACTCCCTGAAAGTCTAACCTAGGACATTTTCAGAGATCAGGATATGGGACTAGATAGAATCAGATTTGAGCATATGAATTATGGTTTCATGGGATGTTTTGAGAGGTACTGAAACAACTTCTTTTCCCCAGCTCTCTCCTCCCTTGGCTTATCACCCTGCTCTCATACAATCTCAGAGGAGAACTGCTTAGAGTTAATTTGCAGATATTTAGAGTCAATGTAGTTGCCTCTTTGCACTTTAATATCACTCAGTTTTTTTTGTTTGTTTCTTAGCTGAGGACAATGATACAATAGGGGATTACAAAGGAAGGAAGAAGGCATAAAATAACATAATTTTAGAACACTGGGAATGATCAGGTCAGCAGAAAAAACTTTATGGCAACCAGAGAGCAGAATGAGGGCATTAGGTGCCCAGGCGTCAGGTAAATAGGGTCTCCAGCAGTGGAAGAAGAAAGCCAAAAGGGAAAATGAGAAAGCAGTAAGCCACACACTGTACCTATCAGGGGACTGCAGAGGTCCTGTACAAGGCCTATGACTTATACTAGGTTCAGTTTTAATCTTCCAAGAAGAAAGACAATAGAAGGCCAGATGGGTACATTTGTCAACAATCTTCCAATGCATCTGTTCATTATCATTCATCTCTGCTCCCACCCCAATACTTTCTCCTTCTGAATGTGTCACATATTTCCAGAAAAGTGGGGGAAAGCACAAAGAGCAGATAGAACAGGGTGTAATTAAAAGGTATTTGTAGCAGATACTGACCATGCCTTGCCCACACCCCTCAGATCTTTCAAGTTGATTGATAACTGTCCATATCTTCATTAGCGACTAAGGGTTTTTTCTTCCTGAAACTGTAAATATCAAGGAATTGACAGTCTTCTCCCTCCTTCTTAGTGTTCCTCAACAATGACTCTCTGGCTTCTTGGATAATTTCAAAGCGAGTGTTTTGCACATTTCCCAGGATTTTCTCATGGGTTGAAGCTCTGGTAGCCCACTGTGGTAGGTGGCTTGATTGAGTACCCTTTATCAACTATATTTCCTTCCCAGAGCCACTTCCACACTTCCCTACCAGTTACCTATATTTCTCAAATAGGTTATTGTTCACTGGAATCCATGTCTCCAATCTTGTCCCTGGGACAGAATTCAGATAGTAGCATGGAGTCGTTATTATATGGCAGACATTTTACTAGGTTCATTAGCATGTTATTTTCTTCTTATACCCTAATTACAGTGTAATTTCATTAACAGCTAACTGTTACTATCATCCATTCAATTAATAACCAATCCTATATGAAACAGATCCTTGATGATCCCATAGTCTCCACAGAAATATCTGAATTCTAGTGTGAGTACAACATGCACTTCACATGAGACTCTCATATACATATACCTACCTAGATTCTACTCTTCAGTTCTTCTTCTAGGTCTATCTTTTCCCATTTAGGATTTTGAATCTACTCAGATAACTTTATTTCTTATCAGAGTTGTGGAGATAAGAGCAAGGTGAAAACAGTAACTTTCTTTGCAGTTTCTGCTTTCCTGGCATCAGTTATCTTCAATTTTTTCTGATATTCAAATTAATTATTTAAGTGAAAGGTAGAAAAAAATAATATGAAAAAACAACTTACAGGCTAAGTTTCACAAGTAACCAACTTCAGCCCTTAAACTCGAGGAGGCATAGTTCAACCTGCACCAATGATATGGTATTCAAGTGCAAGGTCTTCTTATAGTTTATGTTTATTTTTGTCTGGTAGCCCACTATGGTAGGTGGCTTGATTGAGTACCCTTTATCAACTATATTTTCTTCCCAGAGCCACTTCCACACTTCCCTACCAGTTACCTATATTTCTCAAATAGGTTATTGTTCACTGGAATCCATGTCTCCAATCTTGTCTCTGGGACAGAATTCAGATAGTGAATAAGGAAAAAATTATTCTGTTACTAACATCTGGGAGATAATTATGGGTAATCCTTTTTATTTCTTGGTAAGACCCATTTATTAGCATTACCTTGTTTAAGCAACATGGAATCCCAGGCTTTGATTAGATTCAGACATTTAAGGAGTAGTTATTATATAGCAGACATTTTACTAGGTTCATTAGCGTGTTATTTTCTTCTTATACTCTAATTACAGTATAATTTCATTAACAGCTAACTATGATTATCATCCATTCAATTAATAACTTTTGTTTCTCTAGGTTTCAACAGTATTGAGGTAAAACACTATATAACAATAACAGCCAAGAGAAAATTATTTTTAGTTATGCCCAGATTATTGAGCAGACTTCCAAATCTCACTTTTGAAAATCCCTACACCAAAGCAAAAATGGGGGGGGGAGCAGAGGATGGGACGTCTTGATTGTTTTCACAGACTCCTCTCCTTTATTATGTAGCATCTGCCATTTTACATCCCCCTCTACCCTAGCTTTGCTTTCTGAAACGTTTGCGTGAAACACCTGTTATCCAGGTTATTGACCCTGTGAAGCTACTTGAAGGTGCCTTATTTCTGCTACCATGTAACAGTCAGTAATGCTTTAACGGAAAGTAACAGACTTCTTGGTTCATAGTAGTTGCAACAATAATAAACAATAAGCATTGGATTATCTAATACAACAAAAAGTTTCGAAGTCAATGATTTCAAGTTGGTATAGTAGCTCAATGCTATCTTCAAGAGCCCATTTTTGTTTGTCCATTTCTGCTCTGCCCAAGTTAGTGCATTGAAAATATTGCCCTTTATGGTCACAGAACGGCTGCTAGAGCACCTCATTTTACAATATTCTCAGTGGTAAGAAAAGGAAGGAGGCACTCAAGACAAAAAGGGTCTTCTTGTTTTGTTAAAGAGAAGCATCTTTCACATAAATGCATGCTGAGTTCTCTTTGTCTTCTCAGCTTGAGCTTAGCTCCAATAAAAAAATATATAAGCATTCTGCTGACAAGAATGGAGGGATGGCTGCTAGATGTAATGAACAGTGTCTGCTTTGCTGCAGTACCTACTGAGATCCACCAAAGTGTTTTCTGATGAAATCCTGCACCATGGTCTGATTAATGAGAATTCATCTTCCTTTACTTTTTTTTTTAACCCAGTTATTAAGGTATGATTGACATACAAAACACTATATATATTTTTGTAACCAGCTTGATGGGTTGGGAGATAAGTATATATCTGTGAAATCATAAACACAGTTTATGCCATAACATATCCATTACCTCTAAAAGTTTCCTTCTGCCCTCTTTATTATTAGTATTATTACTTTGTGATAAGAACATACAGCATAAAATTTACCCTCTTAGCAAACTTCTAAGTATACAATATAGTATTATTGAATATGGGCTCTATCCTGTATAGATCTCTAGGACTTATTCATTGTACATAACTGAAACTTGTACCCTTTGATTAATACCTTTCAGTTTATCCTCCCTCCAGCCCCTGGCAGCCACCATTCTACTCTCTACTTCCAGGAGCTTGATTATTTTAGGTTCTTCATATAAGTGGTATCATGTAGTATCCTGAATATATAATTCATGATGGCCTAAGTCAATCAGTATTCTTTTTTTTTAGCTTTTTATTTTTTTTTATTTATTTATTTTAACATCTTTATTGGAGTATAATTGCTTTACAATGGTGTGTTAGTTTCTGCTTTATAACAAAGTGAATCAGTTATACATATACATATGTTCCCATATCTCTTGCCTCCTGCGTCTCCCTCCTTCCCACCCTCCCTATCCCACCCCTCTAGGTGGTCACAAACCACCGAGCTGATCTCCCTGTGCTATGCAGCTGCTTCCCACTAGCTATCTATTTTACGTTTGGTAGTGTATATATGTCCATGCCACTCTCTCACTTTGTCAGAGCTTACCCTTCCCCCTCCCCATATCCTCAAGTCCATGCTCTAGTAGGTCTGTGTCTTTATTCCCGTCTTACCCCTAGGATCTTCATGACCTTTTTTTTTGTTGCTAGCATTTGCTAGTCTAATGTGGCTATATGATCCAGTTCTAGTCCATGCGATATAAAGAGAACTTTTATTTGAAGAAGAAAAGAATGATAGGAATAAAAGAGGAAAAGAAAACGTGAAGAAAGGAAAATTTCACTGGACCTCTCATATCTTGCTCTTTATGTGGCTGTAGAGGAATTGAGCTCATGGAAAGAGCAGTGACATGATGCTTTCTCTCCCTCAGATTCATTGTCCTGCTTTGTCTCTTCTTGAGTCACATTTACTTCATGTCTATGTGGCCTCTTGAGTTTATCCTTTCACCTTACCTCACTTTTCTGAATACTTCATCACTGTCTCTAAACTACTTTATACTTTTACAAATACCTAGGTATGGAGGTTGACATTTTTCTGACTCCGCAGTTTTTGCTGATGCTGCTTTATGTTAAAATAGATACACTTTCCAGGAAATGAAAGTTATATATTTGGGTTCATAAATTTCATTCCAAAATGATTATATTCTCTGTGGTAATGACACCAGTAAATATTTTAACTCCTTGTATTGTATGTACTACTTGAATGTACAATAAACTGAAAAAAAAAGACGTTCCAAAGGTATTCAATAAATACTTCTGGTTTATAAATATTCAGATGTTCTAGGCATGATTATGAGCCTCTTGAATTTACTGGGGATGACTGGTACTGAAGCCAAGAGGAAAAAGACAGTAGCTTCTGAGGAAAGCTCAGATGAGTCAAAACATAGATGGTATTAATCCAACCAGTTTTGTTACTCAGAATTACAGCTGGGAAGTGGAATTTATCATATGAGTTTTGGAGACTCAAAATCAGAAGTATATGCAGAGGAGAGATGAATGATAAGTACTTTTTATTAACTAAAAAGAGAATTCAAACTTACTGCCAAAATTTAAGGCTTCAAAAGCAGTTACAGAGAATCAGGATACAAAGTGGAGAAATTAGTATCAAGAAGAACAAGAGCAAGAACAGTTGGTGTCAGGTTAGTCTCAATTTAGGATAACTGCCTATAAATAGTTCGGTGTCTACAGTTGCCTCGAGCATGTCAGTTATAATATTATATATGGATAAAACATTCATACCTAAAGGCAAGAGACAAGATAAGCAGGGATTTGCATTTCCTCATTCTTTATTACTCCTCAGGCCTGGCTCATTTGTTAGCAAATGGTATGAGAACATAGCCAGGTCTGAAAGGAAAAGTCTGTGATTGACAATAATAAAATATAGATGCCTTACTTCCCAGGCTCTTTAGAGTAAATCGTTTAACATTCTGAGAAACAAAATGCCAGGATCTTACCTGATAGAACAATCGTTTACCAAGCTCATTCTTGTAGTCACTATTTCAAAATGACCCCAAGCCTGATAATGTCACCCAGTTGGACAGGAAAGCTTTGATAAATTTAAGTCTTCTCAGGATATTTTGGGATCTCTCATGAGGTCTTGGGAAATTTCCTTTTTTGTGCCCTCTGCATAGACAGACTCTAAGCATTACTACATTAGCACTGAATACTGTTTATATAAAGAAAGCCACCTCATCTGGTATCTGGAGCCAGAAACACATGGAGACCTTAAGAAAACTGATATCAAGTAGGATTACATTTCCTATAAAAACATAGTTTGGGGGCTTGGCAAATATTAGATGATAAAGGTTTTTGAAGCAAGTTAAATCCTTTGAATTTGTGAAGAAATGAATTTTATATAATCTGTGCCCTATGTTCATGTACCATTTTGACAATGGGACAAAGGGGAGTTGTCGGAATAATAAAACTAGAAGACAAGTGTAGGATTAGAATGAGCCAATATCTTAAGCCAACAAGGGAATGAGCACAGAAGAAACGCAATTTCATAGGATTTGTAGAAAAGCTTCACCATCAGCAATCAAAGGTCTACTGTGGGAGGTCACGACAGCTGCCGTAGAAGCAGAGTAAACTTATGGAATTCTCCTTTAAGAAGATAAAAGATAAAAAGTGGATTTTAAAAGCAATATGGGCAAACTATAGCCCAGAAACTATCAATCTGAAAGCTATCAATTCATCTCAGACAATAATGTGTATTTGGATATAACCTCAACTAAGTGTTCTGATCTTAGACCTGCCATTAATGAGCTGTCTAACCTTGGACAAGTCTCTTGACTGTTCTATGTCTCAGCATTCACATTTGTAAAAGGAAGAGGTTGCACTATATGATTGCTACAGTTCCTTCTTGTTCTGAGATTCAGTGAAATGCTAAAGGATCTAATAAGAGATATTTCAAACTGCCTCTAGCTTTGTACATATAAACCAAATAAGCCATGGTTTAGATAATATAATAGACAACATTCTATCAACATACTTTTTCAGCCTCACCCCCGAGATTGCATATAACCTAAGCTAGAATGCAGTTTAAAAGTAGTAGGGTCTATTCTGTGTTCAGCTGCCAACATGGGCCACACATTGGTTGACAGATTCATCTCATTTCTACTTTGAATGTAAAAATTTGGCAGGGTCATAAAAGAAATCTATTAGAAGGTCAAGGAAAGATTGAATACATTATTACTCTAAATATGGCTTAAAATATGACCACAATGATATTATTTCTAATAAAATGCTTACGTATGCTCTAAAATATTTCTGAAAGGATATATTCCAGTTTCCTTTGGAAACAGAGAGCAAAAAAGAAAATATGGGTGATTTTCATTCTTTTCACATATACCGTGTGAAGTTTTAAAATTAGTAGGCAACATTTGTACAGTCCCACACAAACAACATAAAGAAACATATTTAAGAGATCAGTTGTAGCCCATGAGTGCGGCTATAGCTTGTCATTATTTGTGCTGAATATCCTCCACTGGACCAAGAAAGGCAAACAAACAAACAAACAAAAAAAGAGATGGGACCCCTATTTCACTCCCAGTCCATGTTCTTGGTTACTTTTTAGAACAATCCCTAACTATACAGTGCTACTTTAAGTTGGCCTTTTCTGATATGTTCCCTACCTCTTCAAGATGAAGAGAAAAAGATTTGGGAAAGCTGTGAGTGCCCACAAGGCAACTAACTTTCAAGGTCAAGACCATATTAATTATACTCCCTGATGTTATGTATTCAACCTCATTTGCCCTCTACAGATTGATTTACTAATAGGACCTCATGAAATGTTTCTGTCACAAACTGGTAAAGTGTACGATTTCAAGAAGTAATAACCCCCATGACCAAACTGCACTGGTAGATTATGTTAATTTATGATTTTTTTCATATCCCCCTCTTTTTTTTTTCCAGTAAGCCAGTAGAGGTGATCTGACCCCAAAATGTGGACTCTACTATTAAAAGGAACTCGTTCACATTTGCTAGTTGTGGCAGTTGGGGACAGGACAAAGCCCCCTGCTTCACTGAACTATTGCAACAATAAAACAGGATGAGAGGCACTACGGGAAGAAAGAGAATTTGGGGCAGATTCATCTTTGATTATTCATTTTCTAAATATATTGTGCTAAAAACAATGCTGTGAGAAAGTTGGCTGTCTAACAAACTGTTTAAAAGCATGTAGGTGCCTTAACATAAAATAATGGAAAACAATAATGTAGTGAAATGAAGAATTACACACCTGTAAAAGTCCCCAAGCTTCATTAGCATCATTTATCAAAATAAAACATGGTAGCTTCAGTTTGCTAAGAAAAATTGAGTACTGCCTAGGTGCTTTGTTCTATTTCTTCCTCCCGCCCCATAGAAAAATATTAGGCTATTTGCAAACAGTGCTTCTTTTTTTAATGCAAAACTACAGAAATATGCATCCCTAGGAAGATGAAATGTTTCACTACAGTCAGTGACAAACATTTCCTGATTTAGTATGACAGCTAACACAAAGTAACAGCCTACCCCACAGAGAGCTGTGAAAATGACAAGTCAACTATGAGGAGCAGTCAAGGGTGTCTCTTTCCTGCTTTTACTCCACTCCCTTACATGGTCCCATGTAAAGGGCCAATTGCCCACGTGCTTTATGCAGGCTATCTAAGTGCCCTAATTGGATGGTCCAGTTATCTCAGGGATTCTGAGTTCACAGTTGGATAGGTTTAGATAAAGAAAGGAAATGTGGAGTCATCAGATCTTAAGACAAAACCCAAACAAACAAAAAAAACAGTTCTATACAAACACAAATGATACCTCTCACCGACTAACTTCAGGTACCTCTGTTTGGTAGACTACTGAGTCACAAAACGAACACAGAATTTGCAAAAAAGAATGTAACCATAAAATAAATGATGTGATGATAGAAGAGTGATCCCTTACAGAGAGTATTCCAGTAGATTTCTCTCTCTAATTCAACACGTTTCAAATGACAGGACTTGCATTGTATTGCTTAGGGCATGAATCCACTAACAGAGATCTCATTACACATCACAAAATGTTTTCTGATATCCAATCCTTTCTTTTTTTAAGCTCCCTCTCCCTGGACTACCTTAAATACACCTTCTCTCCCACTGGAGTTCAGGTTTCCTTGGAGCCAGGTAACTCTAAGAGTTACCCGATGCTCTCTTCTATGCCTTCTGCTCCCCCCTGACCTTACCCCTCCCTCTACAATGATCAGGCTGCAAGTGCCCATGTCAGACAGACCTTTGTTTTCCTGGGTTCCTTTCTTGTTTTACTGTTGTTACTTGCCCCCTCCCCACGCTTCTTCTCTCATTCTTTTTGCTGGCCTCAAATTCAGGGTCTCCTTCACCTCTTCCCTGCCATGTTTTTCAAGGGAGATGTGCTGTTCATGATGTTACTGACTGTATACTTTCTTTACCATTTCTCAGGAGTGATGAATTAAATTTACCCCACAGTTATGACCAAACTAAACTGTAGTTTTCAATTTTAATCTTTCAATTAAGAAAAGCTCAAAGAGATTGTGGGAGGCAGAGTCAAGATGGCAGCGTGGGAAGACACAGAGTTAGCATATCCCCACAACCAGAGGGCCTGCCGGCCGCTAGTGGGGGACTCTTAATGCCCAAGGAGATGGAGGAACCCCAAAGTGAACTGGTAGGATGTAGGGGGACATAGGGGGAAGGAGAAGTGGAGGCCAGACAGGATCAGTGCCCCTGAAGCTGGGGAGATCAGTAGAGGCAGGTGGGAGGGGCCATCTGGAGGACTGGGAGAGCAGCGGAGGGCGATTGCCCCGCCCATTCGGGCCCAGGGAACCTGCTGAGCTCCCAGACCAATCCCTGGCCCTCCAAAGCTCCCTGCAGGCTGTGTGGGTCCTTGGGGGTATAGGAAGGAGGCTGGGGAGATCAGGAGAAGCAGGCAGGAGGGGCCCTCCCAGACCAGAGGAGGAGAGGAGAAGAGAGGAGAGGAGAGGAGAGGAGAGCATTTGCCCTGCCCATTTGAGTCCAGGAAGCCTGCTGGGCTCCCAGGTGAGGTCCCCTGCACTCTGAGACCAGCGGTGGGGGGCACACCTGGGCCCCTTCTGTTCCTTGAGCCTAAGCCACACCCCCACAGCCCCAGGGCCTTTTCCAGTCCTGTGGGTCCTCAGCATTGGCCCCATCCACTGCCCAAACCTCACCCTTGCTTAGGCCCCACACTCCAAAGCCAACGCCTTTCCCCTCCCCTTTTTTTTTCTTTTCCCTACTCCTCTTTTTTACTATTGAGGTACTGATGTACCTTCCAGTTGTTGATTCATCTATATTTTTATTTTTATATTCTTCCTAACATATCTGTTAGTTTCCTACTCTAATTTTATTTTTCAATTTGTTATTGTTCTTTTTTTTTTTTTGCTGCTCCCCAGGCGGCTTGCAGGATCTTGTTTCAGAAGCCCATGGCGGGGTGCCGAACCTCCCGCAGTAGGAGCTCTGAGTCCAAACCACTGGACTAACAGAGAACCTCAGACCCCAGGGAATATTCATTGCAGTGAGGTCTCACGGAGTTCCTCATCTCAGCACCAAGACCCAGCTCTACAAACAGCCTACAAACCCCAGCGCTGGAAGCCTCAGGCCAAACAACCTGAAAGACAGGAACACAATCCCACTCATTAAAAAAAAAAAAAAAAATGAGACAGCAAAAAAATATGTCACAGATGAAGGAGCAAGGTAAAAACCTACAAGACCAAATAAATGAAGAGGAAATAGGCACTCTACCTGAAAACGAATTCAGAGTAATGATAGTAAAGATGATCCAGAATCTCGGAAATAGAATGGAGGCACAGATTGAGAAAATAGAAGAAATGTTTAAGATCCAGACAGAACTAAAGAACAAACAAACAGAGATGAACAACACAATAACTGAAGTGAAAAATACACTAGAAGGAATCAATAACAGAATAAAGAGGCAGAAGAATGAATAAGTGAGCTGGAAGACAAAACGGTGGAAATAACTGCCGAGGAGCAGAATAAAGAAAAAAGAATGAAAAGAATTGAAGACAATCTTAGAGACATCTGGGACAATACTAAACGCACCAACATTCAAATTATAGGAGTCCCAGAAGAAGAAGAGAAAAACAAAGGGTCTGAGAAAATATTTGAAGAGATGATAGCTGGAAACTTCCCTAACATGGGGAAGGAAATAGTCACCCAAGTCCAGGAAGCACAGAGAGTCCCATACAGGATAAACCCTAGGAAAAACACACCAAGACACATATTAATCAAACTAACAAAGATTAAATTCAAACAAAAAATATTAAAAGCAGCAAGGGAAAAACAAAAAATACCATAGAAAGGAATCTCCATAAGGTTATCGGCTGATTTTTCAGCAAAAACTCTGCAGGCCAGAAGGAAGTGGCAGGATACACTTAAAGTGATAAAAGACAAAAACCTACAACCAAGATTACTCTACCAAGCAAGGATATCATTCAGATTTGATGGACAAGTCAAAAGCTTTTCAGATAAGCAAAAGTTAAGAGAATTCAGCACCACAAAATCAGCTTTATGACAAATGCTACAGAAACTTCTCTAAGTGGGAAACACAAGAGAAGGAAAAGACCCACAAAAACAAACCCAAAACAATTAAGAAAATGGTAATAGGAACATACAAATCGATAATAACCTTGAATGTAAATAGATTAAATGCCCCAACCAACAGACACAGACGGGCTGAATGGATACAAAAACAAGACCCATATACAAGCTGTCTAAAAGAGACCCACTTCAGATCTAGGGACACATACAGACTGAAAGTGAAGGGATGGAAAAAGATATTCCATGCAAATGGAAATCAAAAGAAAGCTGGAGTAGCAATACTCGTATCAAATAAAACAGACTTTAAAATAAAGACTGTTAAAAGAGATAAGGAGGGCCACTACATAATGATCAAAGGATCAATCAAAGAACAAGATGTAACAATTATAAATGTTTATGCACTCAACATAGGAGCAACCCAATACATAAGGCAAATGGTAACACCATGAATGGAGAAATCGACAGTAACAGAAAAATAGTAGGGGAGTATAACACCCCACTTACACTAATGGACAGATCATGCAAACAGAAAATAAATAAGGAAACACAAGCTTTAAATGACACAATACACCAGATAGATCTAATTGATATTTATAGAACATTCCACCCAAAAGTGGCAGAATACACTTTCTTTGCAAGTGCACATGGAACATCCTCCAGGATAGATCACATCTTGGGTCACAAATCAAGCCTCAGAAAAGTTAAGAAAATTGAAATCATATCAAGCATCTTTTCTGACCACAACGCTATGAGATTGGAAATCAATTTCAGGAAAAAAGCTAAAAAACACAAATACATGAGGCTAAACAGTGTGCTACTAAATAACCAAGAGATCACTGAAGAAATCAAAGAAGAAATTTAAAAAATACATAGAAACAAATGACAATGAAAACACAATGACTGAAAACCTATGGGATACAGCAAAAGCTGTTCTAAGAGGGAAGTTTACAGCAATTCATTCTTACCTCAAGAAACATCTCAAATAAACAATCTAACCTACACTTAAAAAACTAGAGAAAGAAGAATAAAGAAAACCCAAAGTCAGTAGAAGGAAAGAGATCATAAAGATTAGAGCAGAAATAAATGATACAGAAACAAAGAAAACAATAGCAAACAACAATGAAACTAAAAGCTGGTTCTTTGAGAAGATAAACAAAATTGATAAACTGTTAGCCAGACTCATCAAGAAAAAAAGGGAGAGGATGCAAATCAATAAAACTAGAAATGAAAAAGGAGAAATCACAACTGACACTGCAGAAATACAAAGGATTATAAGAGACTACTACAAACAACTATATGCCAATAAAATGGACAACCATGGAGAGATGGACAAATTCTTGGAAAGGTACAATATTCCAAGACTGAACCAGGAAGAATTAGAAAATATAATCAGACCTATCACAAGTAATGAAATTGAAACTGTAATTAAAAATTTTCCAACAAGCAAAAGTCCAGCACCAGATGGCTTCACAGGCAAATTCTATCAAACTTTTAGAGAAGAGCTAACACTTACCCTTCTCAAACTCTTCCAAAAAATTGCAGAGGGAGAAACACTCCCAGATTCATTCTATGAAGGCATCATCACCCTGATAACAAAACCAGAAATACATATGACAAAAAAATTATAGACCAATATCACTAATGAACATAGATGCAAAAATCCTGAACAAAGTACTAGCAAACAGAAGCCAACAGCACATTAAAAGGATCATACACCATGATCAAGTAGATTTATCTCAGGGATGCAAGGATTCAACAATATACGCAAATCAATCAATGTGATACACCACATTAACAAATTAAGGAATAAAAACCATATGATCATCTCAACAGATGCAGAAAAAGCTTTTGACAAAATTCAACACCCATTTATGATAAAAACTCTCCAGAAAGTGGGCATAGAGGGAACCTACCTCAACATAATAAAGGCCATATATGAAACACCCACAGGAAGCATTATACTCAATGGTGAAAAACTGAAAGCATTTCCACTAAGATCAGGACCAAAACAAGGATGTCCAGTCCTGCTACTCTTATTTAACATAGTTTTGGAAGTCCTAGCCACAGCAATCAGAGATGAAAAAGGAATAAAAGTAATACAAATTGGAAAAGAAGTAGTAAAACTGTCACTGTTTGCAGATGACAGAATACTATACATAGAAAATCCTAAAGTTGCTACCAGAAAACTACTAGAACTAATCAATGAATTTGGTAAAGTTGCAGGATACAAAATTAATGCACAGAAATCTGGCATTCCTATGCACCAACAACAAAAAATCAGAAAGAGAAATTAAGGAAACACTCCCATTTACCACTGCAACAAAAAGAATAAAATACCTAAGAATAAACCTGCCTAAACAGGCAAAAGACTTGTACTCAGAAAACTATAAAACACTGATGAAAGAAATCAAAGATGATACCAACAGATGGAGAAATATACCATGTTCTTGGACTGGAAGAATACAAGTTGTGAAAATGACTATAATACCCAAAGCAATCTACAGATTCAATGCAATCTCTAGCAAACTACCAATGGCATTCTTCACAGAATTAGAACAAAAAATTTTACAATTCATATGGAAACACAAAAGACCCCGAATAGCCAAAGCAATCTTGAGAAAGAAAAACAGAGTTGGAGGAATTTGAGTTCAAACTATACCACTTGATTATACAGTAATCAAGACAGTATGGTACTGGCACAAAAACAGAAATATAGATCAATGGTACAAGATAGAATGCCTAGAGACAAACCCACACACATATGGGAACCTAATTTATGACAAAGGAGGCAAGAACATACAATGGAGAAAAGACAGCCTCTTCAATAAGTGGTGCTAGGAAAACTGAACAGCTACATGTAAAAGAATGAAATTAGAACACTACCTAACACCATACACAAAAATAAACTCCAAATGGATTAAAGACTTAAATATATGACTAGACTCTATAAAACTCTTAGAGGAAAACATAGGCAGAGCACTCTTTGACATTAACCACAGCAAGATCTTTTTTAACCCACCTCCTAGAGTAATGGAAATAAAAATAAACAAATGGGACTTAATTAAACTGAAAAGTTTTTGCACAGCAAAGGAAACCATAAACAAGACCAAAAGACAATCTCAGAATGGGAGAAAATATTTGCAAATGAACAACAGACAAAGGAATAATCTCCAAAATATACGAACAGCTCATGGAGCTCAATATCCAAAACACAAAAACAATCCAGTTAAAAAATGGGTGGAAGACCTAAATAGACATTTCACCAAGGAAGACATACAGATGGCCAAGAGGCACCTGAAAAGATGCTCAACATCACTAATTATTAGAGAAATGCAAATCAAAACTACAATGAGGTATCACCTCACACCAGTCAGAATGGCCATTATCAACAAATCTAGAAACAATAAATGCTGGAAAGGGTGTGGTGAAAAGGGAACCCTCCTGTACTGTTGACGAGAATATAAATTGATACAACCACTATGGAAGACAGTACAGAGGTTCCTTAAAAAACTATAAATAGAGCTACCATATGACCCAGCAATCCCACTACTGGGCATATACCCTGGGAAAACCATAATTCAAAAAGAGACATGTACCACAGTGTTCATTGCAGCACTATTTACAATAGCCAGGACATGGAACCAACCTAAATGTCCATCAACAGATGAATGGATAAAGAAGATGTGGCACATATGTACAATGGAATATTACTCAGCCATAAAAAGAAATGAAATTGAGTTATTTGTAGTGAGGTGGATGGACTCAGAGTCTGTCATACAGAGTGAAGTAAGCCAGAAAGGGAAAAACAAATATCGTATATTAACGCATATATGTGGAATCTAAAAAAAAAAAAAAATGGCACTGATGAACCTATTTGCAGGGCAGGAATAAAGAGGTAGACATAGAAAGTGGACTTGAGGACATGGGGTGGGAGGGTGAAACTTGGGCAAAGTAAGAGTAGTATCGATATATATATATATATATATATATATACACACTACCAAATGTAAGATAGTTGCCTGGTGGGAATCAGCAGCATAGCACAGGGAGATCAGCTCGGTGCTTTGCGATGACCTAGAGGGCTGGGATAGGGAGGATGGGAGGGAGGCTCAAGAGGGAGGGGATATGGGGACATGTGTATGCATATGGCTGATTCACTTTGTTGTGCAACAGAAACTAACACAATATTGTAAACCAATTATACTCCAATAAATATCCATTTAAAAAAAAAGCTCAAAGAATTTCAAGTTTGATAATAATAATTCAGCTTCAAAATATGCAAGGTTAGGCATAAAAGACAAAGAAAATAGAAGACACTGACTTTTTTTCAACAATGTCTTTTTATTTTTTAGGTGTGATTATTAAGGCAAAATGAGATTTGACTTAAGTGACTTGGAGGTGAAAAGCCTTATTCTCCTTTGTTTTGTTAGCTTGTTCTGAAATCTCTGACTTAGCTCCCAATCATTCCAATAACTGCCTGGTCTTAGAAACACTGTGTAGGGGATTTTTTAAAAAGATATTTGACCCGAACATGAAATCCTAATCCATTCCCTAAACTCCCAGAAATACACGTACTCACATCTTTTTTCGATAGGATATATATTTTCTTTAGAGAATGCAAAATTGTGTTAATGCCTAGATCACACAACATCCCTATAAGTAAGTAAGGAAACTGCCATTTATGACTCCTCCTGCCCCACATCTTCTGTCTGCCCGGTGCTTGGTTAAAGTCTTTCATGTGTTTGATCCTGTTTAATCATCACATATCCTACAACAGAAATGCCATTATCCCTATTTTCACAAATGAGGAAACAAAAGTTAAGAAAGGCAAATTTATTTGCTCAAGGTCACACCAAATAGTGTGTGACAGAAGGGTCATGTTATATGGTGACTAATAAATATTAACCTGAATAGAAGTATTTGGTTTTTAAGGACCAAGATGAATATTAACAATATACAATGGTCCCTCGGTATCTGCATGGAATTGGTTCCAGGATCCCCATGGACACTGAAATCCAAGGATGCTCAAGTCTCTTGTATAAAATGGTGTAGTACCCTCCCACCCTTTGTCCATTTCCTCAGGTTCCACTTCCTCAGATACGGAGGGCCAACTGTATCTTGCTAGATTTGAGGAGTATGACTATTATTCAAAAACTTTGTTCAATTCTGCTTTTTAATTCTGTATTAACCAAGTAATTGGTGCCTATTTTTATTCTTCTCTGTTACCAACCACATAAGTTATCTGGATTCAATAATGTGTGAGACTTCCATCCTTCGCATAAGGTAAAGTAGTTAGGGAGTCTTCCCTTGTTTAAGCATCAGTATTACGAAAGAGCCTTTTCATCTACCTATTAAAAAGACAAATTGGATTAAATTTTTATCCACTAGCAGTGGTTCAACCGTTTACGATATGTTCTCTTGGTCTGAAAGAACTATTTCATTCCAAAGGAAAGTTTTCATTTCTTCACTACTGAAGGTTCTGTTCCAACAATTTTATTGAGTTTAGTTCACTCTCCGAATAGGGAAGAAAAGAGTTTCTTTTTTCTGGCTGCCAAGTTGCCATCTGACTATTTTTCTCTTCATTTATGTGCATATTTTTGCACCTGTCCTTTGCAAGTTAGTTTTGCATATGACAAGGTATGAAAGAAATATGCATTCTCAAATAATTTGCACATTTTATAGAAGGAAAATTTCACTCTTCAAAGATTTCTGACACAATGTGCTTATTAAATAATTGTAAAATAACTGCTTCAAATAATTTTAAAATAACATTGTTTGGCAGAATAAACTGACTATTAAATATCCTTGAAAACCACTTCGAAGTTTGTTATTAGTTTTGTTTTGCTTTGCTTTACAAAAGAAATCCCTTGGAAGAAATTTAAAACAGATCTTTAAAATTACACAAGAAGATGCACACAAACACACATACATATTCAATTTCTAAAATTTCAAATGCAATATTGAATAGAATTGATAATGAAATTTTCATTACGAATATAAGGCTTTCTTAGAAATAATGCATCCAATGTCTATTAAAATCTACAAATGTTATTTCCAGTAGTTATATTGAAAGTCTAGGGGAATTTTTAGAAGTTTTGATTTAAGTAATATTGAGCTCAAAATTGAAATTTATACCTTCATATCATAGAAACGTGTTGCTTTTATTCTTTAGCTGTTTCTGAAGCTAGAACTAAGAGTGTAATAAAATTTAGCATTGAAATAAAAGTCAAGCTGAGAAAAACATGGAAATTACCATCATTACATTATGTTCACTTCAGAGAGGTAATTTAGTTGGGCGTATATATCTCTATTAATCAAAATACTTTTGAGGGGCTTCCCTGGTGGCGCAGGGTCTATGTTATAATGATCTATATTAAAATATCTGCAAGCTTTAGAACTATCAAAATGCTGCAGGGTCATGGTCTCAAAAGTTTGTTTGTTTGTTTGTTTTTTGCGGTACACGGGCCTCTCCCGTTGCGGAGCACAGGCTCCGGATGCACAGGCTCAGTGGCCACGGCTCACGGGCCCAGCTGCTCCGTGGCATGTGGGATCTTCCCGGACTAGGGCACGAACCCGTGTCCCCTGCATTGGCAGGCGGACTCTCAACCACTGCGCCACCAGGGAAGCCCTAGTTCTAGTTTTGAAAGAGTTTTGTTTCTTTGTTTTAAAACCAGGAGTACATCTTATATATACTTATAAATTTTTAAATTAAAATTGTTTTTGTAGAATTTCTAAGTCATTTATTTGCAGTTCATGCTTATCTTTTCTAGAACAGCTCTGTTTGGACCTTCTATTTATCCAACTGTAGAGTTCATCCTCCTTGACACCTTTCTACTTTACATGGGCCCCGTTTCTTCCAAGGTACAATGATTTTTTTCCCCCAAAGGAACAACTTTATAAGGATGGATAGGTTCCCAGACTGACTGATAGAATTTGAATTTACCGGTAATTTGATGATTTAACTAAACTAGATTAATAACAGTAGATTTCAACTCTTTACTGTAGTAGTTAGAACTCATAAATTTAAGGCCTAGACAGAGCCCAGCTGTTCTTTTGGCACATGTAGGTGTTAGCAATGTGGAAGGTCAATACATTTTCATTATTTCCTAGATCTCAGCAGGATTTAAAATTAATTATACAGTCGTCAAAATTGTAGCTGTCCAGCCTGCCAAGCGGGCCCATGTCATTCCTCGTCCCATGGGTCTGAGGGCTTCCTTAACGCTTTTAGCATACTGACACGCCACAGAATCCATTTGCCAACATTTCTCATTGACGTTGCCCTCATCCTTGCCACTATCAAATCTAGTTTAGACAAATCCTATTGCATTTCCACTCTTGACCTTTTAATATCCCTTCTATCCATTTCCTTGCAGCAACCAGAAGGATAACAATAAAACACACATCAGATCACATCACTTTCCTTCTCAAAACTTCAAATGGTTTTTACTTGTGCAGAGGGTAAAATATTACATTTACCATGATCTACAAACCCTTCTGGACTGACCTACTGCACTATCCTCTCCTCTTATAACTTTCTCTACTTACAAAACTGAAGCTTTGCTGCACTTCCCTTGTTTCTGACAACCTGGCAAGTCCTTCCTGACTCAGACAGGAGCTTTTGAACCTGTTATTTTCTTTACCCAGGAGATTCTTCTTTCCACTCACTGCCTGGATAATTCCATTTCCAGATCTCAGTTTCAATAACACTTTCTCAAAGAAACCCTCCCTAATACCTTAATCTAAATTCCTACCCCTTATGATAGTATCTCAGATCACACAATTATTTAATTTTCTATTATGTACAATAATTGGTAACTACTTACTTATTTATTTCTAATGATTTCCTTCTGTAAACTCACATGTGCTCTTTTCCCTCTCTGTATTTTAAGGATCCATGCACAGAAAGGTATAGTATTCAATATATATTATCATCAAAATCAGTGAATGATGTTTAAACTAAAACATAGATGAAATAGACAAATATGCTTCACTAGCCCCTAAAGAGATCATTATACTGAATTATAAGAATAGATTTCAATTATTTGAGTGCTAACTTTATTTGAATATTCTCTCTAGTCATCATCCAGAAAGAGTACTCTCCATCCTGTAACACATTGTGCCTATTCACTTCCCCATTCCCCTCCCTGCTCTTTGTCTCAAACCCAGTCCCAAGGGACATTCACTCTTAGCTTAAAACTTTGGACTCACAACCATATTTGAGAAAAGGCTGCCACATATCTGCCAGCTTTTTATGTTTGGCCTTCTAACTTTCTCACATCTGCCTTTACCTCTGTCCAACCAAGATCCAGATCCAGAGATATCTACTGAACACTGACTTTTGTTACCAGTCAATATTTTGAGTGTATGGTATCATGTTAATGATCTAGGTCTTTCTTTCCACAATAATTATTCATATCCTTTTGTGTATGCCTTATTATCCACAGAAGTTAAAGAAAGCATTTTAGAAATTCTTGTGTATGTGATATCAGGGAGTTTTTAAAGGTAAATAAGTATCCTACCCAGGTTTTCCACCTCTGAAAATTATAGCAGCTATGCCATTCTGGAGAGATGACTATTCCTTCATATTTAAAATGTTCTCCTTCCGTGTGCAATTAGAAGCTCCTAATGGCATACTGGGGCCTCTACACAGAAGACTGACATTAATGAGAGGAACAAAGTGTGAAAAAATACATTTTACGTGGTCTTCATAATAAGAATTGACAATAATTAAATCTAGTAAATAGGTAGGGTTTGGAAGGTAGGTTACACATTCTTAAAACAATCTGGATTGATTTTTTCCTCCTGAACAGAGCTTTTGTCTTTGAAATTGATGATTCAGATAATGCCTGGGATAGGCCACATAATCCAGATTTGAGTTAGTCAGCCACAAAGCCAGATGAAAGCATTCATCTTGCTTAAAAATCATTGAGTCCTTTCTTTCTTTTGAATTGACTTCAAGGAAGGTAATGTTATATTTTAATTTAAATGAATACTGAGAACCATCTGCTACAAAGGATCAAGGTGACTGACTTGTCCAGACACTTGGCACATCAAGAGGAAGTGGAAGAACAGATTTAATGACAATAATCCCACCTGCATTAAATACTTCCTTAACTATATATGTTGCTGTATTCTAAATCTATTTCAGTAAATTATTTTTCTTTAGAGGCTTACACAGATGAGCATTTATAGCTTTCTTTGGTGTCTGTGTATTTTCTCAAGAAGCTATTATATCATGCAAAGTTCATTCTTCCTGTTTCCTCATATGCTTGCATCAGTTGATATATGCATACATAATACATGATCATAATATATATGCATACATATGCATGTATGTTATATATATACATACTATTAAAATAAAATATGCAGAGAAAATTCCAAAAGAATTTCCATCCTTTCACTCTTCTTTTTTAAATTTTCTGTTATGTTTGAAAACTACATTAATATCTTTATGGACATGTATCCCTTTTAGAAAAATAGAAAATATGAGACCTAGCTTAAAAATCTAGAATTACAGTAGACTCTTAAAATAAATGAGTATCTGTATTTATGACAACCAACTCCTGGTTCTGAAGGTGACACGTATGAATAGGTTATTTTCTTGAAGCTTACATTTCAATTGTATACACTCTGAAGCCTGAGAGTGGGAACAGGTCTTTCAGCTGTTAACTGAGACCAACAGAACTCACAGCATATCCATTTCAACAGGACTTTGTTGTTCTCTATTTGATGTTGCATATCCAGTGAACCCTTATGAAGTGAAAAGTCTTTGTCTGTCAGTGAGAAAGAGTCCCAAAGAAAAACTGACTAGTAGCGCTACTCGTAGAAATGAAGAGAAGCAAAGAGGCCTGAAGTGATTGTTCTTAGCTAGAAAATGGAAATTTGGAATAAAGCTCAGAATATAATATTAAATTTGTCGCTTAAATGTATTCAATCTGTTTAATTAACTTTTTCTTGAACATCAACTCCACACAGGTACTGTTCAAGATCAAAGGGATTTAATGATGACCAAAATGGACATGTAGGCTGACCACGGGGAGCAGAGTCTAATGTCAGGGAGAAAAAAAAAACTTTTCCCTGTCCTTATGGGTTCTTCTAGCTGGTCTGAGAATTATATTGATATGAGACAAAACAGGAGAAAATCATACTTAATTTTATACATATGGGAACTTCATATATATGAGAGAGTTAGAGACCCCACATACATGAGAGGTTTATCGATAGAAAGGTAAAAGTAGGTATATATGCCATCCAGAGCTAAGAAAGGGGGTAGGGACCTGGGGTTTTCAAGGATAGGAGGGTCATTCACAAGACAATAAGAGAAAGAGCAGATATTTGGTAATTAGATGTTTGTCCTGCCATATGGATGGAGTCACTTAGATAAAATTTATTTCTGGTAATAACTCTTTTTCTGGGAAAATTTTAATTTAAATTCTTGTAGGTAGTAGAAGGAGGGGCAGTAGTTTCTCTTGAGTCTATAGGGTCTCGAATGCCTTTAGCTCAAAATAATCCACATGCTAAAGTAGTACATCTTGGGGAGGTCTGTTCCAACCCCCTACACTAGCAATCAATTATGTGCCTTAAACTGTTGTGTATTTATATTTATATATATATATATATATTTATATATATATATATGTATATATAGGTAGGTAGGTAAGTAGGCATCTCTTTACTTTTTTCAACAAGCTAACATTTATATAACTCTTACTATGTGGAACCTACTTTCTAACACTTGATAAATCTGATTTAATCCTCTTTTGACCTCATGAGGTAGGTCCTATTATCATATTCATTTTACAGAGGAGAAAAATGAGCAGTGTAGAAGAGATTTTCAACAATAATATACCTCTCATTTATTGATTTTCATTTGTGTACCAGTCAGGGATCAGCCAGAGGCGTTCTGTCTATGAACATTTTGAGTAGAAATTATGACTAAAACTTTTAATTGAAGTATAACGTGCATTCATAAACGATACATATTGTAATGGTACAGCGCAATAAATTTTCTTAGTGTAAACATTCTCATGACATAGGACTCAGATTTAGAAACAAAACATTATCAGTACCTCAAAAGCCCACATCATGCTCTATTTATGTCGCTTTTTTACCCAAGTATATCTGTATATAGGACTTAGAAATCTTAAGTATATTTGAAAACAGAGGGATGTCACCATAAATGACGTCAGCTTCCTGCAGCACTGAATTGAGTCTCTCAGAAAGCTGGTTTGCAACTTGCCTTTGCCCAAGCCTCTGCCCACAACTGCCACCAGAGAATTATGGCTTCTTCTTTAATGCCTTCCAAATATTTTACCACTGACTTACACTGATTGAACATTTCTTTGTCAGAATCTTAGAAATATAATATCCATAGCAATCCCCTATGGCTGATGGGGAATCTGAGAAAGGTGGAGACGGTACTGAGCATCAACAGTAAATATCTGGTCTAGTCTGTTCTACTACTTTAGCTTCTTAGCTTCCATACACACTTATGTATATATCTAAATTACTGAGAGAAAACAAGGCACAACAATTCATCACACAAATGGAGATTTTTTAAATGGAGAAAAGAATTCATAAGTAATTGCATCCATTTTTGGCTGATACTTATTTCTTGATTTGATCAGTCACAAACATCCATTGATATTATGTAACTTAAATACCAATATAACACCTTGTATAAACTATTGAAGGAAGAAGAGAGGGAAAACTCCATGTGTGTGTCTGTGTCTGTATGTGTGTGTGTGTGTGCGTGTGTGTGTGTGTGTGTGTGTGTGTGTAGATAGATGATCAATGTTAGATATGTCTATCTACTGCAGTTCTTGTTTTTGCAAATACCCAATGCCACCATAAACACCTTACAGATGCCTTCCTTCTGCCACTACTCATTCTATGTTCCTTTCCCCCAGTAAGAATCCAATGTTTAATGGTTCTCCACTTGGATGAAGAACATCTTCATTCATGAAGGCCTGAGATGGCTGTGCCTCTGCCTGTCTGCGAGTGCTATAGTTCTCAATTAACTTTACCACTAGAAATAGGAGAAATAAGAAGTGCTTGAAAGAATCCCTTGGGGCCTAGATATACTTTTTCTTGTCCTTATTGTTTAGCAGAAACTATAATTCCCCTTGTTAGCTGGCAGTGCAGTAGTCTCTCTTTGTCTATTGCTTCAGGATCAGAAGGTGCTTAATGTGGCCAGACAGAAGCCTCGATTTTGAATTCAATCTGGTAATAGTTGTGTCCCCCAGAAAAGCATATCTCCCTTAAAAACTAAGATTCACAACCAACCAAGTCCAAAGATGTATATACAAGAATCAGAAATTATATAAGCCACTTTTACTGCCACACTTGTTTCCAGGACACATGCTTCCTTCTGGCCATGGGGTAAACATCTTCATATGTTTACACAGGGCATATACTAAAATCTGTGTAATACCACACAAGTCTTAAGGTTTTTGTCATCACCGAGCTTTGCGTAACTGAATATGCAGTAACCATTTCACCTTTCACTCAGTCTTGTTGCCTCTGTGTGATGGGTACATGGTAAGATCAATGAATTCCATAGGTGTGAGCACTTTATCTCATGTATTTTGCTTTCAAATTGGTTATAACAAAGTCTCAATCAAAATCACAGCAGAATATTTTGAAGAAATTGACAAGTTGATTCTAAAATATATATGGACAGGCAAAGAATATATTAGAACAGCCAGGCCATTTTTTTAAGAAAAAGGACAAATTTGTGTTTCAAAAATTACTATAAAGCTATAGTAATCAAGATAGTGTGGCTTTGACAAAAAGACATATAGATAAGTGAAAAAACTAGAAAATTCATAAATAGCCCCATGTCTATATAGTAAATTAAATTTTGACAAAGGTAATTCAATAGGGGAAAGAGAGTATTTTCAGTAAAAAATGCTAGAACAACTGGATATTCATGTGAAAAAGAAATTCTACTCCTTATCTCTCATTATAAACAAAAACTATTTCAAAATAGATAATAGGTCTAAACATGAAGGCTACAATTTAAATATATATTTTATATAAGAAATGGGGTTTTTGCAAACTTGTAGGCAACAATTTCTTAGATACAAAGTAAAACCCATAAGAACTGACACAAATAACATCATAAAAATTAAAAACTTTTGTTCTCTACATCTGTGACTCTACTTCTGTTTTGTGAATAAGTTCATCTGTACCCATTTTTTTTAGATTCCACATATAAACAATATCATATGATATTTGTCTTTCTGTGTCTGACTTACTTCACTCAGTATGACAATCTCTAGGTCCATTCATGTTGCTGCAAATGGCATTATTTTGTTCTTTTTTATGGCTGAGTAATATTCTATTGTATATATGTGCCACAACTTCTTTATCCATTACTCTGTTGATGGACATTTAGGTTGCTTCCATGTCCTGGCTATTGTAAATAGTGCATGCAGTGAACACTGGGGTGCATGTGTCTTTTTGAATTATGGTTTTCTCCAGCTATATGCCCAGAAGTAGGATTGCTGGGTCATATGGCAGTTCTACTTTTAGTTTTTTAAGGAACCTCCAGACTGCTCTCCATAGTGGTTGTACCAGTTTAGGGTCATGAATGTAGAAAACAAACTTATGGTTACCAGGGGATAAGCGGGGGTGGGGGGGGAGATAAATTGGGACATTGGGACTGACATATACACACTACTAGATATAAAATAGATAAGTAGTAAGAACCTGCTGTATAGAACAGGGAAGTCTACGTGATACTCTGTAATGGTCTATATGGGAAAAGAATCTAAAAAAAAAAAAAAAGTGGAGGGACTTTCCTGGTGAACCAGCAGTTAAGACTCTGTGCTCCCAAAATCAGGGGGCCTGGGTTCGATCCCTGGTCAGGGAACTAGATCCCACATGCCGCAACTAAGAGCCTGCATGCCGCAACTAAGAGCCTGCATGCCGCAACTAAAAGATCCGAGTGCCACAACTAAGACCCAGCACAGCAAAATACATAAATATTTTTTAAAAAGAGCGGATATATGTATATGTATAACTGATTCACTTTGCTCTACACCTGAAACTAATACAACAGTGTAAATCAACTATACTCCAATAAAAATTTTAAAACTAGAGACCTGAAAGCCAAAAAAAAAATTAAAAACTTTTGTTCTCTGAAAGACACCATTAGTGAAATAAGAATGGAAGCCACAGACTGGGAGAAAATATTTTCAATACATGTATCTATCAATGAAACTCTATGCAGAATACATAAAGAACTCTTACAACTGAAGACTAACAACCCAGTTTTTAAAATGGGCAAAAGATAGGAATAGACACTTCACAAAGGAAGATAAAATTATGGCCAATAAGCACATGAAAAGATGCTCAGTAACATCAGTCATTAGGGAGACATTAGTTAGCAATATGATGAAATATTACTAGAATGGCTATTATTAAACATATTGACAAACTAAATTGTTGATGAGAATTTAGAACAGCTGGACCTCTCATACCTTATATGTAGAAGTGTACAAATGGTACCACCACTTTGGGAAGTTTTGGTAGTTTCTTGTAAATTAAACATGCTCTTATCTTTGACATAGTAACACCAAGTCTATGTATTACACAAGAGAAATAAAAACATGTATCTACAACATGCACAAAAATGCAAAAAATGTTCATTGTAGTTTTATTCATAAGAGCCAAACACTGGAAAAAATCCTAAGTATCTGTCATTTGGGGAATGGATAAACAAATTGTAGAATATTCACACAATGGAATCCTACTAACAATGTAGAATAATGAACTACTGGCATATTTCACAATGTGTATGAATCTCAAAAAACAAAACCATTATGCTAACTGTAAAAGGCAAGAGGCAAAAAACTACATACTTTACACTTCCACTTATATGAAACTCTAGAAAAGGCAAATCTAGTAATGCAGTCATAGAAAGCAGCACAGTTTGCCTAGAGCCAGGATGGAGGGTGGGATTGGGAGGGGCATGATGGGAGCTTTGAGGAGTGATGGAAGTGGTCCATATGTTAATTGTGGTAGTGGTTAAAAAGGCATAGGTGTTTGTCTAAACTCATTAAATTCTACATTTAAAATGTGTGTTTTATTGTATACAGAGTAAGACAATATAGTTGATTTTTTAAAGTTGGTTCTTGATCAGAAGCAATATTTGAGCTGTGGTGTATACCTGTATACATGGAACCCCTGTTCACTACTGGTGGGAATATAAATTTGTGCAGCCACTACAGAAAATAGTATGAAGTTTCCTCAAAAAAACTTAAAATAGAACTACCATATGATCCAGCAATTCCACTTATGGGTATTTATCCAAAGAAAATGAAAACACTAATTTGAAAAGATATATGCACCCCCATGTTCACTGCAGCATCATTTACACCAAGATATGGAAACAACCTAAGCATCCATCGATGGATGGATGGATAAAGAAGATGTGGTGTATATACAACGGAATACTATTCATCCATCAAAAAAGAATGAACTCTCGCCATTTGTGACAACATAGATGAGCCTTGAGGGCATTACGTAGGTGGAATTAGACAGATAAAGACAAATGCAGTATGATCTTACTTGTATGTGGAATTAAATAAAACGAAACAAAGTAAAACTGAGTTTGTCAATACAGAGAACGAATTGGAGGCTGGGGCATGTGCAAAAAAGGGTGAAGGGGGTAAAGGGGTACAAACTTCCAGTTATAAAATGGATAAGTCATAGGGATGTAGGCAAATCCATATCCAGTAGAATAAAATATCCAGTAAGTTGAGGTAAAAGGAGTGAGCAGAAAGATTCAGAACTACACGTGATCCTGTAAGAACTGAATTCATGACGTTGCTTAAGAATTCATGATGTTTCTATCATTTACAAATGCGCATTATATTCCTCATTTTATTCAACATCTGAATTTTGGTGAAGTTCTTAGTGACCTCCCACAAAAATATTAGGAGGAACTTTCTCAATTGTTATAAACTGAATTCATCCTACTTAACAGAACAGGTCCTCCTCATTGTCATACACAAAGTATTTCTTATTGCCCAAAGAGTGCAGCTTTATTTGTTTTGATCCCACTTTCATTTGGCAGATTCAGTAAAATTCTAAGTTAATGTTAGTAAGGAAAAAATGATTGTCATATAGTGTGGAATTTTAGTAAAAAATTATTTTAATAGTTTTATAAATGCACTTATTACTATGCATAAGAAGTTACTGAAGAAAATGTCATGTAAAATTGTCAATTATATTTTATTGAATGTTATGAAGTATGCTAAGATTGCATCATCAATTTGAAAATTCACAAATATCTTGGTATGTACCTCACATGAATACAATGGGTGATCTGTCATACTCTGGCATTGAATCTCACTGACGTGAAAAAATTTAGTCAAATGACATTACTTGAGATGAAGATATGGAAACTGATTCTGTATTCAGCCACTTTTAATTCTCACTGACACACCTATAAGATGTATTTTGCTTTCTTTATTTCTTTATTAAGAGAAACATTATTTTCTACTAAAGCATCACATGAAATTTTGCTACTTTGTTTGTGAACAATATTTTACACCAATGGCTATTTTAATGTTGGAATATTGTATCCTATAAAGAAATATAGTAACAAGGGGGCTTGAAAAGGAGTTAAAAGTCATGTCTGTATATGACATACCCAAATTACATTACCAGGTTCAGACGAGAAGGTAATTTTTTCAAACTATGAATAATATCTATCAAGCAATTTGAAATATAAAATATTAGAGTTTTGGATGATTTCATAAGTAAACTATTTCATGCTCTCAGAAAACTGAGGCCCAGATGAATTAAATAATCTATAAAAACTTGTGCTGTCCCCAGGACTAAAACCTCGATTTAATCCAACCCTAGCTTTCCACTCACAATTTGCTTCTAAACATATTGAAAATAGAAAGTAAATACAAATACATAAAATCCTGTCAACATATCATTCTGAATATAAACATTTTTCTTCCATGTGTCTTCCGCAATGACTAAGTAGAATTTCCTGGCCTTTTGTCTTTAGGCTCACATTTATCCATCTTTTTATCATACACTATGCTAGGAAACCTTTTTTTAAAATAAAAGACTTTATTTTTTAGAACAGTTTTAGATTTACAGAAAAAATTGAGAAGATAGTACAGACAGCCTCCATATACCCTCACACTTAGTCTCCCCTATTATGAACATCTTACACTAGTATGGCACATTTCTTATAGTTGAGGAACCAATATTGATACATTATTATTAAGTAAAATGCATACTTCATTCAAATTTCCTTAGTTTTTACCAATGTTCTTTTTCTATTTCAGGACTATCCAAGATACCACATTACATTTAGTTGTTATGACTCCTTGGGCTCCTCTTGGCTGTGACAGTTTCCTCGTTTCTGATGACTTTTACAGTTTTGAGGTGTACTGGTCAGGTATTCTAGAATGTCCCTCAACTGGGGCTTGTCTGATGTTTTTCTCATGATTAGACTGGGGTTATGAGTTTGGGGGAGAAAGATCAGAGAGGCAAAATGACATTTTCATCATATCTTATTGAGAGTACTTGCTATCAATATGATTTTTGATGGTCGGTACTGACTGTAATCACCTGGCTGAGGTAGTGCTTGTCAGAATTCTCTACTTTAAAGTTACTCTTTTTTCCCCTTTCTACACTATCCTTTTTGGAAGGAAGTCAATATGCACAGCCCACACTTAAGAAGTAGAGAGTTAAGTTCCCCTTCCTTTAGGATGAAGTATTTATGGAAATAATTTAGAATTCTCCTGCATGAGATATTTTTCTCTGCTCCCCCACTTACTAATTTAATAATTTATTTATTACGTATGGACTCATGGATATTCATTCTATAGTCTGGGTTATTTTGTTGCTCAGATTGCTTCAGATCTTACTATTGGGAACATTTTGAGTTGGCTCTTGTGCACCTTTGACATTCTGCCAGCGAGCGTTTTTTGTCTGTTTTTCCTTTGATACTCCCTCACTTCTTGGCACTATAAAATGCTCCAGGCTCATCTTGTCATTTTCCTACCACAGTCTAGAGTCAGCCAGTTTTCCAAGGATCTCTGGTTCCTTTTCTTGGAGAATGGTATTAGAAACCAAGATCTGGGTGTTAGTTGAACCCAGAGGCCTACTTGAAATCAGGGATTCAGTGTATTTTGTCCTGCCATAATGATATTTGTGAAGAATGCAAATATATTATCGAAGATAATCGTTAGTGACTTTTGATAATATGTTGCTCTACCCAAATTGATTATTTTCCCTTATATTCTCTGAGCTGAGAGAAGATACTTGCTATTATATTTTATATGGAAGCTGTTTACTGTACGTATCAGAAGCAGTATTGTGACTTCCAGCGATTTACTCCACTTTTGTCTCGTTAACAAACCTTTGCTGACTTGGGTTACTCAAATTTCCCTTCACTTCCAGGCCCCAGAGACTTGATAAAAAGAATATACAGAAAGGTCAAATAGCCTCTTACCAGAGTTCAGGCCCTTAACTCTACTCAACTGAAGCTAATCACCAATTTTTTAGCTCTTATTTCTTCTTCTAGATATTCCAGAATATTTTCATCTGCAAAAATATGCATTTTCAGATTTTTGTGAAATTGACTGCCATCATAAAGACTTTAAGAAAGAACAAATGAATTTTCTAGGAGAAGAAAGAGAGGCTGGGAAAATGGCACACCATGCTTTGAGTCTAAGTGGAGGTTGTCATCTCTGCCAATATTAGAAACACAGAGCTTTCTGCTCCCAGGTGTAAGGCACAGAAATTCTCTCTATAGTGCTAGATTATGGATTTTCTCCAAAGAGATTTCTTGTTTGGATAATGAAAATAACAAAACTAATCTCTGAAGAGGGCACACTATTGATTTTCATAATACTGGAGCTACAAATATTTTCATCTTTACTATAAAAAGGTGAATAGTATTCAATGTTAAAATATTTATTCATCCTTCATGTTTATGTGAAATTATTTATGTATATAATCTACTCAGTGTATTATCCGGGCCTTTCATGCCTTTTTACATACTAAATTTGTTCATCAGGACTTAAATCAAAAGAGAAGATAGCTACAAAAAACAGTTTCAACACAGATATGTCAGTTTTGTTCTTTTTAGCCAAGGACTTGTAGGGAGGACACTAAAATTAAATTTTACTTTAAGTAATTTATAATTGATATTATTATTTTCAGATGGTATTTTCTATATGCCAATTTAAATGCTACAGGTTATTTAAATATAGCAGAAGACTAACTTCATTTTCAAGGATATTGGTCCCTAAAAAGAGATAATATCCATAGTGTTAGCACTGACTTCTTTGTATGTATATATGTATGTATGTATATCTACCTATTTATCCACTTATCATCAATGAACTACTACATATACTATTAGAAAAAATATAGGCACATGCATTCCAAATTGGACTTTGTTTAATATTCCCCAAAATACAACGACCAGGATATTTTCAGTAATCCTGATGGTGTCACAGGCCACAGTTACCTAATAGGATAAATTAATATTTTCAGAATATTTTTTCAAAATGAATTTTGAGATATAGTGTAGCCCAGTTCTGATGTCGTCAATATTTACTAGATTATCCTTAGCCAGTAATGAACTATAATTTTACCTTAGTATCCTCAATTCTGATATCAGAGAATCAATCTAGGTGATGTTTGCATCCCTTATGGCACCAGCATTCTATGATCAGTTTTTGACTCTTTGATTCTATTATTTTCGTGAATATAATCAACAAACTAGAAAAACGATTCTTTAGTAAATAATTCTGCCATGTCCTTTCCCACAGAAGTTTTCTTCATAAATGGGCACAAGCAAGCATGCCCAAGAATAAGAACCAACTGCAAAATCATGCCTTTCAAGTGAAAGGTTTAGGTTTTTCCCTCAGTGCATGCAACAACTTAGGAAACAGTTATCATCTTTGCCAGGAAAAATGATTCTCTCCTCTGCCTAACTTTATTCCATTTATGTATTCTGGGAATAGGGTTCCTTAATATTTTAGAAGCAATCAATAGCAAATGATATCTCTCAGCTACTCTACTCATGAGAGCTAACTTTATCTTCATTTTATGCAGAGTCAGTTTTCTATTTAACTTTAAATTATTTATTATGTACCATTTGGGATATAGAGGAAGCCATGTTTTGGAAAATGAGGGTTATGTAAAATAAATTAATTCCGAATTATTATTCATGTATGTCTCATACACGCCTTGGATTTACTTTGAAGTATGACTGAACAGCAAACAAGAACAAAGTTTTTCTTCTGGAATAAATTTCTAAGCAGATGTTTGAACCTAAGAGACTGAACATGACTACACTAGCCTCTGTTGCTTGTGGATGCACCTGCAATCCAAGGACTACTTTTGTGTTTGATCAGGGTAGAACAGACATTGAGTATATTCTGATCATGATCATGAAAACCTAACATGGTGCTCAGAGCACAGTAGACACTTAAAACATTCTTGTTGAGGGAATAAATGCACACAAAATGAATAAATGATTTGATCACTCCATTCACCCCCCTTAATTAGGAATTTTTAGTAATGTTACCACTCTCGATAGATGGAAAAGACATATTAATTATCTATATGAAATCCAAAGTTTCATTACTGCGATTGCTATTTTATTTGGTAGTATCCATGTTGTTAACTAACTGGCAAATTTCTTTGAACTTCTTCAAGGCAAGGTATTATGTAGTCATAAGCTTTAATTATGAAACTATCTCTTTAGCAAAATAGGCTATTAATTTTCTTAGAATTTCTCTGAAATTCTCTATAAAATTCCCCCTAGAACTTTCCTTCTATATTCTATAAATGTTATAGAAATAATAAAGTTATAGAAATAATGTATACCAGAGGAAGTCATAATTAGGACCCTACTTTTTCTAAATCACTCATGGATTGAATAGCCCGCAAGCTATTTGCTGCAAGCAAAAAGTCCTCTTTTTCAAAAAATGGGAGAATTTGGTTTTCAGCTACAAAATAACCATGGGTTAAAAAAAATAGCAAACCTCTTCAAGCTTCCCCAAATATTAATGTACATAATTGAGAAATCAGCATTAATACAATACTATTATCTAAACTAGAGACTTGATTTCACTAGTTTTTCCTCTAATGTCCTTTCATAGGCTCGCTCCCATCATAGTCAGAATTGAGCACAAAAGTTCGGCACAAAAGTTTTTAATCACTTAGCCCTGCTTACTTTTCCTGTTCCATTCTTCCGCTCTCTCTTCTTTGTCCTTTATATTCTGGTAGTACACATGCTTTTTCCTTAAATGTATTATCTGCTTTATGCTTACATAAGTTGGTTAATGCAGAAATACTCTTGCTATCTTTCCTCACCTGGTATATGCTCACTCAGACTTGGGCTTAATTCCAGTATCATTTCCTCCCAGAAACTTCTTCAACTCCTTAGATAGGGCAAGTATCTTAACTGCTGTGCTCCAGTAACGCTCAGGCCAGTGTCAATCGTAGCAATTACCATATTTTATTAAAATAATCTGTTCATGTGTCTACTTTCTTGACCAGACTGGGACCTCGCTTAGGGCAAAGGACAAGTTCCTATTCTTCATCTTTATAACCTTGGTGCCCATTGAAGGCATTCTGCAAGTATTGATACAATTAGGGAAAGAGAAAATAGAATTTCAAATCTACTTTCTGATCATTAAACCATACTATTCCCATTATGCTATTTTTATCTCCTGTCAGTAAGATTATATTAGATGATTTGTTAAATAATAGAAAATTGTCATTGAAATAATTACAGAAGTTGTACAATGTTTTGCTGCTTGTTATACTAGCTTTCCATCTGTTTATAAGCAGCAGTCACCCATTCTGTTCAGTAGGAATAACTACATTTGAGGTACTTGTGAATATAAGCAGAGATTAGGGTCTGAGTCATTCATTTTCAATCCATGTAACTTTGACCAGATCTCTTATTCATCTTTATAGTTGCTGCAATTGAAGATCCATCCTGAGTATCAAATGAAGTAAATAATGGGAAAATCCAATAGAAACTATAGAGTTTTTCATTTGTAGAAGAGGTTATTGCCATTTATATTATTCATACTCATATCATTCATATAGTGATATTGAATAATGGTTTATTTCAGCTAAAGTGTAGATACTTGTTATAATACACTATTTTCTCCAGAAAATAAATACTATGCAAATGTCTCTTTCTAGAGAAAAATCAGTCTCTTTTAGGGCAGTGTTGTGAGAATCCTAAAAGACTTTATTTTTGTCCTGTTTTGCTTTATTTTTATGGCAGGGTCAGACATATTCTCTGTGGAGATTCGCTGACAGAAAAGATCCTGCAGATGAAATTACCATAGCATGACAGGGTTCCTTCTAGACAGCCAACCACTTCTTGTAAGTTATATAATACAGTCCTTTAGGGACCCCGAATGCTAAGAACATTATGATTTTATCTGTACTAACATAAATCAAACGAATTGAAATGACCAGAAGAATAATGATACAATGTCACCGATCATATTGAATACATTAGTCTAAATAAATGTGATAATAGTTAAAATGACTTGAACACACATTACGGTAAACACTTCGTGTCACTTCATTTTAAGCACACGTTAACCTTTGAGAAATTTCTATTACCCTCCTTTTATATATGTGAAAACTAAGGCTTAGAGAGATCAGGTAACTTGACTAAAGTCATACATATTGTAAATATTGGTGGTGCCAGGATTTGATTCTGTCTCCTGAGTCCATGTTCTCAAAGTCTGTGTTTTTGAGCTCTGTTGGATCACAAGTTCAAATTCTCCCAATGATCTGTACATTTCTTTACTGGATGTGAGGGTTGGGGAGGGTGCTTTATTCTTGAATATCTATTAAAGTGTGTAAATTACTTTCTTTTGGGCAGCTTCCTGACGTTTTGTTGACACTGAACTAAAACACATTTATTTTGCATGTGATTACTGTGTTAACGTGAAACTACCTGAAGACCTGTTTCCTTTGTTCCCTCACAATTTTAATGTACATCTGCACCTCTGGCCTAAAAGATCATAAATATTGAATCCTCCTAAGTTGTACCCAGCTGAAAAATATATACTTTATGAGGATGATAACATTATTTAACAACACTGTATAAATTTAATCCCTATACCGTAATAGATGCATAATATTATAAAAGTTGTCTTCCTTAGACGTTTCTAAACAGTGCCCTTGATTTATTGACAACTTCATGAAAAGAAAACTCATGTCCTGAATTATTCAATGACTTAAACATTAACCTATAACTGAAACAAGTACAAAGTCTATGTTAAAAAGCTATGATTATAAAATTAAGTATCAATCAATAAGGAGTCTAATTCAACGAAAGACAGAATTGGAACATTTGTAGGCTCTGAAAATTCTCTAGTGAACCATTTAGCAACTGGAACACAAAGATATTGTAGATTCATAGTGGAAATGCACAGGGAGAGGACAGTAGAAAAATAAAATTAAAAAGTGAACTTATATAATATTTTTCATAGTTACCATTGCACAGAACATATGTATTTTTCATATTGCATTGTTATCACAATTAATCTAATGGATATGTAAATGCCATCTTTTATCATTATTCATCTGTTCCTTTTTCCAAGTGATGATTAATCCTCTTCTCTTAAAGCAACATATAATTGTATACATCTGATATCAATGTTCTCTTACAAAGGAAGAAAAATAATAAAAATATACATACCTCCTATGAGGTTTGGTAACAGTTGAAGGTAGGAGAATAAGAGTCTATTCTACGTTTTTATTTTTAATAAATTTTGGGACTCCCCTGGTGGTCCAGTGGTAAAGAATCCGCCTTCCAATGCAGGGGACGTGGGTTCGATCCCTGGTCGGGGAACTAAGATCCCACATTCCACGGGACAACTAAGCCCACGTGCCACAACTACTGAGCCAGGACACCTCAACTAGAGAGCTGGCATGACGCAAACTACAGAGCCCACGCATTCTGGAGCCCACACACCACAACTAGAGAGGAGAAAACCCACATGCCACAACTAGAGAGGAGTCCACATGCCACAACAAAAGATCTCGCACGCCTCAACAAAGATCCTGTGTGCTGCAACTAAGACCCAACACAGCCAAAAAAATAAAAATAAACTTTAAAAAATCAATTTCAAATTTGTGAAATTAATTTTATTTACAGAAAGGGTAGTGGTGCTATGTCTACTGAGATGAATGTGACCCCACAGACTATTACTAATACTCCCCTTCTGAGTTAGACTCTTAATAGTTTCTGGAGAGTGGGTGACTTATAAAACACTTCAAATAGGGGAGAACCCAGAACTAACCAAAGCTGAACTTGGGCCCAGACCAGCAAGGGGAAAGGAAACGGTTTTATGGTAGGTCAGGGAGGCCAAACAACATCCTTCTGTGTATTTAGCTGAAAGCACTCTGACCATTATGTAGACAGCCCATCAAGATAGTTTTGCTAATTAGATATTAATTAGAATTTAATCTTACTATAGGGCTAATTATCTAGCTAATTTTCAGAAATAAGATATTGACAAAAGGCATAACTCATTCAAAAGATTAGCTTCATACTTCATCTGTTAAGAAGCTTCCTCTCTTTTTGTTAAGAACTTTTTTTTTTTTTGAAGTATAAATGCCTGAGACAGCACAGTGTCCTAAAAAGTGTTTGTCATAGGAGTCAAGAGGCCAGGATTCTACTTCTTCCTAATTAGCTTCATGGCCTTGGGCAAGCCACTTCACCCTTTGAGCCTCAGTTTATTCATTATGATCAAATGATGGACAGAGGAGTATTACTTCTAACACTAACATTTTATAGGCCTTTATCACTCTCTTCTGCATTTGATGGTTATTTTCAAATATTATGTCCTTATAGCAAATATTATAGCAATGTCTTTGTAATATTAAATCAGATGCCATATATATATATAAGCATATATATATATATATATATACACTTAAGATTAAATAAATCAGTATAAATGTTAAATGACAGAGGAAAGTTTTATAATTCATTCAAATTCCTAAGGGCATATGGTTTGAAGAGCACGGTAAACAACTCTTCTCTATTTCTATGGTTGACAGAGAACAAATATGCCCAGTCCCTAGGAAGACATAAATAGGTCTCCTACCAAAAAAAATGCACTGAATTCAAGGTCATACAAGTAAGGAAAATTATTCATTTTATCAGTGGAAGCTGAGGATTACCTTTTACTGGGAGTCAGCAATTTAGAACCTATGAGTTTTCAGCAGTATCAGAAGACACAGCTGAAGGACAGGATAGAAAACTATCAATCTAGAATGTCTGAGACTCTCCAGAAGCCACTGGGACAGACTAGATAACGTCTTGACAAAACGGATGAATTGGCTCTATGTGTCCTATAACTGCGTGTGGGTTTGCTGAAACTGGCAGATATATAGCTTCAATCTTCTTCATCCTTTCAGTTGTTGATATGATTCCAGCTGTGTGAAACTCATCCATAAATATTTCTGTATCTTCTTGTATTTGCATATCTAGAATGCAACTGTTGGGATACCAAATACTGTAAATGACTGCCCCATGAATTTCTGTGTGCACTTGAAGTCTACTGAAATGAAATACTTCACAGTAAATTTCAAACAGAAATTAAGTCTAGTACTCAAAACCATTACATATTACTAGTAAGAAAGAAGTCATAATACAAGACAACACACAAAGGGCACTACTTCTAAAGGAAATCTCTTTGTTTTATGAAAAAAAACCCGAAAAAACTCAGTTTTTTGGCTGACTTTTAAAATGATTTTCAGTGGTAATTATACTAGGATCTAGCTTACCCTAGCCTATAAGTTTCCTTTTATTGTTGATTTCCTAATTATTCTCATCATTATATTTGAGAAACTTGAGAGTAAACCAGAATCAACTGAGATAAGTTAGAGTTAGAAAGAAAGGACAAGGCATAAACACAGTGGCAGGTGAGACCTAGAAGAACACAGATAGAGGCAGCCAGTAAGAGTGGTATATGTAATCAAGAAAGAGGTTAAGATTAATTAATTAAAGCACAGTAATTGCAAGAGAGTTCACTGTAACAAAACAGTAACCACTAGCACACATTGACAAGCAGTCATTTTCAGGATCCCCATATTTGTAATTCACTTGATCCAAGCCAGTCCCAGAACATGGCCAGTCTAGAGGTGAATGTCAATAGAACATAGGTTAACGTGGGTAGTGGTGAGAAAGCCAGATACTAGATCATAAGGGAAAACCATCTTAACTTATTATAGGGTTCTAAACTTATGGAGAATTTCCTTTGGGTAGAACTTCTAGATATTTAGAGTACAATGTGAGAAAACCTAATGATCATTAATTATCCTTTAATTATAGTGTGCCAATAGTAGAGTGGTATGTACTGTACATTTTTTATTAAATTTTTGAAAATCAGTACTCTTTTAGTGGCATAGACAAAAAGCTTTGTAAAAATCAGGTGTGTTGGTTAATTTTATATGTTGACTGGGCCACTGGATGCCAAGATATTTGGTCAAACATTATTCTGGGTGTTTCTGTGAGAGTGTTTTTGGATGAGCTTAACATTTAAATAGATAGGCTAAATAAAGGCAGATTTCCCTCCCTAGCATGGGTGTTCTCCATCTAATTCATTGAAAGCCTGAACAGAACAAAAGTCTGACCTTCCCCCAAGTAAGAGACCTTCCCTCCTGTCTGATTGCCTTCGAGTTAGGACATCATTTCTTTCTGCCTTCAGACTCACACTGAAATGGGTGTCCAGAGGGCTGACCTTTGGACTAGAACTACACTATTGGATCTCCTGGTTTCCAGGCTTTTGGGATCAGACTGGAGCTACACCATCATCTCTCCCGGGTCTCCAGCTTACTGCAGATCTTGGAACTTGTCAGCCTCCATAATCATGTAAGCCAATTCCTTATAATAAATTTCTCTCTTTATGTATAATTCTATTGGTTTTGTTTCTCTGGAGAACCTTAATACACAGGGTGCTGTGTTAACCAGAATACAATGGTCTTGTTAGTTAATTGTGTGCTAATTTTAAGAAAAGATAAAAGTTATAAACAATTATTGGAAATATAATGGTCCCTTGGCTGTGACAGTTTCTCATATTTTTCCATAATTTTGATGACCTTGACAGTTTTGAGGAGTTCTGCTCAGGTATATAATAATACGCTCCCACGTTGTAACTTGTCTGACATATTTCTCTTGATAAGACTGGCGTTATGAGTTTAGAGGAGGAAAACGACAGAAGCAAAGCACCATTCTCAACAAAATTTGACTGTTGATACTGACCTTGATCATTTGGCTGAGGTAGTTTTTGTCAGAATTCTCCAATGTAAAGTTACTCTTTTCCCTCCTTTCCACTTTGCCCTCTTTGAAAAGGAGTCACTACATGCAGCCCATACTTAATGAGTGGGAAGTTAATGCTCCCCTCCTTCAGGGTGGAGTATCCACATAATTTGGAGTTTTCTGCATGAAATATTTGTCTCTTTGCCCTCATTTATTTATATCAGTTTGGACTCATGGATATTTATTTTATACTTTGGGTAATAATCCAATACTGCTTTATCTATTTTGCTATTTCATGAAGTTTTTGTTTTGTTTTGTTTTTACTTTTTTATTTTTATTTTATTTTATTGTTTTTGGCCGTGCCACGTGGCTTGAAGGATCTTGGTTCCCTGACCAGGGACTGAACACAGGTACCAGCAGTGAAAGTGCCGAGTCCTAACCACTGGACCACCAGGGAACTCTGCTTGTTTTTAACATTTCCTTAATTTTTGGTACTACACTACCACATGTTCCAGGCTCATCTTGTATGTTTCCTGCCCCAGTCCTAGAATCAGTCACATCACCAAGGAGCTTTTAAATACTATTTGATCTGATATTAATAGTTCTAGTTCCAAGGGATTTTTTGCAGGGAGGCGGGGGGATAAGGCAGGGGCATGGGATTTTATTGGTAACACTTTAATTTTCTATCTTTTAAGTTTCACCTTTTCTGGGTCATTCAGTTTAGGCGTATCTAATGAAAATAACTCATGTAGATTTGTTTTTAATCTAACTGTATAATGACTCTAGTTTACTGAGTGAAACTTATATTAATTTATTTATATGCCTGTAATTATTTCTATAATTCTAATTTGCTTTTTTATCTATATTTTCTTCTATATTTCATGCCTTTTATTGAATTAAAAGAATTTTCTTTATTTCTCTTCCCCCACTCCTTGTTTACAGACTAAACTATACTTGAATTTTTTAGTGATTACCCCCAATTTTTAACATGAATGCTTGTCTTAATGCAATCTAAAATTAGTATCTCTCCCATCTTTCTACATAACTAAAGAACATTAACACACTTGATCATTTAAAGCTTGATCACCTTTCCACTTTCTATATTATATTGTCTTATATTTAAATTGTACTTACTTTAGAAATTTGGGTTAGATTGGCAAGAATTTTTTTCTTTTAATTATGGTTACTCTAGTAGTGACCACCTTGACAATAACAACCACAACTCTATTCAAACCATTATTTGAGAAGACAGTGTAAGTTGGGGAGGGAGGAAAAACTTTAAAGCACACACACACACACACACACAAATATTATCATGAATATGAAAATCTCATTCAAAAGATGCAAGCAGGGCTTCCCTGGTGGCACAGTGGTTGAAAGTCCGCCTGCCGATGCGGGGGACGCGGGTTCGTGCCCCGGTCCAGGAAGATCCCACATGCCAAGGAGCGGCTGGGCCCATGAGCCGTGGCCGCTGAGCCTGCGTGTCCGGAGCCTGTGCTCTGCAACGGGAGGGGCCACAACAGTGAGAGGCCCACGTACCGCAAAAAAAAAAAAAAAAAAAAAAAGATGCAAGCAGTTTGAAAAATTATTTGTCAAATTACTAAAAAATGAAATAAGAGTTTGTTTCCTTAAATGTAATAATCAAAACTTATCCATTCTACCTTTCTTTATTCTAGTATCTATCATTCTGCTAAAGAAATGAATAGGTGTGATTCTTTTCTTCTTGAAGGGATAGTGTAGCTAAGCTTGGTTTCAAGAGGACTTACACTATTTCTACAGATCTGGAAAACGTTTAGTTCTACAACTTGTGGAAAATGTGCACCTTTGGCAGAGGCAAATTTAAAATTCTTCCCTTTCAACAGACACAGGCATCTGACAGCTTATTATCAACTCTTTAGAAACAATGAAAGGAATGTGAGAAAAATAAAACTTCTGAAGTGAAAAAAAAGTATGAGAATTACAGGGAGCTACCAACCAGCTATAAATTTTTGGCCTAGCAAACAACTTGATTATTGACTAAGGTTAGCAGAAATGAAAAACATATTTGAAGACTCAAGTCAGGAGTCAGACAGGTAAGCAGTGCTATCTAGTGGAAGAGGGGAGCCATCCCTAGAGAGAAAATTGGGTTTATTAAGAGGTGTATAATCCAAATGAGACTTAAAAAGAAGGAATAGAATTGAGAAAATACTCCAACAATTATGTTACAGGCCACTAATTTGCCTCTCATACTGGAAAAGTTTAACTTTTTAAATAAATTAGAAAGTTAATAACAGCAAAAACCAATAAAAATTTTAACAATGCCTTTTGTGGTGAACAGACTTTAAGGGGGACAGACTTTTAGGTGGACAGACTTTAAGACCCATGATCCCTATCTTCTCATAAACACATCTCTGCTAATCCCCTCCCCCTGTGTCTGAACAATACCTGTGACTTGCTTCTAACTAAATGGATGCAGAAAGGTAATGGGATATATGTGATTAAGTGTATGAGATTTCACGAGTGTTACATTCATCTTGCCAGTGTCTCTCTCTCTCCATTACTGGCTTGGGAGAAGTAAGCTGCCCTAAATCATACAGCTGAAGGAAATGAAATCTGTCAGCAACTTGAGAGAGCTTGGGTGCAGATTTGTCCCCACTTGAGCCTCCAGATGAAAATCCAGCCCTAGCCAACACCTTGATTATAGCCTTACAGAGGGTCCCACTAAGCCATGCCTGTACTCCAGAACCATGAAAACCGTAAGATAGTAAGTATGTGTTGTTTACAGCTTCTGTGTTTGTGGTAATTCTGTTATTTAGCAATGGAAAACTAATATTCCTATTTATATTAAATTATTCATTTGTTTATTCAATAAATACATGCTCAGGCACTGTGCTGGGTGCGGGGTCCAGTGCTAAACCAAGTTTTATGGCCTAATGGATCAGATATTCACTATATTGTGCAAGAATTTGGAGGAAATACAGATCCTGTTGGAGCTACAGAAGGCTTTCTGGAAGAAATGGTATCTAATATGAAATTTAAAATATGAACATAAATTTTCTAGGTGAAAAGAAGAATCCTTCAGAAAGAGACAACTCATGCAATGCTCAGGATGAGACTGAAAATAGATCAGTTCAGCAGTTTAGAACTGTGTGTGTGTATTTAGTAGAGGTGGGAGGTAGCAGAAGATAAGGTTGAAAAGGGATGTACGTTTATGCAGGTTTGTTTTTATAAATCATAGAGTTTGTACTGTGTCCTAATAAGTTGCTCTTTTCCTTTAGGTGTACATATAATATGCTATTTTGTCTTCACTTATTAAAGATTTTGGATCATGCAAGACAGCAGTTTTTTATCATTCTGGTTTCAGTTCATTCCTTCTCCAACTCTCTAAGATGAAGTAAATACTATGATAGTTGGTTGGAGTGAATGACAACAATAGCATCGCAGAACTTGCCTCTGATATCGGGGTTGTTGTGTATAGCCATGCAAACTGCAATATTAAAAACTCCAGAGGAGTTTTGTTGTATACAGCAATGTTTCTCAAACACCAATATGCATAAGAATTACCCGGGGAATCTTTTTAAACTGCAGATTCCAATTCAGTAACTCTGGAAAAGGCCTTCAGAATTTCTAATGGGCTCTCAGGTGATGCTGATGTTGACGTCTAAAGAGCACACTTGCAACAGCACAGAAGTAAGTCAGAATGTGACTAGAGTCCTCTGGAGTTGGTTAGTAGGATGGCTCACCATTAGAGCAGCTGGGGAATCATTAAGTTTAGAAATCTCAGGTGTAGTCACAGAAATGTGATGACAATAAATTATGGTTAGAGATTTTTAAAATATGAAGAAATGCCTTTGAGCCCTTTTAAATGAAAATAGTTTTAGTGCACCCAGTTCCAGTTCCTTAGATTATATACCGTGATTAAAATGGAGTTTAGTGCTTTGTGAGCATCAGGATTCAGTTCGGTAGTGAGCCACTACCAGCTCTGAAATCCCAGGCAGAGCTCTACGATGAGAAAAATGAGTTAAAGTTGAATTTGTGAATATATAGAAAGGTTATCCCTGGAAATGAAGAAGAAAAGTATATATCCCTAGTACCCCTCCCTATAAAAACTAAAAGCCTGAGCCTTCTGCTACTGTCCCCTCCCCATGCCTGCCCCAGGTGACCTGGGATCTCAGTTCCAGCCACCCCGCCCCTTACAACTAGCAGACAGCCACCCCACGCTCCCAAAATCATTCTCCAGACTCAGTTTTCCATTATTCCATGGGCTTGTTCTCTATCAAGGCTATCTTGATAAATAAAATCAAAATGAAAATATCTCTCAACAAATCATTGTGATACCTCTTGGTTTCACTAGGGAGCAGAGCCTGAGGTGGAAATTTGCATACAGGCAGTTTATTTGGAAGTGGTATTGAAATCAACAGCTGTGGGAATGTGAAGGCAATAACATTGAGCCCAGGAAAAGGGTAGGTGTGATACAGTCACAACAAAAACTTCAGATGATGCCATGGAAGGCTCTGGAGCTGGGATGGTCCTGAAGAATTGTTTCAAATTGAAGCAGTGAGTCAGCTTGCTATATTCCCTCATAACATACTAATTGTATTCAGACTGAAAGGGGGACATATTATTAGATAAGACAGGTCTTTTCGGCCAAGAGCAAACTTCAGGAAAGAATACTCAGCTGCCAGCCATCAACATACCCAGCAGCTGGGGAAAATAAGTCTTTAATTGTGGAGGGTTAGATAAACTTCACAATGGAGTATCTACTATAACCCATTCCATAAATAATTTGTATTTTAAGAGCCTTAAATGCCTTAACACAAAAATGCCAAAAATATTTTGTAATAACCTACAAGGGAAAAGAATCTGAAAAAATATATATATATATATACGCGTATACTTTGCTGTACACCTGCAACTAACACGACATTGTAAATCAACTATATTTCAGTAAAAAAAAATAATGCAAAAAAACCCACAAATAATGTTGCCATTTCATACCCTACTGTAGAACTAGTCTGGGATATGAGAGTCTCTCATACCCTCCATGGCAGTACTTCTAAACTCACCTTGGTGATGGACCATGGGGGTTTTTTTCCCTATTATTTCAAATCTGTCATGAACAGATAGATGGTTTTACACATGACCGGTACATAGCCTGCAACAGGAGAGTTGAACATCTCCGATATACTCTATTCAATAAGATATGTCCACTGATAACAAGCTTAAGTGTTGCCGCAACATCAAATGACTATAAATATTTGTAAAAGTTTACTCTCGACTTCTGTACTTATTGAGGATGGCTCACTGAGGGGCACTGGATTTGTCTGCTGTTCGGATGCACACTGTGGTTTGTGAAACCTTGTTTCAAGTGGTCACATGGTTCCTATCTTTCAAGAAATTAAAACACAATCAAAAGAACAGACAATTAAAAACAAACAATAAAATATACAGCAATAATACCATCAATTACTGCTCTGAGGAGGAAAATAGATACATAGGATTTTTCTCATTTCTTACCTCAGTTTTAAGGCTCAAGTGAACTGAAATTCTTAAGCCTTTTCTAGGTTATTTTAACCTCAATCTCTAACAGGAAAGGACATTTGTAGTTAATGCCCCTGTTTCATTCAGGTAATATTCCTTTAACTGCTTTTTAAACTTTATATCACCCTTCATGGGACATTTTTAGACCAACACTGTGCTGTTTCTGAATCAAACACCACGAGAAAAGGTCTCTTCTCAAAGGCTACTCCCGCTAAATTTCAGTCAGCCTCCTGTCACAGTGTCATCCTAAAGTTTAAGCTGTTGCAAGTTCAAAAAGATGTGAAAAAAAACAGGTACACATGGGCTTCCCTGGTGGCGCAGTGGTTGAGAATCTGCCTGCTAATGCGGGGGACACGGGTTCGAGCCCTGGTCTGGGAGGATCCCACATGCCGCAGAGCAACTAGGCCCATGAGCCACAACTACTGAGCCTGCGCGTCTGGAGCCTGTGCTCCGCAACAAGAGAGGCCACGATAGTGAGAGGCCCACGCACGGCGATGAAGAGTGGCCCCCCCGCTTGCCACAACTAGAGAAAGCCCTCGCACAGAAACGAAGACCCAACACAGCCAAAAATAAATAAATTAATAAACTCCTACCCCCAACATCTTCTTTAAAAAAAAATAAAAAAGCTAGACATGACCCTTACATGTGTAGCACAGTTTCTGTTGGTCTTCTTAATAACAGAACTGCTTTGACAATCCACTTGGACTTGAGCTGAGTGGCAATATTGCTCTTAATGTCAGGGAAGCAGCTGCCCATTGCAGGCAGAATTTCTTGTAAGGTGCAACTTTTACTTTTGCAGTTAGGTTCCAAAAATAACGTTTTTTTATAGGCATTCTTCATTTGGCTCCTATCCACAAACACAAAGAAAACATAATTCCATTTCTGCTTTGAACTCTGATCATCATGACACCAAAACAGAGCCTCTGAGATAACTAATTGACTTTGGAAACACAGAGACTTCTGGATTAGGGAACACGATTCCTAGAAATTCCCAATGTGTCAAAACTCTACTTTAGGGCTTCCCTGGTGGCGCAGCGGTCGAGAGTCCGCCTGCCGATGCAGGGGACACGGGTTCGTGCGCCGGTCTGGGAAGATCCCACATGCCACGGAGCGGCTAGGCCCGTGAGCCATGGCCGCTGAGCCTGCGCGTCCGGAGCCTGTGCTCCGCAACGGGAGAGGCCACGACAGTGAGAGGCCTGCGTACCGCAAAAAAAAAAAAAAAAAAAAAGAAAGAAAAACTCTACTTTAGACCAGGGGGAATGGCTTCTGATGGAAAATAATACGTTCATCCTAATACCCAATAGGGATTCCCTAAACTGGGGAGGAGTAGCAGTAGGGCTGCACTACATATGAAAGGTGGTTGAATGTATTCTTACCCCACGAATTAGTGATCGTTACTGTGGCTTCTTAGATATTTTAATAGAGTAGAATTTGATCTTGAAAAAAAACAAAGGATGTTACAAATCAACTAAAAGCATCATCATCACCATCACTGTACAAGCTTTTACCATGTGCCAGTTACTATTCAAAATGCTTTAAATTTAACTCATCTAATCATCCTAATAAGCCTATGACAGGTATATGTAGGCAAATTTTCACATACGTATATCATAAACACACATATATTATTACATTAGAAAGAATGACTTACTGAGAATTGTTCTGATTTCCCATTAAAAAACCAACTTCTTAGATGATTGAGTTATTCAGCATTAAAACAAGAATCACCTTATATTGAGGGAACTTGAAAGAAAGAGGACTGTCTTTTAAGCCCATGCTGCAGTGTAAAATGTACTGATGGTGTTTGCTTTGAGCTTCAGCACCAGCCAGACAGTAATGTATGATGAATTTTGTTTAAATCCTGCACATACAGTCATGGGCTTTCTAAGGGAAAACATTATTAAGCTGCATGCTGTGAGCTTCTCACTATAACTTCCAGGTGTGGTTGGAAATATTTAGCAAACCATTGTAATGAATATATTTTCTGAAGTTGATTAAAGAAATATTCACTTACACTTCTAGAAAATGTAACCATCCTAAAAGATTACTGATATAGGTTTGCTCCTTCTAAATATAGACCAAGGTAAAAGGTAACAGTTTTATTATTTAGGTTCTGAAGCACAGAAGAGAGAATATAATGACCCTTTTTTGCCCTTTCCCTTCATTCTTCTCTCTTTGGTCTCCTTTTCTTCTGTCCTGTATCTAAGTATTTCTCAATAAATCCAGGCCTAAGAACTCAATTTCAGGTTTAAGAAGATGTGTACAATTTCATTCTATAGTGATCAAAAATAGGCAAGGTAGACCTTCCTTTTCAGTCCACTTGACCTAATTTTTTTTTTTCAGGTTTCTAGGGTCAAAGTGTTCCTAGAATCAAATTCCAATGCTGAAATTCTGGGACTGATATAACTTTTTTCTTATGCATGCCCAGCACCACCTGAAGAAGGAAGAATCCTAATGGGCTTCCCTAAAGCTACTAAAACCAACTTATGGAGCTGCTTCAGATTTAACAGTGAATCAAACTGAAGCACCATCCACTGGAGGGTGATTGAGGCTGCATTAGTGCAGTGAATTCTCTAATAGAGAAATGTGATAATAAGACAAGGACTAAAAATCAAATTGCTTCTATATTTACTGCAAAGGTTCCACCTAACACTCCAACTTATCTTCAGAAATGTGCAATAGAAATGCAGAAAAAGACAGCAGTGATTTTCAGACTGAAAACCATCTTAACAAATAGATTTATCTGGCTGTGTGGTTAAATGCACCAACAGGGGCACGAGTGGCTGTATGGATTCACTGACTTAATTTTAATTTGCTTCCCTGATCATTCAATCAATGGATGTATATTAGTCTCTGGGCTAGCCAACAATATTCAAGGTACTCTGATAAATATGAAAGCTAAGAAACTGGATCTATAGTATCATTATTTATTGTTAGGCACTAAATTACATGGTATATCTGTAAAGTGCAAGAGGACAAAAGATAAAGAAGAGGGATTATGGAACTAATGATAAATTCACTGAGGAATCAGTATTGGGGTTATTCCTTAGAGACAGGATTTTATTAAACAATGGTAAAGGGAAGAGAAAGGTAGACAATATTGAACAAGTTATATGAGAAGTCAAACAACTAGTTTTGAAGTTAGAATTTAAATAAACCTCTCTTCTGATTCTAAAATCTATGATCCAATATTCCATGAATTTGAGAGTTATGCTCCCTCTAGTTGAAAAATATGACAGACTGAGTTAACTGAAGTCTTGATATATCATGAAGTCCATTTGAGACCTTTTAGAAAACTTTCACTAAAAACTTTCACTAATTTACATGATTATACAAATGTATATGTATGCATGTGCATGTGTGTGTGTGTATATATATACATATATACACACACACACACACACACACACACACACACACACACAGAGGGAGAAATTCATTTGAGTATATGCCTGAACATACCCAGATACAAACTGTTCTTAGAGCACAACCAATAAAATCAAACTACATAAGAGTCCATAAAGCATGACTGTATTAATCCAAAATTATTTATACAAACACAAAAATATGTTTGTATATATATATAACATATTTCAGTAAAGATACAAAAAAAGAAACCCAAAACCCCGATAACAGCCATTATCTTTGGGGAGAGAACTAGTAAGCATAGGGATGGAAAGACAGATTTTCAATTTTATACTCTTCTGCAGTATTTGATTTTGTTGACATCCTCACATATTGCTTTTATACTTAAAAATCTAGTTTAACCTAGATACTAACATTTGCACAATAACAAAAATATTCAAAAATATGTAGACTATAAATGTCACATGATACATATTTCCTGTGCAGTTTGAAAACGATCCAGTCATAAGAGCTCTAAAAGGATCTAGTTGAGAGTCTTCTTCATTTTGTTTAATTCCTACTTCTCTGGGAACATTTGCCACATGGCTGTGACTGATGGTAGTGTGACTTCTAGAATTCAGCAGGAAGGAATGATTTCCATTTGCTTTCTCTTATGATTATGAGTTCACGGAGAGTTACCAAGTGCAAAATGAAGGGGAAATATTCTGTTTGACAGGAGTTAGTAGTAATAAGCCGTCATTCTTTAAAAGGAATACAGTAAATATTTATTTAAAGCAGATTTTCTAATAACTTACACAGCAGTGGAAAGCAACATGATGACTCGACTTAATGCTACCCTATAACCAGGTGACAATGGGTCTGACAGTTAAAGATAGGCCTTCCCCACTAGCCCAGAAAATTAAAGAAATTGTTCATTGATTTCTTCTATTCCATTCTACAGAGGCTTTAACTCTCTGACTATTCTACTTATGTATATATGATCTGTAGACCATTCAATGAGCAAAAGCATTTGGATGAGTTTTCAGTTTATAAATATTACTGTGCTTTCAAGTAACCTTTTCATCTTCTTCTCCTGCCATATTTTCTTTGAGATGATAAATATCTGGGACAGATTAGTGCCCAGAAGTTGGGACCTATTTCATTAAAGTCAAACTCAAGGAGAGAGATTAACAAATTAAAAATTTGAAATTTGACCTGATGATGCAAATTATTTATAATAAATTTCAGTTGGATTTACATAAGAGAACAGCAAAAACTATTTGGAAAGATGACTCATTTTCCCAGTTTTCATTAAAATAAAATAAAAAAATTAAAGGCCTATAGATATTTAACTTCCTTGTCTTAACTAGAAGGGATTAGAGTAAAAAAATACTTTATATACATACCCTGTCATTCTGATCTGAGCAAGTATAAGGAATTAATTCCCCTGCCTCTAATTATTGGTTGCAGTAATTAACACTATACAGAGGACCAGAGTAATTTATTTCATTACATACATTCAGTATCATTCTACTCTTCATATTTTACTTGTTTGGCAGGCTTTGTATTTGTCAGCTATGAGATTAAGGAAGATGGTAAAAAGCATTTCTAAATGCCATAAGATTGAATGACCTCCATGCCAAAAAAATGACCACTGTCCTTAATGAGAAGTCCAAAGTTCCACTTGAAGAGAAAAATGTACTAACTCTGAAAAAGGAAAGCAGTGGAAAAATGTAAGCATTACCAGTAATGCTACCTTATTGAGCATCAACTCTGTATGCTTTGAATAAGAGTCATCAGTTCCACTATTTGTAATCTTGTTGTCTTTTTAATCAAGGACACATCACAATTTATAAAACCCATGTGAGTCATCTTTTCCTTCTTTTATCAAGGACAATTTTGAAGAACATAATTGAACATTAAAATAGTTAAGGTGTTCTAAATAATGCCGGTGACTTAAAATTATCCATTAGGTTAATGTTTCCAAAGTAGAAGGGATTACAGTATACAAAACTGTCAAGTTCATGTGTCAAAAGTAACATGAACGAACGCTTTTCAAAATCCTCTCAAGGAATGAGCCTAAAGCTGAGGCAATTCAGTTCTATTAGATGTACATCCATTTTTCACACCCATTGCAGTTACAATACACACAGAAAACCCACACTTCAAAGAGTAACATTATGTCTTTCTGGGTTTTTTCATGACATAAGATGAAAAAATGTGAGCAATCTTTTTTTTTTTTTCCTTAGATGAAGAACTTATTTGGGGGATCCTCAAATAACTCAAGAATAGTCAAATCAACTTTACTCTATTTTTTTTTTTTCTTTTTTTGGCGGTACGCGGGCCTCTCACTGTTGTGGCCTCTCCCATTGCGGAGCACAGGCTCCGGATGCGCAGGCTCAGCGGCCATGGCTCACGGGCCCAGCCGCTCCGCGGCATGTGGGATCTTCCCGAACCGGGGCATGAACCCGTGTCCCCTGCATCGGCAGGCAGACTCTCAACCACTGCGCCACCAGGGAAGCCCTACTCAAACTTTTAAAAGAAAGAAAATGCCCTTTTCACAGAGGCCAGGCACAGAAAGATTTTGCTCAAAAGTACATTTTACTTCAATGTTATAAACAGTCTAGAAGAGAAACAATAGTTTAACATAGTAACAACTTTCTGATACTATCTTTTGGATAAATAAGTACTACTTTCCTATTGATTTAAGAGCAAATTTATAGGTAGATATACTAATGATAAAGACCTTAGTCTTTTAGAAAAAGTATCAGTTCAAAGGAGTGAACTTGCATCTTAGGTAGTTCAGTTTGGAATTTTAACCGATAGCAGTGAACAGTCATCCCTAGAAAGTTATTGGAAATTTGCTGTAAAAATAAAAATGGGAATATAGCTATATACCAATGGCAAATAGTATAGTGTCCTTGCATTAAAATACAAAGATGCATTGTTGACACAATGTAATAAAATGTTCCATTCTATAATGTTGGAACAGGAAAGAATAACCTAGATCAACTAATCTATTTCATTCATGCATAATGAGGAAATTCCAGTCCTAAGAGGTAATGTTACCTGTCCATGGCCACCCAGAAGCAGTCAGTGCTAAATCTAGGCTGAGTACAGAATTTCTAATCATTACACCATCACACTTTCCACTTAAATTAGTTAGGGCAATCCTAATAGCTGGATTTAAAAGATCCAAAAGTGTAAAGGCACAAATAAAATAGAAGTACACTTGTGGTTCATACAACAGACCTAGGTGGATGCACCTTCTTAGTGGGAAATCTCTGGTTAACAAAATTATTCTGGTACCTAGGCTGCCTGCAGCTCTGGGGCTTTCAATACATGGCTCCCAAAGTTGCCTTGGTGTGTTATCTCCTTCCTAATTGTCTAGAAGAGGGAAGTAGCATGGAGGAAAACCTGTAGGAAGCAGGTTTTGCAGGACATGGCCAGAAATGACAGTCATTGCTTTTGATAGTATTCCAGTGGCTAGCACCTAGTCTCTGACAATAAGAGAGGTTCAGGAATGTAGTCTATTTGCCCAGGAGAAAAAGAAAAATTCTGGTGAATATGTAATTGTTGTTACTTCATGGTATATGACACTAATCTGCACAGATAATTTAGAAGTGGCATCATTCATTCCAGCCCTGAGTTCTATAAATAAGAGATAATTTATAAATAAATAAACATTTAGTAAGTAAATATAGATAAATAAACGTCTGGTAATCTCTAACACACAACTTTAGTACTTTATGGTATACAGGGCCCTAATCTGGGAGGTGCCCTAGTTAAAAGCGTCCAGCATCCCAGCCCTGAAATCTCTGTCAAAGAGATAAGTGGATGGCTGCTCTAGGGTTATCTTCCCCAACCATCAAATCCTTGGTGCTGTAAGAGTGGCTTCTGCATGCCTAGTCTGGATTCAGGAGCTCACTATCCCATTCTGTGCCGACCTTCACATGCACCTCTGCTTTCAGCTTAACACATAGGTACTGGGGAAATAAGGTCATATGGCCACTTCAAAAATGAATTAACTATTTTATTCAGAGAATACAACTATTTTTATGCTGTGCATATGTTTTACAAACGTGAAAATATACGTTGGAGAATCATTTGACCTAGGTTCACAGGGGCATTTAATTTGAAATTCAAAGATAAAAGCTTCCTTGTGAATGGATTTTTTTTAAACGGTCAATTAATACAGATAAAATAAACTCTTTAATGCTTATATATTACGATACATATTTTTAAAACATACATATTTTCTTCTATCTCATACATTTTCTTTCATCTCATTCAGAAAACCAGGCTATTGCTTGTGTTTACTGAAGGGATGTGAGAGAAAACAAAGAAATAAAAACTCTGCCTTTAGATTTTTAAATACTAGAAATTAAAAAAGAATTAAAAGCACTCAAAGCATAGGCAGTAGATCTGGAAGAGTAACATACAAGTAAGAAAAGAATTATCACTTGGAGAGTACAAACTGAATCCACTGTCTGAAGCAAGGAGAAAAGGAGCAGGAGACGCCATGAGTATCCCTGAATGAGGGACTCCCTCTGAACTCTGCTGCCTGGGTCAAGCACAAGGGAAAGGCTAAAACGAACAATGTAGACAATAGCAAGTAACTTGTCTACATTGTTCATTTTAGCCTTTCTGTTTGGGATGTAATTGTATCTTATTGTCATTTTAACTTGCATCTCACTGGTGAATAATGATGTTAATCCTAATTTCAAATACTTAGTGTTGATTGAGATATCCTATTTTAGGAAATTCCTCTTAGAGTCTTTGCCTATTTCTTAAAGTTTGGCTTTTCTTATTAATTTGTAGCTGTTTATTTTTCTTTCAGTTTTATTGAGATATAATTGACACATAGCACTGTATAAATTTGTGTACAACACAATGATTTATGTATATTGTGAAATGACCACTACAATAAGTTAATCTCCATCATCTCATATTGATAAAAAACATTTTTTTCCCTTGTTATGAGAACTTTTAAGATCTACTTTCTTAGCAACTTTCAAATACCATACAGCAGTATTAACTATAGTCGTCATGCTGTACATTACATCCCCAGTACTTACTAATCTTATAACTGGAAGTCTGTACCCTTTGAACACCTTTAGTCAATGTGGGAGAAGTTTATATATTATATAAAATTTATTTATTTTTATTATAATACTATATATTTTAAATTTTTTGGATAATAGTTATTTGTCAGAAATATGTATTGTGACTATTTTTCCACATCTGTAGCTTGACTTTTTATTCAAAATGTTGTCTTCTGATAAGCAGAAGTTCATAATTTTAAAGAGGTTTAAGCAGGTTAAGTCCTCCAGTTACCTTCTCCTTTTCCTCTACCCCCTCCTCCTTCTTAAGATTGCCTTAGCTATTCCATATAAATTTCCATGTAAAATATTCCATAATATTATGGGATAATATTCCATAATAAATTTCCATTTATATTCCATCTAAAATTTCATCTAGATTTTAGAATAAACTTGCTAATATCAACAAGAACCCTGTGATTTTGATTGCAATTATATCACCCCCTGCCTGAAACCTCAAAGTCTGATAAGTCTTCTTCTTTTGTCTTGAAGGGCAGATTGACTATGTATCTGAGGTAGGAACCTCCCTCCAATGGGACTTTGAAATAATGAGATTTGGCTCTGCCTTTTAGGAGCTCTCAGCATAGCCCCCTCACTGCTGCTCAGAACTTAGTAAGTGCCCCAAGGTGGAAGTTGGCTCTGATTTTGAGATTCCTCAAGTTTCTAGCTATCATGCCCACTACACTTAACTCCAAAACCTTACAGGTCTCTCTTTTCTTCTAGGAGAGTCTCTCTGAGTAAATTAAGCACAAACTTTAGTCTACACCCAGAACTGGCAAATATCCACAGTTTGGGGAAAATGGTCAGTAATCATCAGCTCACCTCAGAAAGGCCCTCTTTCAGAATTAAAGTTCATCATTGTTTCCTCAGCTTTCATATCTTGAAAATGATTATTTTTGTAATATATCTGGCCTTTTTTTACTTTTACCATTGCAACATTTGCTTCATGAAATCTACTTCATGCAAGTCAAAAATGGAAGGACATTTCTATGTGGATTCTTGCAGAAAAAATGCTATCTTGGAAAAGATCCCCATTCTATCTTCATTTCCCACCCTTGCAGACTTAACATTTATATAAGCAATAAACTGTGAGTAAGACGATACCTCAAATTGATTTATAACAGTTTCTGCTACCTAAGTGAGAGAGGTAGGTGAGATAGAAATTAAGGTGAGTTATAGAAAAGAATAAAGTTATATTTTTTGGCAACCTGAAACTTTTGGACCCACTACTTTAAATTTGGGGACCAATTTGAGTCAAATTTTAAAATAAACACTTTAAAAATCCTTCAAAACCACATTTCTTCCTTCCAAGAGAAATTTCCCTTGGATAGCTCCTTCAGAGATTGAAATGGATCGGTGATATTGTGGCATCAGCTACCAGATTTATATATATTTATATACTTTGTGGATTGGATGAACACTTTATTACTTGAGAATCACACATAGCAAAAGTCAGTAAGCTAATAAGTATGCCTTAGGTACAGCAGAAACAAATAATAAAAGGAGGTAAACGTAAGCGAGGCCAATCTCTCGATGAGAAACAGATGATCACGTTTTGAACCCATATCCTTGACTCTCAAGTATAGCTTCAGTAATTCTCATATAAATTTACCCATATTTCAGAATTCTGATTTATGAAGAAACCAGCTTGGAATATGAGAAATAAAGGGGTATTTTATAGGACTAACTCACAGAATAAGGTTTAATAAATATTTGTGGACCTACTAAACTTAAGGTATTATCGTATAAACTTTAAAAAATGAGAAAAGCATATGATGCTCAGTCCCTGATATTGTTGGTTTGTAGTTTAGATAAGAGGTACATGCATGAGAAGCAAAATTACAATTTAACCATATCTTAAGGCAGTATGACAATAATTGTAGTTTTTATTGTTGTTGCTTTGTACTATCAGATTATTATTAGAGGACTCTTACTACACTGGCTTTCATCTCAAAAGCCAGAGCTATCATGAGGGCTATCAAGAAATCATAGCTGTCATGAGGGCTCTTTTTTCCTGGTAATTCTTTGCAGATTATCAAGATAAATATCCACACGGGCTCAGAAAATTAGCCCTTCCTTATTTATTAGCTCTTTTAAGCATCAAAGGCAAAACAAAAACAAACAATAAGCAAACAAAGAAAATGAACAAAGGACCTTAGATGAAACAGTAAGGTCTCATAACCTCTGGATATGACTTCTAGAGGCCTGCATATCAATTTCCCAACTATTCTTCTTATGACATAGAAGTGGAGTAATAAGCCTGTGGTGGACAGACTGTAAGATGGCTCCAATGGTCCTCGCCTCCAGGGTCACATGCAATCCCCTCCCCTTGAGTGTGGGCTGGCCTGGTGACATGCTTCTAACTAGTAGACTATGGCAAATTTGATGGGATGCCACTTCTATGATTGTGTTCAGATTTTCATATCCGTCTTGGTAGCAGACTATATCACTTGCAGACTTTAATGAAGCAATCTAACATATGGAGAGACCCCTATGGCAGGGAACTGAAGGTTGGGTCCAGCCAACAGCCAGTGAGGAAATGAGGCCCCCAGTCCAACTACTCACAAGTAACTGAGTCTTGCCAACAGTCACGTGAGCTCAGTAGTGGTTCTTTCGCAGCCAAATATTCAGATAAGACTCCAGTCATGGATGACAAATTTACTATATTTGATTGCAAATATTTGATTACAGCTTTGTTAGCAACCCTGAAACAGAAGACCCAACTAAGCCATGCTCAGATTTCTGACCTACAGAAACGGTAAGATAATAAATGTGTGTTGTTTTAAATTTCACCTTTAAATTTGTGAGACTCTATCACAGCGATAAATGAACAATACCTCTTCTATTTTTTTCAAACAGCTTTATTGACATAGAATTCACATACCATACAATTCACCCATTTGACATGTACAATCTAATGACTTTTTAGTATACCACAGATGTGCGCAAACATGACCTCAGTCAATTTTACATTTTCATCACCTCAGAAAGAAACCCTGTACATTCTAGCTATAACTCTTCTAGTGCCCCTCCCCCAAGCCCTAAACAACAATTATTCTACTTTCCGTTTCTATAGATTTGCCTAGCCTGGACTTTTACATGGAATTATATAATACGTGGTCTTACGTGGCTGGCTTCTTTCACTTAGCATAATGTTTTCAAGGTTCACCCATGTTGTAGCATTTATCTGTACTTCATTACTTCTTATGGTTCAATAATATTCTATTGCATGGATATATCACAATTCATTTATCCATTAATTAGTTGATGGACATTTGGTCATTTCCTCCATTTGGCTATTATGAGTAATATTGTTATAAACATTTGTGCACAAGGTTTTTTTTTGTGGGCATATGTTTTCATTTCTCTTGGATATATAGAAGTGGAACTGCTGGGTCATATGAGAACTCTTTTAATAATGTAAGGAATTGCCAGTCTATTTTCCAAAGTGGCAGCACCATTTTAAGTTCTCACAGGTAGTATATGAGTGTTCCAATTTTTCCATATCTTTACCAACACTTGTTATTATCCAACTTTTAAATCAGCCATCCCATGTGCTATTGCATTGTGGTTTTGACTTGTATTCCCCTGTTGACTAATGATGCTGAGCATCTTTACACTTACTCATTGACAATTTGTATATCTTCTTTGGTGAAATTTCTTCTCAGGTCTTTTGTCCATTTATAGCTGAGTTGCCTTTTTATTATTGAGTGGTAAGAGTTCTTTATATAGTCTAGATACAAGATTATCAGATATATGACTTAAAAATATTTTCCCATTTTGTAAGTTGTCTTTTCATGTTCTTGATAGTGTCCTTTGAGACAGAGTTTGATTTGATTTCATTGAAGTCAATTTTATTTTTTTTCTTTTATTTTTTTTATAGCTTGTGCTTTAGCATCATAACAAAGAACAGATTGTCAAATTCGAATTCATATAGATTTACCCTTAAGTTTTTCTCTAGGATTTTTATAGTTTCATCATTTACGTTTAGATCTTTGGCCCATTTCTAGTTATTTTTTGTATATGTTATAAGGTATGGTTCTAATTTCACTGTTTTCCATTTCAATATCCAGTTGTCCCAGCAGTTTGTTGAGAAGTCTATTTTTTTCCCGCAAAGAATGATCTTGACGCACTTGTCAGAAATCAGTTGACCATAGACATGTTATTTTTTCTCTGAGCTCTCAATTATATTTCATTGGTCTATGTGCATCCTTATGCTAGTACCACACTGTCCTTTATAATTTTTTAATTGAAGTATGGCTAATTTACAATATTATATTAGTTTGGGGTGTACAATATAGTGATTCAATTTTTTATAGATTATACTCCATTTAAAGTTATTAAAAATATTGGTGATACTCCCTGTGCTGTACATTACATCCTTGTATCTTATTTATTTTATACCTAGTAGTTTGTACCTCTTAATCCCCTTCCCCTATTATGCCCTCCCACTTTCCCTCTTCCCACTGGTAACCACTAGGCTGTTTCTGTTTTGATATATTCATTCATTTTTTTATTTGTTAGGTTCTACATATAAGTGAAAACACACAGTATTTGTCTTTCTCTATCTGACTTACTCCACTTAGCATAATACTCTCCAGATCCATCCATTTTGTTGCAAATGGCAAAATTTCATTCTTTTTTATGGCTAAGCAATATTCCACCGAGTATGCATATAAGTGTGTGTGTTTGTGTGTGTATACAGGGTTGTTTCCATATGCTGCCTCTTATAAAGAAATACTGCTTCACCTTCATTTTTGAAAGATAGCGTTGTTGGATATAGGATACTTCATTGTCAGTTTTGTTTTCTTTAAGAACTTTAAATGTGCTAGCCCACTGCATTCTGTCTTCCATTGTTTCTGATTAGAATTCAGTTGCTATTTTATCAGAGTTCTTTTGTAAGTGATGAGTCATTTTTCTCTTGCTGTTTTCAAGATTTTCTTCTTGACTTTGACTTTCAGCATTTTTACTATGGTGTGTCTATTTTTGGGACTCTGAATTTATTCTACTTTGAGTCATTGAGCTTCCTGGTTATGTACATTAATGTTTTTCAATAAATTTGGGAAGTATTCAGCCATTATTTCTTCAACTCTATATTTTTTTGTTCTTTCTCTCTCTCCTCCTAGAACTCCCATTATATACATGCATGTTGTACATTTAATGGTGTCTCACATTTCTCTATGGCTCTTTTCATTTATCTTCATGCTTTTTCTTCCTCTCTTCCTCATCTTGCATGAGCTCTATCAATGAATCATCAAGTTCTTAAAGTTTGCTAATTCTTCTGTTGGTTCAAATTGGCTGTTGAGTCCCTTTAATGAATTTTTCATTTTGGTTATTGCACTTTCAACTCCAGTATTTCCATTTGGTTATTTTTAATATAATTTCTCCCTCACTATTTATATTCTCTTTTTTGATGTGGCATTGTCATCTTACTTTCCCTTACTTCCACTTTCCTTTACTTCCTAATCATGGTTTCCTTTAGTTCTTTGAAGTCTTTTTCTGTTAATCCAACATCTGCTTCCTCTCACAGGCAGTTTTTTTTGCCTGCTTCTTCCTCAGTGCATGGATCATACTCTCCTGTTTCTTTGCATGTCTTCTAAAGTTTTTGTTGGAAACTGGAATGGTAGATATATTTTAGCAAGTCTGGGTCCTGGTTCTTCCCACTTATTATTGTTATTTGTGTACTTATTCAGTGACTGGCTGGGTTATTTTAGTGAAGTCTATTTCCCCCATCATGAGAGAGCTAGTGTGAAACCTCTAATGTTAATTCACAGGGAATGCAGTCTTGAGTATGCTCACAGTCACGGAAAATAGTTATGGCAGGGCTCTCTTTGGCTGTCTCAGTTCCCTGACCATACTCAACAGTTAAGCTCCACTAATTACTGATTGGTTTATTGTTTTCAAAAATTCCCTGAGGGATAAATTGCTTCACAGATTTTTCCAATCAAATTCAGACTTTTTTGAAGGGATAGTACCCCAAGTTAGGGTTTGAGATTTGTCCTGACCCCTGAAAGGTTCTTCCCAATTGTCTCTTTTCCTGTTCCTGCCAGGGAAACTATCTGTCCTATAGAGTGTATATCTCCAATAACAGTGTCCTCCCAATGACCTTTTGCCACAATTTTCAATGTTTTTGAGAATGTCATTAAGCTTGAACTTTACACTCTATTGCAAAAGAAGTCAGTTAGTTCCGCTGGGGAGGGATTTTGAACTGACACTAACCCTAACTTCTCCTCCCAGGTAAAATCTCTGAGCCAAGGCTCTTGTGCTGGGGGAATGAATGATGGCATGCTTCTGAATGACACCCTCACTTGAGACGATGAACACTTGGTGGATGGGGGGACCCCCAGGCCTCCCCAGTTTGCTTTTTTCAGCAGTGAACCTTCCACCCATGAATTGGAGCCAGGGTGACTGGGGCCCAGTATTTTCAGTGGTGCAATCCCTAATGGTAGAGCCTCTGTCCTATTTAGTGGGAAATGGGTAGAAGACAGGAGTCTCTACCTCTCAGCTGCATTCATTTGGAACTTAGCCTCAGCAACAGATAGCTTCGGCAGGATGAGAAATGTAAACAGCTTGCACCTCATGGGAAAATTGCCCTTTGAAAGCTGGTGGAAGAGTGAGTCCTATGTTTTCTACTGTACCAGTCTGGAGTGATGGGCTGAGCTGGGAGAGAGAAGGCTTGGTTCAAACATTATATATTCTCCCAGTTCTTACTAACTTTAGTAGAGTCTCTCAAACGTGCTGTTTTTCTCAGTGGCCTTATGCTCTTAAAATCAGTGGCCTTATGCTCTTAAAATCATTTCCAGAGATTTTAAATAGTTGGGGTTTTTATCTTCTTTTTTCTTTTTTTTTTTTCAGACCAGAGATCACTTTCACTGGGGAGCAGGTTTGTGGAGCTCAGTCTGTCATGCTGAAAGCGGAACTCTGCATACTGTCTATTTTTAACACTTTAGAACTTTGGGTTCTGCTTAATTCAGGCAAAAAAAAAAATCTATTACAAAGGCCATTTCTTCGACTACTACAAGTGAAGGATTCAATATTTACAATAGACAGGATTTTTTTGGGTCACTGTCTGGTAGCAGCAGTTCTTTTTCTAAATAAATATACTTTGCATTTCCCTTCCTGGCTCTTGCTCAGGACACAGCTGATAAAGCAATGATGTGTTGAGGGAGCTAGTGAGAGCACTCTATGCTTCCCCTTGATTCATAATTTTTTAAGTAACAAAATAAAATTTCCCTGTAATATTTATACTTTATACATCAAGCACATTGAGACATGTTGTCAGTTTCCACTTTTAATTACTCTTCTAATTGCTTTTCATTTTAAATCCTATCATAAACCTGCTTTATACCACCTGCTCATTCACAGTAAAATGGGGAGAGAGTGGAGAGAAAGAGAAGAACAGAAATTATGACTAAAATAAATTCATTTTAATCTTAGGCATTCAAAAATATGTTACATACAAGAACACTGCCTCCACTACTTGAGGGCATGAGGTAATGTAATCAAGAAACAGCATGCACTGTTATCTAAATCAGTTTGCATTTTACATATGAAATTCTAGACACACAGGCATAAAACTTACCCAACATACGTATCGCTGTTATGTTCAAATAACATAGGTTCTGATCTAAGTTATTTTATAAACCACTAAAGATTGGGGGTATACTTTTTTAAATCAGAATTTCACATAGTATGAGTTTTCTGTCCACTTGTCACCTAGAAGTATTTATTTAAAGTGTCAGTTCTAGTTCCTATTCAAGTCATTATCTGTAGGGGCTGAGAACATAATAATGCACTTTTAACAAGCCCTCCAGGTGATTTCAGTGTACACTGAAGTTCGAGAGCTAGTCACTCTGTACTTGTTTTATGCGAAGGGTTCACTGATGTGCTTCCCTGAAGGAGCTGATGCTTATGATGGAAAGAATGTTGGGATGGACATCAGGAAGAGGCTGCTCTGCCACTCAGGAGCAACTTGTTCATTCTGAACATTGGTATTTTCATTTATAAAACTACAGTAATATTTCAGTTCGCTTCTTAGGGTTAATGTGAATATCAAATGAGATCCATCAATCCAGCAAAACCATTTTGCAAAATGGGACACACTTTACAAACAGGGAACCTTAGATAAAAGTTTTGTTTTACCTTCACAAAGACTAAGATATATTTTACAACGTTACTGGTATAGAAAGTAAAAAAAAAATTAGAAAATTATAATTACAGAATAAAACAAAATAGGTATGAAAACCTGCTTTCAGTTTATTTCAACAGGTGACAGAAGCTAGAAAATGTGGTACATACACCAAAATATGTCCAAAGCTTACATATTGATGGTCACCTTAAATAAATTTAGTGAGTCAGAATAAGTTATGGGTGACTTGCAATGACTGATAATAAGGATATTAATTATATTCTTGAATTGTAGCACCTACATTTAGTTCCCAAAGAATAGAATGATTGTTATAGCCAGCAATATTTATCAAAATGACACCAAAGTCACAATATATGAATTTACTCCTCACCTACTGAAATTTAAGACTTTGATTAAATCAGGTGATGATACACGCAGGACATCCTACAACTACTCTATATCAAAAGGACAACTCAGCTGACAGCTTCCCCTTGAAACATCTGCAAGTCGCCAAATTCCAGAGAGCATATGTCTGGAAATGGTAACAATGGCATACTGTTAAAGGGTGAATCACTGATCTGCCAGAAGTCCTCCACCTCCCTAAAAACATTCTGTTGCTATTAGAAGTCACTGATTATTTTTATTCAAGGAGAAAGGAACATTTACATTAGCTAGAGTTTTTCCTGTACAACGCCTAAAGCCTATGTAAAGGACGATCATCAGAAATTTACAGGGAAACTACCATCATGACCATAATCATGTGGGGAAGGAGAAGGCTGATGCACACACATCCTTTATAATACAGATAAGACATCTGTCAAATTTCAGGCAATCAGAATCTTGTTTCTTCCGTGTATGTTTCTTGATGTGTCTAACTTAATAACATGGATGCATGCATGACATTTAAAATCATAAAATTCTAGCTTAGAAAGAAACTATTGAAATAATCTACCTAAAAGAGGTAAATTCAAATATTTTCAGGATAATCAGCTGAGCTAAGTAAATAGAGACCAATGGTTGCAGCATAGAGACATTTGGATTCACATACTAGAAAGACAGAGACCACCGTTCTGTGAGCTCTGATTCACCCAGCCCTCTTGTTTATAAATGACAAAAGAAACTGAGAACAATAAAAATCATGCAGCTTTTTAGTAGCAAGGCCCAGATTACAACCCAATTCCACTAATGTATTCAATTTGGGTTTGATTTATAATCTAACCTAGGGACATTTTAACATGCCTGAAATAATTTATACATTTCCTAAACCCAGATTTGCAAGACAGATTTATACATTTTATTTTAAAGCATCCAATTTATGACTTTCATTCATTTAGATACCTTGGCAGAATAATTATTAAATACCCTAAAGTTTTTGAATGCTTGATCTACACTATTAATTTATACAATATTTTTTCTTATTTTCTCAACTGTGCTTATCATGACATGCTATATTCTATGTCTATATGTACACTCCCTTTCAATAAGAAGTATGTATCTACATGCTTGTACAGACACTTAAATTGTTTTCTGATATATCTACAGCCTAGGTGGCCAACAGATAAATTTTATATATGGCCTACTTCTCTAAAAAGTTAGTAAGTGAAATTATTTCTTCAGTAACATGGTGCTTAATGGATTATTAACCAACTAAATTGTGGGATTTTATTTAAATGAATTCTTGAACTGCAACTAGGATTCCAGATGGCTGGTATATTTAATAGGCAATATGGGAAAATGTAGAAGGTTAGGATAGCTGCCTCAAAAAATATTAAACAACATTTAAAGCTTTTTGACATACTGGCAATACTACTCAAACACTGCAAAATGCTTTTATATGTTAAATACCACTAACAAATGGGTGAAACTCATAAGCATATGTTCTCACCTTTAAACAGGGGACACAACACACATAAATGCAAGGTCCTAAATAAATTATAAATTTATAACCAGATGTTGTAAGGGTAGATAAAAAATGTGTTCTCAAAAAGCTAACAGCCAGCTCATTAAGGTCACAGTCACCTTCTGCTCTTCTAATACACTGAAATGAACATCATAGAAAACAGATATTGTGGAGAAAGCAGCCACAAGTTAATAGAGGGAAAATAAAGGAAAGTAGACAATTTGAGAACTTACCCTCAGTGACTTTAGTCTATGTATTAGGCACCAAAAGGTAAAAATGCCTTTTATTAAACCATGACCAACACCAACATTTTATTTTATAAAATATACAAGTTAAAGTAGCTTCTTTCAGAAATACTTAATTGCAATTAATATTTATCCCTTAATAGAAAAAAAGGATTTATATTTAGAGTAAACATGGCTTTTAAAAGATTATATTTCTAGGGAAGAACAAATAGATCTTAATGAGTAATGAAATAATGGGAAGAAAGGGAAAGGAAATGTTAAATGTGCTGAGTGTCAAGTGCCAGTGAAAATGCTGGGCCATTGATTGGAAGTCAAGAATAAATAATTTGGAGGGAAGCTATGGCTGGAGATTGATTTTATAAAACTCCTGCTGAGGGCTTCCCTGGTGGCGCAGTGGTTGAGAGTCCGCCTGCCGATGCAGAGGACACGGGTTCGTGCCCCGGTCCGGGAAGATCCCACATGCCGCGGAGCGGCTGGGCCCGTGAGCCATGGCCACTGAGCCTGCGCGTTGGGAGCCTGTGCTCCACAATGGGAGAGGCCACAACAGTGAGAGGCTGGCGTACCGCAAAAAAAAAAAAAAAAAAAAAAAGAAAAAAAAAACTCTTGCTGAGAATGATAGCTAAAACTATGAATTTTAATAGTCTATTAGTTATGAGGTAAACTAATAGATAACTAAGGAGGAAAATGTACAAAGAAGGACTAAAGCCCTAACTTTGTCTAAGCTTTGGACCCAGAAGAGGGGACCCTGAGGAAAGGAAAGAAGCAAGGTACTAAGAAGCAAGAAAATTGCAAGTTTAATGCTATTTTATTAAAGCCACTAAATAGTTTGATTTTAAGAAGAGCTAAAGATGCAAACAGGATAACTATACACACTTCTGAGCCACAGTTTTCTCATCTATTGAAGGACATGTCATAAAAATGCCCAAAGATTGCTTCCAGCTCAAGCAAATTCTGCCAGTTGGCAATTAGAAGTTTGGGTGTTTTAGTGGACTGAGAGAAAATTCAGATTTCAAGGGACTATTTAAAGAGCAGGTGGGTAGTCAATGGTTTCTCTCTGATGGCATCATCTTTGTCAATGACCTTCAAAATATTCTCATCATATAAAGTCAAAAACATTTGCACACATCTATTTAATCTGTAGAATTGACTGTTCAAGATATAATTACAGCTATCTTTTTATTTTCATGAAATTCTTATCCTTATAGCAAACTTTAAGAATAAAATGTTACTATTAATCACTAAGACATTCCTGAAACCAGCTTTGATCTTAATACTAACTTGGAAAGGCCAGTGAAGACATAAAGAATGAGTTACAACCATAGCAACAAAGTCAAACATGGTAACAAGAAAAAAGCCGAGTTACATTTTTCTAGGCAGGAGGGCCCTGACTCTGCTCTCTATACATGGTGACTCCCATGATTTATAGTTTAAAATAAATACTTAAATACTACTATAAGAATGTAGTTGGGGGATTCCCTGGTGGTGCAGTGGTTAAGAATCTGCCTGCCAATGCAGGGGACATGGGTTCGAGCCCTGGCCCAGGAAGATCCCACATGCCGCGGAGCAACTAAGCCTGTGCGCCACAACTACTAAGCCTGTGCTCTAGAGCCCACGAGCCACAACTACTGAGCCTGTATGACACAACTACTGAAGCCTGCGCGCCTAGAGCCCGTGCTCCGCAACAAGAGAAGCCACTGCAATGAAAAGCCCGCACACCGCAACGAAGAGTAGCCCCCGCTCACTGCAACTAGAGAAAGCTCATGCGCAGCAACAAAGACGCAATGCAGCCATAAATAAATTAATTAATTAAAAAAAAAGAAAAGAAAGTAGTTGGAATAATATTACTAAGAGGATAGTATTATTTTGGACAAAATATTAGGAAAGATAGAGGACCAACCCCCTAGATGAAATATTATTTATGAACTTGTGTGCACTAATAAATTTCCAAGAAAGAGATAGACTATATACAGATAGAATAACAAAGAGAAAAACAAGACTATATTCATAGTGGATGAATGTAACATAACTTTATTAGAAACTGATAGTACTAAACTTAATCCAAATAGGAATGTAAACAACATAATGAATTGATTGCATGTGATATATACTGATGTATCTATATTTATAGAATCCTATACCCTAAAAAGAGAAAATATACATATTTTAAAACATATGGAATAGAATATATGGAACATTTATAAAATTTTATCAGATACTAGGTCTTAAAAAAGTTTCAAAAATTTGTCATGTCCTAGAGGGGTGGGATAGGGAGGGTGGGAGGGAGACGCAAGAGGGAGGGGATATGGGGATATATGTATACGTATAGCTGATTCACTTTGTTACACATAATAACACACCACTGTAAAGCAGTTATACTCCAATAAAGATGTTAAAAAAATCTGTCATGTTGGACCCCAATTTGTATATATTACATTTTGTGTATAATATATTGTATTTATATTATGAAATATAATTTCCTTGCAGCTATGTGTATTTACGTGACTGAGGTCTTACTAATAAAATGGAGTGGAAATGATGACTGTAACCTCTGTTCCCCTTGTTACAAGTAAGTTATTTGCCTTAGATTTTCTTTCTTTCTTCTTTTCTATAAGCTGGACTTCAGATAGGCACCAATGAGCTTTCACTCTGCAGACAAGGAAGTCATCTTGGGGAGAGCAGAACAACTAAGATGGAAGGAACCAGAAGACTTGAACTACCCTGTGGAGCAGAGCTGTCCCTCTGACCTGGACCAGGCAGACTGTTATATAAGAGAGAAATACATTTCCATCCTATTTAAGCCACTCTAGTATCTTTGTTACAGCAACTTAGAATTGATGCTAAAAATATTTTTCAAAGGATTTAAAACCACTGGAACGATGTAGATCCTTTCCAGTTAATGCGGACATGTCTGTATAGGATTTCAGTAACTTTGGTATTATAAAACATCCCACGCTCACTCACTAACACATGTACTCTATCGCTAGCAAGTTGATGTCAGAACTGTCTAAATCCTTTTATCTATAGTACATTGTTCTCAATTTTCAACTCTCCCATGATTCAAGATTGCACTCAAATGTTTAATGAGAAAACTGCTGTTTCAAACAAAGGCTAACGTTTTGCATATCATAAAAATTATATGTATATACAATAAAACTGCCAAAAAGATCAAAGATTCTACAAAGCATTTAGGATAGTAGGCAGTTTCATGCATTTCTACCTTAAATAGGTTAAGAGTTTTCTTCTAAGTAGAGAGATCATAGACCACAACTGAGGCTTATAAAATGTATTTGCTAGACTGAACACAGACTTAAACAAAAAATGTGTTGATTTTTGAGTGTCAATAATGTGCTTAGCATTGTGCACTTTGCATCATATGCCTGCATATAGCTAATAATCTCCATGTGTTCACTGAATTTAATTTGTAGTATTTCATCTTATCCTTTAAAAAATCCCAATAAAGAAATTATTGTTAAATCTATTAGTCAGATGAGGGAACTCTGACATAGACAGATTAGCTCATTGGCTGGAGATCAGAGCTGTGAAATGGCTGCTGTGGAATATGAACAAGGGTCTCTCTAACCTCTGGACTGTTTTAGCAAGAAACCAAGTGAGCTTTGAAGACTAGAAATAATTTTTTAAATCCTCAAACTTTTTTTTTCCAGTGTAAAAATTATGACAAAAAACCTTGCCATTAGTCTAGATCTTGGGGTTTAGATATCCCATTCATGAGAAACTTTTACAATGCTTGAGTTGACTTTTCAGCTCTGCTGTTGACTAGCTATGTGACCTGGGGCAAATTTTTTTATATGTAAAATTGAAATATTAAATTAACTTTTAGTGGATTTAAATAAAATATAGACAGGTAAGCATATTTCATTTAATTTAAAGTAGCTTTGAAACATTATATAAATTTAAATAAAAAATTAAATCTTTCATAAATTCATCAAATATTTATAAATTTATCATTCACCAAATATTCATCAAATGCTGAATTTGGTAATTAGCAGTATTTAGCAATATATTTTTTATTAAATATCAGCAAATAGTTTTTACTAAATTAGGTCAACCAATTTTAATCTATTTATCAATACCTAGCTCTTTCCTCTTTTTCTCTACCATTACCACGTTCCTTTTCTCTGAGTTCTTTAAAAGAAATCTTCCTTTACAAATATAAATGTAGATCATCATGGATAAATTTATCAACAAATACTTGTCAAATAATGTTGTCTTTCAAAAAAGTGGCGCTAGGCACATTGAGAGATAAAAGAGAAGGAAAAGGATTCATTAATCACAAGGAGCTTGCTAACTTATTTGGGAGAAAAAAAGATATACCAGAAATAATACAGTATATAAGAACTGAGAATTCAAATTGAGAAGCAGAGTATGTAAAGCAAATATAAATTCAGAGAAAGGGGTAATTAGTGGTGGTGAGAGGTCTTCTCTGAACCAGGGAGGACATGAGAGAATGGCTCATTGCCAACTTATTTATTAAGCCTATTCAAGTGTTTCCTTTAGAAGAGACAGTCATTATGGCCATTTGTGTTTCTAAGACCAGTACTTAACATTCAAAACACATTTCCAAACAATCAACATATAGTATAAACTTAATAGGATCTATCTTTTGGACTTATGTATATTTTATTGTGGATTTGAAATACTCCCCATGTAAATTCTTCTATTACTGGACTGTGTACCAGTCACAGTCAAGGTAGGAAAATAGAAGTAGTTAATGTTAATAAGAGAATTTTATACAGGAAATTAGTTAAGCTGATATTAGAAAATGAAGGAAAAAAACAGGAATACTGAGGTGAAAAATAATAACTGTAAGAAATAGGTAACAGCCCTAAGACTAAGGGACCAAAAGGAAGAGTAGGGTTATCAGAAGTTAGCAGTTTGGAGGAAGGACCCTGCAGATCTAGAACCAAAGACTTTGAGGAGCAGACACAGCAGGGTTAACTTTGATATCTCTGGAACCTCAGAGAGGATGCCTGCACAGCTGGGTCCAGACCCTGAGGGAGGGAGGGAGGCCAGCTTGTTGATGATGACATTGCTGCCAAGCCTGCTTCTAAGAGTAGTGAAAAACCTGGGAACTAGAAGCAACTGCTGCTGCCCAAGGTGAAGGGCCAAGGCTGGAGCAATGCCAACAAGAACCAGCAAACAGGAAAAGGAAATCCCTTTCTCTCTCTTCCTGTTGTTTGCACTTGCTCTAGTGTCCCTATGGCAGAACCTAACGGGGAGCCAATTGGCAAAGAACAAATGTGCTTGGCAGAGTGCCAGCCCCAGCATCAAAATATGCATATGGAGGATGAATTCATAGCTGAGAACAAAAGCTTAATAACCAGCACAATCACGTTCTAAGATGAGGACTGGAATGTAAACATTCCATAATAAACTTACCATTTTACTATGAAATTGAAATCCCTCCCACGTAATTTTATTGTACTGCATTTAGCTTTTGTTATTGCTAAATGTGCATCTCTCGGTGGGAAAAAGAAAGAAAAAAATTCTTGAAAGGTGAGTGAATGCAGTAATATAATCATCAACCATTTAGAGACTATCACTGAAAGGAAGAAAATATTTTACTTTCATTAGAGTTGTGTTTAGTGCAAGCAAAATTTTAACAGACAAATTAATATAGATGAGGAGGAATTAGAGATTACAGACTATCCGTATGTGTGCTAATGAATAACCACTACATACCACATGAGAACAACAGAGTAGAAGACTAAGTGGTAAATGGTGACACTCATGAGCAGCAGCTGTGTAACATTTTTCATGATCTTCCTACTTTTGTACATGAAGCAGAAAATCCCTTCCTGTAATCAAGGTGCTGTCTGGGTTAGAGGCATCTTAAGGCTCTGTTGGGGGAAGATCTGCTTTCAAGCTCAGCCTTGTAAGTGTAAGCATAGGCTTAGGCCCTTGGTGGCCACTGGCCAGAAACATCAGCTCCTGGCTACAAGGGGATCCCTTAGGGTAGGTGTGAAATAACAAGAAATATATATATATGTGTATATATATATATATATATATATATATATATATATATATATATATATATACACACACACATGTCTCTTGCCCGATTCCTGACACAGCATTCCTGAAACCCTTGTAAATAGGATTGCCAGGAGAATCTTTCTTTCTAACATTTAGAGTTTGACCCCAGTTCTTGACACAGAGCTCCTAAGACTTTGTAATTACTTTAGTAATAGGAGCATGTGACACCAAACTCCTAAATCCCTTGAAGTTCCTGGCTGATATAAGTGTCTTTCGTTCTAGTGAAGTGACTCTTGGTAGGCTCCTAGATGGAGGCTGGTAACAAGAAAGACCAATCCATGATTGGAAACTTGAGACTTTCAAGCCCCAACCCCTATTCTCTGGAGAGGAGAGAAGGGCTGAAAATGGAGTTGCAAAATATTAGAAAATCAAATACAAAGCTATATAAAACAAAACCACATTGTGATCAACTGGGAATTACTGCAGGGATGTAAAATTAGTGCAATAAATAAAAACCAATAATGTAATTCACCTCATTAGAACAAAGGTTAAAACTCATAATCAGCTTAATAGATACAGAGAAAGCCTTTGACAAAAATCAACATCCATGCTCTAAAAAAAAGTTCTCAGCACACTTGGACAATAAAAAAATGTCCTTAATTTGATAGAGGGCATCTACAAAAAAACCAAAAAAAGAAAAAACCTACAGCTGATGTTATATATGGTGAAATACTGAATGATTATTGTGTAAGATCAGGAGCTATGCAAGGTTGTCCACTCCAGCCTTTTATAGCTATTTTACTATAATGAGTTTCTGCAGTGAAATACAGCAACAATACTGGGAAAGAAAGAATAAATCTGTCTACACCCACAGACAGCACACTTGCTTACACAGAAAGTCTTAAGGACTCTACCAAAAGAAATCTTAGAATTATTAAGTAAAATTAGCATGATCACAGGATATGAAGCCAATATACAATAACTTATTGCATTTATTTATACTAGGAAATTGAAAATTTTAAATGATACTATTTATGATAGTATGACAAAATATGACAATCCTAGGAATACATTTAACAAAAGATGCTTAAGATTGTAAGTCTGAAAACCACAAAATATTACTGAGAAATTAAAGGCAATTTAAATAAATAGATAACTATACTACATTCATAGATTGGAAGATTCAATATTATTAAGATGTCTACTCTCCCCAAACTGATCTATGGATTCACTGTAATACCAATCAAAATCCCACTAGGCATTTTTGTACAAATTGACACACTGATTTGAACATTTATATGTAAATCTAAATAACCTAAAATAGCCTAAACAATTTTTAAGTTTTAAATTATTTTTTATTTTTTCTTAATTTAAAAATATTTATAGATATAGGAGTCAAACTGGTGAGATAGTCACCTGTGTATAAATGGGGGACAATATATAGTGCAGGTGTTTCCAAAATTGTGTTTTGAGGAACAACAGTGCCTGCAAGATGATGACATGAGTTCTATGATCTAATAAAATTAGTAAAACATGGCAAACAAAATGTTCATCTTGGGCTTCCCTGGTGGCGCAGTGGTTGAGAGTCTGCCTGCTAATGCAGGGGACATGGGTTCAAGCCCTGGTCTGGGAAGATCCCACATGCCGCAGAGCAACTAGGCCCGTGAGCCACAACTACTGAGCCTGCGCGTCTGGAGCCTGTGCTCCGCAACAAGAGAGGCCACGCCAGTGAAAGGCCCGCGCACCGTGATGAAGAGTGGCCCCCGCTTGCCACAACTAGAGAGAGCCCACGCACAGAAACGAAGACCCAACACAGCCAAAAATAAAAAAATAAATAAATTAAAAGAAGGCTCAACATTTAAAAAAAAAAAATGTTCATCTTGAAAGTTTTAACATTTTTTGGGCTGTGAGTGATTCTAAAACAAATATAACTAGTTTTACTTAATATATTGTCTCCTAAACTTTTTGAACCATAGGCCGTTCTCTCTAAAAATCTCCACCTTTCAAGTTAACATCTTTTAACATCTTTAGCCCTGTGCAGCACAGTGTGGGGAACACAAACTAGCATTTTCTCCTCAGCACTCTTTGTAGTAAGGGAATAAAAGCAGATGCATTAACATCACAAAAGGAGAGAGAAAAGTTATTTCATTACAGCAAATATAATAACTTGTAGTAAAATTGCACAGAATATTCTGTTTAGAAAGCATGTCCTCCTTTATATGTAGTTTTCATTTAAATGATTAAACATAATTGCCATTTCAATACTTCAGTTAGCTAGAAATTCTTTTAGGTGAAAGAGCTTATACCAATAATTCAGGATACCATAATTTAAGAGTTTACACTATATCACTGTATACTTCTTAAGTATGTCCTTTGTGTTAGTTCATTTTATGTTCATGGTTAATCATAGATTCCTTGTGGGCTAGAATATGTCTTTTTTTCCCCACTAAATGTAATCAAGTGCTGCATACATATTCACTAGGAGTTTAATAAATGTTTTTAATCAATATTTATGGAAACTATTGAGATTCAGTATCTCCAGATTTCTTATTTTTTAAACCAGAATTTACATTGATTAATTTGTTTACTTGTTACTTAACATTTTGTTTAAAATATATTTCTATTTAAGTTTATGTTTTTGAGACTATTCTTAGCTAGTTGGTTATATTGCTAGATGTCAAATTGCTACTTAATAATTATCCTGATTTGTTCATTTGATTATATACAATTTTACATTTTGGGTGTAGTATCTGCTTATATGTATCAACAAGATGTTTTTTATTCAGATAAATGTATTGAATTAATTACTGTCTAACAAAGTGGGTTATAATCTTAACCAGAAGGACATGCCCTATATAGTATATCCAAACTGTGCCACCTCAAATTCCTTTAAATATGCTCACTCAAATGATTGATATAGATGACTTGGAATGAAAACACAATATACTACGTTGGATTAATAAAGTAGGCTTTGACTATAAATAGTGGAAAGTATTCATGAAATAATGGAATATTCATATAAACAAGTGGAAAATGTCATTAATCAAAATAAAAAATATTATACAAGAAAGCAGTGAGGTTCCTAACCAACTTACAGACCTTAAAACATTCTAATAACACAAAATCATTTTATTTAAAAAGTTGTCAGTGCCTATTACTGTAAAAGTACCAGATTTTCAGTTATATAATCTATCCAGTACTAAACAGGAGACTGGGTAAATAAAGGATACTAGAATAGATACATAAACATGTATAATAAGGACCACATTTTACATATACTAGTTTCAATAAAGAGATGAATAATGAAACGCATTTTTTTTTTTTTTTTTTGCGGTACGCGGGCCTCTCACTGTTGTGGCCTCTCCCGTTACGGAGCACAGGCTCCGGACGCCCAGGCTCAGCGGCCATGGCTCACGCGCCTAGCCGCTCCGCGGCATGTGGGATCTTCCCGGACCGGGGCACAAACCCGTATCTCCTGCATCGGCAGGCGTACTCTCAACCACTGCGCCACCAGGGAAGCCCGAAACACATCTTTTTGAAAAGAGCAACTACTAAACCAAATAATCTAGCTGGATCTACATGAATCAACACAGATGCATTTCCAAAGCATAATAAGTGAAAAAAACAAGGATAGATTTACTGGAAAAGATAGGTTTATAATTTTATTATTTATGTAAATACAAAAAAATACTATCCCTTTTTCTGAGATGATAAACGTCAGGAGAGAGAGAAGGGAAATATACTGTGGGAAATGAGTTTAGTTGTAACTGTAATGTTTAATTTATTAGGAAGAGATATAGGAGGAAGGAAGGGAGGGAGGGAAAGGCAAAGAGAGAGAGAGAGAAATCTAAAGCAGAAACAAGCAAACAAAAACCAGTATTTAAAGTCATTCATAACCAAATCTATTATCTCAGTGTATATTTTTCATAGTTCCTTCAGTATTTGGGGACGAGAGGAGGAAATGAAGAGATGAGATTCTAGAATGTATAACTATCAATCCACCTTATGTTTAAGCATCCAGGAGAAAGTGGCTTCAGAGAAGCACATCTATCCACAGTGATGCGTAAACTGCCATCTCAGTGCCAGCATTAATTAATGCTCAAAGGAACATACTTAGTAATGCCCTCCTGGGAATGGCACTTGAATAGCAAATTTTAGAAATTTTATGTTCTTCCCTCCCGTGCATGCTGAAACACCAGTTTGAGTTAATTAAAATGAAGCGGTGAAATCATACCTACTCTAGTTACAACTTAAATTTTCAGTATTCAATCACCAATAACAATAACTTTTCCCCTCGTGATCACCTTCAAAAGGAGTGTAAACCAAATAAACACCCACAGGGACAGACTTATTTGGATGCATCTGTAGCATACATTGTTTGTGACCATCCATAACTCCTTGGCAGCAGCATTTGCACTGACAACTTCTTGCTGCAAGCCCCAGTGACTCTAAAAACTCTCTGGAATATGTGGAAAGTGGTCTTATTTACATTTTACAGATGAAGTATTGCCAAAGAGATTGAGCAGGTAATTATTTTTTAAAAAAGAAAATTTGAATACTTTTAAATACGAAGTATTGCCAAAGAGACTGAGCAGGTAATTATTTTTTTAAAAAGAAAATTTGAATACTTTTAAATATATCTTGAATATAAAAAATGTATATTTTAAAATGTAGCCATCCATTTCCCCCCACTCAAATTAAATTACTATTCACTTTTGCATACCTCCCTCTCATTCACGAGTGCACATGAGCTCGCTCTCTCTCTCTCTCTCTCTCTCCCCCTTCCCCACCTTTATCTTCATCTTTAAGACTGCAAATTGATTTCCTGCACCCATTCTCCCCTTATGTCTTATCTAAACAAGCTAGAACGCTACATGTCTCAGTATCCCTAGCATTGAGGGGTACTATACAACTAAACTTGGCTAACGAGATACAAATGAAAGTTAGTCTGTATCCCTGAAAAGAATGGAGAGATGTCTTTATGAACCCTGTCTCTTGCTTCTGGTTTAGAATGCAAAAACGACAACTAAAGCTCCAACAGCCATTTTGGATCATGAGCTGACGTAAAAATTCTGAAAACAGCAGAGAAGGAAATTACGTGGGTGCCACCATGATGTCGCCATACCAGCCCTGGTAACCTATCTCTTTCATGTGATAGAGAAATCAAATTCTATCTTCTTTAAACCACAATTTCTGGGTTTTATGTCACATGCAGTTGAATATAATTCTACATGATATCTATTAAAATTATACAAGGACTCTATTAACAAGTTGCCAGTAGAATTTAACAGACAACAGAATGTAAAGCTCACTTGACCACCTTCTTCAAGTCCAATCTACTCGACTCCTGTTTAGAAGTTCCACTGCTATGTGTTTATGATTTATCCTTCCACTCCCTTTCTTAAAACTTTACATGTGTATCCATAGCAAATGTAAAGTTTGGTTTTATGTATTTTCATTAATTTACATAAAGGATAACATGCTTTTCATGCAACTCACTTTTTTCACTCCATAATGTTTTAACGATGTTTCCACACTGATCTATATAATTTTTATAAATGAGTAAATTTAAAAAATATTTATGTGTGCATATATCACTTTTTATTCATTTCTTGATTAGCATATGTATCATTTGTTTCTAATATTTCACTATTCTCTCCAGTCTGAAATGAATATCTTTGATGTCTCATTCCACATATGAGTAAGTATATTATAGAGTAGATTCCTAGCACTGTAAGTGTGGGTCGTATGAACTGCACCTTTTCAATTCTCATAGATGTTTCAGGTGTTCTCGTAAAGAAAGATACAGTTAACACCATTTTTACATAGCAAGGACAATCTTGATAGTCTTTACAGGTTTACTGTTATGAGGAATCCCTATATAAATCTGACTTTTATTCACATCCATACACTTTTATTAATATAACCAATATTGTAAAATTTTTAAATAATATGAGTAGACCTCTGTGGTTTCCTGTTATTTGCTTGGTGAGAAAGATGATGGAGGGAAACAAAGAGATTAAGGGGACCAACAGCAAAGAGAAATTTAGCACCAACAGAATAAAATCAGTATGCTGAAAACAACATCTTCCCTACTTTCCATTACTTACAATTGATGGGCAGACAAAGATAAATGGCAATGTGAAAAAGATAAGATTTTCTCTGACTAATAATTCCTTTCTGTCCCATGGCACCTTCTATTTGACTTCTGCTCAAAGGTCTCAGCTTTATATCTACAGATAAGCTCTAGTTTTATAAATTCAGAAAATAAGGCACAGTGAGACTTGTTTAAGACTATAGCAGCCAGTGGAGTCCATGACTATAAATCTTCTATCATGTCTATAAACCTTAATAAACACCCGCCATCTTAGAAATTGTGGCCATGTGCCCTTAAACAGTCAATAATATCTAAAATGCTTACTTTCTTCAAAGTTACATTTTAAATGTTAATTTATGGGAAGCAGAGCTGTGTTGAATTACCATTTACAATATGTCAATCTCTTACTTTGAAGTCCAGAGAATGATGTTTGTGAACAGTGAAAACTCAGCTTTATTTTCTTTTTGCAATCATTTTGCTTTCAAAATACATCAAAATATACCTCAAAGACCAAAAGTCAAATTATAATCTTTGACATGTTTTTCAAACACGAATGCTTTCTTATAAAACATTTTTGCATAGCTTCCATAGATTTTGATGACATAATTTAAAATTATAATACATTTCCCTAGTATAAGGGAAGGTTCATTTTTAATATGAAATCAACTTAAAAATACTTTCCAGTGTTTCTTCTGTTAATCAGAGAAATAATAATCATTCAATAGTATAACCAGTATTTCATTTATATTTCAAAATATATATGCATCCCAAACTTAATGCATTATTTTATGACTCCTTTTTTAAATTTCAAATAACCAACCTGGTGTCACAAAGTGATTGCCACAAGATTAAAAGCCTAAGGAAGAAAGCTAAAACTTTCTTTTATAAAAATATTCATTATTTTTCTTTAACATTACCTAGGTCAAAAATAAGTGGATTTCTTGATAAATTTCAGAACATATGTCTATATAGTTAACAGGGTCTCCTCAATAGTCAAGAAAAGATAGACTGCTAATGTTTTACATTAGAATTTCAGTACTAGTCCTATGTAAATGGAATGTGTCTTACTGGCAGCTGTATGAAAAACGCTTACTAGAGTAGCTCAGACTTTGTATTAAAGATAGGTGTGTGCATGAGTTTTGAAATAGACTGTAACAATTTAATTATATTCAAACAATAATATAATAAAATGTAAAATTCAAATTTGTAAGTAATATAAATTCAAATATAATAAAATTCAAATAAAATGTGTGTTTGAAATTAATTGGCATCCTCACAATAAATAGCCATGCAGAAAAATATATTAACCAGGGCTTTTTTTTTTAACATTCTTATTGGAGTATAACTGTATTACAGTGTTGTGTTAGTTTCTGCTGTATAACAAAGTGAATCAGCTATATGCATATGTATTTGCCATATCCCCTGCCTCTTCCATCTCCCTCCTACCCTCCCTATACCACCCCTCTAGGTGGACACAAAACACCGAACTGATCTCCCTGAGCTATACGGCTGCTTCCCACTAGCTATCTATTTTGCATCTGGTAGTGTATGTGTGTGCATGCCACTCTCTCACTTCGTCCCAGCTTACCCTTCCCCCTCCCCATGTCCTCAAGTCCATTCTCTATGTCTGCGTCTTTATTCCTGTCCTGTCACTAGGTTCATAAGAACCATTATATTTTTTAGATTCCATTTATAATGTGTTAGCATACGGTATTTGTTTTTCTCTTTCTGACTTACTTCACTCCGTATGACAGATTCTAGGTCCATCCACCTCACTACAAGTAACTTGAGTTTTTTTTATGGCTGAGTAATATTCCATTGTATATATGTGCCACATTTTCTTTATCCATTAATCTGTCGATGGACACTTAGGTTGCTTCCATGTCCTGGCTATTGTAAATAGAGCTGCAATGAACATTGTGGTACATGACTCTTTTCGAATTCTGTTTTCTCAGGGTATATGCCCAGTGGGACTGCTGGGGCATATGGTAGTTCTATTTTTAGTTTTTTAAGGAACCTCCATACTGTTCTCCATAGTGGCTGCATCAATTTACATACCCACCAACAGTGTAAGAGGGTTCCCTTTTCTCCACACCCTCTCCAGCATTTATTGCTTGTAGACTTTTTTGATGATGCCTATTCTGACGGGTGTGAGGTGATACCACATTGTAAGTTTGATTTGCATTTCTCTAATGATTAGTGATGTTGAGCATCCTTTTATGTGTTTGTTGGCAATCTGTATATCTTCTTTGCAAAAATGTCTATTTAGGTCTTATGCCCATTTTTAACTGGGTTGTTTGTTTTTTTGATATTGAGCTGCATGAGCTGCTTGTATATCTTGGACATTAATCCTTTGTGAGTTGCTTTGTTTGCAAATATTTTCTCCCATTCTGAGGGTTGTCTTTTCTTCTTGTTTATGGTGTCCTTTGCTATGCAAAAGCTTTTAAGTTTCATTAGGTCCCATTTGTTTATTTTTGTTTTTATTTCCACTTCTCTAGCAGGTGGGTCAAAAAAGATCTTGCTGTGATGTATGTCATGGAGTGTTCTGCCTATGTTTACCTCTAAGAGTTTGATAGTGTCTGGCCTTACATTTAGCTGTTTAATCCATTTGGAGTTTATTTTTCAGTATGGTGTTAGGAAGTGTTCTAATTTCATTCTTTTACATGTAGCTGTCCACTTTTCCCAGCACCACTTATTGAAGAGGCTGCCTTTTCTCCATTGTATACTCTTGCCTCCTTTATCAAACATAAGGTGACCACATGTGTGTGGGTTTAACTCTGGGCTTTCTATCCTGTTCCACTGATCTATACTTCTGTTTTTGTGCCAGTACCGTACTGTCTTGATTACTGTAGCTTTGTAGTATAGTCCAAAGTCCAGGAGCCTGATTCCTCCAACTCCATTTTTCTTTCTCAAGATTGCTTGGGGTATTCGGGGTCTTTTGTGTTTCCATACAAATTGTGAAATTTTTAGTTCTAGTTCCCTGAAACATGCCATTGGTAGTTTGATAGGGATTGCGCTGAATCCGTAGATTGCTTTGGGTAGTGGAGTCCTTTTCACAATGTTGATTCTTCCAATCCAAGAACATAGTATAACTCTCCATCTGTTTGTGTCATCTTTAATTTCTTTCACCAGTGTCTTATAGTTTTGTGCATACAGGTCTTTAGTCTCCTTAGGTAGGTTTATTCCTAGGTATTTTATTCTTTTTGGTGCCGTGGTAAATGGGAGTGTTTCCTTAATTTCTCTTTTGGATTTTTCATCATTAGTGTATAGGAATGCAAGAGATTTCTGTGCATTAATTTTGTATCCTGCTACTTTACCAAATTCATTGATTAGCTCTAGTAGTTTTCTGGTAGCATCTTTAGGATTCCCTATGTGTAGTTTCATGTCATCTGCAAACAGTGACAGTTTTACTTCTTCTTTTCCAATTTGGATTCATTTTAGCTCTTTTTCTTTTCTGATTGCTGTAGCTAAAACTTCCAAAACTATGTTGAATAATAGTGGTGAGAGTGGGCAACCTTGTCTTGTTTCTGATCTTAAAGGAAATGGTTTCCGTTTTTCAATATTGAGAACGATGTTCGCTGTGGGTTTGTCAGATATGGCCTTTATCATGTTGAGGTATGTTCCCTCTATGCCTACTTTCTGGAGAGTTTTTATCATAAATGAGTTCTGAATTTTGTCAAAAGCTTTATCTTCATCTATTGAGATAATTGTATGGTTATTATCCTTCAGTTTGTTAATATGGTGTATCACATTGATTGATTTGCACATACTGAAGAATCCTTGCATTCCTGGGATAAACCCCACTTGATCACGGTGTATGATCCTTTTAATGTGCTGTTGGATTCTGTTTTCTAATATTCTGTTGATGACTTTTGCATCTATGTTCATCAGTGATATTGGCCTGTAGTTTTCCTTTTTTGTTATATCTTTGTCTGGTTTTGGTGTCAGGGTGATGGTGGCCTCGTAGAATAAGTTTGGGTGTATTCCTCCCTCTGCTATATTTTGGAATAGTTTCAGAAGGATAGGTGTTAGCTCTTCTCTAAATGTTTGATAGCATTCGCCTGTGAAACCATCTGGTCCTGGTCTTTTGTTTGTTGGAAAATATTTAATCACAGTTTCAATTTCAGTGCTTGTGATTGGTCTGTTTATATTTTCTATTTCTTCCTGGTTCAGTCTTGGAAGATTGTGCTTTTCTAAGAATTTGTCCTTTTCTTCCAGGTTGTCCATTTTATTGGCATATAGTTGGTTGTAGTAATCTCCCATGATCCTTTGCATTTCTGCAGTGTCAGTTGTTACCTCTCCTTTTTCATTTCTAATTCTGTTTATTTGAGTCTTCTTTCTTTTCTTGATGAGTCTGGTTAGTGTTTTATCAATTTTGTTATTCATCTCAAAGAACCAGTTTTTAGTTTTATTGACCTTTGCTATTGTTTCCTTCATTTCTTTTTCATTTATTTCTGATCTGATCTATATGATTTCTTTCCTTCTGCTAACTTTGGGGTTTTTTTTGTTCTTCTTTCTCTAATTGCTTTAGGGGTAAGGTTAGGTTGTTTATTTAAGATTTTTCTTGTTTCTTGAGGTAGGATTGTATTACTATAAACTTCCCTCTTAGAACTGTTTTGCTGCATCCTATAGGTTTTGGGTTGTCGTGTTTTCATTGTCATTTGTTTCTAGGTATTTTTATAATTTCTTCTTTGATTTCTTCAGTGATCTCTTGGTTACTTAGTAGTGTATTGTTTAGCCTTCATGTGTTTTTATTTTTTACAGTTTTTTTCCTTTAATAGATATCTAGTCTCATAGCGTTGTGGTCAGAAAAGATACTTGATATGATTTCAATTTTCTTAAATTTACCAAGGTTTGATTTGTGACCTAAGATATGATCTATCCTGGAGAATGTTCCATGATCACTTGAGGAGAAAGTGTATTCTGTTGTTTCTGGATCGAATGTCCTATAAATATCAATTAAGTCCATCCTGTTCAATGTGTCATTTAAAGCTTGTGTTTCCTTATTTATTTTCATTTTGGATGATCTGTCCATTGGTGAAAGTGGGGTGTTAAAGTCCCCTATTATGATTGTGTTTTGTCAATGGCTGTTAACATTTTCCTTATGTACTGAGGTGCTCCTATGTTGGGTGCACAAATATCTACAGTTGTTATATCTTCTTCTTGGATTGATCCCTTTATCATTATGTAGTGTCCTTCTTTGTCTCTTGTAATAGTCTTTATTTTAATGTCTATTTTTTCTGGTATGAGAATTGCTCCTCTAGGTTTCTTCTGATTTCCATTTGCATGGAATACCTTTTTCCATTCTCTCACTTTCAGGCTGCATGTGTCCCTAAGTGTGAAGTGGGTCTCTTGTAGACAGCATATATACAGGTGTTTTTATATCCATTCACCCAGGCTACAACTTTTGGTCAGAGCATTTAATCCATTTACATTTAAAGTAATTATCAATATCTATGTTCCAACTACCATTTTCTTAATTGTTTTGGGTTTGTATTTGTAGGTCTTTTCCTTCTCTTGTGTTTCCTGACTAGAGAAGTTCCTTTAGCATTTGTTGTAAAGCTGGATTGATGGTGCTAAATTCTTTTAACTGTTACTCGTCTGTAAAGGTTTTAATTTCTCCATCGAATCTGAATGAGATCCTTGCTGGGTAGAGTAATCTTGGTTGTAGGTGTTTCCCTTTCATCACTTCAAATATGTCCTGCCACTCCATTCTGGCTTGCCGTGTTTCTGCTGAAAAATCAGCTGTTAACCTTATGGGGATTCCCTTGTATGTTATTTGTTGCTTTTCCATTGCTGCTTTTAATCTTTTTTCTTTGTATTTAATTTTTGATAGTTTGATTAATATGCGTCTTGGTGTGTTTCCTTGGATTTATCCTGTATGGGACTCTCTGAGCTTCCTGTACTTGATTGACTATTTCCTCTCCTGTGTTAGGGAAGTTTTCAATGATAATCTCTTCAAATATTTTCTCAGTCCCTTTCTTTTTTCTCTTCTTCTTCTGAGACCCCTATAATTCGAATGTTGGTTTGTTTAATGTTTTCCCAGAAGTCTCTGAGACTTTCCTCAATTCTTTTCATTCTTTTTTCTTTATTCTGCACTGTGGTAGTTATTTCCACTATTTTATCTTCCAGGTCACTTATCAATTCTTCTGCCTCAAGTATTGTGCTAATGATTCCTTCTGGAGAATTTTTAATTTCATTTATTGTGTTTTTCATCATTGTTTGCTCTTTAGTTTTTCTAGGTCCGTGTTAAAAGTTTCTTGTATTTTCTCCATTCTGTTTCCAAGATTTTGGATCATCTTTACTATCATTACTCTGAATTCTTTTTCAGGTAGACTGCCTATTTCCTCTTCATTTGTCTGGTCTGGTGGGTTTTTACCTTTCTCGTTCATCTGCTGTGTGTTTCTCTGTCTTCTCATTTTGCTTAACTTACTGTATTTGGGGTCTCCTTTTCGCAGGCTGCAGCTTCTTAGTTCACGTTGTTTTTGGTGTCTGCCCCAGTGTTTAAGGTAGGTTCAGTGGCCTGTGGAGGCTTCCTGGTGGAGGGGACTGGTACCTATGTGCTGGTCGGTGGGGCTGGATCTTGTCTTTCTGGTGGACAGGACCGCATCCAGGGTGTGTTTTGGGGTGTCTGTGAACTTAGTATTATTTTAGGCAGCCTGTCTGCTAATTGGTGGGGTTGTGTTCCTGTCTTGCTAGTTGTTTGGCATGGGGCATCCAGCATTGGAGCTTGCTAGCCATTGGGTGGAGCTGGGTCTTATCACTGAGACGGAGATCTCTCGTAGATCTCTTGCTGACTGATATTACGTGGGGCCAGGAGGTCTCTGGTGGTCCAACGTCCTGAACTCAGCGCTCCCACATAAGAGGCTAAGGCCTGACACCAGGCTGGAGCACCAAGACCTTGTCAGCCAGCCACACGGCTCAGAAGAAAAGGGAGGAAAAAAAGAAAGAAAAAATAATAATAAAAAAATAAAATTATTAAAATAAAAATGTAATAATAAAAAGAAGAGAGTAACCAAACCTGTAAACAAATCCACCAATGGTAACAAGTGATAAAAACTATACTAAGATAAACATAAAAGTCAGAAACAAGTCATTTGCAGACAGCAAACCCTAAGTCTACAGTTGCTCCCAAAGTCCACTGCCTCAATTTTAGGTTGATTTGTTGTCTATTCAGGTATTCCACAGATGCAGAGAACATCAAGTTGACTGTGGGGATTTAATCTGCTGCTCCTGAGGCTGCTGGAAGAGATTTCCCCTTCTCCTCTTTGTTTTCACAGCTCCTGGGGTTCAGCTTTGGTTTTGGCCCCACCTCTGCATGTAGGTCACCCTCAGGCATTTTGGGGAAGTCTGAGGTCTTCTGCTAGCCTTCAGTAGGTGTTCTGTAGGAGTTGTTCCACATGTAGATGTATTTTTGATGTATTTGTGGGGAGGAAGGTGATCTCCACGTCTTACTCTCCACCATCTTGAAGGTTCCCCCCCCCACCGTCCAAGTCTCTTTAATTCTGTGAAGGCTGAGAGAGTTGGGGAAGCTGCAGAAGAGAAGTTTAAAGCTAGCAGAAGTTGGTTTATGAGGTTTAAGGAAAGAAGCTATTTCAACAACATTAAAGTGCAAGGTGATGCAGCAAGTACTGATGTAGAAGCTGCAGCAAGTTATCCAGGAGATCTAGCTAAGATGATTAATGAAGGTGGCTACACTAATCAACAGGTTTTTCAATGCAGACAAAACAACCTTCTATTGAAAGAAGATGACAAATATGACTTTCATAGCTAGAGAAGAAAAGTCAATGTTTGGTTTCAAAGTTTCAAAGGGCAGGCTGCCTCTATTTTCAGGGAATAATGTAGATGGTGACTTTAAGTTAAAGCCAGTGCTCATTTACCACTCTGAAAATCTTTATGGGCTCTTAAGAATTATGCTAAATCTACTCTGCCTGTGCTCTATAAATGGAACAACATAGCCTGTATGACAGCACATCTATTTACAACATGGTTTATAGAATATTTTAAGTCCACTGTTGAGACCTATTTTTCAGAAATAAAAAGATTCCTTTCAAAGTATTACTGCTCTCTGACAATGCACCTGGGCACTTGAGAGCTCTGATGAAGATCTATAATGAGATTGTTTTTATCATGACTACTAACACAATATCCATTCTGCAGCCCATGGATCAAGGAGTAATGTAGACACTTAAGTCTTATTATTTAAGAAATACATTTTGTAAGGCTGTAGCTACCATAATACTAATTCCTCTAATGGATCTGGGCAAAGTCAATTGAAAACCTGGAAAGGGTTCACCATCTAGACGCCATTAAGAACATTTGTGATTCATGGAAAGAGGTTAAAACATCAACATACATAGGAGTTTGGAAGAAATTGACTCCATCCCTTGTGGATAACTTTGAGGGGTTCAAGACTTCAGTGGAGGAAGTAACTGTAAATGTCGTGAAAATAGCAAGAGAACTAGAATTAGAAGTCAACCCTGAAAATGTGTCTTAATTGCTACAATCTCATGATAAAACTTTAATGGGAGAGGAGTTGCTTTTCATGGATGGGCAAAGACAGTGGTTTCTTGGGATGGAATTTACTGGTGAAGAAGCTGTTGAAATGACAAAAGGTTTAGAATATTACATAAATTTCATTGATAAAGCAGTATCGGGGTTTGGGAGGATTGACTCCAATTTTGAAAGAAGTTCTACTGTGGGTAAATATTATCAAAACAGCATTGATAGTATAGAGAAATCGTTCGTGAAAGGAAGAGTCCATCTATGCAGCAAATTTCATTGTTGTCTTATTTTCAGAAGTTGCCACTGCCACCCCCAGCCTTCAGCACCCACCACCCTGCTCAGTCAGCAGCCATCACAATTGAGGCAAGACCCTGCATCAGCAAAAAGATTATGACTCACTGAAGGTTCAGATGATGGCTAGCATTTTTTAGCAATAAAGTATTTTTTAATTAAGGTGTGTACATTGTTTTTTTAGACATAATGCCATTGCATACTTAATAGACCACAACATAGTGTAAACATAACTTTTATATGCACTGGGAAACCAAAAAATTTATGTGAGTCTCTTTATTGTGATATTCGCTTTTTTTGTGGTAGTTTGGAACTGATCCCCCAATATCTCTGAGGTATGCCTATACTTAGGTTCATTCAGTGTGATGTCTATACTTGACTATGGGCATGAATGCTCTATTATGAACTCTTCTAAATGGCACATGAGATGATCTTTAGGCACTAGGAATCTTCCTGATATAGGTCCCACTAGAGAGGCTTGTAGTTTCATACTATCTTTCTAGACAGTTCAGGCCCAAACGTGTGGTCTCTTACTCTCACTGGGCACTCCTGGGAGGTGACAAACTGGCTTATGCTCCAAGCTACTTTCTGAGAACTGAGAAGTCTAGAAAAGAGAATTCATGGGGAGCTGTAGGTGATCTTTGCCCTCTCTAGCCTGGATGTGCCACTGTGCTGTCTTTGTTCAGATGTGGAATGCTACTTTAGCTCCTGTTACTTATCAAATTAAGAGACTTTTGTTTTAGAGTGACCTGCAAACATTAATGAGCATTCTCTTTCCCCTCCTCGAACTAAGCCTGCCATTCTTACACAGAATACAATACAAACTCTGTTATTTACTCCTTCCAACCATGCTCGTATATCAAATGCTCTAGAAGGCATCCAGTCCCATTTTGGGCTGGATAATTCTTCCTTGTGCAGAACTGTTCCAGGAATTACAGCAGATGTTTCATCTCTGGAACTTGGATACCAAATACCAGGAGCACTACCTATTTCTCCAGACCTTCAGTCTCCCTAGAAACAGCTAACACCTCTGGTTGAGAATTCCTGAACATACCAGGTGCTCTGTTTCCCATATCTTTCCCAATTGCTTCTTTCCTCCCCACACCTGACTAGTTCTCTATTAAATATGACCCTTTGTCATTGTTCTTAGCTATATGTATTTGCTTTTTATTTAATTATATTTTTCCAGCTTTATTGAGATGTAATTGACATATAACATTGTGTACAGTTAAGATGTATATGTTGATTAGATGCACTTATATATTGCAAAATGATTACCACCATAGTATTAGTTAATACCTCCATCATGCTATCCAATTACTATTTCTTTTTTGTGGTGAGAGCATTTAAGATCTCCTCTCTTAATAAATTTCAAGTATGTAAAACTGTATTATTGACTGTAATCATCATTTAGCTATACACTTTTATGAGGTACAGGTGAAACCTCAGAAGAAAATCAGAATTGATTCAATTATTGTTACAAGTATACCCTTCACAGATGCTCCCAATATTGCAGGCAAAAGCAAAAGTAAAAAAAAAAAAATTACAACAAAAATTATTTACCAATTTCTAAAAAGCCAAAAGAAATTTGAATAGATTTTTATAAAGTTATCAATGCACTTCTGTAACATTTAATCTTTGGTGGAGTGGGTAGGAGACATAATCTTTTCTGAAAAGGGGAATAATTTTTAACACTTAAATTTTTAACACCTAGTCAATTTCAAGATTGTTCTACTTAAAACCCTATAAAAGGGACTTCCTTGGTGGTCCAGTGGTAAAGAATCCACCTTACGATTCAGGGGATGTGGGTTCGATTCCTGGTCAGGGAACTAAGATCCCACATGCCTCAGGGAAACTAAGCCCATGTGCCACAACTTCTGAGCTCGCGCCTCAACTAGAGAGCCTGCGTGCCACAAACTACAGAGCCCACACGCTCTGGAAACTGCGCACCACAACTACAGAGCCCACACACCCTGGAGCCTGCATGCCACAACTAGAGAGAGGAAACCCACATGCCACAACTAGAAAGAAACCTGCGTGCCACAATGAAAGATCCCACGTGCCTCAACTAAGACCCCACACAGCCAAAAATAAATTAAGAAAAAAAAAAAATCCCGTAAAACTGGAGGACATGAAATCAATCAGTTAAGATATTTTTTAAAATTTATTTTTAAAGAAGATTAGTTTTATGACACCTCAATGTAAGACCTTTCTAAAACTCAGGCCAAAGACTGCATATTATGTCACAATTCACAGTCTGTAACTCCTACCTGCTTCTTGCTCCCTCTCACATTCTATCATCCCATTCACTTTCTCCAATATTTGCTTTAATTCTCAACATCAAGAACATGAAAGAGAAATTAAGATAGCAGGATGCTAATATCTCTAGGCCCAGACTGCCATGGAACTCTGAAATGGAAATACTAACCACATAATAGCTAATGAAGGATCTAGAAATGTTAATAACAAAAATAGGAAAAGAGTAATAAAGCTACAGTGTGGCTAATAGTGCAATTTTTGTGCAAAATTAAAGAAGAAAAGAAAACATCTTCAATGTTATGAAGGCAGGAAGACCAAGAAAAAGGTTTCCTCTCTTTTTAACTTTTAGGCGGAGAAACTTGATCTACACTTATGATTTCAGTGCTTTTTAGTTTGGTTTTTATAGTGAATTTATCAAATTTAATCAGATTTGTAGAATGAATAATGAATGACAACTGAAATTAGTGGAAGACTCAGTTGAACAGGAAAAAAATAGTTGAACACAGACTGTTATAAGCAGAATTTGATACACAGTAAAGAACATCTTTGTATTTAGAAATTGAATGTGCTGTAATATTTCATAAAGACTGAGGGGGAAGGATTTAGTTGCAATATTTTATAAAGAAAAATGTGTCTCTACTTATTACATTTAAACAAAGAAGAATGAAAATCCCCAGGTAGCAAAAGCTTAGGTCTCTGAAGATAAAGTCAAAATAGACCATTTTCACTAAACAGTCATATAATCACTATTTATTTCATTGATTAAAATGTTCAAGTCCACTGTGCCAGACATAAAGGGCTACAAAAATGTGTAGATATAATACTGCCTCCATGAAACTTGCACTGTAGAAAAGGAAATTGTAATCTGATTTCATTTGGTAACAACATGCCCAGCTAGTGACTTAAAGAAAGTAAGCTATAGAAAGAGAATTTGGAACTTTGGACTTTGTCCCTGCTGATGGTTTCTCATTGATGTATTTGGAAAATCTGATCTAGAAGCCATACTGTCATTAAACAAAGGGTGTTTCTTTATTACAGTAATTGATGCCTCTTAAAGGCTTGAATATATATACTATTTTCCTAAAAAGAAAGATCATTCGTGCATAATTAAGACATATATGTGTATGTATGTATATATGCACATATATATTATATATGATATATGTAAAATACACAAATATATAAAATATATAAATACACAAATATATATACACATATATAATGAAGTGGGACAGTTATTTAGTGTATATAACATTGTAGTATTCGTTTTTTTAAAAGAAATTCAAGGCAAATATGTAAATTTTGGCATCAGCTGTCTTTAAATCATTATATAGGTGCCTTTTATATCCACTTCTGTAAGTTTTTGTATGTTTGAAAACTATTCAAATAAACATAAACAATATAATATACAAACAGAAACAGTGGAAACTGTCATTCTCAGAGAAAAGCCAACATTATTCTTACCAAGACAAATAGTATAATGAAATGTCAAGGAAGAGAGAAAGCATCTCTCAGATTCCAGAATCATGGTAGTTCCTGCCTGTTCCCTTTTCAGCCACACTGTTTGGGGTATCAACACTTCCAAGCATAGCTCCCAGTTTCAACATGTATCTGTATCATTTAAACTACTTGTTTAGGTTAAGTCTATCAGTTTATGTGAAAGCACTCTCACAATCCCCTGCCCAAAGTAAGACCTAAATAAATGAAGAGAAAACAAAGAGTTGGGGTTTGAGGGCAAAAGAAAGAACAAGTGAAAGAAAACATAAGCAACAAGAAGAGTGTATGAAAATCCTGTGGTTTGTTTCAGGATTATAAACAAGAGAGCACATTCACACACACACACCCCTAAATGAAAATATGGGAAGACAAATATAGATACCCGAGAAATTGTCAAGTATAAAAATACAAGAATTTCAATAGATTCCATAATGATACATTTGATTAAAAATGACAGGGGTCCAACATGGAGAGAGAAGCTAAATTATTTTTTTTTAAGTAAAAGGTATATCTGGGTGTCATAATACAAATAAACAGAAAAGAGTCTCTTTATTAGAAAAGAAAATGCAAGTTTCTGAAGTTATGATAACAGAACAACTTAAGTAAATATTCATAAGTAGATAGTAAATTACGCAGAATCATCATTGTTTAGGAGAGTAAATTTTTTTTCTTATTTAAACACTTGCTTTTGTAGAAAAATATAGAAATCATTATTTTATAAAAATATTGTTTGAAGTTAAGTCCTTCTCATTCTTAAAATACAAAATGTGACTGATAAACCCAGGGAACATCTGAGCACTTAACATTTAAAATAAAACCAAAATCAAAACCAGTTTGAGTTCCTGTCTCTGCTCCTTTTTATCTCTTTGACCAGAACTATGTCTCTTAATCTCTTTGAATCTACTTTTCTGTGTATAAAATATGCAAAATACTATCTACATGGTAGAGCAAAGAAGACAATTTATATATGAAAGATTTGTTAACTTGCAAATAGAAATACGTATCTTAACTTTGATTTGTTGAGCTAAATTAATTTACTGATAAGAATCACCTCTATCATAAAGTAATCCAAGTCAGTCAACATTTTCTAGTGACAATAAATGTGAAAGTATGAATTTTACTCATATATATGTTAATAGTTATCATAGTAGAAATCTGTTCTGCCACCTGAACATCCATTCTCATTTTCTAGCAGCAGATCCTCAATTGGTTTTGGGAAATTATCTCTTCCTCATTGCATATAGTATTGATGATACCATCTATGAAGATATTCCAGATCCCTTCGGCCAAGGGTTAGACACATGACCTAAAATTGGCCAATGGGACATGCTTCCAGGAACTTTAACATTGAACAGTGATATTTTAAAAAATGAAACAAAACAAAACAACCCTGAAAATAACTGGAATGTCTGAGTTTCCAAAGTTCTGCCATGAAGAGCCTGATCTTTATTTCCTGCTCATGAATCCTCAGCCCTGGATAGTTCTTTTTCCTGATGATTCTAAGTCCTAGTCCTTCAGCTTCTCCTTCGAACCACTTCATACCTTTCCCATATATTTCCTTTTCAGTAAATTAGCCAGAGTTGGATTCTGTTGCTAGCCTCCAAAGAAAGCAGTTGATATAATTCTTTTTTTCAAATAAAAATTCAATTGATCTCCAGCTTATAGATATATACTTTACCTACTATTTACAACATTAATCAGTTGGGCAGGCTATATCAATTTTTTTTTCTAGTTTTCAGATGTATAAATAAACACAGTATAGGCTATAACAGAGACAAAAATATAAGTAAAGTGTAGAAATTCAGACCTAATTTCTACTGGAGCTTTGCTACATGCTCCATCTCCCTCCCCCACCCCTTTTTTCTTTCTTCTGTTTAGTACTTACCTTTCTTTGGGGGAAAAGTAGACTAGGAAAAAAAAAATCTGAGAGAACTTCAACTCTGCTTTCACCTAGGTATTTGAAACTACTTAAAAAGTGGAGGTAAATTGTTAAGCCAGTATAATGCATCGCACTGATAAAGGTTTGGATTGTGCTAGCCATTCTAAATTGTGTCTGTGTCCCTATAAACATAGTAATTTATCCTGTACAGACTATATCTCATTGTGTGCTCTAGAAGGAGAAAGATAACATAAAGATGAATATAAGGAAAATGCTTTAAGTTATCAAGTTGTACTTAGGAGGAAAAAGACCATATCTATCCCTTCATCTTTCTGACATGACAGAGAAAGAAATCATACCTAGTATAATCTTAAATAAGTAGAAGTCAATATTTGCATCCCATGCTCCTTTGCAAAAATGGTGATTAAGAAAAAAAGATAGTTTGTAGCCACCTAATTACATTATCATGTAAACTGTGAAAACTACAATTTTAATTTAATCACTGAATTAATAGGAGTAACTATTTCCTTTAATGTTCTATAAAGAGGACACCAATACAATTAATTTAAGTTCCCTCCAGTATTATAAGAAGTATGCCCAGGAGTGGGATTGCTGGGTCATATGGCAACTCTATTTTTAGTTTTTTTTAGGAACCTCCATACTGTTTTCCATAGTGGGTAGCACCAATTTACATTCCCACCAAGTGTTGAAGAAACAGTTTCCTTTTCTCCATACCCTTTCCAGCATTTATTATTTGTAGACGTTTTAATGCTAGTCATTCCGACTGGTGTGAGGTGGTACCTCATTGTAGTTTTGATTTGCATTTCTCTAATAATTAGCGATGTTGAGCATCTTTTCACGTGCCTATTGGCCACCAGTATATCTTCCTTGGAGAAATGTCTCTTTAAGTCTTCTGCCCCTTTTTTCATTGGGTTTTTGTGGTTATTGAGTTGTATGATCTGTTTGTATATTCTGGAAATTCATCCCTTTTTGGTCGCATCATTTGCAAATATTTTCTCCCAGTCTGTAGGTTGTCTTTTCATTTTATTATTGGTTTCTTTTGCTGTGCAAAAGTGTATAAGAACTATAATTTAAAAAGATATATCCACCCCTATGTTCCTAGCAGTACTATTCACAATAGCAAAGACATGGAAACAACCTAAACGTCCATCAACAGATGAATGAATAAAGAAGATGTGGGGTGTGTGTGTGTGTGTGTGTGTATATATATATATGTATATATATATATATACACACATATATATATGTGTATATATATATATACACACATATATATATAATGGAATACTACTCAGCCATAAAAAAGAATGAAATAATGCATTTGCAGTAACATGAATGGACCCAGAGTTTATCATACTAAGTGAAGTAAGTCAGAAAGAGAAAGACAAATACTATATGATATCAATTATATGTGGAATCTGAAGTATGATACAAATGAACTTATCTATGAAACAGAAACAGATTCACAAATATGGAGAACAGACTTGTGGTTGCCAAAGGGAAAAGGGGGTGGGGGAGGAAAGGATTGGGAGTTCGGGATTAGCAGATGCAAACTATTATATTTAGAATGGATAAGCAACAAGGTCCTACACTCTGTAGCACAGGGAACTATATTTAATATCCTGTAATAAACCATAATGGAAAGGAATATGAAAAAGTATATATGTATATGTATATATACATATATATATATATATATAAAAACTGAATCACTTTGCTGTACAGGAGAAATTAAAAGAATACTGTAAATCAGCTATACTTCAATAAAATAAATCTAAAAAACTAAAGGAAGGAAAAAGTAAATATAGTTGTATGAGGAATGAAAAGGGTACATGACTACTATTCAGACAATATTGCAAAAATTGTATGTCAATAAATTTGAAAAATAAAATGAAAAATTTCCTACCAAAAAAATAAAAAAGAAACATGACTGGCTTAAATCTCCTGAAATTGTTTTAGTTGTGGAGACTTAAGTAATCCAAATGGAACAAATAATCATCAGTCTTCTTCTAGACCTGCATGGAGAGGTAGTTTTCAGTAAAAAGAAATATTATAGGGCCAGGGCAGTGACCTCTATTTCTCTATATTCTCCTGAATGTCTAATACAGTGCAGGCAATTGGTAGATGCTCACATCTATTTCTTGGCTACTCTTGTCAAAGTACTGGCTTGAGAGGTTTGCACGAAGTTATTTTGATTACATCTAAAAATGATTTTCAGAATAGTCCTTAAGGAAAAACTGTAGGATGCTGAATAGTGAATAGAGATAAAAACTTCAAAACACTACATTTTCTTTTTGAACTTCTTTTTCTTCGAAAAAGAGAAAACACCAACCTTGAACATACATTTCACTGAATGTACATCTGCTATTTTGAAAACAAGAACTATTAAAAGGTAGCTGATACTGTGCTTTAAAAAGTAACTTTGGATAAACAATGGGACCTAGTGAAACTTCAAAGCTTTTGCACAGCAAAGGAAACCATAAACAAGACCAAAAGACAACCCTCAGAATGGGAGAAAATATTTGCAAATGAAACAACTGACAAAGGATTAATCTCCAAAATTTATAAGCAGCTCATGCAGCTCAATAACAAAAAAACAAACAACCCAGTCCAAAAATGGGCCGAAGACCTAAATAGACATTTCTCCAAAGAAGATATACAGATTGCCAACACACACACGAAAGGGTGCTCAACATCACTAATCATTAGAGAAATGGAAATCAAAACTACAATGAGATATCATCTCACACCAGTCAGAATAGCCATCATCAAAAAATCTAGAAACAATAAATGCTGTAGAGGGTGTGAAGAAAAGGGAACACTCTTGCACTGCTGGTGGGAATGTGAATTGGTACAGCCACTATGGAGAACAGTATGGAGGTTCCTTAAAAAACTACAAATAGAACTACCATATGACCCAGCAATCCCACTACTGGGCATATACCCTGAGAAAACCATAATTCAAAAAGAGTCATGTACCAAAATGTTCATTGCAGCTCTATTTACAATAGCCCTGAGATGGAAACAACCTAAGTGCCCATCATCAGATGAATGGATAAAGAAGATGTGGCACATATATACAACAGAATATTACTCAGCCATAAAAAGAAATGAAATTGAGTTATTTGTAATGAGGTGGATAGACCTAGAGTCTGTCATACAGAGTGAAGTAAGTCAGAAAGAGAAAGACAAATACCATATGCTAACACATATATATGGAATTGAAGAAAAAAAATGTCATGAAGGACCTAGGAGTAAGACAGGAATAAAGACACAGACCTACTAGAGAATGGACTTGAGGATATGGGGAGGGGGAAGAATAATCTGTGACAAAGAGAGAGAGAGGCATGGACATATATACACTACCAAACATAAGGTAGATAGCTGGTGGGGGGCAGCCGCATGGCACAGGGGGATCAGCTCGGTGCTTTGTGACCGCCTGGAGGGGTGGGGTGGGGAGGGTGGGGGGGAGGGAGACGCAAGAGGGAAGAGATATGGGAACAAATGTATATGTATGGCTGATTCACTTTGTTATAAAGCAGAAACTAACACACCATTGTAAAGCAATTATACTCGAATAAAGAAGTAAAAAAAAAAAAAGTAACTTTGGGATATTTTGTAAGAGAACATTTTAATTCAATGAAAACAGAGCCCTAACACAGGAAAGGTTGGAAGGAACTATGAAAAAGGTTTTGGGATGTTCTGTACTCAAATGTAATTTATTATGCGTGATTTGAGAACGCCAAATCATCAAGTTTAGCACACCAAGCCTCCTGGTTTCACAGAACTTGGAAAGGACATAATATCTTTCACATTAATTTCTGTTGCTATTAAAACTAGTTTAGCTTCTGAAATTTCATTCCAGCAAATCAGAACAGGGTTGCCTGTCAAAATGTGTTATTGATGAGGATGAAGCACGTAACAGCAAACAAGCTAGATAAGTGGATTAATATGAATAATCACTTAAGCATTTTATCATTTGTCAGAGGAACCTGAATTAACATTTTTTATTTGATGTATGATATCATGTCTAAATGCAGAAAAAAATGTCAACAAAAAAACACTAGTTTTATTTGTACCAGGTGACGGTTTACTCCTTATGGTAGTAATCAAAGCCCTGGTTAATAACATCCAACAGGAAGGAGGCAAGCAGATTTCCAAAAAGCAAGCTGGGAACAAAAGTGAGCAATCTGAGGCAGAGTCAAGATGGTGTACTAGGAGGATGCGGAATTTGCATCTCCTCACAACTAGGGCACCTACCAGGCACCGGTGGGGGACTGTGGACTCCTAAGGGGATGGGAGGAACCCCCAGTGACTGGGTAGGATGTGGGGCATGGGGGGGAGTGAAGGGATCCCACGCCCTAAGGGGTAAATTGGGGAACCACTGGGAGGGCAGAGGATCGAAAGGGAGTGTGACCAGGTTTCCCCTGCCCACTCGGACCCCCAGGAACCTGTTGCGATCCCAGGCCTGATCCCCTGCCCACCGAGGTCCCCTCCAGCCTTGCAGGTCCTAAGGGAATGGGAGGGAGGGAAGGGGGAGCAAATGTAAAGGCCAGACCTCCAGGACTGGAACCCCTGAGTGGTGGATGGGGGATGGGAGGAGTTCCTACACCCAGCGGGACCCACCCACCATTAGGAGTCTAGCAGCGACAGGGGAGACCCTGCGGCAGATGGTAGGGGAAGGGTGCGAAGGAATAGAAGGGAATGGGGCCAGTGCTTTCCCTGTCCACTTAGGCACCCAGAAGCTTGTTGGTCCCCCGGACCTAATCCTCTGCCCTCAGAGCCTCCCTCCTGTCTCACAGAGCACAAGCCCCACCCCTACACCCCCACCCAAGGCCCTACATCTACACTCAGAGACCCCCCTCCAACGAGCTGGGCCTACACCCCAACCACACACCCTCACTCAGGGCCCTACACCCAAACTCCAGAACTCCACACTCCAGAGGCCCTCCTTTCCACATGCCGCCTCTCCCCTTCCATGCAGGTCCTAAGCAGAAGCCCCGCCCCAGGCTTGAACGTCACCTTGCCTAGGTCCCTCCCGCCCCACACTCAAACATCACCCCTCAATGTGCCTAGGTCCCACCCCACTCTAAACCCCGCCCCTGCCTAAGTTCCACTCCCCCTAAACTCCACCCCCATAGCCAAGGCTTTTTTTTTTATTTCCTCTTTCAGATTGCGGTTCTGTTTTACTTTGTTGATTCATTGTTGTTGATTCTTTCATATTTTTATTTACCTAATAAATCTTTTATTTTTCTAATTATTTTATTCTTTATACTTTGTTATTGTTCTCTCCTTCTGGCTTGTTCTCCCCCCACCCCTTTTTCTGTTCTTTTTTCTGTTGTGGTTTTATTTTACCTTGTTGCAGTTGTTTCAATTATAGTTCTATTTTTCATAATATATTTTTTATCTTTCTAATTTTACTTTATTTTTTTATTCTTTCATATTGTACTGCTCCATTTTCCCTTTCTTCTTCTTTTTTTTTTTCTTTTAACAGTGCCATGAAGCTTGTGGGATCTTGGTTCCCAGGCCGGAGGTTGGGCCCGAGCTCCTGTGGTGAGAGCTCTAAGTCCAAACTGCTGGACTAACAGAGAACCTAGACACCCAGTAATATCAATCAGAGTGAGGCTTCCTGGAGGTCCTCATCTCAGCACCAAGACCCAGCTCTATCCAACAGCCTGCAAACTCCAGTGCTGGACGTCTCAGGTCAAACAACCAGTAAGACAGGGATACAGCACCACCCAACAACAAAAAAAAAAAATCAAAAAAATATGTTACAGACGAGGAGGAAGGTAAAAATATACAAGACCAAATAAATGAAGACAAAACAGGCAACCTACCTGAAAAAGACTTCAGAGTAATGATAGTAATGATGATTCAAGATCTCAAAAAACAGAATAGAGAAAATACAAGAAACATTTAACAAGGATCTAGAAGAATTAAAGAGCAAACAATGATGAACAACACAATAAAGGAAATTAAAAATATTCTAGAAGGAATCAATAACACAATAACTGAGGCAGAAGAACAAATAAGTGAGCTGGAAGGTAAAATGGTGGAAATGATTGCCAGGGAGCAGAATAAAGAAAGAAGAATGAACAGAGTTAAGGACAGTCTCAGAGACCTCTGGGACAACATTAAACACACCAACATTCGAATTATAGGGGTCCCAGAAGAAGAAGAGAAAAAGAAAGGATCTGAGAAAAATATTTGAAGAGATTATAGTTGAAAACTTCCCTAACATGGGAAAGGAAATAGTCAATCAAGTCCAGGAAGTGCAGAGAGTACCATATACGATAAACCTAAAGAGAAACATGCCAAGACACATATTAATCAAACTATCAAAAATTAAGTACAAAGAAAAGATATTAAAAGCAGCAAGGGAAAAGCAACAAACAATATACAAGGAAATTCCCATAAGGTTAACAGCTGATTTTTCAGCAGTAACTCGGCAAGCCAGAAGGGAGCGGCAGGACATATTTCAAGTTATGAAAGGGAAAAACCTACAACCAAGATTATTCTACCCAGCAAGGATCTCATTCAGATTCGAAGGAGAAATAAACACCTTTAAAGGTAAGCAAAAGTTAACAGAATTCAGCACCACCAAGCCAGCTTTACAACAAATGCTGAAGGAACTTACCTAGGCAGGAAATACAGGAAAAGGAAAAGACCCACAAAAACCCAAAACAATTAAGAAAATGGTAATAGGAACATACATATTGATAATTACTTTATATGTAAATGGATTAAATGCTCTGACCAAAAGTCATAACCTGGCTGAATGGATACAAAAAAAGACCCGTATATATGCTGTCTACAAGAAATCCACTTCAGACCTAGGGACACATACAGACCGAAAGTGAGGGGATGGAAAAAGATATTCCATGCAAATGGAAATCAAAAGAAAGCTTGAGTAGCAATTCTCATGACAGACAAAATAGACTTTAAAATAAAAACTATTACAAGAGACAAAGAAGAACACTACATAATGATCAAGGGATCAATCCAAGAAGATATAACAATTGTAAATATTTATGCACCCAACATAGGAGCACCTCAATACATAAGGAAAATACTAACAGCCATAAAAGGGGAAATCGACAGTAACACAAACATAGTAGGGGACTTTAACACCCCACTTTCAACAATGGACAGATCATCAAAAATGAAAATAAATAAGGAAACACAAGCTTTAAATTACACATTTAACAAAATGGACCTAGTTGATATTTATAGACATTCCATCCAAGAACAACAGAATACACTTTCTTCTCAAGTGCTCATGGAACAGTCTCCAGGACAGATCATATCTTGGGTCACAAATCAAGCCTTGGTAAATTTAAGGAAATTGAAATCATATCAAGTATCTTTTCTGACCACAACGCTATGAGACTAGATATCAATTACAGAGAAAAAACTGTAAAAAATACAATCACATGGAGGCTGAACAATACGCTACTAAATAACCAAGAGATCACTGAAGAAATCAAAGAAGAAATTAAAAAATACCTAGAAACAAATGACAATGAAAACATGACGACCCAAAACCTATGGTATGCAGCAAAAGCAGTTCTAAGAGGGAAGTTTAGAGCAATACAATCCTACCTCAAGAAACAAGAAAAATCTCAAATAAACAACCTAACCTTACACCTAAAGCAATTAGAGAAAGAAGAAAAAAAAAAACGCAAAGTTAGCAGAAGGAAAGAAATCACATGGATCAGATCGAAAATAAATGAAAAAGAAATGAAGGAAACAATAGCAAAGATCAATAAAACTAAAAACTGTTTCTTTGAGAAGATAAACAAAATTGACAAGCCACTAGCCAGATTCATCAAGAGGAAAAGGGAGAAGACTCAAATCAACAGAATTAGAAATGAAAAAGAAGTAACTAACACTGCAGAAATACAAAGGATCATGAGAGATTACTACAAGCAACTATATGCCAATAAAAAGGATAATCTAGAAGAAATGGATAAATCCTTAGAAAAGCACAACCTTCTGAGACCGAACGAGGAGGAAAAAGAAAATATAAACTAATATAAACAGACCGATCACAGGCACTGAATTTCAAACTGTGATAAAAAAAACTTTCCAAAAAACAAAAGCCCAAAACCACATGGCTTCACAGGCGACTTCTATCGAACACTTAGAGAAGAGCTACCACCTATCCTTCTCAAACTCTTCCAAAATATAGCAGAGGGAGAAATACTCCTAAACTCATTCTACGAGGCCACCACAGCCCTGATACCAAAACCAGACAAAGATGTGACAAGAAAAGAAAACTACAGGCCCATATCAGCGATGAACATAGACGCAAAAATCCTCAACAAAATGTTAGGAAACAGAATCCAACAGCACATTAAAAGGATCACACACCATGATCAAGTGGGGTTTACCCCAGGAATGCAAGGATTCTTCAATATATGCAAATCAATCAATGTGATACACCATATTAACAAACTGAAGAATAAAAAACATATGATTACCTCAATAGATGCAGATAAATCTTTTGTCAAAATTCAACACCGCTTTATGACAAAAACTCTACAGAAAGTAGGCGTACAGGGAACTTACCTCAACATGATAAAGGCCACATATGACAAACCCATGGCCAACATCGTTCTCAATATTGAAGAACTGAAACCATTTCCTCTAAGATCAGGAACAAGACAAGGTTGCCCACGCTCACTATTATTCAACACAGTTTTGGAAGTTTTAGCCACAGCAATAACAGAAAAAAAGAAATAAAAGGAATCCATATTGGAAACGAAGTAAAACTGTCACTGTCTGCAGATGACACTATAAGTAGAGAATCCTAAAGATGCTAACCGAAAACTACTAGAACTAATCAATGTATCTGGTAAGGTAGCAGGATACCAAATTAATGCACAGAAATCTCTTGCATTCCTATATACTAATGATGAAAAAACTGAAAGTGAAATTAAGAAAACACTCCCATTTACCATTGCAACAAAAAGAATAAAATATCGAGGAATAAACCTACCTAAGGAGATAAAAGACCTGTATGCAGAAAATTATAAGACACTGATGATAGCAATTAAAGATGATATAAATAGATGGAGAGATATACCATGTTCTTGGATTGGAAAAATCAACATTGTGAAAAGGACTCTACTACCCAAAGCAATCTACAGATTCAATGTAATCCCTACCAAACTACAACTGGCATTTTTCACAGAATTAGAACAAAGAATTTCACAATTTGTATGGAAACACAAAAGACCCTGAATAGCCAAAGCAATCTTGAGAAAGAAAAACAGAGCTGGAGGAATCAGGCTCCCTGACTTCAGACTATACTACAAAGCTACAGTAATCAAGACAGTATCGTACTGGCACAAAAACAGACGTATAGATCAATGGAACAGGATAGAAAGCCCAGAGATAAACCCATCCACATATGGTCACCTTTTGTTTGATAAAGGAGGCAAGAGTATACAATGGAGAAAAGACAGCCTCTTCAATAAGTGGTGCTGGGAAAACTGGAAAGCTACATGTAAAGGAATGAAATTAGAACACTCCCTAACACCATACACAAAAATAAACTCAAAATGGATTAAAGACCTAAATATAAGGCCAGCTACCATCAAACTCTTAGAGGAAAATATTGGCAGAACACTCCATGACATACATCACAGCAAAATCTTTTGCACAGCAAAGGACACCATAAACAAGACGAAAAGACAGCCCTCAGAATGGGAGAAAATATTTGCAAATGAAACAACTGACAAAGGATTAATCTCCAAAATTTACAAGCAGCTCATGCAGCTCAATATCAGAAAAACAAACAACGCAGTCCAAAAATGAGCAGAAGACCTAAATAGACATTTCTCCAAAGAAGATATACAGATTGCCAACAAACACATGAAAGAATGCTCAACATCATTAATCATTAGAAAAATGTAAATCAAAAGTACAATGAGGTATCATCTCACACCGGTCAGAATGGCCATCATCAAAAAATCTACAAACAATAAATGTTGGATAGGGTGTGGAGAAAAGGGAACCCTCTTGCACTGTTGGTGGGAATGTAAATTGATTCAGCCACTATGGAGAACAGTATGGAGGTTCCTTAACAAACTACAAATAGAACTACCATATGACCCAGCAATCCCACTACTGGGCATATACCCTGAGAAAACCATAATTCAAAAAGAGTCATGTACCAAAATGTTCATTGCAGCTCTATTTACAATAGCCAGGATATGGAAGCAACCTAAGTGTCCATTAACAGATGAATGGATAAAGAAGATGTGGCACATATATACAATGGAATATTACTCAGCCATAAAAAGGAATGAAACTGAGTTATTTATAGTGAAGTAGATTGGACCTAGAGACTGTCATTCAGAGTGAAGTAGGTCAGAAAGAGAAAAACAAATACCGTATGTCAAAACATATATATGGAATCTAAAAAAAAAAAAAAATGGTCATGAAGATCCTAGGGGAAAGACGGGAATAACGATGCAGACCTACTAGAGAATGGACTTGAGGATATGGGGAGGGGGAAGGGTAAGCGGGGACAAAGTGAGAGAGTGGCATGAACATATATACACTACCAAATGTAAAATAGATTGCTAGTGGTAAGCAGCTGTATAGCACAGGGAGATCAGCTCTGTGCTTTGTGACCACCTAGAGGGGTGGGATGGGGGGGTGGGAGGGAGATGCAAGAGGCAGGGGATATGGGGATATATGTATACATATAGCTGATTCACTTTATTATACAGCAGAAACTAACACACCATTGTAAAGCAATTATACTCCAATAAGGATGTTAAAAGAGAAAAAATAAATGAGAGAGACTTAGGGCCTTTTTAGGCTTTGGCTTAAGGAAATGTGGCTGGTTTGATTTTCTATCCAGACCACTCAAAATTTCATTCTCCATGTCAGCAATAAGGGCTGTTTCACTTTCTTGTCATTCATATGTTCATTGAAGTAGCACTTTTAAATTTTTTCAAGAACTTTTCCTTTGTATTCAAAACTTGGCCAGCTATTCGCAAAAGAGGCCTAGCTTTTGTCCTATCTCAACTTTTGACGTGCTTTCCATACTAAGCTTAATCATTTCTAGCTTTTGATTTCAAATGAGAGATATGCAACACTTCCTTTCACTTGAAAACTTATTTAGAGATCACTGTAGGGTTATTAATTGGCCTAATTTCAATATTGTTGAGTTTCAGGGAATAAGGAGTCCCAAGGAGAGGGAGAAAGACAGGGGAATGGTCGGTTGTTCAGTGGAGCAGTCAGAACACAAACAGGATTTATTCATTAAGTTTGCCATCTTATATGGGTGTAGTTCACAGTGCCCTGAAATAATTGTAATAGTAACATCAAAGATCACTGATCACAGATCACCATAACAAATAAAGTAATCATGAAAAGTTTGACATATTTTAAGAATTTCCAAAATGTGACACAGGGACACAAAGTGAGCAAATGCTGTCGGAAAAATAGTGCTGACAGGCTTGCTCAATGCAGGGTTGTCACAATCCTTGAAATTGTAAAAAAATTTAATATCCCTGAAGCACAATAAAGCAAAACACAATAAAATGAAGTGTACCTGTATTCAGAATAAAATGAGGAACTGAATTTTCTCTTCTGTATCCACCAAAATAAGCCTAACCTTCCTGACCTCCTTAATGATTCCTTCCTCCTTGTTATTTTTGAGTAATAGTAAAAGAAAACTGTGAAATTAGATGTAAGACCAGGATATGGGGAAGTAATAATGCTTAAGAAGAGGAAAATAATCAAGAGGGGAATTGTGATTGACAATTGAACAAAATTAATTGAACTGGATTGAATATTTACCCTGAAGAAATTACAGGAAAGCACATTTTAAGTGTTTTGCTGCAAGGGGAGCTCATAAATAAAGATTAAATTGCATTAGAAAAATGAGATTACTTATTTCCTCTCTTTTTATGATTAAGTAATTGATAAAGTATTTATTGAACACCCACTATGTTCAAGGCCCTATTCTAGATCCTCAAAGATAGGAGTATAAGAAATACACAAAGAACACAAAGCAGTGACACCTTAAAGAAAAAGCCCTGGATATGAAGGCCAATTTCTATCCCTGCTCTGCCCTTATCAGCCATGTGGCTTTAGATATGATCCTCAGTAGTACTGTGTCTCATTTTCCTCCCTTATAATCTGAAGAACAAGATTGGGATACACCCTAATTGGGTGGTTGTGAGAATCTAATGAGATGTAATAAACCATAAAGTGGTGTAAACATCTAAGGCACTATTATTCTTCCTGCTCTTGAGGAACCTGTAGCATAGTAGTAGTATCTTAGCACGGGAAAGAATCTTAGAAAAGTTCTAATCAAACTCCATTTAAGAAAGGAGAAAAAAAATCAGTGGTGAACCTTGGATTACATATATTAGATCTATCGCATAAATTAGACAATACTATAATATTTTTTAATGTTCATCATTTGTGATTATAAAGTCTGTCCTTAGAAAGGAATTTTTTCTTCTAGGGAAAATAATAATTGAAAAATTTACCCCTATAATACTTTTAAATTCTTTACCATTCAAATTAGTATATTCCCAAAATAAATTTGTGTTCAATTGTACTACTATAATACAATATACACCTTGTTTCTCCACAGTAAAGTTGTAAATATACCAAGGTACAAATATACATATCTTTTGCTATTCTCTCTTAAGCCCATCAACCACACATAATGATAATTGCTACCCTTAACACTGACCTGCTAACAATTTGTATGTATTATTTCACTGCTTACAATGACCCTGTTAGGTAAGATATTCTTCTTATTGTTAGAATTATTTTATAATTCTCATGTTACAAAGAGAAAACTGAAGCTTAGTGATGTTTATTATCTTACTCAGCTTGCAAAGCTCATAAGTGAAAGGTCCAGGTTTGGAACCCAGCTCCAAAGTCCCTCCTTTTAACCACTACACAAACATACCTCTCTCTGATTTTCCAGAAGCTTTAATCTATTCTGCTTTCAAAGTTATAAAAATACCTCACTCTCTTTCTGACAAACCGGGAGAGATGTAAAAGTAACTATAAATATAAATACATATTTAAGAAAAGTAACAGGAATCCTATAAACCAGTGCCAATGTCACCTAATTATGAATGTTGCAACGTTAGCCAGAAAGTCAGAATGAGAGGACCTATCCACTGTAACGAGAAACCAGTGAAATACTCAAATAAGAGATATTAACATTGTGTTTGTCTCATTTATTGATATGAATCATAAAATGCTAGTATCCAAAACACAAAATGTAAGGAACAAGCAATCCATATACTATTATCCCATTTTAGTTGTACAGATTGTATATCACCAGAACCTTACTTCATTTAACTGTAATTTATATTTAAAATAAGGTAGTTATGATTCCTTTCCTGTCAGTTACTGCACCATTTTCTTTATTGCTCCCCCTCAGAGACTGAAAGCATTACACAAAATAAAGTTATCTTCGGATTGTGCTAGAATGTATATAGGATTACAGGTGGCAAGCCAATATATTATTCATCAAGTTCTTAAATAATTACTCATTTTCATTGATCTTTACACAATTCTCTTCTATATCTCTTTGGAATTAAGAGGTATGGCTTGAAAATGTTTTCTGGAGAGCTGAGATCAACAATTTCTAGTTACAAAATAGATGTACAGATACTGTTCTCTGGGAATAGGTTTTGTAATGCATTCAATTTTATGAATAATTTAAAACTTTAACTCTTTTGGGGGTTTTTTGCTGACATTTTTTTCCCTTTGCATAGGCACAAAAATGACCTTGATCTGCTTTCCATAAATCCTCAGCACATTTCAGCGTTTGTCTTTGAAACATATGTCTCATCTTTCTTCTCTACATAATATTCTTACAAATTGAACAATGCGCCACCTTGAAAACCCCAGACAAAGCACCTTGTATGATTTACTGGTGCTCATTCTTAGAGCTTTACTACAACCGGCCAAAATCAAAGACTAGTGGGTTTGTCTCTAACTCAGATAATGAACAAATGCCATCTAATAATTCATGTACTCTTTCTGTAGCATCTATTATAGTTGATTGTAATAAGGTACTTTTAGAATTATATTCTTTACCCAGGATTATTTTTTTTCCTTGAATTTTGGTTCTTCCTGTAAGCCCAACAAAATGTAGCTGTCTCATGAAAAGAAATTAAATCTAAACATGTTGCTTTGCTTTAGATATTGTTTTGATTTTGAATAATTTTCTCTAAGGTTACCTGTTTCCTCTTTGCTGTAATTAATATAATTTATCAGTATGCAAATTAAATTGAATCATAACTTAATAATCCAAACTTCATGACTTTGCCTTATTTGAATATTTTCAATTGTTTTTCTAAACCTGAGCTTTCTTGTGAAATTTTAACATTTGTTCAATTCTTTATTTCATCCTAATTATGACTCAGAGGATTATATAGGTATTAAGTCTTCATTTTGGGGTAGAAAATAAGGAGTTTTAGAGGTGATTTTATTTGTAAATTGTAGCAATTACATTATTTTGCTTTTTTTTCAGACCTTAATTTATCTTATACTCTGATTTCTTGGTAGCACTATTTTACAATGCTGTTTCAATAAGATAAATATATTTGGCTATGATAGAAACTGCAAATGTTACTTCCTTGTTGAATTATTTCATAATGACACCAGAATGAAAGACATTCCTGGAATTTGAGAAGATATGAAAAACCTACCCTGCTCCCTGGTGGGGTTCAACATGGTAACTTAAGCTGCAAGATGAATCAATAAGAAAAAAGATGTGAAGGTAATAGGTTTCAGGTAAAATATGCTGCAGATGAATAATCCCGATATCATTTAAAGCTGAGCTAAATAATCTGAAACTAAGTTAAAAATTGATCTGGTTGTTACTATAAGTCTTAAATACAGCTTAAATACCTTATTGTGCTAATAATACCTTTGTTGAATGGATTTTTGCAAAAGCTAGAAAAATTTGGTTAGAAACTAGTTCTCTACCTCCACATTTAAAGGAGCTGTATTCTCATTATTTACAACATCCAAGACATGGAAACAACCTAAATGTCCAATTGACAGATGAATGGATAAAGAATATGTGGGGGATATATATATATATATATAATATATATATATAATGAAATATTACTCAGCCATTAAAAAGAATGAAATAACACCATTTGCAGCAACACGGATGGACATATAGATTATCATACTAAGCCAAAGTAAGGCAGAAAGAGAAAGACAAATACCATATGATATCACTTAAATGTGGAACCTAAAATATGACACAAATGAACGTATCTTTGAAACAAAACCAGACTTACAGATATAGAGGACACACTTGTGGTTGCCAAGGGGGAGGGGGGATAGGGGAGGGAAGGACTGGAAGTTTGGGATTAACAGATGCAAACCATTATATATAGGATGGATAAACAACAAGGTCCTACTGTATAGCACAGGGAACTATATTCAATATCCTGTGATAAACCATAATGGAAAAGAATATGAAAAAGAATGTATATATGCATAACTGAGTCACTTTGCTGTACACCAGGAATTAAACACAACATTGTAAATCAACTATACTTCAATAAAATTTTTTTAAATTAAAAAAATAAAGAAGCTGTGTGCTAAAATTTTTTATAATTTGAATATTCAATTTTTAACCCTTCCTAAATCTGCTAATGCTATTTGCACCATAGTCAACACTAAATGACTTCAACACTATGACTTCATGAGCTCATGGTATGACTTTCCACAAAGTATTTTCCTTACTATTTCTAATCTTATTATAGTACAGTTTGGAAAGAGTCAAATCAACTGAATGTATTATGTCATTCAAATAGAACTCTGCAAGTTTTCCCTCAAAGCTTTACTCTCGAACCTTTTTTATTCCCCTTACTGTGAAATGGTTATTTCTGTAAACTAATTTTTTTAAAAAGCCCTTTCACCCTACTTACATTTATTGTGGGTTATAAATAATTTATCAGTTGTAATTCCAGTATCTCTTTCTATATACTTCCTCCTGATTCTCAAAACATTAAAGAACCAATGCAAACATAATGGCAAAAATTGAAAACTAAGATATTTCATTGTAAAATTGATAGATGAAGTTGTGACACTAATCAAATGAACCAAGAAATTAGGCTTCCATTTTTTAATATTTAATTTTATAATTGTTTTATATTTACATAAAATTTGCAAAGATAGCGTGGAGTTCCCATATATTCCTCACCACTCATATTGTTAAAATGTTACATTACCATAGTGCATTTGCCACAACTAGGAAACCAGTATTGTCATATTACTATTAACTGAACTCCAGACATAATTTGGATTTCACTAGTTTTTCCACTGATATCCTTCCCCCCCACCCAGAATCCTATTTGATATCAAAGATCCCGTTGAGAATACTACATTCTATTTAGTCATCATGTCTTAGCCTCATCTGATCTGAGTTTCTCAGTCTTCCTTTGTTTTCTTATGACTGACAATTTTAAGGAGTACCATTCAATTATTTTGTAGAATGCCCCTCAGTCTGGGTTTGTGTGATATTTTCCTCATGGTTAGACTGGTATTATGGATTTTGAGAAAGAATATCACAGAGGTGAAATGCCTTTCTCATCCCATCATATCACTGGTACATGGTATCAACATGAGGTATCAATGATAATGTTACTTGGTCATTTGGTTAACCATATTGTTTGCCAGGTTTCTCCACTGTAAAAGTACTCTTCTGTTCCATACTCATTTCTTGGAAGCAACTAACCAACTGCAGCCCACGCTCATGGGCAGGGTGTAGATTAAGTTCTAAATACTGGAAGGGGCAGTATCTAAATAAATTATTTGGAATTCTTCTGTAAGGAAGATTTATCTCTTTTCCCCCATGTACTTATAGTACTGGTTTTCATGGAGCAAAATGCTAATCCAGCAAAGTGAGAAGAAAGAGAGGTATGTTTTCAGATAACCTTCCTTTGAGAAAGGAAGAGATCTTAGAAAATGTGCATCTTCTTTCTTTGACATTCTCAACAGGTACAAAAAGATTTGGAAACTGGATTCCAGTGTTTTGAAATAATAGTTCATTGGAGAGAAGAGAAAATGAGGATGGGACATTAAGATCACCATCACAGTTCTTAAACATTCATACATACACCAACTATGGCCATTAAGTACTTTATAGAAGGATAAAAGACCTTACATGTCAAAATACTTCAAAAATATTGTATTTTCAGGTCAATTTCTCCCTGAAAAATGTCAGCATTCACTCATCCATCAGCTACCAGTAACATCTGGTGCGTACCGTAATGCACACTGTTGAGTACTCCATCTTCTCTCTACAAACCTTTGCCAAGACAGACTGCCTTACTATCCTTATCTATTCCAACTTCACGTCCTTTGGAGGATTCATTGTGTTCAGAGTCCTACCCTCAACTCCAAAATGTCATCTGACATTATCTCAAAATCAAGGGTTACCCCACATAAGACAGAGGATATCAAATGCTTCATTTACAATTTTTTTATTTCCATACTTCTAGATCAGCTGTAGAAGCAAATAGGGCAAAGCTTTTTATTTCTTTGGCACCTACATTTTTAAAGGAAAAATAGTTGCAGATAATTAGTAGTGGAAAACAAAGCATTAATTATGCAGTGCAAGTCCCTCATTTTACAAACTGGGAGCTAAATTTCAGAGAGGGATTATGACTAGGAAAGACTCAGTACAGCTAAGATTAGGAAACAACTCCCACTTCTTACATCCACAATTCTTAAGCAAAATAAATGGATTTAAAAACAAGACTTTTATTGTATCAAACAATTTAAACACTACAATAAGGCAATGTTTTGTCAGCCACCATGAAAATTTGTCCAATCAATGAAGTAGGAGATACAGAGTAGGAAAACTTTTCCCTTTTTCCCTTCTAGGTTCTTTGGCTGACCTAATAATTAAATTGACATAAGACAGATTAACGGAAGAGAAACAAATTTTAATTGTACATGTATGGGAACCCAAAGATATGAGGCTCCAAGAAATGGCCAAAGCAGGCAGCTTTTATCTCTTTTAGACAAAGAAACAATAAATTTGTAAAAAATGGACAAGACAAAGGGGTTTGGGCTTTGGGTAGTAAACTAATAAAGAAGTAACAAGGTTTGTTTATCCAGCCTTTTTAGCCTTGAATTCCCTATCTCTGGTGATAAGGATGCCTCCAGGTTCAAGGAGGGTACTTTTCACATGAGAGATTTATTTCCTGTTTTCAGAAGGACAAAGGAGGGTCAGAGTGTCCTTCTTTTATCTGCTGATTCTTAAATAACTTTAATTCAAAATAATCAATATATCAAAGTGGTATGCTTTGAGGAATTCTGTTCTAAACCCCATCCCCATCCTGAACTAAGAAGTAGTGGGTAGGGGTCTAGGACTTCAAAGTGGAGGAAGACAATTCACAGGGAGATGGGAGTCTTTCTGATGTAAAGAACATTATCTTTGGTAATAGCTCTCTTCCTGGTACAGGCTCCCTATCTAAGTTCTTTCAGGCAATCAAGGGGGAGGCAAAAAGCTCTTCTGGAGTCTGTAGGGCCTTCATTGTCTTCAGCTCCAAATAATCCACGTGCCAAAGTGGCACATTCTGGGGCAGTTTGCCCTGAAACCCATCAGACAAAATTACTCATAAGGTGCTTTTGTGATGTTTGCAAATGTTTTCAATTGTCTTTTTGTTCAAAATAACAAGGGATTAAATTAAATGGTGGCTAGCTGCCTGAAAAGGTTTCACATTCTAGAAAGTAAGAAAGTCTGAGAGATTCAAGGTATGTGCCTGGAGAGGAACAAATTCAGTATAATAATGGTTATTATACTTAGCTCTTTGTTTCAAGTCAAGCTGAGCTGCTTTGGCTTCGTTTTTGCACTACATTTTTATTTTGTAACAAAATAAATTTTCATTTGCATACTTTCCTTAAATTTCCTCATTTAAGTAAATGTTCTTTTCTCTTCCTTCTATCAAGTATTCATATTCACTCAATAGCAAAAGACATCAAAAAACTCAACTTCTCAATCTCAGAGACTTTCAGGAAGAATGAAAGGTTATACATTAATTCCAAGAGAGGCAAACTGATTTTAAGATCTTTATTAACCAGGTGAAACAGGAAATGCATTACTCTTGATGACAAATGCCTAATGGTTTAAGTTCTCACCTTATGCTATGCTTTGGGTATTCTATGGGATTACACAAAATGAAAATTTTACTCCTATGTATTCAATAGTGACAAAAATCATTATTCAACCAAATAGAACTTTAAACTTGTGATTTAGGTTTAACCTTTAAGCTCCCTGCTGCTGTCATCCTCCCAGTGGTGTTTTTAGGTTATGAGTTTTGGGTAAGAAAATTACTTAGCTCTAAGAGGGTCTTCAGATCTTTGTGGGCACTGTATAGATTTCAATGCCAGGAATTCTGAGCAAGATTTGGTACATGCAGAAAACAAAATGGCCCAACCAGGTGCAACCGAATGAGCCAAGGGACCCGTCATATCAGTCACATCATTCATCAGTCCACAGTTTAAGCCAGAGGACTGTGTCTCTCTAGAATAGAGAAGGCATTATACAAAAGAATGAAGGGATGAGTACAAAACACCAATCCTTACAGAATTACCAACAAGGATTGTTGCCAGTTCCATTTAAATCCCATGCCCTTGTTGAATTTTTCACACTTGACTAGAGTGGAGCTGGAGTTAAGTAAAAGGGATTGAGGAGGAGTTGAGGGAATGGGTTCCAGCCAGAAAATACCACAGAGGCAATCTGGCATCAAGTGTTTCCTTCTTATCTTGGCTGATCTAATCAAAATTAATAGAAGAGTCAAAAAAGGCAGCATGTGTTCCCCTGAGTAGGGATGGGTGTTAACAGACACTTAATCATCAAAGACCTGGTCCATTAGCTCCAATAGGCCTGCAGACTGCATCTATTGTTCCTTTAGTCTTTATCTGAGAGAAACCCCATCCTACACTGAAGGGTGAAGGTGATGAGTACTCCCTGGGCAATTATTCAGTTATCAGAGAATTTCCTAGTCTCTTTGCATTTTAGGTAGATGGAAATGAGGGTGCAATTATAAGTGTCCACCCTCACTCTGGTCCGTGGCTCAGAGCTTCATCTTGGCACCACCAAATGAACTGAAACAAAAAGCCAAATGAAATCATCTGACTGCATTTTAAACACACTGTGCTATCCAAAGTGGTAGCTGTTGAGGTTAAACTGCTCTCCCAATGTTATATTCAAGGAATGCATTAATCTATTTTCCTCCTATGCTTGAAATTGATTAATGTTGAAATAGTCATTTGTCTTCAAGACTGAGTATATGTGGAAAATGCAAGCTTTTTAAGTTAAGATTCAAAACTTAATGGGGGGGGGTGTTTTCTGCTCTAAGGGTGTATCCAATTTCCCTGGCTATAGCTTTATCATCATCAAAACTGTCTTACTTGAGTAGATACTATATAAAGAAAGTTAGCCACTTGCATAATTTCCACCTTCAAGAGCTGGCAAAATAGAAACAATAGAAATTGTGCATGTAAACAAATTACTGTGGCAATTCAGACAAGACACTATGTGTATGTCAGTTATTTCAAAATGATTCTGAAGAGTATACATTTGTATCTTTCACAGACTTTTCTGAAGCTCTGCATATTTTTTTGCATTCTGGTCATCAGCACATTTTTCTACTGAACCACCCTCACTAGAAGGCTGAGAATAATTCTAGACTTTCCTTCTCTCTCAACTCTTATATTCATTGATTCTACTGCCTAGAAATCTTTTCAACCAATCTTCTCAGCTTCTACCTCCACTGCCTTAGCTTATGCCCTTATCATTTCTCTCCTGGAGTTCTTCAATATCTTTCCACTTTATCTAGCTTCCTACACTCAGTCCATTTATTATACAACCAGAGCAAGATTTCTAAAATAAGGAAATAATTATCTGACTTCTCAGTTTACAATCCTCCAATGGTATGCCATTACCTAGACAGTCAAGCCCAAACACCTTAGCGTGGAAAATAATTCTCGCTCCTTCCCTCTCCTGCTACCACCTCTCTAGGTGCACCAAGAACTCCAGACATACTAAACTTTCTGCAGTTTCTTAAATGCCCCACACATTCTTTTCTCCCTGTCATCTTTAACTACACCTTCTCTGCTGCCTAAATTATCTTCTCTCTTATTTCCTATTTCTCCAGTAAATGCATCCCCACCCACACATACCTTCATGTTCCCAAAGAACCTTTACTCTTTCTTTGTTCAGTATTGAATTCAAATGTTTCCTCTTTCAGAAGCATTCCACGATAACTCCAGGGGACACTTTCTATGCTTCCTTAATGAACTGTTCCTACTTCTGCTATATCACATACTACATTGTGGTAATTAGATGTTCTCACGTCTGTCTCCTGCTTTGTTCTACCTATCTTTGTATCTGAAGCACATAATTGGTATCTAATTAATGTTTGATTGATGAATAGATGAGTGAATGAATGGATGGATGAATCTTGTCTGGCTATTTAATAGGAAATACTTATTGGTTAAATATTCTGATTAATGGGATTTTTGATAAGTAGTAGAATATAATGTAATACTTTAAAATGTTACTTATTTACAGATCTATTACCATAGAATTATTAAATACTAATAAACCATATTAAATCATCAAAGAAATCTCTGTCACAGTTGCAATAGAATCTGGTTTTAAAATGTTTACTGTACTTGAATGTCTACTTAATTCCAATTTAGACCATAAATTTCACTAAGGACAAGATAATGATTTCCTGTAAACAAGTGTTTCTCAAATAATGTGTTCTTATTACTTTATAATAAAATATAATCCCACCTCATAATTTACTTAATCTTATGCATCAAATCTTGTTCACATCCTCTTCTAGTAAAAATTCCTGTCTTTATTGGGGTAACTAAAGCTCTACTTGTACATCTTTCTAACTTCTAATCAAGGATGGAAGGCTGCAAAAGTATTCTATATCAGAGAGGAACCAGACAGAAGGTAGGAGGTGTCTGAAGGCTAGATCAGGCTCCAGATGAGGAAAGAGAAATGATGGAAACATTTGATAAAAACCAAAAGTAAAGGGCACTCCCTTAATACAATTCATGAGCACCGCCAAATTATTGTAAATGACCTGCATGCAGGTGAAGAAGGGCTGGTCTCATTATGCTTTCTTTCCTATCTCCACATTCTAAATAGTCTCAAATTTTTTTTTACTTCCAGGTTTCAAGGACCAAAAAAATTCCTAGATTTTAACAATTTACAAACCAGTAATTATTTTTTTACTGAGATAGAATGGCACCAGATAGACTTGTCCTGACTTTTAATTTTTCCAAGTAAGGACATTAAAAAATGGAAACAACTTCCATCTATTATCATCATCAATTCATAAAATATGTTTTAATGCACAAAAGGATTTAATACAAAATGTCTTAGTAAAGATGATTGCATTGAATTTAACTTTATAAAACACCAATTATACTTCTTGTGGAAGAGTAAGGATCTCATCATGGGCTGACCCTAGACTGAACACTGATATCTGGTGCCACTCCTCTAATGATGGAAGCAGCATAGATTCCTGCCCTTAAAGAAGAACGAGTTACAGATAAATCAATCACCCAAGACTACAGAGGGCAATAAAAGAAGATTCAAATACAGAAATCACGTTACTGGGCTTATTACTGGTGATGTTTTCTAAAGTGTCAAGTACTGTAGATCTTTTATGACAAATGGGATCCATAGAAAGGTATATAACAAAAAAATTAATACCATAAGAATATTTATGAATATCCTTTTTGCTCTTAAGAACTCCATAATCAGCACTTCTACTTAGCTTCATCAGTTATCCTTTCCCAGTTCATTGTTGCTTGCTGAACTTTGGGGACATGTATTTCAAATCCTTCCCTTTAGCTTGTGTGAATCCCTACCTCTCCAGGCAGCATTTAACTTCACCTCCCTTTCCTTAAAGTTGAAATCAAAACTACCTCTCTTCTTCTTTCATTCAGACACCCAAACAAACCACCAGCATTATGATAATTTGACTCAACTAAACGCAGTAATTTAGAAACAACAACTTCTCTGAACTCTGCAATTTAATCTGATTTGCAATCCAAATTGTTTATAATGGAGAAGATAGTCTCCTTAATGCTATGCATATGACACCTTAGAATAATGTCTATACTGTTAATATATGTACTTTTGGAAAAATGGCAACTACTAGCATTGTGCTAAATAAAAACATTACCTACTAAACCTGCAGTTTAACTGTTTGCATTTTGTTATAGACCTTTATAGACCTGAGGCATTCACTCAATAGATACTTACTGTCCTACCAAAATTTTTCACCTGTTAACCTTAGCTTTACTCTGCTGCTGACTTTACCCACCTCCATCATCTCACGTGCACACACCTGAATTAACCTAGATTAAAAGAAAAAGCAAATAGACCAATCTTTGAAGTCAGAAAGAATAGCTTCAAAACTTGGATCAGTCGTCTAACTTGGGTGAGCCTCTGTTTTCTCAAACTTAACTGGAATTTCATCTATATTCCTCTACAGGGCTTGCTTTGCAGCATAAAGGCAATCATTTGTATGTTAGCATTATGGAATGTTTCTTCCCATCTTTCATCCAGCTTCAGGAATTTCAAATCCTCGTTATCTCTGATTGTCTGGAAATGCCTCTGATTCAGTGGAAAGCAAAAGCTTGAGGACTAAACCTCATTCATAACATCATTTGTTGTTTGAATATTGTGCAGCATAAAAATCCAATAGAAAGGAAAATCATTAGATCATTGAAATAAATGGGTTCATTCTAAGTGGTCCTGAGCAGTATTTCTGAGTAACGGTAGCAACAGAGAATGAGCAACCCCAGGGAGAATGTGTTGCTTGGTAAAGTAACAACAGACAGGGTGACATGAGCTTTCTGAACATACTACAGTCTGAAGTCAGGATACCTTAGTCGCAAAGGCTAACAAACTTGATCTTATCTATTCGTGACCTAAATCCACCTGTAGGAACAGACTTACATTAACTGAACTCAAGAGATTTGAGTTTAAAACCAGAATGCCAAATTTCTCTATTTTGGAGGAGAATTATCCTTGTTGAGATGAAAGACACTAGGGTCCTCTCTTTAATATGTATTGACTGCCCATGTAGGCAACTCTGGAGAATGTCAAATTAGAACCTGGCTATCAGTTTGTTACTATGAAAGCTTTAATCTGTAACTGCCAAAGACACTGGACAGGTGAAATTCTGCAGTCAATAAGTTATTTCTTGGTAAGGAACCTTCACAGAAACCTAACTAGTGATTAGAAGATTGCCTGGTGAGTGTGTGATCAGAATAAGTTGAGTGTATGACCCAATGCCAGTAAACCTTTGAACCATGTAAAGAAAGTTTATACTTTTTTAGTCCACCCTAGAGTCATAATCGCCACCTGGACCAGGCAGATGTTGGATTCTTAAGCAATGTGCTCCTGCCTATGGCTGGCTGCAGCTATGAGTCCATGACTGATCTACCTCCCTACTGTCTATTACAGCTCCTCAGTAATGTACATGAACACCTTTAATCAGAGTACAGGTAAATCCTAACAGGCCTGGTTCCTGCTGTCTCTAGACTGTGACAATATTGTTCTGCTTGTAAATGCGTATTTTAAAGTTTAATTCTTACAAGACAATTCTCTTTCATTCACTTCACATTCTTGGGGAAAGCCTGAAACCCTCATGCCCTGAAGAGAGCAATTCCAGTAGGTGTGATATAATGAGCATGAGGAGTCTGGAAAATGTCTTTACATTTAGATAAGGAGCCTCCACAGAAAAAAACTGGGGGGAAGAGGAGACACAGAGGAGAGCAACAAGAAAATTCTAATCAGGGAAGCTGTCAGATTTTTGGTTTGCAACTTTCTATAGTACAGATCTACAGAAAACATACCACCGTTTCCAGCTCATAATAAAAAACTCCTAATTAAATGGAATCTCAGTTTTTCTGCTATAAGGTTATACATGCAGGGAGATATGAAATATTCAAATCTCTTTGACCTTGGTCAAATGTGTCATCCTTCATGGTCAGCTTACAGACAAAAATCACATCACAGCAATTCAAAAGGGCAAATTTGAGAAGCAGCAGAAATAGCACTGCTCCTTCTTTCTGCCCCTTTTTATGGGAAAAAAAAAAAAAAAGAATGTGTATAGATCTCACACCACAGGAAATCCCCCAATTACAGAATTCAATAAAGGGATTTGCCTGTAGGACCTCCTGAACATAGTAAGTCACCTTAATAGCTTGTTTGAATTCTCTTTTCGTTTGTAACTCTTATGGCCTTTTTGATCACCACTGTCTACTTCTGCAATGGTTCAATACTAGCAAGATGCCAGAGGAAGAGAAATCTCAAAGTCCTGCAGTGTATTTATTTAAAAGGTATGACTTCTCAGATTGCCTAGAAAAATGATCACACCTCTCCACTAGTAATAGTAAAAAATTCCATTAAAAGTATACTTCTGTGATGCAATATGATGCCTTCTGTGGACATATAATAAGGCTATCACCATTTCTTGACCTGGCCAACTTTCTGACCCACCAAAACAATGACATCATGTGGGGTATTCAGTAGCTTTATTTCAGCGTCTCCATCCTCCCTCTGACCTTTCCCGTCACTACCCTGAAAGAGAAGAAGGTCTGTACTCTTCAGTGAAAGGAAATATGCATTTATTTTCTGAGCGCTACTGCTCACCATTTTCATTACTATTTTCATTACTTTATACACCATCCTGTCTGTATAAGAAGCACCTCTTGCGATTCAAATTCTACCAAAAATATCTTGCAAACTTTATCTTCTTTGTGAAGTTGCTTGAAATCCTAACCCTGCACTGTCTTTCTACAATTATTGTCAAGCCTTTCTTCAGCTGCCTCATGGGCTGGTAAGTAGACTAAAAAGAACCAAAAGAAATTGCTTGCTTCCACTATCTTTATCCTATCCATGTAGAGGAGGATCTGAAATATAAAAATAAAAAACATATGTAGAGAAATCAGGGAGGGCACCCATAGGACTTAAACTAAGGAATACAGGCCTGTATGTCATCAAATCAAGAGAAAGGATATCCAGGACAACGGTTCCCCTGTCTTAACCCATCCCACGGATAAAGGTCACATATGTGATCTGCTCCAGGCCACTGCATAAGATTAGAATTAAGCTCAGTGCTCTCACCTAGTTATAATTCCAGCCCTTCCTCTCTGAAAAGCAAACTCAAGTCAGTGAACATGACACTATTATAGGGATAACCTTGAATCCACTATAATTTATAAGACAGCTAATCTTTCAAACACTTGAACACCTGACACCTTACAACTGATCTCCATGTGCTGCTACACCATAGTTAAACCTTGAGTTAAACTATAACAAGAACTATTATTCACAAAGCATGTGATAGAGATTGCATGATATAAAAGGCCCAACTTGTAACTTAAGAAACCTTCAGGATCTGTAGTGAATTCAGCTCTTGCTTTGCTTCGTTGGGTAGTAGGGTGGGAACTAGAGAACAATTACACAGGAACAGAGAAGGAAAGGGGTGGGAGAGAAAGAACTATGAATCCGTCTGTAAAACAGAATGATGGATTTGTGCATTTGGGAAACAGCAGGAAGCAGGGGAGAAAAAAATTATTCAGTAATCGAGCATTTCCTTTTCAATTGTTTGATGAGTTCGCATTGGTTGTCATTTTTTGCCTGCATTGGGATAATGCTTCATGAATACTATCCCCTTGGGTTTCTCTACAAATGCAAGATGTGTTTCTTATGAGGTTATTCCCAGAGCCTCATTCTGAAATAAACAGTTCATTGCTTATAGAGTTTTTATAGAGCAAGTTCTCTTTCAATAGATACGACTCAAAATAATGGAACTGTATTAAAACTGTTCCTACACTCTCTTACCCCTAAACCATGGGGTTTCAAACTTGTTCATTTTTTCTCAGGTGAGTCCTGAGGCTCCCTTTTCCCTTCTTTTCGGAATACCATACTAACCGCATGCAAATTGCTTGGCTCCTAAATGCAACTGGCTGCTGATCTATAATTTTTTATAGTATTTTCTCAGCAGTGTATGATAAAGTCACACAACACATAAATCATATAGCAAAGCTCAACGTGCCATAGGTAAATTCTTAGAATTTTTAATCACAAAGAAAATTGACTATAACACGTGGTATCTCCAAATTTAGCCTTTACATTCTGTTTTTAAACTCTTTGCTTCTGAAGATCTCACCTTAACAATGAAATGAATGCCTGGGTGGTGTGCTTGCAAACTGCCTGAAAGGATAAAGCAAGAAATATCGATTCCTAACATTTATTTTTATGATCACTGTGTTCTGTACTTTTCCATGCTATTCACTTTTTAAGTACTTTGTTAATATGATGTAAAAACCAGTTAATAGTCCCCAGACTCCAGTAACCAATTATTATTAGCCACTTAGTCAGACATTCAAAATGATTTCAAGAGGTTAAAACTTGCTTCCACCATAGAAAAGGGAGAAAATACTAAATCTAGTGTAAGAATAATGAACTTCTGCCCCCACCTATAGCCCAGACTTAAATGCTTAAATAAGTTTTATTAAAAAACAAAAAATACTGTTTGTCCACTATGTTCCAGAACCTGAGTTGAGAATTTATCATGCAAGTAACCAAGATATGAACAAAAAAAAATAGCCATTCGGTCATTTACTTTGACCATCTAAAATCTGCTCAGTTGCTCTAGAGCAGAATTCATTGCAAGAAGCTTATTCAGGCAGGATCAACAGCAAAATGTGAGGCTTTCCTTGCTCCTGCACATTCTGGCATAGCACACGGAAATTTGACAGGGCTGGACATCAGACTCTAGGACAGGGTTTCCCTGGGTTGAGGGGATTTTTAAGCTACATGATTAGGGAAGCCCTGATCCTCCGCTGTTGGGATTAGGAACCAGGATTCAATAGCAATACGATGTGTTAATAAAATGGCTCCAACCCTCTCCTGAAAGCCCAGCATTCACAGCTTGGGCAGGGGGCCCCCTGTGAGACACAGCATGCCAGCAGCAGAATTACCAAATGAGCACTCAAGAGTGACAAAGCCCACTCTGGCACGCTCTCATAGTTAACCAGGTTTGATTTCCTTAAAGCACTGAGCCACAGCCTCCTTCCATTGAAATTCGAAGAGGACCATTATTTTTCTGGTGAGGCCAACCTGCAGAATCAGTCCTGGATTCATTCAATTCCCCTCCCTGTTCCCAAATGATGTTATTCAAATGTCATATCCCATTCTGTCAGAAATCTGTATTATCTAAACCCAAAAAAGCCATGAGGCCAGCCACTGAAATAGATGTAGGAGACACCGAAGATGATTACAAATGACCAGGTGACCAACCCCTGGAGGCAAGTCATGTTCTCCCAAAGCAAACTTTTTGGTAAGAACAGCCCAAGAGATGTACAACATCCAGTCTGGAAAGTACAACAAAGCTGCCACCCAGCTCTATCATGGAGGCTGAGAAATGGCATGCTCCCAAATCTCCAAAGACTGGAGAAGGAAGAGGTGTAAGTTCTGCTCCTCCTCTGGCCTTGTTAATGGTTTATTTGGCAGATACTGGGTGATGTGATTCAAAGGTTATTTACCAGGAGTCTGGTAGTATCAGCAGGAGTTTAACAGTATCAGCTGACTTGAGAATGGCTACCAGCTTTCCACTTAACATATCAGTACTGGATGGCAAGCCCAACATCAATACAGAGTAGCTGAGAGGGCCACCACTTGTTAGAGATGTATATATTGAATTCACTGCAGCTCAGGTGACAGTTATCTTGGAAGACTCCCAATACAAGACAATTGAGTATGCATGCTTTTCTCATCTCCCATAATCTCAGGTGTTTCTTTCTGAAAAGGAAAGGTTTAAGTCCACAAGCCCAGGTTGCTCAAATCCTGCAAATTCCAAAGAAACTCTTATCTTCAGCCCTGGCCCTTTGCTAGCTCCTGGGAGATAATCTCTGAGCACTGAGAATATTCTGCATGATAAAAGTGTATTTCTGTGCCTGAAAACTTGAAGCCATGCTGAAGCAGTTTGACCAGATAAGTTATCCTAACAATATGTTTTATAGCAAATGCCTGTTTTTGCTGTGGGGTGTGTTATGTGCTGGAATCTAAGTAGCTGAAATCAGTCATGCAGCTGACCCCCAATAAAATCCCTAAACACCAAGGCTTGCATGAGCTTCCCTGGTGGCAACACTTTGAACATGTCACATATTGTTATGGAGAGAATTGTGTCCCTGTGTAGCTCAAATGGGAAGAGATAGCTGGAAGCTTGCACCTGGTTTCTCCTGGACTTCATGCACCTGTTACCCTTCCTAGCTTTAATCTGTATCCTCTCACTGTAATAAACTGTAACTGTGAGTAAAACAGCTTTTCTGAGTCCAGTGAGTCCTTCCAGAGAATCACTGCACCTGAGAGTGGTCTTGGGGACCCTGATACACCTTCCTTAGGCAAGGGCTATTTTGCTTACTCAGAGATCACACCATCACTGCCACCCATTACACACACATGACCCTGTGGCAGTTGAGTGCACTGATCTGCAGCTACAACTCAGGTGAGAATGGCCAGCAATGAATGTTCACCACAAAATGTTTAGATTTGGAACTACTATATCACATGAGTAGGTTACGCAATAATGGGTGCAGCCTCTGATGGGCTAGTCAACAACAGCCAGCCAGACAACTGCAGTTCCTTTCAAGGGGGTGTTTGCTCATTTGTTGTCACAGGGTGCCATTCAGATCTGCCAATCATCTGAGGAAGTTAGGGTACCAAAAAAAATGTATGGGGAAGTTTATATAGATCAGGTCCCTATACACTTCTGTGGTACTCCAGGAATTTCCTATTATCCTCCAATTTTGGGGTCTCTAAGAGATGGGTCAGAGGAGATGGACTCCTCAAGAGAAGGCTGTCCTTAAGACAACATTAAGTGAGAAGTCCAGCCAGCCTCCCAGTAAAAGCAAGGGCAGTACTACTTTGCAGTTCATCTTTGATTCAACTCTTCCTGGGCCCGTGCTCACTCCCTCGCTCTGTATACACACACATATGGGTACAGTTATGAATCCTGATTATGGGATACAGTTGCACGGGAAGATTCTGATAGATTACATTTCCTATCCTATCCACAAACAAACGTATGTATTCTTAATTTGCTTTTCTCTTGTGAGTCCTGTATCATTTGAAAATGTCCATGCCAAGTGGTTGAAGTACATCATCACTGACTCAACACTCCCATCATCCTGGTAGGGACTGAACTTGATCTTAGGGATAAAGACACATGACTGAGAAAATGGAAGAGGAGAAGCTGACTCCCATTGCCCACTAAGGGTTTAGCCGTGGCTGAGGAGATCGGTGCTGTAAAATACCTGGAATGCTTGGCTTTCACATAGGGAGGCCTCAAGACGCGTTTGATGCAGCTATTTGAGTAGTTCTCGGCCTACCTCCCACCAGGAAGAAAATGCCTGCCCTTGTAAATGTTCGAGTCCCTCTCGCCTTCCCTATTCCCCTTAAAAACTTTGCATGCTTTGCTCAGAAACGGCGAAGCATTCACAGACACAGAAAACAGACTTATGGTTACCAAAAGGGAAAAGTGGGTGGAGAGATAAATTAGGAGTATGGGATTAGCAGACACACACTACTATACATAAAACTGATAAACAACAAGGATTTACTGTATAGCACAGGGAACTATATTCAATATCTTATAATAACCTATAGCAGAAAAGAATCTGAAAAATCACATATATACACATATACATGAGGAGATCAGCTGCCTCGTAACCCACCCAGGAATGACTCCATCAGTCTGACCACTTTGCTATCCTAAATTTAGAGGGAGGGGATGGTTTTCATTCCTTTCTTCTGAATGGACAGGGTCCACCTCTAATATCTCCCTTGTCTGATGTACTGAGGAGTTGTAACCACCTTTCAGCACTGCAAGGATAGGGACCCCATTCTCTCACACTGTAGTGTTTTTAAGCTGAATGATTAGGAAAACAATGGCCCCTCTCCTGCTGTGGTCAAGGACTATGAATAAACAGCAATAGAGGAGGTAGAACTTGGGCTCCAGTCCTATCCTACCAGCTCAACTCTAGGGTGCTGTGGTGTTGGAGTCCATATGGATATGGATAGCCATATCCCCCACCATGGGGTGAGGAAGAAACAGACTTTCCTCTTGGCATCATATGGAAATTGGAGTTCAAGTCTTGTCCTTGACCTTAACTGCCTTAAGCACCAGGCATAGCCAGTGTCATGGAGCTTTGCAGGGAGGTCAACTCCTTTCCTGGGAGGCCAGCGTGCAGATGATCAGTGTTGGACAAGTCAACCCTTTCCCCTCAGCAGGAAATTATACTATACAGGGCACTAAGAGTTTTACAATACATTATCCCTGTCCTAGAAAAGCTTGCAGATCCACCCTGGCAGCACTAAGATGGTTTTAGCATCCACACAGAATGCCCACTGTAGAGGCATTGCTTGGAATTCCTCAGTTTTCAAATTTGGTAGTTACATGATTTCATTTTAGCATGGTCACAGTGCATGGAGAAACTAGTCTGCTTTTGTCTTTCCCTGGATTTTCTTTAACATTTCAACCTTAATATGAAAGACTTTAAAAATTAGCCAAAATGACCTAAAACATTTTAGTTGATATTTAATGAAACCATTAATATGGTTGTTATTGAAGGTTTGCTAATAGCTCCCACAACTCTGGGTTGGGCAAGAGACAAAAAATTCAAGGAATGTATATCCAAAGACTATTCCTAACTCCTAATACTTTTGGCCCTAGACTCATCACTTAATCTCCCAACATCCTGATTGCCTTATTTACAAAATGAGAAAAGTAGAAGAGCTTACTCATCAGAATGCCAGAATATGTATAGAGTGATGAGTATTTTTATTTAACCAACTAGAGATATGTAAATTATAACAGGCAGCAAGTTAGAGTGGTTTCCAATATGTACCTTTGCCTGAGGAATTTTCTTTCCTCTCCTAGACATCAAGCAGAATCATTTAATGTCTAAATCACACTTCCTGGGCTTCCCCAGTGGCACAGTGGTTGAGAGTCCGCCTGCCGATGCAGGGGACACGGGTTCGTGCCCCGGTCCGGGAAGATCCCACATGCTGTGGAGCGGCTGGGCCCGTGAGCCATGGCCGCTGAGCCTGCACATCTGGAGCCTGTGCCCCGCAATGGGAGAGGCCACAACAGTGAGAGGCCCGCGTACCGCAAAAAAAAAAAAAAAAAAAAAAAAAATCACACTTCCTCTCTGACAGAAGTCTCTTCAACCTAGCATTTAAGTTGGGTTGCATTTTTGTGGTTGTATATACCTCCTCTTGACAGTAAGGCTATAAGCTTCCAAAGGACAAGTGATGTGCCTAACCCTCCTGTGTGTCCCTATAATACCTAATACATTCCTAAGGTCATAGCAGAAACTCATCAGGTATTTGTTGAGTTGAGTACCACACTAGACAGTTAGGAAGATAGCATATTTTCTTACACTTCATCCTCGCACAGTTGCATTATCAGGGACAAACCTCCAAGTCTTCAGTCTCTTACTGCTCAAACCAAAACATTGCTCCTTTATTTTAGATGGGTGGCTGATATCAGCAGGATCATAATCACAACCCTCTGAGCCAAACATCAGGAGGTTAATAGAAGCTGCTGTTGGAGAGAAAATCATCCTGTTGTTCTTTGTCTCCAACATTGCCCAGCAGGCATAAGGATCTCCTACCAGATGAAGAGCTGGAAAGAAGGTCTCCACTTGCAAAACAATTATCTCATAACCATACTTTGTTACCCCCAGTGGTTTGACGAATGGGCTGATAGAAGAGAGTATGCCTAAGTATGGTTTTATTTGCTTGTCAGCTCTAAAAACACTATGTCCTCAATGATACCAATGACAGAATAAAATAGTTCCGCCCCCTGTGGCCATGAGCTTTTTCAGCTCTCACTTCAACTGTTAAATAAACCTCTTTGAGATAATGAACATTTTCCAGGTTAGAGGTGTAGAAATAGCTAGTGCACTACTTATTCCATAGAACTTTCAATGTGAGAATGGAGTTTTTTCTATTAAAACAATAGCACCCATAAGTCATGGGGGTGTTAACGTACAACATAGAGAATATAGTCAGTAATATTGTAATAACTTTGTATGGTGACAGACGGTAGACTTGTGAGTACTTCAAAATGTATATAAATATTGAGTCACTATGATGTATACCTGAAACTAATGTAATATCGTATGTCAATTATACTTCAATTTAAAAAAATACTACCAACTTTGCTAATTATTCTTAACTGGTGGGTTTTCCTGTTCTCACAAAACAAACCTACACACCTTCACCTGAAAAACTCTAGAGTGCTTTGAGATTCTCCCATTTAGCTTTGTTAAAGATGCAAAATGAAAGACATGAAATTGGTTAATATCTGTGAGAGGGAGACAGATGATGGCCAAAAAAAACACAAAGAGCAGAAAAGAGAAAAAAGTCACGGCTACCCATCATCATTCATGTTGTCCCATCCACAACGCTCAGGGTTTCCTTATATCATTCTAATCCTTCTGAATCTATTTACTCAACTTAAATCTTAGACTGTTTACTCAATAGGTTAGATGTTCATTTAAAAAAACAGCCTCAGTGGTCTTACTCTTTATAAACTCAAGGAGCTGCTCAGTTTGTGTTAGAGTTATCTAGTGTTTTGAGGTTCTAAGACCCTCTCCGTTTACTCTTAAACGTCGTATCCAAAAGAACTGTCATCTGCTACATACATCCCGAACTCAAGCCAAATCAGACTGTATGTATACCATTTTCCGTCCTTGCTCTTCATGTGGACAAGTCATCCATCAGGGTTAGTGTTAACATCTAGGCTTTGCTGCCCTCTGCTGGTCTTCTAGGAACCAGCTACTCTTTCAACAGGAAAAATTGAGAGGTTAACTCACTTGTTAGATCTTGGATTCTAACTAAAAGAAAGACACGAATTTATACAGTCTGATATTAAAAATAAGCATTAAAAGCCAAAACTTAAAAACAAGGAAAAAACAAAACCAACAAAATTGTATTCGTCCTTTAGCATAAGTAGAATTCTGTAATCTGCATTAAATAACTAAATTTATCTTGCTAAAACATGGTAGTTTGCAATAGTGAGGCTCAGTTCTGATACCTTTTGTATACTAATGAATGTTTAGTTGGCAATGCACATGTTTCTCAAACATTAAAACAAATATAAAAAGTTACTTCCTATTCCTATATCTGCACATTTTTATCCCCTCTTTCTTCACAGTGCTAAATTCTGGGAATAATAAAACAGGGTAGATATTGTATACTTATGACATTTTCCAAAATGTATTCACACATTACATTTATTTCTAAACATAACATTGCAGTAAAATTGCTATAAATAAGTTGTTTTGAATCCTTGTAGAACCCTATAGGATTTGGGCACACAACCAACAATTTTTTAATTTGATATTCCACATATAAACAAGGTAAAATACTTCCCATTTTATAGTTTTGTTATTGTCCAGAACATTCTTCCTAAAGTTTAAGAATCACAATTATGAAACATCACTAGATGAATTTCCCTATACTCCATTCTACTTAAGTGATTAGAATCGAACATGTATTTCTACAACTCCTTTTTACATGAAGAACACACAATTTTATGATAGAAAATCTAGCATTCTCTAAAAGGATTGATTTTTTAGTCACCTTAATACACTGAACTGTTTGAGGTAAAAAAAGAGACTAAGTTATAAAATTCCTAACAGACTGAGTTATCAAATGAGGGAAAATTATTTTTATCATGTACGGCTTACAAAAGGAATTTCTTTGAAAAGTCCAATAGTTTGGGACTCATACTACGTACACAGAAGCAACTGTTTATGTGTTTTGTACATCAGCTTAGAAGTGTGATTATAAGTGAGAATGGGGTTCATGATCGCTTTCCCTAGGAGAGGCTAATATGGAAAGAAAACATCACTATTAGCATCACCACCATCAATCTAATTACCATTTATTGAGCCTATTCTATATGTCAAATAGAGGACTCAAATGCTTTCCCTTTACAACTTCATTTAATTCTCATAACAATATTACTGGGCAGTTATTATCACCTCCATTTTACAGATGAGAAATGTATGGCTCAGAAAATCTAGGCTCCTTGCCCCAGACCACACCTTAAGGGTCAGGGCAGGGGAGGGTTTCCAACCCAAAGCTGACTCTGAGGTTCATGTGTTTCTCAATTAAGTGATAGCTCTATACATTACAAATGTTTTGTTTTTACCAATACAAAATATCAAATATTGAAAAGATGTTTAATCATTAATACTTTAAAAAGACTCCTTTTTTCTTTGTGTGTGTGTATGTATGTGTCTAAATCTGGAAGAGTGAGCACATAAAAGGTCAAGTTTGATAATTAACTTTAATTGTACTATTCTTATGCACTTTACCGAATAGCTCTAATAAACATGAAAAGCCTTTTGTTGCTTTGGAAACAAAAAGCTGTCTAAGCAACAACCAGAGCCATCCTTCAGTTCAGCTGAGCCACTCAATTCGAAATATCTTTGATCCTTAAAGGCCACATTTTTGCAGTCATTAATTCTATGTAAAAAGTCAGTCTTGAAGAGACTTCTCAAAAGCCTGAAATATGAATCCTCTTGCTAAAAAGGTCACTACTTAGGATTTGTTTGAAAAATCTACTCCCTTTTGAAAGAAAGGTTTAAAACAAACTTAACCACACTATATACACATTCAAATTAAGTTCTTGCATTTTTCTTCTGGATAAAGCAAGCACATAAAGTATAATGAGAAGCATCAGCTGGAGCCCAAATCTATAAAATCACATGCTCTCTGAGGTTTCCTGAAAAAAAGGAATAACACTGTTCTTTATTGTTATGTCAAGGAAAAAAAATATATAAAGAGTTTACTTGATGGGACCTAAACTTCTGCTGAGAATTTATTAAGTCTGAAAATGTGATTAAAAGCCAAGTGGTCTTTCCACTGCAGCTTGTCTAGGAAGGCATCTTCCAAGTGCATGGGATATGTTCTCTTTGCTCTGGTAAACACTGTGAAGCATTGATCTACACTGTAGCTAATCAAAATGCTTTGCTTCACCTCCCTTCATCAGCATACAAAAGTTTATGTCAGGAAAGCTGAGGTAATCAATCCTAAGGGGAAAAAATGGATCAGGAAGAGAATATCATGAATAAATACCTTATTGGACTACTTAAATTCACTGTTTTTAACATTGCCATATCTGCAAAGGCAACATTTCCCCCATCCTGCTTTACAGTAATTGATTTTTAATTACAAAACAAACTATGATTAAATCAATTTATCATCCAAAATTGTGTTTTACTATCCATTCCATCACTGTTTAACCTACTAATTACCAGTTTCCCATGGACTTTAATTAACCAAAGGTTTTCTTTGTCCCCATTAACTTTAGCTCATCAAGGTTATTGTCTGCTTATTATTCACTTTAAAAAAATCATTTCTAAGCCATGAATCATGTTGAGGGAGAAAATGATGGCTGAAATGTATCTTTTTGGAAGATACAAAGGGATGACAATAACCCTTACCTATAATAACAAAGTGTTGCTTCATAAAATACCAGACTTTGAATAGAAATAACCTCTAGCCTTATGCTAATAATGAATGCTAACTTTTATTTAGTGCTCACTGTATTTTCAAACAGGCTCTCTGCTAAGCACTACACATGAATAGATACAATCCTCACAAGCATATTATGAAACAAGCACTACTAAGAGCAAAGTTATGAAAGATATTTTAAATCACCTTCTAATAAAAGACAATGCCAGGACTTGAGTCTAATATGGGTGACTCCAGAGTTGTTTAATCACTCTATTCCTCTACCGTAGACAATTATTACAAGATTCTCCCTTATAAATGCATATTCTTAGTGGATGGACTAGTGTTTTGTCTAGAATAGGCTGTGTGTGTGTATGTGTGTGTGTGTGTTTAAAGGATTTCTATAGTTCATCTTCATTACAAATAAGACTCCACCATTTCCATAAAATCTTATTCATTTTTAAACTGCATATTTTCTAATTTGCCAATTGACTTTAAAAACTGATTGCACTGACAGTCATACGTGCAAATTCATCTGTGAAGGACCATACTTTATTCAGGCCAGTTAGGTGGCAAACCATAGAAATCCACTTCAAACTGGCTTAAGAAAGAAGGGGAATATATTGATGTACAAAACCAAACCACAGGAATCACAGAGACAGAGTGGGAGACAACCAGAAATTTAAACTGTAAGTTTCCTCTCAACATCTGCCATCATTCCTCTAGTTTCTCTTGTCTGAGACTCTACCTTCTCCATGCAGTAGGATGGGCTATCAGAACCTCTGGGACCCAAAGCTTACATCTTTGTAACCAGAGAAAAAGAAACTCTTCATCAACCGTACTAAGTTTAAAAATCCTGGGAGACACACCTCACTGGTCCAGTGTGGGCCCTCCCCCACCCAGGAGGACAGAGTGATAAGATCAGTTAGGTTTGAGTCATTGCCCACTGCCATTGCTAAGGAGGCAAACTGGATTCAAGCACTGGACTTAAAATAAGAAATATGCTTAATTCATTTTCAATTTTTAAAACATTATATAAATTTGCCATGATCTTCATCATCCTATCATTTGTACTCAGACTTAAATGGTTTTTAACTATCCTTGTGTCTCTATATTACTTCTTGAAGTGGCAAAGTCTTATATGGGAGCCTCTGATTGGCTGGCACAGGTCAATGATTTCATGTTAGTATTGAAGGGAAGAGGGAAGATCTACCATTAGGAATTTCACAGTGGGAGATGTGAACTATTGGCCAATAATTCTATATAATGATATATTGTCTTGAAATAGGGGTTTGCATGATGAAGGGTAAATAAATGAACAAATGTTAACTGCTTCATGTGATTAAGTTTATTTCATTCATCATTAACCCTAGTTTTTCAATATTTTCAACTCATTTTTTTGATATTAGGTTAAAAACATATGTACAATTAACTACAATTGATCTAATACATTCTGATGACTGGCATAACAAGCAACCCTTACTGTGTGATCCTAGTATAACTGAATCTGTTTGGGTGAATTCCTTGTGTCAAACAATGACACACATTTACAATAGGGTAATTAGTAGTGACTGCTTTCACAGGCAAAAAGTTTTTTATCTTTCTCATGGAGAATTACAAAAAATAACTTGCAAGACTAGTGTTGTTACTCTTGAGCTCTGTAAAGAGATAGTGGCTACAAAAAGACATCTCAGTTGGAGTAGACAGAAGATTATAAAGAGACAATCCTGGGGAGGATCTCTTTCTAGAAGGCATTGTTGGGGGTCCCACTCCCTCATGCCTCATCCTCAGATTATTTAGAGAGGCCTCTGGTATTATGAGACATAAAAGGTTGCATTTTGAGGGAAAGCCATTGCATTGGGATCAGCTTGAACTCTATGAATTTATCAGAGTCAAGGATGCATGAATGTTTCTCATGGAAGAGATGTGGACAACTTGGGAAAGTGAGCATATTCTAGCTCAACAAAGAGAGAGACCATGGAGAGTAGGCATCCAGGAAACCAAAGATTGAGGAGGCTGTGGCCACCAGAAGACAGTCCACACTCAAGATACAGAACTTGTACATAGAGAGGCCCAGTAGGAAATCTCTGAGAAGAGCACAAGTGACCTACAGCAAAAGAACTGACTCTAATATTCTGCCAGGTACAGAGAGCCCAAGTCTCTGGAGCAGACAGATCTGTTGCTAAAAGTCAAAAGTCAACAAATAGTTATTTTCAATCTACCTAAACACAGGCCACTGGGCAACTCTACAGCTTGTGGGATCTTAGTTCCCCAATCAGGGATTGAACCCGGGTCCTTGGCAGTGAAAACGCAGTGAAAGTGGAGTCTTAAGCACTGAACCACCAGGGAATTCCCTGGGCCACTGGGCAACTTGGTTGGCAGGGAAATGAACTGGTCAATTGGTCTGGCTTCAATAGATTGTGAACAAATGCTAAATTCTTGCTATTTTTGAAATGGGCACTAGAAATTACATTATGTGGTGCTAAATCTAATTTGTGTTCAGGGAACTTATTTCAGCTTAAGAATCAAATTGCTAGAGAGAATAAGATAGAACATGATGGTTGCATTTTCCTAATCTGTACACAGACTTCTTAGGTTTCACTCTAGACAACTGGTATCTAGGATTGCATGTTCATAATTTTGTTTTTTATCAGACTGAATTATTTGTAAAAGTAAGAAAACTTGAACTCTCACATCCACAGATCTCTCTTTTTTGACTGACATGTCTCTCTTTGAGTCTTTCTTCACACAGAAAAGTAGGACAGTTGAACCATCTCCTTCTAAAGACCAAGCCAAACATGACCCAGTATTCTGGACTTTCTAGAGAGATATTTGAGCTGTCTCACCATATTTCCATGAAGGAACTAAGTTCCAGTGTCCTGAGGCATCCATTATATAAAATAAATTTCCACCTAGAATATTACTAGTCATGTACCATCTTTGGAAGAACTGAGAAAATTCACTCAAGCTTTTTCTGTGTTCTGTTGTTTACACGAGGGACCCTGATTGAAAAATGCAAACCTCTGCCATGTGGTGGCCATCTCAAGATATCTTTTCTCTTGGTTAAGAAGATTGTTTGAAAAATCTTATTTCTTTGTATCATTATCTGGCCCTCATCTGCCTCCTGCTGCATTTTCTGCTGCATGGCACTGTTTACATTATATTAAAATGAGTTAAGTTTTAATCTCCCCTACTAGATCTTATGCTACATTAGGGCAGGAACTGCTTCTTAATTCTTCAGTCTCTAGCAAAGAACCCAGAAATATTGGCTAAAAATGACAATTGTGAATTTCTTCAACTCATGATTTAGAACCTCAACAACATCAAAAAAGAGAATAAGGATGATGCTTGCTCACTCTGCAAATTGTAAGTTTTGTCTGTTTGCACAAACACGGCCTATCATAGAGAATCCAGTACCACCAACAGGAAAAGGAGCGTTCAGCCAAACTGAGGAGGAGGAGCAGTATGAATTCAACAGAATTATAGAGATTCTATTACTCAGCCATAAAAAGAAGCAAAATTGAGCTATTTGTAATGAGGTGGATGGACCTAGAGTCTGTCATACAGAGTGAAGTAAGTCAGAAAGAGAAAAACAAATACCGTATGCTAACACACATATATGGAATTTAAAAAAAAAAAAAAGGTTCTGAAGAACCTAGGGGCAGGACAGGAATAAAGACACAGACATACAGAATGGACTTGAGAACATGGGAAGGGGGAAGGGTAAGCTGTGACAAAGTGAGAGTGGCATGGACATATATACACTACCAAACGTAAAACAGATAGCTAGTGGGAAGCAGCCGCATAGCACAGGGAGATCAGCTCGGTGCTTTGTGACCACCTGGATGGTTGGGATAGGGAGGGTGGGAGGGAGGGAGACGCAAGATGGAGGAGATATGGGAACATATGTATATGTATAACTGATTCACTTTGTTGTAAAGCAGAAACTAACACACCATTGTAAAGCAATTATACTCCAATAAAGATGTTAAAAAAAATAGAAATTCTGAAGTAAAATGAGATAACATTTGCATATCTGCTCTCATAAAACAAAGGCATTTATAAAATTACCACGATTTTTGGTCGCTTAACTTCAGTTAAGTCTCTTGCAAGTGAGAATGAGGATGAAAATGACATCAAGGATTAGCTGCTAGTAGATTGAGCACATTGGATAAAGAAGGTTCAGCAGAGAAAACCTCTGATGTTCTGATTTATGTTCCTAAACCAGCTAGAATCATCTGCAGGGATGACCTCAAAATAAAAAGGAAAGTTTTCCTATTAGACTGAATACATTTTTTCTTTTTCTTACAACAAAATGAAATTCATGTCTTAAGTGTAATTGAAAACTAGGATTCAATATGTATGTCAATAAGGAAAGAAAGCGAAAGAGAAATAACAGAATTCGATTCTAGACTCAACTTCCATCCAAAAGCTGTGCAAATTTAGAAAAAAAATCACTTACCCTTTCTGAGATTTAGTTTCCCCTTCAGTAAAATAAGTAGCTTTATGAGGTGACCTATTCTTTCTTCTCATCCTAAGAACTCTATAACCTTAAGAATGTCTCTGGTACCCTCACAAACTTCCACTTACATTGTCCCAGTTTATTGTAGGGTAATGAATATTTAAAACAAAATTTAAAAATCACTTTATTTCTAAGAGTGAAAAGGCACAGAATAGCTTCTATCCTGGCAAAATTTGTCTCCCTCTCATGAAAGTAATCGTGGAATCAGATTGTTTAGATGTACCAGGAACTCCTGAGATCACACTTGCAGACTAGGAAGAAAAAAAATACTGCACATGGGATGTGATGAACCACCTGTGCTGGTTTATACATTCAATATGGAAAAAGACCTTGGTAACAATACAATTATGCTGAAACACTTGTGATGATAACATCACAAGTCAGTGCTCAGAATACTCAGAAAGATTTTGAGAGATGCATTTTTCATAAAGGTGTGAGATTTGGGCAAATGATATATTAAAGAAATAAAATAGGGGAGACCTTCAAGATGGCAGAGGAGTAAGATGTGGAGATCACCTTCCTCCCCACAAATACATCAGAAATACATCTACACGTGGAACAACTCCTACAGAACATCTACTGAACGCTGGCAGAAGACTCAGACTTCCCCAAAGGCAAGAAACTCCTCACGTACCTGGGTAGGTCAAAAGAAAAAAGAAAAAAGAAAAAACAAAAGAATAGGGATGGGACCTGCACCTCTGGGAGAGAGCTGTGAAGGAGAAAAAGTTTCCACACACTAGGAAGCCCCTTCACTGGTGGAGACGGGGGTTGGCAGGGGGGAAGCTTTAGAGCCTCAGAGGAGAGCACAGCAACAGGGGTGCAGAGGACAAAGCAGAGAGCTTCCCGCACAGAGGATCGGTGCCGACCAGCACTCACCTGCCCAAGAGGCTTGTCTGCTCACCCACCGGGGTGGGCGGGAGCTGAGGCTCGGGCTTTGGAGGTCAGATCCCAGGGAGAGAACTGGGGCTGGCTGCATGAACAGAGCCTGAAGGGGGCTACGGCACCACAGCTAGCAGGAAGGGAGTCCAGGAAAAGTCTGGAACCGCCTAAGAAACAAGAGACCATAGTTTCAGGGTGCGCGAGGAGAGGGGATTCAGAGCACCGCCTAAACGAGCTCCAGAGACGGGCGCGAGGTGCAGCTATCAGCGTGGACACCAGAGACGGGCATGAAATGCTAAGGCTGCTGCTGCAGCCACCAAGAAGCCTGTGTGCAAGCACAGGTCACTATCCACACCTCCCCTCCCGGGAGCCTGTGCAGCCTGCCACTGCCAGGGTCCCGTGATCCAGGGAAACTTCCCCAGGAGAACACACAGCGCGCCTCAGGCTGGTGCAATGTCATGTCAGCCTCTGCTGCCACAGGCTCGCCCAGCATTCCATACCCCTCCCTCCCCCTGGCCTGAGTGAGCCAGAGCCCCTGAATCAGCTGTTACTTTAACCCCATCCTGTCTGAGACAAGAACAGACACCCTCAGGTGACCTACACGCAGAGGCGGGGCCAAATCCAAAGCTGAACCCTGGGAGCTGTGCGAACAAAGAAGCGAAAGGGAAACTTCTCCCAGCAGCCTCAGGAACAGCAGATTAAATCTCCACAATCAACTTAATGTACCCTGCATCTGTGGAATATCTGAATTGACAATGAATCATGCCAAAATTGAGGAGGGGGACTTTGGGAGCAACTATAGACTTGGGGTTTGCTTTCTGCACCTAATTTGTTTCTGGTTTTATGTTTATCTTAGTTTAGTACTTAGAGCTTATTACCACTGGTAGATTGGTTTATTGATTTGGTTGCTCTCTTTTTTTATTTATATATAGACATATGTATATTTTTCCTTTTCCTCTTTTTGTGAGTGTGTATGTGTATGCTTCTTTGTGTGACTCTGTCTGTATAGCTTTGCATTTACCATTTGTCCTAGGGTTCTGTCTGTCCTTTTTTTTTTTTTCTTGGTACAGTTTTTAGTGTTGTTATCATTGGTGGACTTGTTTTTTGGTTTGGTTGCACTCTTCTTTCTTTCTTCTTTTTTTTCTCTTTTTTTATGACTTTTTAATTTTTTAATTTTTAATAATTTTTTATATTTTATTTTAATAACTTTCTTTTCTTTTCTTTTTCTTTCTTTGTTCTCTTTATCTCCATTTTCTTCTAAGCCATGTGGCTGACAGGGTCTAGATGCTCTGGCCAGGTGTCAGGCCTGTGCCTCTGAGGTGGGAGAGCTGAGTTCAGAACATGAGTCTTCCACAGACCTCCTGGCTCCATGTAATATCAAACAGTGAAAGCTCTCCCAGAGATCTCCATCTCAATGCTAAGATCCAGCTCCACTCAATGACCAGGAAGCTACAGTGCTGGACACCCTATGCCAAACAACTAGCAAGACAGGAACACAACCCCACCCATTAGCAGAGAGGCTGCCTAAAATCATAATAGGGTCACAGACACCCCACAACACACCACTGAATGTGCTGCTGCCCACCACAGAGACAAGGTCCAGCCTCATCCACCAGAACACAGGCACCAGTCCCCTCCACCAGAAAGCATACAAAACCCCCTGAACCAACCTTAGCCACTGGGGGCAGACACCAAAAACAACGGGAACTACAAACCCGCAGCCTGAGAAAAGGAGCCCTGAACCACAGTAAGTTAAGCAAAATGAGAAGACAGAGAAACACACAGCAGTTGAAGAAGCAAGGTAAAAACACACTAGACCAAAAAAATGCAGAGGAAATAGGCAGTCTACCTGAAAAAGAATTCAGAGTAATGATAGTAGAGATGATACAAAATCTTGGAAAGAGAATGGAGAAAATACAAGAAATGTTTAGCAAGGAACTGGAAGAACTAAAGAGCAAAAAAACAATGATGAACAACACAATAAATAAAATTTAAAATTCTCTAGCAGGAATCAATATCAGAAAAACTGAGGCAGAAGATAAATGACCTGGAAGATAAAATAGTGGAAATAACTACCTCAGAGAAGAATAAAAAACAAGAATGAAAAGAATTGAGGACAGTCTCAGAGACTTCTGGGACAACATTAAATGCACCAACATTTGAATTATAGGGGTCGCAGAAGAAGAAGAGAAAAAGAAAGGCTCTGAGAAAATATTTGGAGAGACTATAGTTGAAAACTTCCCTAATATGGGAAAGGAAATAGTCAATCAAGTCCAGGAGGCAGAGAGAGTCCCATACAGGGTAAATCCAAAGTGAAACACGCCAAGACACATATTAATCAAACTACCAAAAATTAAATACAAAGAAAAAATATTAAAAGCAGTGAGAGAAAAAAAACAAATAACATACAAGGGAATCCCAATAAGGTTAACAGCTGATCTTTCAGCAGAAACTCTGCAAGCCAGAAGAGACTGGCAGGACATATTTAAACTGATGAAAGGGAAAAAGCTACAATGAAGATTACCCTACCCAGCAAGGATCTCATTCAGATTCGATGGAGAAATTAAAACCTTTACAGGCAAGCAAAAGCTAAGAGAATTCAGCACCACCAAACAAGCTTTACAACAAATGCTAAAGGAACTTCTCTAGGCAGTAAACACAAGAGAAGGAAAAGACCTACAATAACAAACCCAAAACAATTAAGAAAATGGTAATAGGAAAATACATATCAATAATTACCTTAAAAGTAAAAGGATTAAATGTTCCCACCAAAAGACATAGACTGGCTGAATGGATACAAAAACAAGACCCATATATATGCTGTCTACAAGAAACCCACTTCAGACCTAGGGACACATACAGACTGAAAGTGAGGGGATGGGAAAAGATATTCCATGCAAAGGGAAATCAAAAGAAAGCTGGAGTAGCAATACTCATATCAGACAAAATACACTTTAAAATAAAGACTATTACAAGAGACAAAAAAGGACACTACATAATGATCAATGGATCAATCCAAGAAGAAGATATAACAGTTGTAAATATTTATACACTCAACATAGGAGCACCTCAATACATAAGGAAAATGTTAACATCCGTAAAAGGGGAAATTGATGGTAACACAATCATAAGGGATTTTAACACCCCACTTTCACCAATGGACAGATTATCCAAAATGAAAATAAATAAGGAAACACAAGCTTTAAATGACACATTAACAGGATGGTCCTTACTGATATTTATAGAACATTCCATCCAGAAACAACAGAATACACTTTCTTCACAAGTGCTCATGGAAGTCTCCAGGATAGATCATATCTTGGGTCACAAATCAAGCTTTGGTAAACTTAAGAAAATTGAAATCATATAAAGTATCTTTTCTGACCACAAGGCTATGAGACTAGATATCAATTACAGGGAAAAAACTGTAAAAATACAAACACATGGAGGCTAAACAATACACTAGTAAATAACCAAGAGATCACTGAAGAAATCAAAGAAGAAATTTTAAAAATACCTAGAAATAAATGACAATGAAAACATGACAACCCAAAACCTATGGGATGCAGCAAAAGCAGTTCTAAGAGGGAAGTTTATAGCAATACAATCCTACCTCAAGAAACAAGAAAAATCTCAAATAAACAACCTAACATTACACCTAAAGCAATTAGAGAAAGAAAAACAAATAAAACCCCAAAGTTAGCAGAAGGAAAGAAATCATATCGATCCGATCAGAAATAAATGAAAAAGAAATGAAGGAAACAATAGCAAATATCAATATAACTAAAAACTGGTTCTTTGAGAAGATAAACAAAATTGATAAACATTAGCCAGACTCATCAAGAAAAATAGGAAGAAGACTCAAATCAACAGAATTAGAAATGAAAAAGGTGAAGTAACAAAATGACACTACAGACATACAAAGGATCATGAGAGATTACTACAAGCAACTATATGCCAATAAAATGGACAACCTGCAAGAAATGGACAAATTCTTAGAAAAGCACAAACTTCCAAGACTGAACCAGGAGAAATAGAAAATATAATCAGACCAATCACAAGCACTGAAATTGAGACTGTGATTAAAAATCTTCCAACAAACTAAAGCCTAGGACCAGATGGTTTCACAGGCGAATTATATCAACCATTTAGAGAAGAGCTAACACCTATCCTTCTCAAACTCCTCTAAAATATAGCAGAAGGAATAACACTCCCAAACGCACTCTACAAGGGCACCATCACCCTGATACCAAAACCAGAAAGAGATGTCACAAAGAAAGAAAACTACAGGCCAATATCACTGATGAACATACATGCAAAAATCCTCAACAAAATACTAGCAAACAGAATCCAACAGCACAGTAAAAGGATCATACACCATGATCAAGTGGGGTTTATCTCAGGAATGCAAGAATTCTTCAATACATGCAAATCAATCAATGGGATACACCATATTCACAAATTAAAGGAGAAAAACCATATACGATCATCTCAATAGATGCAGAAAAAACTTTCAACAAAATTAAACACCCATTTATGATAAAAACCCTCTAGAAAGTAGGCACAGAGCTAACTTACCTCAACATAATAAAGGCCATATGTGACAAACCTACAGCCAACATCATTCTCAATGGTGAAAAACTGAAACCATTTCCACTAAGATGAGGAAAAAGCCAAGGTTATCCTATCTCACCACGATTATTCAACATAGTTTTGGAAGTTTTACCCACAGCAATCAGAGAAGAAAAAGAAATAAAATGAATCCAAATTAGAAAAGAAGAAGTAAAGCTGTCATTGTTTGCAGATGACATGATACTATACATAGAGAATCCTAAAGATGCTATCAGATAACGACTAGA